>NC_064851.1:114667381-115367876 GCF_024139225.1 Suncus etruscus
AAAGAAAGAAAGAAAGAAGAAAGAAAGAAAGAAAGAAAGAAAGAAAGAAAGAAAGAAAGAAAGAAAGAAAGAAAGAAAGAAAAAGAAAGAAAGAAAAGAAAGAGAGAGAAAGAAGAAAGAAAGAAAGAAAGAAAGAAGAAGAAAGAAAGAAAAAAGAAAGAAAGAAAGAAAGAAAGAAAGAAAAGAAAGAAGAAAGAAAGAAAGAAAGAAAGAAAGAAAGAAAGAAAGAAAGAAAGAAAGAGAGAAGAAAGAAGAAAGAAAGAAAGAAAGAAAGAAAGAAAGAAAGAAAGAAAGAAAGAAAGAAAAGAAAGAAAGAAAGAAAGAAAGAAAAGAAAGAAAGAAAGAAAGAAAGAGAAAAAGAAGAAAGAAGAAAGAAAGAAAGAAAGAAAGAAAGAAAGAAGAGAGAAAGAAAGAAAGAAAGAAAGAAAGAAGAAAGAAGAAAGAAAAGAAAGAAGAAGAAAGAAGAAAGAAGAAAGAAAGAAAGAAAAGAAAAAGAAAGAAAGAAAGAAAGAAAGAGAAAGAAAGAAAGAAAGAAAGAAAGAAGAAAGAAAGAAAGAAAGAAAGAAAGAAAGAAAGAAAAAGAAAGAAAGAAAGAAAGAAAGAAAGAAAGAAAGAAAGAAAGAAAGAAAGAAAGAAGAAAGAAAAAGAAAGAAAGAAAGAAAGAAAGAGAGAAAGAAAGAAAGAAAAGAAAGAAAGAAGAGAGACATGGTCTCCCCAGCAACGTAAACCAGGGTTCAACAAGAAGTCTAAGTAACAGTCTGTCCAGAGAGAAAACAGAACAGCAGCCAAAAAGCCTTAAGACTTCAAGCACAAAAGAGAACCTATCATGATTTCAAATTTGACTCTGAATCGGCAGAGCAAGGGCTGTCTCTGTGCTTGCCACCCTAGGTTCAGTCATTTCCCTTGAAATGATGGTTAGTTAACTAGCAGTGTCAATATTTGAGACTCACCAAGGGGTTAGGAAGGTATGACACACACGTCCTTTATTTTATTTTATTTTTTGCAAAGTCAGGAATATTTTTATTCTGAAATAACCTGAAATAAAATATTTTTATTCTAAATAACACAGAAACCCAAACGTTATTTTTCCAGTTTGTTCCCTTCCTATTCATCATTTCAGCTTGGCTTTTCTTATAATTTCTCCAGGTTCTTTATATCTTGCTTCATAGTGTCCAGTTCAAACATCAATTTTTTTAATCATTGACTGTTTTGAGTTCAACTTATTTTTTTATATTTTTAAAAATGACTTTATTTAAACATCGTGGCTTACAAGGTTGTTCATAATACAGTGGTGGTTTGTTTTCCACAGCGACAAAGTTGCTCATCTTTGAGTTTCATTCATACCTTGAACAGCACCTTTCACCAGGGAACATTTTCTATGGCTGAACATATGTGCATCTTTGAAAGAAATCTCTGCTGAGTTTACTGGAAACATAGTCCAAAGGTATCAGAGAGTTTCCAAGAAAAAAGCTGTTGATAACCAGAGCAGCAGGCATACAATGCTTTGGTCACAATCCAAGCATATTGCATGGACTGGAACATTGCAGTTTATAGAAATGAGCCACCTATTTGGATTTACTATTTTTTTAGAGATAAGTGATTTATTCGTTCTTTTTACTAATTACTTTATGTAAACACCGTGGTTTTTAAAGTTGTTCATAATACAGTTGTGTCTAGTCTTCAGTGGTCCACCACCAACCTCACCACTAGTGCAACCTTCTCTCTACCATGTCACCAGTTTCCTACCCAAACCTGTTAAGATTTATTTTAAATTATGGTTATTTTTTTTATTTTTTTGGGGGGGAGGTAATCAAGGGTTACTCCTGGCTCTGTGCTCAGAAATTGCTTTTGGCAGGGTCAAAGGACTATATAGAATGCTGGAGATTGAACCCTGGTCTTTCCTTGGTCATCCAAGTGCAAGGCAAATGCCCTACTGCTGTGCTTTCATTCCTGCCCTGCTCTTCTGTTTTGTTTTGTTTTTGTTTTTGGGTTACACCCTACAGCATTCGGGAGTTACTCCTGGCTCTGTGCTCAGAAGTCGCACCTGGCAGGCTTGGGGGACCATATGGAATGCTAGGATTTGAACCAGGGTCAGTCCTGTATTGGCCATGTGCAAGGCAAACACCCTACCACTGTGCTATCGCTCCGCGCCCTGTTTTTATTTTTTAAAAAAGCCTCTGGCTCCAGAGAAATAGCACAGGAATTAAGGTGCTTGCCATAAACACAGTTGCCTCTAGTTTAATTCCTAACATCATATATGGTTCCCTAGAGTTCTACCAGCAATGATTCCTTAGCACAGAGCTAAGAGTTAACCCTGAGAACAGCTAGGTATGACCCCAAACTCCTCCACCTTAAAATATCCCCTTCTCTTCTTTATATTATGACAATGACCATGGTCATTATGATAGTACCACACACTTGGTGGTGGTATTTTTTTACACACTTAGTTGTGAGCACTAGAGATCAGATGTTTTGTGTTGGTGCCAGGAATCACCAAAATAGTCGTGCTGCTGGTGTTGCCTTTGCCATGTGGAGTGGTGCCGGGATCAAACCCGAGGTCTCACGCCTGCATGACAGCTGCTCTACTATGAGGAACCCTCTATATCCCTCAGTTAACTGTTCTGTACAGCTGTGAACCTGGTTGTATTTCTGAAAGCAGAGGTTTCTATTCTATCTTTTGTAAGCTGAAATGAATAACATGAAGTAAGGAAGCAATGAAAATCAATGTATAATTATAGCTTAAGGGTCTGCAGGATCCCCAAAGTAACCTACCAAATCATACTGAGGAATATACAAGACCTCCACTAACATGGACATAGAATAAAACCAGGAATGCTGGAAGGAGAGCTTGGTTGAGCTGCTGATGTCCTCTAGAATGATGGCATCTGCTAATTGTGCACACTGCTTCTTCTTCCTTTTGTTGTAAAAGCAAAGATTCCCTTTTGCTCAGCTCTAGTAAAAGATGTTTTCCTGTTGTCTGTAGCCCCTGGATAAAAATGAAAGGTATCAGGATGGGTAAATGGAGTCAAGGGGACAAGGATGTGTCCTCTGTCACACAAGGTCTAAAGAAACACTGGAAGAAAAATGTTCAAATGGCCCTTGATGATGGTCCTGATCGGAAGCTCAGAGAACTGAACTGACACAGAGTGAGGGTTAGGGGGGGACACCTGGAGATAGATAAAAGTGGGCTACCTCACTCTCTGCCAGAAGCTGTAGTACAGCCACAGTGTATGCCTTGAATAATAATGAAAGTCACTGCTGAAATGGGAAATTAAAATTAGCAAAAATTCTTTTTTTTATTTTATAAACCATTTTTTGTTTGGGGACACACCCATAGGTGCTTAGGGGTTATTCTTGGCTCTGTATTCAGGAATCACTCCTGGTGTTGCTATATGGAGATGGAACCAGGGATAGCTGTTGCAAAGTAAACACCCTACCCACTGTGCTATCGCTTTGGCCCCCAAATTGGCAAAATTATTTTTGCACATTTTTAAAATGTATTAGGTAGGGCCTCAATGAAAATGGCAAATGATGAGAAGACAATAAAAAATAAATAGGGCAACATTACTCACCTCCCTACTCCCCGCCATGGCGCATGACCTGGTGATTCAGTACTCAGGCCTCAGTGCTGGAGAGCAGGTACTACCAGGAGTCAAAGTCAGGGTCTCACACATACCAGGTATATGCTCTGCTATATGAGTTATCAAAAAAAGGTACCAATGTAAATTTTGTTAAGGGGGGGATGAGTGACACGGCACAAATGTTTGGAAAAAGGGCATGGTTATACAAGAAAGCAAAATGGACAATGTAATAAGGGGCAATTAAGAAAAGGACACACAGGGAAATAAGAATTAACAAGCATAAAAGAAAGGGCTGTCTATAGTAAACATGCTTTATTTGAGTTTTGTAATTCTGTTCTAAATCAATGCAAAATCCAAAAGACAAGCAGCTCTTCAGATAAAGTTATGAGGAGACCATTGTTCTTCTTTTATGCACACATTTCAACACGTTAAAATCATAAAAATAAATGAGCGCTATCTATGGCATAATCGTTAATGAGTTTCACAGGAAGCTTCTAAATAGACAAATGAACCGTGTCACCAATTGCACACATGCTTCTTATCTCTTTCCTTGAATTCTGTGCTGCTGTTCCTGCTTCAACATAATGAAGATGGCAGATTCCGTCTCAGAACTAGTCACTGCTTCATGGTTTAGCTGGTCTGTTATTTGTTCTTTATACCTTCATATTGGGGTTGTATATGCCCAGTTCCCTACCGAACCATTACTAGGGGCCTTCCATTTTACCCCTGATAACTTGAAATGCTCTGTTTTTGGCTTTGAAGACAATGTACTCCTAATTTCTCCTATATTCCTTGCTCAAGACTCCTTCCTTGCATGCCAGTGGTCCCTCAGATGAATAGGTGGATGTGTCTGTGGGTCTCAACTCCACTTCTTTCTCACTCTATAATTCAATTCAGGAGGCACAATGGTGAGGCTCATTAGAGCTAGCAATACATTGTCAGGGTCTTGCTACTTTTTGGTTGTGTGTGTGAGAGATCGTAGGCATGTTACCTAACATTTCTGAGGTTTCCTCATCTATAAAATGGGATCAATAATAGAAGGAGTGTAAGGAGGCACATTCCAGGTAAAGTTACCTGGAATCTTCGTAATGTTTATCTAATAAATTAATTCCTTCAACTAACCATTTAGTAAACTGAATTTATTAGTTATTTAATTGGTAACAGTTAATACTTTGAACTTAAAATCATTTATCATTAGGGAAATTCAAATCAAGACCAATGGGATACCATCTCACATCAGTGAGAATGACACATAGAAAAAGTGAAAACAATCTGTGCTGGTGGTGAAAAAAGGAACTCTTATCCACTGTTGGGAATGTGGTCTGGTTCAACCCCTGTGGGAAACAGTCTGAAGGGTTCTCAGTAAACTTAGAACTAAGTTACCACTTTTGGGTATCTATTCCCAAGACTTAAAAATATCCATTCAAAAGGACGTGAGCCCACCATCATTCATGGCTTCAATGAGTCTAATGACAAAGATATGGTGTCCAATGACAGGTGAAGGGATCATTAAGATGTGCTACATAAACACAATGGAATACTATGCAGCTGCAAGGAACTATGAAATCATGCAATTTTCTGAAACCTGGTTGGAACCGGAAGATATGTTGAAGAATAAAAACAGAAACAGAATGACTTGACTTATATGTGATATATGAGATAACTATATTAGGAAATGAAGTAAAGTGGGGATGCCTAGATTACACTTGACCACTGAGCCTAGGGAGGAAAAGGACAGAGAAAGAAAGAGATCTCTGTGCATCCAAAGCACAGACTCAACAGCTGAGAAGATCTGCTGAAACCACCATGTGCCTGCAAAAGAGGCAGATAGGGTTTGGAGGAGAGGTGAGAGATGACTGAGTATGGGAGCACTGGTGATCGGAGTTGACACTGGCAGCAGGATTGGAGTTGACATAGTATGTGCCTAAAACTCAACTATCAATCACTTTGTAAGCCACAGTTCTTTCATTAAATAAAAATGTTTTAATAAATAAAGTTTAAAAGTTAGAACAAAGGTCACTTGTCAAATTTGAGCAATGCATGTTAAATTAATCTGTGGGAAATTATCTGAGTTGTCAAGTAAAAGAAAATAGTACATTAAACTCAATACAAGTCTTTAAATTGGTGTTATCTAATTCTCATTGAACACAAGAACATTTTTATCAGGTTGAGAGTAAGTAGAGATAACAAGAAACTAGGGATAATTTTTCTAAAGACAGGAGATCTTATTAGTCAATATGAATCAAATGAATAAACTTTCTTTATGGTCAAATTTGTTTTAATATAGACAATGCAGGGTTTCAGGATCCTAATTTTCTCTATTCCATACTTTGCTGAGTTCTAGTCAGTCGTCTTAACCAATTTTCTGCTAAACATTTTCAACTGTGTCTACATTTCCATGAATTTTTTTGGGGGGTGGGGGTTTGGGCCACATCCGGCAGATGTTCAGGGGTTACTTCTAGCTCTGCACTCAGAAATTGCTCCTGGCAGGCTCAGGGAACCATATGAGATGCTGGGAATCTAACCCGGGTCTGTCCCAGATCTGCTGCATACAAGGCAAACACCTTACCATGTACTATCTCTCCAGCCCCATCCATGAATGTATTTATTTATTGGGGGGAGGAGAGGGTATATCCAGTGGTACTCAGGGGTTTCCTTGGCTCTGTGCTCAGAGATCATTTCTGGCAGTGCTCAGAGGATCATATGCTGTACTGAGGATTAAACCAGGATTGGTTGTGAGGTAGGCGAGTGCCTTAACCTCTGTGCTATCTCTGACCCAAGTCTCCTTAAGTTTAATTCACAAACTGAGTCATTTCTGTCTTCCCACTTTTGTGCCACCCAAAATTGTTCTTTGTATTTTCCTAAGATGAATGAAAGCACCATTCATCCAAGAGTTCGGTTCTTTAAAAGTTAATCAAGTCTCCTCCCATTCTTTTTAGTCATAAACAGGAAATCCTAATAGGTTACTATTGGCTTCATGACTACTTTCTCTTGGATTTCTACTAGATCTCTGTTCTCCCTCTTTCCTCTCATACTGTCCTGCCCTCACATTACAGTCAGAAGTTCCCTCCTTAAATATTGCTTTCATCACCATCTTGCTCACTTTCAAGATAAAATCCTTATAAGATATTTTGTCTTGTGTTTTAAAACTGAAGTAGCATTGCATTATAAGTCTTTGGTATGTATCATTGAATATATTCTGTGCATATATTGTTCATGTACATAATAAATATATAATAAATATAATATATAATATTATATATAATATAATAAATAGGGTTTTTTTGTTTTATTGTTGACTTTTATGACTTCTTTGTATATTTGGACTACACTTTGTCTTATATGGACTATGCTAATATTGTCTCCCATTTTAGGGGATGCCTTTTAATTTTGAAGCAGTGTCTTTCTGGAGGGTTATTTTAGTTTGATATTGTCACATTAGTTTTTTAATTTTGATTCTCTTTTGGAGTCAAGTCCTGAAATCCTCCTGTATATTTACTGTTCAGAGTTCACTAACCATCCAAGTTTATCCTGCACTCTGCCATCATCCCCTTTGTCATGACTTACTTCTCTTCCCCTTCCCTTTTTGGTAATCGCTAGTTGGTTTAAGAGTCTAAACATTTGTTTGTTAATTGGCCTAAGAGTCCAAACATTTCTGTTTGTTTTATTTAGTTCTTCTGTTTGCTTTCTTTATGTGCCACCACATGTAGATGAAATTATACATGTGTCTTTCTCCTTCTGGTTTATTTCACTAAGCACAAAATTCTTTCAATTCATTCATGTTTTTGCAAATGGCAGCATTGCATCTTTTCTGCTATTTACATTACTACCAATAATGTAGAATGGTCTATTCCCCCACAGCCTTCTTTACACATTTTTCTTGGCTTTTGGTAATTAATAGCCACAATCACAGATGTGAGGTGTTTATTTTGATTTTCATTTTCTTAGAAATAAGAGACAGGTATCTTACATGGGTTTATTGGCCATTTGTATGTCTTCTCTGGACAAGTTCTTATGCAAATCCTGTCCCTGTTCAATAAAGAATAGGGTTGTTTTTTGGTTTTTGTTGTTGTTGTTGTTGATTATTTTTGTTTTGTTTTTGGGTCACAGCTGGCGGTGCTCAGGGGTGACTCCTTACTCTGCACTCAGAAATCACTCCTGGCAGGCACAGGGGACCATATGGGATGCCGGGATTCAAACTACACAGTCCGCCCTGGATAGGCTATGTGCAAGGCAAATGTCCTACTACTGTGCTCTCTGGCTTCTTGTTGATTTTTATGAGTTCTTTGTTTATTTGGGCTACCTATACCTTGTCTTATATGGGCTGTACAAATATTTTCTTCCATTTTAGGGAATGTCTTTTAGTTTTGATGCAAGTGTCTTTCTGATAGTGTATTTTAGTTTAATTTTTTAAACTTTGATTCTCTATTGGAGTAAAGTCTTCAGACATATCTATAAGATTGAAATCAAGATGAGTATCACCTATGTGCTACTACTATGTATTTTACAGCTTCAGATCTTTAACCCAAATTTTTGAACCCCTTGGAACTGAGACTTGTCTATATTCATAGACTGCTTTTTAATTCTTTCTTGTAGAGTCACTATCCAGTTTTCCCAGTATCATGTATATACTTATTTATTTAATCTGTTACTTTAGGGACTTAACTGGCAGTGCTACTTCCAGTGGTGTTGATTTGGGGGATTCAGTGCTAGAGATGGAATTCTGGAATTTGGAATACAAGGTATGTGGTTACTACTTTGAACTAATTCCCCGTCCCTCAATGTTAGTTTTTGAATAGCCTACCATAAGTTGTAGGCTCCTATGTTGTAAATGACTTGTCCAATATGCATGGTTTTACTTTGAGACTCTCAATTCTGCTCTATTTATCTGTGTGTCTTTTTTTTTAATCTCAATAACTTGTTAATTTAATTACTAGCACTTTGTTATGTGGTTTGAAGTTGGGAAATGTGATATATTCACCCATGCTTTTTTTTTTTTTTTTTTTTGTTTTTTGGTCACACCCAGCAGCGCTCAGGAATTACTCCTGGCTCTACACTCAGAAATTGCTCCTAACAGGCTCAGGGGACTTTATGGGATGCCAGGATTCGAACCACCATCCTTCTGCATGCAAGGCAGACGCTCTACCTCCATGCAATATCTCCAGCCCACCATGCTCTTATTTTTTCCATAGAAATCCTTTTTGCTATTTTGTATCTTTTGTAGTTCCAAATAAAAGTTATGATTTTTTTCTATGTTCTGTGAAGAATATTTGTTTTTGTTTTGTTGTTTTCAGGTCACACCCAGTGATACTCAAGGGTTACTCCTGGCTCTATACTCAGTACGTGTTGCTCAAGGGTTACTCTAGGCTCTACATACACCTGGTAGGACTCAGTACAATGTACCTTATACCCTGAACATTGATATAATGACCTGGCACAGGCCTCAGAAGAATGGGCATCCTCCATTCACGCCAGAACCAGGCAAGCTATCTACGAAACATCCAAGGTCTTTTATAGCAACAGCTGGAAGCAGTCCTCTACCAGGAAAGACACTACCAAGGGTATGACATCGACCTCCTAAAAAGAGACTTCCATTTACACTGAGAAGACTTGACAACAACAATGATCTGCTCTACAGGACAGGGTTCTCTCTAGTGCCCCTTAAGTGTGAGGTGAAACGAGAGGATGCTCTGCACCATCCTGACTGCAATATGGGATATGCAGACTCCAGGACCTTTAATACAGAAGCATGATACCAACAACAGAGACTATGTGAGGAATGGAGGTGTATTGCCACTACAGACGATGACTTGAATTGGACAAACTAGTTTGCCTGGAGCCTAAAGTCAGTCCTGTGCCAGGAAACTTCAGGGTCTCCTTGTATTTAGACCATAATTTTTCTTTCCATGTCCCTTATATTTTGGTGGGCCTATGCAAACAAATGCCACTGTAGCACCATTTTTTACTATTTTCCCTTGACTCCAATCCTTAAGAAAAACAACCCACTAAAACTTTTGAGGTTAATTTAAACTAGTAAGCATGTGCATGGAACTAGATAAATGTACTTTGCCCTCAATGTTTAAGGAGTTACATAAGTCTAATCTCTTTGGATTATATTGTGTGCTGCTAAGAAATAGTATGTAATACAACTGGGGATTTGAGGGACAAATTAATTGTATTGTATATGGGTTCAGTTTTGTTTTTCTTAATTTTTTTTGGTTGAAAGATCAAGGCTGGGATATCATCTATGGGTCTACCGAGAATTCTGCTTATGGGTGATTGGGCTTCCACTTTAACTTTACCCTGTCCTCTTTCTTAAATAAAAAAAAAAAAAAAAAAACATACCAGGCAAACACACCAAGAAATCCTGGCATTCGGAGTGTTCTGAGCCCAGCCAAGCCTCTGTAGTTTCTGGATGCCTAGGGAGGAATTTCTCACCCCCTCCCCCCAGGGCCCGATTAACCAGGCGTGGCCCTGAAGACCCGCCTGGTGTGGGGGAAATCATGCTCGCCTGGACTAAGTGGTCAGCCCAGGGGTCCTATGGCTAGCTGTCCTGCCCAGAGCCCCCATCATACCAGTCAAAAGCCCACGAAATCCTGGCATGTGGAGTGTTCTGAGCCCAGCCAAGCCTCTGTAGTTTCTGGATGCCTAGAGAGGAATTTCTCACCCGGCCTAGGGTAGGGGGGCCCGGACCTGGGTCACCCGACCCCCCTCTCCCCCTTTCCTCCGGATCTCCAGGTGGGTTTCTGGGAGGACCTGATGGGGCACCCTGGGTGCCCCATATGGGATGCCAGGGATTGAACCCAGGTAGGCCACATACAAAGCAAGCATCCTACTTGCTAAACTATTGCTCCAGTACCCAAATACTGTTAATACTTAATAGTGATAGCATTGATTCTGCATTTTTCTTTTGATAATATTTTTAATTCTACCGATTTACAGGCATTGTATATATATCCCAAGGCATCTTCTATTTATTTCCTATAATTTTTAAAGACGAGGTCTTTAACTTCTTTGTTTAATTTGATTTCAGAGTATTTAATACTGCTTCATCTGTTAATGGTGTTATTTTCATAATTTCTCTTTATGCTAGTTTATTATTCACTGAAAAGAAATGGAACATCTTTTGTATATTAATTTTATACCCTATAAATTTACTATACTACCATTTCTTTTAGATATTCACTGGAGTCTGAGATTTTTTGATGCATGTTATATCATCTGCAAATAAAGAGTTACTGTATTTCCTTATCCAAATTAGATGCCATTTATACCCTTTTCTTATTTGAGTTCTATTTAAGAAAAATCCTAAAAATTTAGACACTATGGGAGCCAGAGCGAGAGCACAGCAGTAGGGTGTTTGCTTTGCACATGGCTGACCCAGGGCGGACTGCAGGTGTCCCATATGGTCCCCTAAGCCAGGAGCGATTTCTGAGCACATAGCCAGGAGTAACCCGAGTGTCACTAGTTGTGGCCCGCCAAAAAACAAAAACAAAACAAAACAAAATTAAGACACAGTAATTTCCAATACTGTTAATGAATAGGTTTCATGCATACAATATTCCAATACTACATTCTCCACCAGTGTGTCAACTTTAATGTCCTATTGTCTGTCTCTCCTTCCTGCTTAACCCATCCTCTTCTGTCCCTCTGTCCTGAAAAGTTCAGTTCTGTGGGCCATTTCTGAAGTTCTGTTGTCTTTGGTCATATGCTATTTATTCCCTTACTATATTTCATTGTTCCTTTTGTTTTGAGGGAGCAAACCCAATGGCATGCATGGCCTATTCCTGATCCAGTGGACCATGTGGTATAGAAGGTCAAACCCTGAGTCTCCTGCATGTAAAACATGTGCTCTGATCTATTGAGTGCTACTTCTGTACCCCTTTCCCCATACTTGGCTCTTGATAGAAATTTTGACACTATCTTAAATAACAGTGGTGATACCAGACATCTCATCTTGTTCTGATATTTGAGTATAATGTTGGTTGTGAGGTGATCATACATAGCCCTCATTATGTTGATTTACATTTTTTCTATATCCATCTTTTAAGGGGTTTTCTTTTTTTAATTATGGAAATATGCCAAATTTGATCAAATGCTTTATCTGCCCTATTCTGATGAATATATAAATGTTGTTATTCCTTTTTTCGATGTGAATATTAAGCTTAATATTAAGCTTAATGGTTTGTATCTGGTGAACCACCCTTGCATCCTGGAACAAATCCATATAAACATGATGTCTAATTCTTTTAGTATAGTAGATTGAATTTGGTGTGTTAGTATTCTACTGAGGATCTTCGCATTTTTATTCATTAGAGATATTAATCTATAGTTTTCTTGTTTTGGAATATCACTGTCCTGTTTAGAATTAGAATAATGCTGTTTTTATATGGATATTCCTTAAAAAATAACATTGAAGTTATTCCATGACAGTATACTTCAAGGGTGGAGAAACCCTGTATCTCTTAGGCAAGGGAATTCCCTTCCTAATCTTCCCAATATTTATTGTGCCTATGCAAAAAAGAAAAAAAAAGCACAAAATTTTTTTGACTTTGTTTTTTTTGTTTTTTGGTTTTTTTTTTTTTGTGGCTTTATTTTTACTTCAGGACCATTGGTTATTGTGTGGTTGTTGTCTTTATTGCTCTGGTGCTTTTCAGTTTTTGATTTTTTATTGGTACTGTTATGCTTTTTCTTCCTTTTTCCCTTTCCTCTCTTAAATTGATATTTATTGCCTCTAGAAGGACTCCTCCTGTCTTTTGCTTGTTTTATTTTTGCCCTAGTTTATCTTTTTCCTTCCTTCAAACAGAACCACATAACTGAATCATCTTGTTCCGCCTCACAAATTAAGGGGGAAATAATGGAAGGTATCAAGACCAAACAGTCGTATAAACATTAAATAGAAATTTAAAAAAATAATCAGACTTAAACACCAAATCCATAGCCAACAACAACAGAATCAATACCCAATCTACAACAAGCTACCACAGAGGGGACCACTTATACTAGCAGCCTGAGGGGTGTAAAGGAGGGGGAGAAATGGATGCATGCTGGGACAGGGGGGTTAAGGGGAGGACAACATTGGTGGTGGGAATGCCCCTGATTCAATGTCACTATGTGCTTAAAATATTACTGTGAAAGATTTGTAATCCACTTTGGGTCAAAATTAAAAATATTATTAAAAAAAATTGGACATTGAGGCTCCCATATGACCCATTCATACCATTCCTAGTGGATATAGCCTAGACCACAAAAAAACACAATACAATAATGTCCTCTGCAGTAACTCCTATGTTCATAGAAGCACTATTTTAAATAAGCCAGAATCTGGAAACAACCCAGATGCCCAACAACATATGGAAGTGACTAAAGAAACCATGGTACATCTATATAATGGAATACTATGCAGTTTTTAGAAAAAATGAAATCACAAAATATTGCTTATACACTGGATGGATTTAGAGACTATTTTGTAAATTTAAAATAGGGTCAGAGGCAGAGAGAAGCACAGCAGATAGTCTCACTTAGAAGTGGGATTTTAAGAAAAATAAAAGACAGATATAATAATAGCACCTGGAGATAAAAGTAAGATTGTAGGGCAACAAGGACCAACCCATGATAACAGCTTATCAGAAAGAGTGGGTAAAGTGCAGTTATTATTTCTCTAAATAACAACACTAACAGCTACCACTGGGACAACGACAGCAGAGAGAGAAAATACAAATGCCTGGTCTTGAAGACAGGCAGGGTGGAAGAAGGTAGGAAATGGTGGCGGTGGTAAAGTTGCAAACATAAAGGGGGGGTGTGCACTTTAATGGCTGAAACCCAATTATGAACATGTTTGTAACCAGTGTGCTTATGATAAATTATTTTTTTAAAAAAGAATAATGCTGGGCCCGAAGAGATAGCACAGTGGCCTTTGCCTTGCAGCAGCCGATCCAGGACCAAAGGTGGTTGGTTTGAATCCCGGTGTCCCATATGGTCCCCCGTGCCTGCCAGGAGCTATTTCTGAGCAGACAGCCAGGAGTAACCCCTGAGCACCGCCGGGTGTGACCTAAAAACAAAAAAATGAAAACAGAAAAAAAAGAATAATGCTGTCTTTGTAGAATGTTTAGAAGTTTTCTTTCCTTTTCAATTTTATGTATGAGTTTAAGATGTAAGCCACAAAAACATTGCAAAACTTATGTAAGTACTCCATTGACTTTTCTATTTTGTAGTCATCTGATTTAGTGATATCTCCTGCCATCCTTAGTTCCAATCATAGAAAATTACCAAATTTGTACTTTGGGGGTACTCAAATTTGACACTCCCTCCTTTACCCTCAGACAAACTAGAATGCTCTATCATTCACTTTCTGTCTGCATAACCCTAATCCTATTGATTTTTTAACTCCTTTTTCAAAACTTTGTATTATATTGTGAATAGGAACAATAGCAACAATGACAACTAAAAGTCAATTAACAGAGACTATAAATAAATCAATACACTTTGATTCCCAAACTAATAAAAATTTCTTTGGTGCCTTTATTTCAAAGATATGTATTTCTTTTTTTTAGACACTTCTACTTCTTTACAGTGGTGGTGGCTATAAGTGACTCTGGTTGAGGAGCTGGAAAATGTGAATGTCTAGTCTACTAAATTATTTAAAAAAGTTATCTAGGTAGTGAGGAAAACTTGATGAAAACAAAGCAATACCAAACCAGAAGTAACTATGAAAGAGAAAAATGAGTGAGTGATTTTCTGAAGTCATTTAGCCATTTCCCTCTTGCCTTTCTGTTTTCTGCAACCTCTCTCTCTCCCTCTACACACACACACACACACACACACACACACACACACACACACACACACACACACAATTAATTTAACATACAATTTTTTAACTGGAGGGTTAAAAAAAAAATCACTTCTTTTATGTTCTGTGAAGCTCTTCAGCCTTTTTTCTCCAGGAATTTGTTTCTCTGAGGTCTCATTAGACTCATGATTTCCCTCTGTGAAAAAAACAGATTTGTCCACTTTTGCCTGGAAGACTCCAAAGGCATCAGTCCTGCAGCTCCTCTCTTGTACTTGCTCCTCCCCAGTCCTGGCTGGAGCAGCAAATCAGTCAACCCAGTGAGAAGAGGCACAAAGATTCATTTGTAAAGAGCCTTCCCTCTTCCAGTCCTTCATCTCTCCTACTTTTGCCCAAATTCCCCCAGTTGACTTGGAACATTGAAGATTTTTCGCCAAGAAGACTAAAAGAAAAACAAGGAAAAGGTAGGTTACTTTTCTTCTTACAAATATTTTTTCTTTCATTCTACCTCAAATTACTATAGATTATAATCTTACTGTAGTGATGTTAACTAAGAAGAAAAGAGAGGAAACTGTGAAATAATACATGGACTATACAAAGGATGTTGCTTCTGTGGAAAAGTACTTCTTATTAGATTAAAAAAAAAAGACTTACAAAGAGAAGTGTCAGTCTCTTATCTGGGAAATTGCCTTAATTTCAGGCTTAGGGTAAGTTTTCTCTTCCCAGTGACCATTGCCATTCTGAATCTAAGACCACATAGAAGAACTTTACCAGTCTGCCCTTTGGATTAAAAAAATATTATGAATTTATTTCAAATGCACTCACTATAGCTCGAGATGATTTACTCTACATGAAGGTAACATCAATCACTAAGAAGCAAATGATTGTTTTTTCAAAGTCCAGATTCCTAAAAAGAAACTAGTAGGAACCTGTAAATAAATACTAAGAAAGAATTAGTGCATTCCTTCTCAGAATTCCCAATCTGGAACACCACCACAACAGTCCCACAGAGATAAAGGAAGCACTTCTTCCCCCTGAGGGGCTTATAAAAAATACCTCCTTAAAATTCCTTAATTCCTTTACACAGACTGGAAAAAGCTTTCCCAAGATGGTCCTTCCTTTCAGTGTGAGAATTTATTGTGCCCAGGATAACAGGGAGAATGACCATGAGGCTACATCTAATAGCACCTTCCTTGAGAGTTTCCTCTCTTGTTTCCTTGAGAAGTCTGAGGCAGTTTCCTTTTAGGAAAGATGCAGACTTGCTTTTCCTATATATGAAAGTTCTATTCTGTTTGATACTTCGAGACAAACAAAGTCTAGTGTTTTTTTTCCTTTTTTATTTTTAGAGATTTGTTTTTGTTTGGGGAGGGGGTGGGCTACACTCAGGGGAGCTCAGTGCTTACTCCTGGCTTTGCACACAGGAATCACTCCAGGTAGGGGCTCAGAACCATATGGAGTGCCAAAGATAAAACTCAGGTGGGTGGTAAGGCAAACCCCTTCCCTGCCATACTATCTATCACTCCAGCCCTCAACTGTGTCCACTTTAACAATGTTTGAAAGACTTCTCCACTTTGTACCTCCTCACTTCTGTTCCCTTAACCTAACTGAAAAGTCACACTTTAGCACTGATTTCTAATTTAGTTAATAAGCAAAACAAAGCTCTTAGAAATGACAGTGATTTTTCATCCCTCCAGCGAAAGATGAATGAGAACATCAGAGTGGACAACATTTTTCATCTCTTCCATCTATAATTTGAACAATCTAAATGCCAATAAAATTCTACCCGGCTTTTGCAGCCTTTGCTTCTCTCTCGCTATGTTTTGAAAGGAATCTGAAAATTCGCTGCCCTTTCTGTCTAATTTATCAACTGTGTTTCATTCCATTGTTCTTACTACCAGTTCCCAGAACTGACATCAGCGTCTTTATGAGCATTGCACGAGAAAGGGCTGAATGCTGAAACTGCATAGCACTGTTAGTTTGGGCCATTACAATGAGATAATTTTACTTTTGAAAAGTCTCTTCTTAATTACAGCCATCCAAAAGCTTGCCGGTGCCAAATACCCTTACACAATCAAAAATTGCAAATCCCTATCTACAGGATGGTGGCAATGATTTATTGCTTAATTGGAAACATCTTGCCATAATTCTATATATTTTGCATTGGTATTTGGAAAATAATGCCACTTGGGGGGGGTCTGAATAATTCCCATACAACATTAGGGATGATCTTAATTACACAAAATAAACCCCACCCCTCAAAATCAAATGGAAAACTATTTAAAGATGTCTGGCTAGGGGCCAGAGAGATAGCATGGAGGTAAGGCATTTGCCTTTCATGCAGGAGGTCATCGGTTCGAATCCCGGCGTTCCATATGGTCCCCCGTGCCTGCCAGGAGCAATTTCTGAGCCTGGAGTCAGGAATAACCCTTGAGCACAGCTGGGTGTGACCCAAAAACCACAAAAAAAAAAAAAAAAAAAAAAGATGTCTGGCTAATGCTTTCAGATATTCAGTTTTTAGCTTCATTTTCTTTTGTAATTTGGATGTACTCCAGGAGGAATTTTAAATGTATGTACTTCCATTGAAAGAGGAAAAAAAATAGAGCAGTTTGCTTAAAATGCACCTAAGTCATTTCACTCTTATTGGCACTTAAAAATACATGGTGTGGGTGGATTGCCAAGGATTGCCAAGGTTGGTGGCTCCTGATGAGAAAAACTAATGTATCACAGGAATATACTGGTTCAGACATTTTCCACTTGCTAAGTATGACTTAAAGTTGCTTTCCTGCATTCAAATGAAGGGACTTCAATTCAAATAGGTCATTTATAAAGTGTTTAAAACTCATACTTCCCCTCCCCCCACCACAGACACACACACACACCAAAAAAAAACCCCACTAGTAAGTCTTTGCCAAGTATGGAAATTTCCATCATAGTATGTGACTAAGTCTATGACAGAAATAGTATGTGTGCTCTGGCATGAAAAGTGAAAATCTGAAGGTGTCATGGGATGGCTATGTAGCCATTTACTTTTCTAGAACTTTATATATTTGCTCCTTGGTGACTGTGATTTGAACATGGGCTGCAAAGAGCTCAATTGGCAGCAACATCCTAAGAGAGGCCTAGAATGTGGGAAAAGTACAGTTGTGGCCTTCATTATGTTGGTGCCTCCTCCAGCCCTCATAGACTGGGTTTGCCCAGACCTCAGAATTGCTAAGTTTACACTCAACAAGTCCACTGCTGTTTAAGCTATCGGTAGACACAGGGAGACAGAGGAGATAGGACTGAAAGAGGTAAGTAGGTAATGGCTTTACAATCATCTACTTTTAAGTAGCAGAGGACAGTAGATATACTCTGAGGAACAAACCTCAGTTCAAACTAAGTATACCTTCATTCAAAAATGGCTCAGCCTCCCACTAACTTATTTTTGCCTCTGCACTCATCACTTTTTTGACCTTGTCTTCTTTTTTCTCAGACTCTAGCTCTGATTTATAGCTTCTGTAATCAATCCACAAATATTTTTTCCCTGTTTTTCATCCCTAGACTGCTCCATTTTTTCCTAATATCACTTAAGAAGTAAAGCAGTGAGAAATAGCCACCCTCTGCCACAGTTTGGGATTATCTACCAAACTTAATTCAACCCTAAATATGTTCTAGGATATAATTTGTCAGTGTCACCATAAATGAGCTTTTTGTTTCTTTCAGGTGGGGACCCAAATTCTCTGACAGTGTTGCTAAACTGGTATATAGAGGTCAAGAACCATTGTATGGATGACAGTAGTTATTCCAGAAAATTACCTGTTTTACTTTTTGAAAGCAAATTCTAGCTATTATCATGTCCACCTTCCCCAACCATTTCTTATTCAATATTGCTCTGATAAAACCAAGGCATTTGCTATTTATCAAAAGTACTAAGTGTTGATTGGGTGTGGTTTAGTGGTCAAGTCTATACCTTGCATGGTTGAAACAAAGCTTCAATTTTCAGAACTACAAAACAACATCAATAATAGTAATAAGAATGCTGATTTATATTGTGGGGTGTTTTTTTGTTGTTGTTATTTTTTGGGTCACTCACGGCAGCACTCATGGGTTACTCCTGGCTCTACACTCAGAAATTGCTCCTGGTAGGCTTGGGGACCATATGGGATGCCAGGATTTGAACCACTGTCCTTCTGTATGCAAGACAAATGCCCTACCTCCATGCTATCTCCCCGGCCCTGATTTATATTGTAGATGGTGATAAAAAACACATTCAGTACCATCCAAACAAAGCAGAAGTCTTCCACACACCACGAAAGCAGCAAGGGGAGAGTAAATGATCATGCAAGGAGTCTAGAGTTAATCCCATGACAGTATACTTCAGGGGTGGAGAAACCCTGTATCTCCTAGGTCAAGGGAATTCCCACTACAATATCCCCAATAGTTACCTAAGCAGGGGAATAAAGAAAAGGAGGGGGAAAAAAAAGCACAAAACAATCATTTTTCCACGTTTATTTATCGATTGATCCATTTTTTTGACGTCTTTATTTTGGTGTGAAGATTACGGCTGATGTCTCCAATATTATTTTATTTTATTTTGTTGTCTTTCTCTTTCTTTTTGCACTCGAGCATAATTTGATTTCAGAACCGAGACTATTGTGTGGTGCCTGTCTTTATTGCTGTAGTGCTGACTGGTTATTTAATTCGATATTTTTTCTGTATTGTTGTGCTACTTCAATTACCTTTTTCACGTCCTCTCTCAAACTGAGGTTGGAAGCCTCTTGAGGGACTCTGCCCATTTTCAGCGTATTTGACTTTTGACTTCTTTTTTTTTCCCTCTTATTTTGTACCCCAAACTATTGCTTTTCTTTCCTTCAAACAAAACCACATACCTCGATTTTTCTAGCTCTGCCTCTTAAATAGAGGGGGAAACAAGGGAGGGTTCCAGACCAAACAGATATGTGATCACTAATAGTAAGCCAGACAAAGAGGGGTCCACCTACTCTAGCAGCCTGGGGGGTGATGGTGGGATATATGGGTTGTAGAACAGGAACTGGAATGGGGGGGAGGACATAGTTGGTGATGGGTATTCCCCTGATTCAATGTTAATATGTACCTAAAATACTACTGTGAAAGACATGTAAGCCATTATGGAAAAAATTGTGTTTTTAATCAGAAACTTTCTTTGACTTACATGTATTATTATTATATCAACTATATTATATGTTATGTTATGTCACTACATTATGTTATGTTAGTTTACCTCATTATGTTAATCAATTTTGTCTCTTGAATAAATTCTTACAATAAAAAAAAACACATTCAGAGAAACTCATTTAACTAGAAGTTTAGAAAATATTGATTCCTATTCAATTCAATCTGATTCATAAGAATGCTTTAGCACTTTATATTGAGGGCTAGAGAGATAGCCTGGAGATGGGGTATTTGCCTTGCATGCAGAAGGACAGCGGTTCGAATCCCGGCATCCCATGTGGTCCCTGAGCCTGCCAAGAGCGATTTCTGAGCATAGAGCCAGGAGTAACCCCAGAGCGCTGCTGAGTGTGACCTAAAAACCAAAACCAAAACAAAACGAAACAAAAATGCTTTAGCACTTTGTATTCCAATGAACTCCATCTTTAAAAACAAAATAAAACACTGAACTAGTCTGATTTTTTTCTCCTCCTTCAGGACTAGAAATAAAGATGAAATTTCTCATGCTTACTGTTGCTACTGGCCTGATTTTGCTGGTAGGTCTCCAAGCCATGCCAACCAATCGCCTCTCTTGCTACAAAAAGATAATAAAAGATGGTGACTGTCATAACCTTCCAGAAGGAATAGCTCACCTAACAAAGATGGATGGAAGTATCCCGACTCACTTCTGGGCTGAAAACAGATGCGAAATGGTCTGCTATTGCAACTTCAGTGAATTGCTCTGCTGCCCAAAGTAAGAAAATGCATTCATAAAATTCACTGCTTTGAACTGGATGCATAACTGTTGTTCATAATGAGTTTGCTTAGATAATTTACCTCATTTAGTAAAATTTTCTACGAACTTCAACTTTATCTTGAATCATCAGCATGGTGCATGGAGCCAAATGTTTTCATTTCAGAAACAGGGTTTGACAGATTTTAATAAAACTAAATGAAATCCAGAAATTAATAATACTCCAATATGATAAACACTAACCTTCTTATCTAATTTTTACTACACACCAAAAAAGAAAAAGCTACTAGTAACAGGAGTCAACTTCAAGACTGTTATTTTAAACCAATTTGAAAACTAATAAAATCCTTTTGATGAAAGATCCCAGTGAACAGGACCAAGTAATTAACTGAGGAAAATATTTGATAATGGTCAATGGTAAATTTTCTGCTGATATATTAGTAAGCCAGAAATAAGCAGAACTTATTCATTGACTTACAAAGTAGAAATTATAATACAATATATATCAAATCTTATTCACTTTTGATTTTAAAATCATTTCATTTTTCTTATTAAAGAATTTACAAATGCGATAATTTTGGTTGTCTCATATAGATTATTTCTTTTAAACTCCTTTTTGCAATTGTAACCATACTTTCTCCTAAGAAAGCTACCCCAAAGATTAAGCAAACAAGACAAACATCAGAGAGAAATGCATGGCATCAGAGGGCTCACAGCCTCAAGGACTCAGAATCAATCCTGACTAACCTTCCAGTATAAAGAAAGGTTATTGTTTAGAATCAGTAAACACAGCAAGAAGGGCAAATGTTGACAGACAGTTGCTTATCTTTGCTAATCTAACCTAATTAGGCCTTTACATATCAAAGGGGCCTGGTACAGCTAATGCAAAAGTCTCTGGATTGTCTTCTTGGAGAGAGATGGCAGATACAAAAGTGAATCCAGGACACCCACCAATAGGGCATTCCCTAAAGGTGCTGCCATTCTGAAAGTTAGTAATTAAAGGTCCCTAAATCATCTTTTCAGTCCCTCTCCTCAGACTATCATCTGTGTAACTAAGCATATTTACTGCCTAAATCTCTGTAGAACCAACAGACTGGGATAACCATTTATTGAAGGATGTAACTTCCATATATATATGTGTGTGTGTGTGTATATATATATATATATATATATATATATATATATATACGCACACACACACACACATATATATATATATATATGGAGAGTTAAGATGAGCAGCACATCCCACATACCCAATTAAACAGTATCAAGACTAGAATACAATCTTCTGATTCAGGTCAAATTTTTTTTTTTTTTTGTGGTTTTTGGGTCACACCCGGCTGTGCTCAAGGGTTATTCCTGGCTCCAGGCTCAGAAATTGCTCCTGGCAGGCACGGGGGGACCATATGGGACAAGGGGATTTGAACCGATGACCTCCTGCATGAAAGGCAATTGCCTTACCTCCATGCTATCTCTCCGACCCCCAGATGTTTTTTCTACCAAGCAAGTTTGTTCTATTTTGTGTGTGTGTGTGTGTGTGTGTGTGTGTGTGTGTGTGTGTGTGTGGTTTTTGGGTCACACCTGGCAGTGCTCAGGGGTTATTCCTGGTTCCATGCTCAGAAATTGCTCCTGGCAGGCACGGGGGACCATATGGGACGCCAGGATTCGAACCGATGACCTCCTGCATGAAAGGCAAACACCTTACCTCTATGCTATCTCTCCGGCCTGCAAGTTTGTTCTTAAACTGTGTCTCCCAGAACAGTAGTGTCATGTCACCTGAGTTCTGGTTCTGAGGATTCATCTACGCTTGGGCCACAAACTGACCTTCCTGGATGAGGAACTTAGGAAATAAGGCATTGTATTCAGTTTTAATAAACCCTCCTGATTCTGATAAGGTTTAAGAATCACTGTACTAAAAGTATACTATAAAAAATTGTGAGTTTAAAAAAAAAATTGTGAGTTAAATAACTTACTAAAATGTCTCATTTTCGGGGCTGGAGAGATAGCATGGAGGTAAGGTGTTTGCTTTTCATGCAGAAGGTCATCGGTTCAAATCCCAGCATCCCATATGGTCCCCTGTGCCTGCCAGGAGCAATTTCTGAGCATGGAGCCAGGAATAACCCCTGAGCACTGCCGGGTGTGACCCAAAAACCACAAAAAAAAAAAAAAAAAAAAAATGTCTCATTTTCTCCAAGCTATACCAATGAAATGCCAATTAATATTCAACTACATGCTTTTTTAATTATAAGATGGAGATCAAGTTTACCAAATGAATTTACACTATACACTTTACATTATATTTTAATATATAATATTGTGGCTATCTGTGCTATAGCCAAAAATAGAGAAAGTTAAGCGCATGTAAGAACAGAAGTGGGGATATGCAAAATTAATTTCTATCAGATTTTGAAATACCTTTTCTCCCCCAGTAGCAACAGATTCAACTTGCTAAGTACATTCATTTTTTCCTTACAGTAAACACAATTTTTAATTTGCCATCCTACTTCTTGCATTGAAATCTAATTGACATGCAACACTGTTTATACTTAAGATTTACTGCATAATTTGGCCAATATATGCTGTGAAATTATTGCCATAATAAGTTTAGCTAACAACCATTAACTCATATAGTTACCTCAAAAAATGTATTTTTCTGGAGATGAGAATTTCTAAGATCTACTTATTATCTTAGTAACTTTATTAGTGACTTTTTAAAAAAACTTTATTGAGTGAGTGAGTGAGTGAGTGAGTGAGTGAGTGAGTGAGTGATTGGATGTTGGGCCACACCAGTGGTGCTGGGGTGACTCCTGGCTCTGCACTCAGAAATAGCCCCTGGCAGGCTGGGAGAACATATGGGATGTCGGGAATCTAATGGGGCCCCTCCTGGGTCAACCAAAAGGCAAACACCCTACAGCCGTGATATCTCTCCAGCTTCTCTTAGTAACTTTTAAACATACCATAGGGCTATATTTACTCTAGCTATTATCTGTACATTACATAATGCTAAGTATGTTACTAGTAGCCCTAACCATGACACAACCTTACACATATATTCATCAACTGTATAACATTATATGAAGGGGCACAACTGGAAATGCTCAGGGGTTACTCTTGGTTTTGCACTCAGGAATTACTCCAGGTAGTGCTAAGAAGACCAAGATAGGATGCCAGGGATCAAACCCTGGGTCTGCTGCATGCAAGGCAAGTGCCCAGTACAGTGATAACTGTACTATCGATCCAGCCCACAATTTTACATTACTGCTTGGATAGTATACTTACCTTATATGCACTTTTTTAATATATATTTTATTTAAACACCTTGATTGCATACATGATTGTGTTTGGGTTTCAGTCATGTAAAGAACACCACCCATCACCAGTGCAACATTCCCATCACCAATGTCCCAAATTTATATGCACTTTCTATCAAGAATAGAGTAGCTTCCTATTTCTCCCATCCCTAGATCTAGAAATGCACTTATTGTCCTTAAATAAATTATGTTTTAATTCTCCCTTCCTTCCATCTCTGTTTGCCGCTGCTATTGCTGCTGTGATGATCTGACATTCCTCATCTACCAGGCCACAGTGCTCACCCAGCTGTGATGCTGGTGTTGACAGGCTGTACTGCTCACACACCTGCTCAAGGGCTTCACAAAGCTTTGCACTCCTTTAGCTGCTGTTTACACACGTGCTCTTCAGGGATCACACTCTTTGCTGAGGCACACAAGTTATAGTTGTGGTATTTACGTACATGCTCGTTAACACCCTTCTGGTCACGATACTGGCACATCCTAGCTGCTATGATATTGTCAAAGGGCGTAAACCTGCTTTGTGGGTCTCACCCACAAATCACACACTGCAGAAGTTTAAAGGACAGAGGCACCAGTATTGTACTCAAAGTATGTGAGTCACCCAGGATTTAAGCTGATGACTGTATGTTTGCAAAGCTGATGCTCTAAGTTCTTGCTATGCCCCTAGGCTCTCCAATAATTTGGGAAGAGGAGTTTCTGGGACACACTCAGTGGCTCAGTCTTTGTGGCCAGACCTGATGGTGCTCAGCGCCCACCCCACCCCCCCAGCACTGGGGACTTAGCTTTGCATGTGTTCTGCTCATTGGACTGTCTCTCCAGTCCTCTAATGTCTAAATTTCTGTTTCTAATCTGTGGATGATAGTTTTATGGCTCATCTCCATCTGTAAGAGACAAAATATAAGGGTCTGGGGGCCAGAGAGATAGCATGGAGGTAAGGCGTTTGCCTTGCATGCAGAAGTTCGGTGGTTCGAATCCCAGCATCCCATATGGTCCCCTGAGCCTGCCAGGAGCGATTTCTGAGCATAGTGCCAGGAGTAACACCTGAGTACTCCTGGGTGTGACCCCCCCCAAAAAAAGGGTCTGAAATAATATCATTTTGATCTTTATGTAGATGACAGCATAACATCTCTGTTCAATAATTGGAACAGAATATAATTGAATACATTCTTGATCTTTGTTGGTCCTTATTTTATAATCAGGTTTTATTATATTCATTTCTGAAATCTTGGAAATAACATGATCTATTTTAACCCAGAAAGGACTAATACATATCTTATGTAAATTTGTTTGTTTTTTGGGTCACACCTGGCAGTGCTCAGGGGTTACTCCTGGCCCTACACTCAGAAATCGCTCCTGGCAGGCTTGGGGACCATATGAGATGCCGGGATTCAAACTACCATCCTGCATACGAGGCAAATGCCCTACCTCCGTGCTATCTCTCCAGCCCCATCTGATGTGAATTTAACTAATGTTCTTCCTTTCTTTCAGAGATGTCTTCATTGGACCAAAGATATCTTTTGTGATTCCTTGCAGTCATCACTGAGAATCTTCACTAATTCCAGAGAACACTATTCCTAATTTCTCCAAAATTATACAAATCATTATAAACTGTAACTGTATTCTAGTTTCCAATTGATACAATAAAGCACAGATGCCATCAATTTTTGCCTAAGACAAGTAAACTTATCTCAAATAAGTGGTGATAAAAGTTAATTTCATTTACCTTTTATATGTGGATATTATTAGTACTGCTTAAAATTTTGGCTAGAAAATTTTCACCAACGAATATTATTCCTTGTCTCAGTAAAAAAAATTCTGTTCCCCAAATTCATCACTCAAACATTGAAAACATCAGTTCCTGGTTGACAGTTATCTATAATATATACTTAAAGAAAAAACTAGGAATAAATTGATGTTCTTGGAAGGAAAGTTTTTAAACAAAAAGTGAGCCAATATTTAACTAGAAATACCTAGCATTAAGAATGGTTTCATTTTACTCTTAAAAACGACAAATTTTTCTAAGAAAGTATCTCAATTTTCAAATGCTAACTCAAGATTAAGACAGCTGTGGCTGGGCTGGAGAGATAGCCTGGAGGTAAGGCATCTGCCTTCCAAGCAGAAGGACTGGTGGTTCAAATCCCGGCATCCCATATGGTTCCCTGTGCCTGCCGGGGCGATTTCTGAGCATAGAGCCAGGAGTAACCCCTGAGCTCTGCCAAGTGTGACCCAAAAACCAAAAAAAAAAAAAAAATGTTTTGGGGTCGGAGAGATAGCACAGCGGTGTGTGTCCCATATGGTCCCTGGTGCCTGCCAGGAGCTATTTCTGAGCAGATAGCCAGGAGTAACTCCTGAGCGCCACTGGGTGTGGCCCAAAACCAAAACAAACCAAAACAAACAAACAAAAAAAGATAGCTGGGGCCTGAGCAGTGGCACAAGTACTAGGACATTTGCCTTGCACACTGCTAACTTAGGAGGAACAATGGTTCAATTCCCTGGCGTCCCATATGGTCCCCCAAGCCAGGAGTGATTTCTGATCGCAAAGCCAGGAGTAATCCTGAGCGTTACTGGGTGTGCCCTCCCCCCAAAAAAAAGGATCAAGATTTTTTTTTTTATAAAAAGTAAGTTCTTCTCACTTTTTTTTTTTATTTAAACACCTTGATTACATACATGATAGTGTTTGGGTTTCAGTCATGTAAAGAACACCACCCATCACCAGTGCAACATTCCCATCACCAGGATTAAGATATTTAAAAATAGGGCCCGGAGAGATAGCACAGCGGTGTTTGCCTTACAAGCAGTTGATCCAGGACCAAAGGTGGTTGGTTCGAATCCTGGTGTCCCATATGGTCCCCCGTGTCTGCCAGGAGCTATTTCTGAGCAGACAGCCAGGAGTAACCCCTGAGCACCGCTGGGTGTGGCCCAAAAACAAAACAAAAAAAAGATACTTAAAAATAAATTGTACCAGAGATGTAATATAAGGGTTCAGATACTTGACTGGCATGTAGCTGGCATCTAGTTTGATCCTGGCATCAAATATAATCCCCTAAATACCACCAGAAGTGACCCCTGGGCATAGCATCAAGAGTAAGCCCTAAGCACTGGTAGGTACGGCTCCCTAAAAAAGCCAGAGATAGTAGGGAAGGTAAAGCTTCTCAAAAAAGCTAGAAAGATTTTGCTTGTGGCTGACCTGGGTTTGATCCACAGCACCCCAAACTCACCAGGTATTAACAAAAGGTCAAAAATTAACAAAAAAAATTATCAAAAATCAAGACAGAATTTAAAGTGCTTTAATTCCAAAGTCTGTAAGCTATTCACAGTTTATTTCTTGTATTTTCTTCCTTTCCTTCCTTCCTTCCTTCTTTCATTCCTTCCTACCTTCCTACTTTCCTTCCTTCCTTCTTTCCCTTCCTTCCTTCCTCTCTCTCTCCCTCCTTTCCTTCCTTCCTTCCATCCCTCCAACATCCTGAACTGACAATACTGTTGATAGGGTTCCCTGCATACAACATTCAAACACCACTTCCTCTCCCAGAGTCTCCCCTTTCGCCACCACTGTCCAGGGAGCCTCTCCCCGTTTCCACCCTAACCCAGTCGGCAGACTCTCTAAATCGGTTCTCAGATCCTGTCTAAAGACATGAGACATTAGAATCTGCCTAAAACATTGCTGATGTATATATCCATTTTTCTTGAGAACAACAGAACACAATAAAAGAAACATGTATGAGACAAGAACTCAAAAGCCCATGAAAATAAACCAAACTGATGTCTCTGAGGCCTTCCTCTAGAGCCTTTGGACTCTTCCCTAGAGCCTGACAGAAGTCATTTCAGGAAAGTCATCCTGAAAGCAGGTTAAATGTATGGCTAAAGGCCAGGATTTGAGGGTTAGGATTAGGATTTGGGGATGTAGTGACAAATAAAACGGATGTGAACTCTAGTTAGAAGCCTTGTTTTCAATCTAAAGGGTAATCGCGACATGCAAGGTCATGTTTAGAAAGATAAGGTCTGACAGAGGGGACATGTAGGCCACAACACTATATATTGTGGAGAAGGTTGAAAAACATTATACTAAGTAATAAATCAAGGAGATTAGATTGTGGGAATAAAAATGGTATTGTTTCATTGCCATACATTCTTGGAGGATTATACAATTTGTTTCTGAGATCACATTAAAAAGGATCATTAGGGGCCAGAGCAATAGCACAGTGGTAAGGCGTTTGCCTTGCATGCAGCCAACCGGGAACGATCCAGGTCCAATCCCTGGCATCCCATATGGTCGCCCGAGCCTGTCAACAGTGATTTCTGAGTACAGAGCCAAGAGTAACTCCTGAGTGCCATTAAGCGTAGCCCTAAAACCAAAAATAAATAAATAAATAAATAATAAATAAAATTAAAAAGTGTCATTAAATGAAATGATTCAGGGGTAGATACAAGTCTGTTTCTTTTAAAAATTAGAATGTTTTCAATAAGCTTCATAAAGAGGGATGGAAAGATAGTACAGCAGAAAGGGAGTTTGCCTTGCCGGGCTCCATCCTTAGCACCCCATCATGGGTGTGGCCCCAAAACTAAAAACAAGTTTAAAAAAGCCCCAAAATACATGAGTATTGAAAATCTTTAAAAAAAATCTTTGGGGGCCGGTGAGGTGGCGCTAGAGGTAAGGTGTCTGCCTTGCAAGCTCTAGCCAAGGAAGGATCATGGTTCGATTCCCCGGCATCCCATATGGTCCCCCCAAGCCAGGGGCAATTTCTGAGCATTGAGCTAGGAGTAACCCTGAGCATCAAACGGGTGTGCCCCCCCTCCAAAAAAAATGTCTTATTTGGGGCCGGAGAGATAGCATGGAGGTAAGGCATTTGTCTTTCATGCAGAAGGATGGTGGTTCGAATCTTGGCATCCCATATGGTCCCCTGAGCCTGCCAGGAGCGATTTCTGAGCATAGAGCCAGGAGTAACCCCTGAGCGGTGCCAGGTGTGACCTAAAAAACAAAAACAAACAAAAAATGTCTTATTTGCTTTATCATATAATATGTGCTTTAATAGGGCTTCCCCCTTCATTGAATTGACTACATGAAATAATAGAACAGTGCATAGGATAGAAAAATAAAGAAATCTATCAGTCAACCTATGTCATAGCTTTACTTGGCATAAATGATATGTGAGGGAAAACAAAATTTTTTATTTAATATGGAGTATCTCTGTGACACATCATCACAAGGGCAGATATCAGGCAATCTTAAGGTTTTTTAGGAAGGCTTCACCTACTGCTGCAACCAAAACCTCCTAAGAAAAACTGCATGGGAAAAGACAGGAAATTTTCATTCTGTAAGATTCTAGAGATAACTACGATGTTTCTTCATCATAATCTTATTTCTAAAAATAACTTTGTAGTGTGAATTTCAAGTCTATTCATCTTTTGTGTTTGCTTGTTGGTTCAGTTTTGGGTCATACCCAGCTAAGTGCCCTGGGTACCACATGGTGACAGGAATAAATCAGGGGATCTCACATGCAAAATATGCCCTCCAGTCCTGTGAGCCATCTCCCTGATCCCTCAGTCACTCTCTTTTAGGAATGAATGCACTATATGCCTGGTGTGTTAGAGGTCCAAAATTCAATACCCAGTACCCCAAAAGCCCTAACTTCTGGAACCTCCCCACACATGAATTTACCTTAATCACCCCCAGCATTGGTGGGCCTGAACAGCAACCCATCACTTCACTGAGCCTAGTTATAGACATTTAGGCCCAGACCCTGAGGCTGGTAATCACCAGAATTGGCCCTGAGAGCCCCAATTTCCACTTCCCAGAAGAGTAGAGACAAGTGTGTTCGTGAAATAACTATTCAATAAAAATTATTTTGTTAATGTAACAAGCTCTTTTTCACTGTTATATATATATAAATATAAAATACATATAAATATAAAAATGTGAATGTTCAGGCCAGAGAGATAGCATGGAGGTAAGGCGTTTGCCTTTCATGCAGAAGGACAATGGTTTGAATCCCGGCATCCTGTATGGTCCCCCGAGCCTGCCAGGAGCAATTTCTGAGCAGAGAGCCAGGAGTAAACTCCAAGTGCTGCTGGGTGTGACCCAAAAACAAACAAACAAAAAAAAATGTGAGTGTCCACAGAACTTATCTCAGGCAACTTTCTTTTTGACTGGATCATTATATTTATTTACTAACTTACTTACTTACTTATTTTTATTTGAATTTGGAGCCAAACCCAACAAATCTTACTCCTGGATCTGCATGCAGAAATTACTCCCTGGTGGTGATCGGGGATCAAATCCATATCTCTGGCATGCAAAGCAAACACCCTATCTGCTATACTATAATGTTTTGGTCCCTCAATAAGTTTTAAAAAGCATCCATTTTAAATGAAAAGAGCAGATTTTTATATAATTAATTGCAAGAAAACTAAGCTATTATTGGAAAAGTAAACACAATGTTTTTCTATTTTTACTATTTTTGTACTGCTGGTTTGTACATCTTGCAATGGAATGAGCAGACATTGTCCTGAATCCTGTTCTACAGGGCAAAACAAAGAGGCTTAGAGAGATGAAGTAGAATGTCTAAAATTACATTATCAGAACATTTAAGTCAGGTATTGAATATGACCAATATGCTAACACCCAGAGTTTACCAAGCTTTTGGTGGTCAACCTCTTTAAAAAGGAAAAAGAAATCAGTAACGTCCTGAAAAGATACTTCTTCAATGAAGCAAAGAAACAGGAAGGGCTTCTCAACTAGACCATGGCTTCTCTTGATGTGTCTAGTGCCTCCTGCCGGCTAGGGGAAAGTACTATTTTGGGAAATTTTGAGAAGAGTCAACCAGTACATCATCATTTAATAGCATTGTCTAATCTGTTTCCTTTTGGGAAAGTCAACTTTTCTTGTATGAGTGTACATGTTATGTCTCAAGACTGTGCATTTCAGATGGCTCACATGTTGAGTGCTCACTGAATACTAATTTCTGTATTTTCTCTTTTTTGGGGGGGGGGCGGGTTTGGTTTTTGGGTCACACCCAGCAGCACTCAGAGGTTACTCCTGGCTCTATGCTCAGAAATTGCTCCTGACAGGCTCGGGGGACCATATGGGATGCCAGGATTCGAACCACCATCCTTCTGCATGCAAGGCAAACACCTTACCTCCATGCTATCTGTCTGGCCCCTAATTTCTGTATTTTCATTTTTGGCTTTCTCTATTTTTGACTATAAATTCCATCATGTTAGCCATAAAATTGACAAAAATACTTACTAATAATTATTTACTATTAGTGAAATTTCTTTCATACTAATCACAATTCACAGGGACCTACTGAATAATTTCCTTTGCTAGAGTAGATCTAGAGATACTAATATAAAGAATTGGAAGTAATAAGGGAAACCAAACCAATAACTAACAGCTACTTAAAGAACAAAAAGCAAAATAATAATATTCACAGAGCCCTTGGCAATTACACCTTATAGTTTTCAGATATCTAGGTTCTTTCCATAATGAATCAATTTTGGCAAATATCATGACAGTTACTGTTGGAATGTAAATAATACTATTTATTACTAAGCACACAGGTTTTAAAAATGATTTTCTTCATATGTAAATTTATATGTGTATAAATAACTTGCACAACTTAAGCTTTTCTCATATTTATTTGAAGAATCGTTGATACTAAAATTTATAGCAAATAATCCTGTATTAGCTTCCTTAGTTCTATAGCAAGGGTGGCGAACACGCAGCTCTCGAGCCGCATGCGATTCCTGGCCAAAATGAATGCGGCTCTTTGCCTCTTATCATGATTTTGTATACTGTGGCTCTTTGCCAAGTTTGGATTTTGTTCTGCTGTTTCTGAGGAGGGACCTCTGAGGAGAGATCTCCGAGCGCGTCCTCCTGCCCCCAGGCTGCATCCTCCCGTCTCCCATCCCTCGGAAACAACTGAACGGGCCAGCCAGCGGGGAACCCATGTGTCACATGTTGGGTCACATCTGGCCATTAGTTCTTAGTGTGGAGGATGCAGCACACCCTCACCGTCACTGCAGGATTTTTACCCTCACTCAAAATGGCAAAATGCAATATGTGTTTCATATATTATTGTTAAAATTATATGCTTTTTGTGTGAGTGTTTGTCTGTTTTGGCATGTCACTGAATGGTGTGGCTCTCTGACTCAGTTTTTTTTTTTTTTTTTGGTTTTTGGGCCACACCCGGTGACGCTCAGGAGTTACTCCTGGCTATGTGCTCAGAAGTCGCTCCTGGCTTAGGGGACCATATGGGACGCCGGGGGATCGAACCGCAGTCCGTCCAAGGCTAGTGCAGGTAAGGCAGGCACCTTACCTCTAGCGCCACCGCCCGGCCCCTCTGACTCTCAGTTTAAAATTTTGGCTCTTTGTGTCGAACTTGTTCGCCACCCCTGTTCTATAGGATATCATCACAATATAGTGATATATTATGTACCGTTATACCCCCATATATTCTAATAACTTTAAAGATAAAAACCTGTCACATGGCTGGAGCGATAGCGCAGCCAATAGGACATTTGCCTTGCACACGGCCAACCCAGGTTCGATCTCTGGCATCCCATATGATCCTCTAAGCCTGCCAGGAGTAATTTCTGAGCACAGAGCCATGAGTAACCCCTGAGTGCCACCTATAAACAAGAAATAGCAACAAAAAACTATCATAAATTTGCAACAAAAAGAATATATGTATCTTGATCGAAATTTCCATGTAATTCTTCAAGGAGTAGAAGAAATGTTTGAAAATACGTATGGAAACATAAGACTCCTTAAATAGCCAAAATAATCCTAAGTAACTATAATCCATTACACACAGGGATTAACCTAAATAAATACTAAAACATCCACATTCACAAATTAGAATATTAAGTACAATACTGAGAAAAAAACAGCAATAACAACAAAACAAGAGGGCTCAAGTTTTACTTTTATTATTATTATTTGTTCTTACTTTTCCATTTTCTCTTGGTAGTGCTGGGCCTCAACATATGTAAGACAAGTGCTTTTCCACCGACCCACAAAACTAGCGCTGGTACTGTTTTCTATTTTCTCTAAAAGAGTAATGTTAGGCATTCTACAGTTTTTGAAGGGTCACACCAAGCGGCAGTCAGGGGTTACTCCTGGCTCTGTGCTCAGAAATCACTCCTAGCAGGCACGGGGGACTATATAGGATGCTGAGATTTGAACCACTATCTGTCCTGAATCGGCTATGGGCAAGGCAAAAGCTCTACTGCTGTGCTATCTATCTCTCTGGTCCCTAGCTTTCTACATTTAATTTATACACTTATTGTACCACCAGGGACTAAGCACAGGACCTCACTCATGCAAAGCATGAGTTTAAACATGGAACTACATTCCCAGTCCACACCTGGCTTTAGAATTTACAAATCTACAGAGGAGCAAACTTGTATCAAGACTAGAAATATAAGACAATAAAATACAAGGGAAAAGAAAGAAATAAACCCAAATGTTTTTGAAAATTGACTTTTGACAAGGGAACTTTATCTTACTCTATAAGAAATATTTACTCACAGTGGGTCGATAACCTAAATTTAAGAACTGAAATTACAAAATCCCTAGAAGAATGCAAGGATATTAATCTTGAGAAATATGTTTGTGGTGGATTCTTAAATTTTCAGATCCAAGTGTGTGCAACAAAAGAACATAATAAATTGGACATTAAAAATTAAAATTTTTCCTGCCTCAAAGAACACTGTCAAGAATATTAAAAGGCTGGCAGGAGAAGTGATTCCAAGGGCAGGAGGGTAAGCTTTGCCTGCAGGAACTCTGGACTCAATCTTCAGTACTGCTTTCAAGATCCCAACATATGATTCCCAAAACCAAAAATGCTTAAAAAAGAGAAAGGAGACAGAACGATAACAGAGTGGGTAGAGATTTGTCTTGCATGCTGCTAATTCAGGTTCAATCCCCTCCATCGCATGTGTCTGAGTCTGTCAGGAGTGATTTCTTAGCAGAGAGCCAGGAGTATCTTCTGAGCATAGCCGGGTGTGACCCAAAAAACAAACAACAGGGGCTGGAGAGATAGCATGGAGGTAAGGCGTTTGCCTTTCATGCAAGAGGTCATCAGTTCGAATCCCAGCGTCCCATATGGTCCCCCGTGCCTGCCAGGAGCAATTTCTGAGCATGGAGCCAGGAGTAACCCCTGAGCACTGCCGGGAGTGACCCAAAAACCACAAAAAAAAAAAAAAAAAAAAAAAACAAACAACAACAAAAAGGGGAAAGAATACTAAAAGGCAATTTACAACAAACAACAACCAAAAAAAAAAAAAAAAGGAGAAAGAATACTAAAAGACAATTTACAGAACTGGAGAAAAATCCTTTAATATTTGCAAATCACATATCAAACAGGGATTTATTATCCAAAATAAAGAACAATTGCGGGGGCTGAAGCCATAGTTACTTACCTCACCTATGGTTGAATAGGGCTTGATCCCTGGCATCACATATGGTTCTCTCAGTTCCTTAGGAGTGATTTCTTAGTGCAGAGCTAGGAGTAACCCTGCCCCTACCTCAGAGTGTGGCCCCAAAACAAACAAACAAAACAAAAGAACAATTACAACTCAAGGAATTAAAAAAAAAAAAAAATTCAGCAAAAGGTTGGAGAGATAACACAACTGCTCTGTACACAGGAGACCGGAGTTCAGTCTACAATACTGCATGCTCCTGAGTAATTCGAGGAAAGACCTCAATGCACTGAGCCCAGGGTAGTCCCCAAACACCAATGTGTGGGAACCAAGAAGAAAATAAAAATAAACCTGAATAGATATTCCACCCCAAAAGATATGCAAGTGGCCAAGAAGCCTATGAAAATATACTTAAATATCATTGGTCATTTAAGGAAATGCAACCCAAAAACCATAATGAAATACCACTTCACAACCAGTAAGAGGGCTTTAGTTAAAAAAATAAAAACAGGGCCCGAAGAGATAGCACAGCAGCGTTTGCCTTGCAAGCAGCCGATCCAGGACCAAAGGTGGTTGGTTTGAATCCCGGTGTCCCATATGGTCCCCCATGCCTGCCAGGAGCTATTTCTGAGCAGACAGCAAGGAGTAACCCCTGAGCACTGCTGGGTGTGGCCCAAAAACAAAAACAAAAACAAAATAAAAAATAAAAACAAAAAAATTGGCTATTGAAAATATAATGCAAATGATGTCAAATAAATAGTATTAAAAGAAACGGTATAGAAAGATGCAAAATGGTATAAGCAACTATTACAAAGTTTGGAAGTACATTATAAAATTAAATATAGAGGAACCTGAGAGTTAGTACAGTAGGTAGGGAACTTTCGGTTCATGGGACTGACCTGGGTTTGATAGGAATTGGCCCACAAAACAAGAGGAAGGAAGGAAGGAAGGAAGGAAGGAAGGAAGGAAGGAAGGAAGGAAGGAAGGAAGGAAGGAAGGAAGGAAGGAAGGAAGGGAGGGAGGGAGGGAGGGAGGGAGGGAGGGAGGGAGGGAGGGAAGGAGGGAGGGAGGGAGGGAAGGAGGGAAGGAAAGGAAGAAGAAAGAAGAGAAAGAAAGAAAGAAAGAAAGAAAGAAAGAAAGAAAGAAAGAAAGAAAGAAAGAAAGAAAGAAAGAAAGAAAGAAAGAAAGAAAGAAAGAAAGAAAGAAAGAAGGCAAAGAAAAGAAGAAGGGAAGGAAGGCAAAGAAGAAAGGAAAGATGAAAAGTAAAATAAAAGGAATAATGAAAAGAAGGAAAGGGAAAGGAGGAAGAAAAAAATCAAATATAGAATTATAGTGTGACATCGATTGCATTGCTAAGTAAACACCCAAGAGAAATTAAAACGTGCCCATCAGGTTCCCGGGCAATATAGTAAAGATTCTCAACAGAGTAACACAGTGGTAGGTATCTACCTTTCATGCTTGAGGCCCAAGTTCCATCCACAAAATTACGGTGAGTTATGTGCAAACCCTAACTAACATACAGCTATGGACAGACACTACAACCAAGTCTCTTAGACATCCAATGGAGGCAGTATGAGGCTGGGGCCCCTGTTCAGACTGAAATGTAAAAATTACTGGTCCGAGCAATAGTTCAGAGGTTTGGGTGTCTGTCTTGTACACAGCAGACCCTGTTTGATTCACAGCAATCCATTTGGTCCCTTAAAGAGTGATCCCTGAATGCAGAGGAGGAGACCCTGAATACAGCTGGGTGTGAGCCCAAAACAAAACACAAAGCAAAAAAAAATGTTTATGTAAATGTTTATAATAGTATTATTCATTATAGCCAAATGTGGAAATGCCTATGGATGGATGAATAGTGGAAACAGAAACATGGGCTATAGAAAGACATATCTATGCATACATTTATGGACTATTAAACAGTCACAAAAGGAATGGCATAGGGGCCAGGAGAGATAGCACAGCGGCGTTTGCCTTGCAAGCAGCCGATCCAGGACCAAAGGTGATTGGTTCGAATCCCGGTGTCCCATATGGTCCCCCGTGCCTGCCGGGAGCTATTTCTGAGCAGACAGCCAGGAATAACCCCTGAGCATCGCCGGGTGTGGCCCAAAAACCAAAAAAAAAAAAAAAAAAAAAAGGAATGGCATAGGTACATTTGGATGGACCTGGAAAATATGATATGAAAGAGAAAAACCTGACTTAACGGATATGCAGGTCACTGTCTCAAACCCTCAATTCAGCAAGACTATTTGCACTATTTTCTACTACCAGAAGATGCTGTTATCACAATGTTATATTTTTGTAATTTGTACAATTTTCAAACTTTTTATCATCATCTTTGAAATGATCTGTGGTCAGAGAACTTGGGTGTTGCTATTGTAATTGTTTTTGGAAGCACCATAAACCATATAAGTGGAAGTGAAATTAATTAGTACAATTGGTACTAATTGGTACTCTCCTCCTCAGAGGCACAACAAAATTGATATTAGACCCATCAATGACTTAAAGTATGAAGTACGGGGCTGGAGGATGGTAGAGTGGGTAGGGCACTATCCTTGCACACAGATTGAGTTTCATCTCTAGTATCCCATATGGTCCCTCCCACACTGCCAGGTGTGATTCCTGAGTGCAGAGCCAGGAGAAACCCCTAGCATTGCCAGGCAGTGCCCAAACAAACAAAACAAAAAAGTGTGAAGTATAGGCAGGAGTGGTAGCACAGCAGTGGGGCATTTGTCTTGCATGCAGATGACCCAGGACAGATCTGAGCTTGATCCTCGGAATCCCATATCCCGGCATCCCTGAGCCTGCCAGGAGTAATTTCTGAGCACAGAGCCAGGAGTAACCCCTAAGCATCGCCGGGTATTACCCAAAAACAAACCAAAAAAAGAAGTTGCATGTTTTTCTTTAAATCAAAAGCTAGAACAATGATTAAGCTAGCAAGAAAAGTATAACAGAAGCTGAAGCAGGCCAAAAGTTGGACCTGTTACCAAAATGTTAGCCAAGATGTAAATGGAAAAGTCATTATAGTAAAAATAGCTTTACTACGTATCATAGAAAATATAGATGGAAATTTAAAATATTACTTTAAGAAAGTAAAATAAGAAAGTGAAATAGCCTTAATGTTGGTAGGAAAGAAATGTTAGCAGTTTGGATAGAAAAATAAAACCAGCTACAACACTCCCTTAAACTAAAGCCTAACCCAGAACAAAACCATAACTCCTTCAATTCCAAGGCCAAGAGAGATGTAAAAGAAAAGACTGCAGTTGCTGGTCCATGAGGAAAGAAACCATCTGAAACACAGGAACCAAGGTGAAGTAGCAAGTGCAGATTTGAAAACTGCAGCACCTAATCTAGAAGAGCTAAAACAGTTGATGAAGGCAGTGGCACTCGAACAACCTATTATCAGAACAAAAGGCATTCAGGACCCTTTATCTAGTGAAATGAATGGCAGCCTTCAAAGCTCCCAAGGACAGATGAACTCTTCTTATGGGCTAATGCAGCTGGAGACTTTCAGACTTTTAGTTGAAATTCATGCTCATTAACTATTTTGCAAATCCTTGGGCTTCATGAGTATAATGCGGAATCTACCCAGCCTGTGCTATTTCAATGAGTCAAAGCACATTTGTATACAACACTGAATTTTTTTTTTTTTGGTTTTTCGGTCACACCCAGTGACGCTCAGGGGTTACACCTGGCTATTTGGTCAGACATGGCTCCTGGCTTGGGGGACCATATGGGACACCAGGGATCAAACTCAGGTCCGTTCTGGGTCAGTTGTGCGCAAGGCAAATGCCCTACTGCTGTGTTGTGGCTCCAGCCTCAAGGATTATTTCAAGCCCATGATTAAAACCTACTTCAGAAAGATTCCTTCCAAAATACTTCTGCTCACGGACAATAGATCTAATCAGTTAAGAACCAGGATGGAGACAAGCAAGATGAGTGTTGTTCTCATGCTTGCTAAGCAACTATCCATCCTGCATCCATGCCTCAAGGATATTGACTTCCAAGTCTTAACACTAATGCAGTGCATTGTTGAATAAATACTTTGCATAAGGACATAGCTGCTATCACATTCTTCTGAGTTTGGGCAAAGTGAGTTGAAGACCTTAAAAGGAATTCATTACTCCAGATGCCACCAAGAATATTTGTGATTCACAGAAGGAGGGAAAATAATATATTAACATTCACAGGTTTTGGGGCCGGCGAAGTGGCGCTAGCGGTAAGGTGTCTGCCTTGCAAGCACTAGCCAAGGAAGGACCTCAGTTCAATCCCCCAGCGTCCCACATGGTCCACCCAAGCCAGGGGCAATTTCTGAGCGCTTAGCCAGGAGTAACCCCTAAGCATCAAACAGGTGTGGCCCAAAAAATCAAAAAAAAAAAAAAAAAAAAAAAAAAAGGAAGTTGATTTCAACCCTCATGGATAACTGTGAGAGATTTATGGCTACAGTGGAGAAATCAATTATAGATATAGTAGAAATAAAGAGAGAACTGGAATTAGAAAACAAAGCCTCAGGGTTAGAGCAATAGCATAGTAAGTAGGGCATTCTATGTGGTCCTCTGAGCACATAAGTGCTACAAGTGATTCCTGTCCAGAGTCGGGAATAAGCCCTAAATTACCCCTCATCCCACCCCAGATGTCACAATGAAGCATGAGATCCAAATGTCAACCCGTTAATGGCTTCATCTGTTTCTAGTCTAAAATTGGTTGTTACAAAGCCAGAAGGTGGGTCAGAGGCTTAAGTTTGCCTTACAAGTAGGATCCTGCTGCTCCAAATTGCCCTAACCAATTGTGTATGTACACTGCCAGAGCATTTGCAACTAGTCCTGTTCCACCTAGCACAACAAAAAGTGAGCAATGCAGCTACAAGAAGTGCCACACTGAGGTCAAGGGTGGGACAAATCCATGGGGCCAGAGAGATAGCACAGTGGTGTTTGCCTTGCAAGCAGCAGATTCAGGACCAAAGGTGGTTGGTTCGAATCCCGGTGTCCCATATGGTCCCCCGTGCCTGCCAGGAGCTATTTCTGAGCAGATAGCCAGTAGTAGCCCCTGAGCGCCACCGGGTGTGGCCCAAAAACCAAAAAAAAAAAAAGAGTGGAACAAATTCTGTGAGAGCACTGAAACTAAACCCCATGAGCACTGTCAGACACGTGAGAATGATAACTCAAGGTCTGAAGTTGAGTTTGTGTGAAAGAAACACAGCTGTGTGTGTGTGTGTGTGTGTGTGTGTGTGAGAGAGAGAGAGAGAGAGAGAGAGAGAGAGAGAGAGAGAGAGAGATACCGTAGGTCACCAAGTTAAGAGAAAAAAAATATGTTCACGATAAAAATAAACTCTGCATCCTAATCTAAGAATATGTTCTTGCAGTGGATATTTTTTCTTTCATGTCACAAGATATAAATTTGATTCATAGCAAGAGCTTGGCCAAGCAATACCATTTCAGGATAACAAAAATTAAAAAAATAATAATGAAAAACACACAGTGAAATATAGAAAGAAAATATAAAACAAATCAGAACTAAAAAAGAGAACTTAATATTTTTTTGGTGGTCACCTAATACTCAGGGCTCTGGGGGGCCATATAGGGTGCTAGAGATCAAGCCCAAAGCAGCGCATGTAAGGCAAGTGCCCTACCTGCTGTTCAAGTGTTCTGGTCCCTGATTAAAGCTTTTGAAATGTGTTCTACTCCCCATCACTCATTTATTAACTTACAATGCAAACAGTATATAGGCCAGAGCTAAAAATTATGGGGTACTGACTGTGGAGATTCTTTCCATGTTAATGTCATCTTTTCTCTAAGATAGAGTTTCAGGAAACAAGTACAACTATTTAGGTCTAGTTTCTTATTTCAACACTCAACAACCACTGTGTTTTATCTTCTGGCACACTAAATCTTTGGAAGAAGGTAAGCATATAAAGTATTTGTTCTTCCTAGTACTTATGGAAACATTAAAAAATATAATGGAGGGCCTGGAGAGATAGCACAGCAGTGTTTGCCTTGCAAGCAGCCGATCCAGGACCAAAGGTGGTTGGTTCGAATCCCGGTGTCCCATATGGTCCCTTGTGCCTGCCAGGAGCTATTTCTGAGCAGACAGCCAGGAGTAAGCCCTAAGCACTGCCGGGTGTGTGGCCCAAAAACCAAAATAATAATAATAATAATAATAATAATAATAATAAAATAAAATATAATGGAAATAAAATCAAGTTAAAAGAAAAATAGTACCTCAATGGAAGACTATTCGTCAAAGCACTTTAAAAAGGAATTCTTGGGGCTGGAGCGATTAGCGCAGAAATAGTGCATTTGCCTCGGACGCGGTCAATCCTGGATGGACCCGGGTTCGATTCCTGGCATCCCATATGGTCCCCTGATCCTGCTGAGTGATATCTGAGCGGGAGCCGAGAGTAACTCAATGGCCGCCGGGTATGGCCCCCCAAAAACAAATAATAATAATAAAAAAACTAAAACAATATTGACATCAAAATCTAATCATGGTTCCTAAAAGCCATTTTAAATAAAAAATAAAATCTCACAAAATAAATACACTGAAGTAACTATAATAGTAATAACCTTTATTTAAAATATCCTTTAATTTAGGAAAGCTCGTTTTACATGAGTTTCCAACAAAATAAGTCAGAAACAAAGAAAATAAAAGCAGAGAAAATCCTCTGTAGAAAAAATACACAAGGAACATTTCTACATGTGAAAAAACAATAAACAGTTTTAAACATCTGAATATCCAAGTCTTCAGTCTTAATTCCATCTTTCCTAGTGAACACCGCTATCAGCCTTGAGATCTGATTTGTTCTTGTCATTCTTCACTGAGTAGATGAAATATGTTAAGGTGTCTTTTTCATTCACTGGAATAGACCTAAAGTGACAACCAACTATCTACAAAAAAAAAAGGAAGACAATTATACTTACTGATATTTACTTGGCTAAAACAACAATAACGTACAACCGTAAAACCCACATTTGTCAAAAAGAAAAAAGCCTTATGTGACAAGAGTGATTCTTTTAAAAGAAGTGTCTTTAATAAATACTGATATAAAGTATGTAAGATGCTATATGCTAGGGGCCGGAGAGATAGCATGGAGGTAAGGCGTTTGCCTTTCATGCAGGAGGTCATCGGTTCAAATTCCAGCGCCCCATATGGTCCCCCGTGCCTGCCAGAAGCAATTTCTGAGCCTGGAGCCAGGAATAACCCCTGAGCACTGCCGGGTGTGACCCAAACACCAAAAAAAAAAAAAAAAAAAAAAAAAAAAAGATGCTATATGCTAGAGATAGTGTGGTTTTTATTAAATATATACTAGAATATATAATTTTTCTTTTGTTTTCAATTTTATAATTGGAATCTTAAAGTAGGGTGAAAATATTTTTACTTTAAAATTTTAAAGGCTATGAAATAAAACAGAATGTAAGAGTCCAAATGTATCATAAGATGGTTCAGAACCTACTCCTGAAAAGATTATATAAGAAGATGAAGTAGTTGAGAAGTTGTTCAGTAGTACAGAAGAAACCATGAAATAATTTTCGGTTGTTTCCACACATTTATTTATTTCATTAAGTCATTCTTTCATTTATAGTAGACTTAAGGGTCCTTGATAGCTTTTTATGAATAAAATCTATAAATGAATAAAAAGGAAAAGAAGAATCCACCTGCCTTTTCTTTCTTTTTTTTTTTTTTTTTTTTTTTTGTTTTGGTTTTTGGTTCACACCCGGCAGCGTTCAGTGGTTACTCCTGGCTTTATGCACAGAAATCACTCCTGGCAGGCTCAGGGGACCATATGGGATGCCGGGATTCGAACCACTGACCTTCTGCATGCAAGGTAAATGCCTTACCTCCATGCTATCTCTCTGGCCCCTTTATCTGATTGTTCAATTTTTTGCTTTCAATGTAACATAAGCACTACAACCAGTAGACATATAGAAGATAAGACGTTTTATTGTGGTGTTTCTTTTTGTTTTATTTTTTGGGCATTTTTGGACCACACCAGAGATGCTCAGGCTCACTCCTGGCTGTGCACTCAGGAATTACTCCTGGCAGTACTTGGGGGACCATGTGAGATGCAGGGGAATCAAACTATGGCCATCTGAGTGCAAGGTAGTACACTACCTACTATATATACTATTGCTCTGACTGACCCCAACATAAAACTTTTTAAAGTTTTCCATCTGATAATTACTATGATGACTTTTTTTTGTTTTGTTTTGTTTTTTGGGTCACACCCGGCAGTGCTCAGGGGTTATTCCTGGCTCCAGGCTCAGAAATTGCTCCTGGCAGGCACGGGGGACCATATGGGGCGCTGGGATTTGAACCGATGACCTCCTGCATGAAAGGCAAACGCCTTACCTCCATGCTATCTCTCCGGCCCCTATGATGACTTTTTTAATACTCACTGGACTATAGTTATTTCTCAATTTTTTGAAAAGACAAAGCTCTAGAAATACTTAAACATGCTTTTTTGGAAGGCTGCCTAAAATTGTACACACGATTTATGCATTTAAAGAAAATTTTAAGTAAATTAAACATTGAGGGACTGGAGCGACAGTCCAAGGGGTAGAGTGCTTGCCTCAGATGGGGTCAATCCCTGCCACCTCAAGTGGCGCCACCTCAAGTGGTCCTCTTGAGTACTGACAAGAGTAATTCCAGAGTTCAGACCCAGGAATAACCACTGAACATAGCCAGTGTTGCCCAGAAACTAAAAAAAAAAAAATTTTTAATAAAAATAAAATTTAAATATAACATTAAAAATAACCAGATTTTGGTTCTCATTTGTCATAAATTAAGACTAGTGGGGTTAGTATCTTGCTATGTTGACAGGTTTATCATGGTACTTTATTTGTTATATTAATGTACTATATAATCCCAAACATTAAATCTTTCCAATACAATTTACAGAAATACTGGATTTCTCAAGCCAGAGAGATAATACCAGAAGGCGCTTCCCATGCACGTGGCTCAAAAGCTATGACCCTGGTTCGGATCCATGGTACCATATATGGTTCCAGAGCAGCACCCTGGATCATTCTTGACTAAGCAAAGAGTCAAGAACTGCCTGAGCACTGGAGGATATGGCCCAGAAACAAAAAACCGGATTTCTGTTGCCTAGACAAGTAAAAAATCCTGGCTAAAACATTAATATATTGGATCTCAACAAAGTTAAAAAAGCATTCTTTCTGCCCAGGGGCCAGAGCGACAGAACAGTGGGTAGAGCATTGGACTTTCATGCAGCTGACCCGGGTTTGATCTCCAGCATCCCATATGGTCGCCCCAGCCTGCCAGGAGTGGTTTCTGAGCTCAAAGCCAGGAGTAACCCCTGAACACCACAGGGTCAGGCCCCAAAACAAAAAAAGTGTATTTTAGAAAGTCTTGGCTTACTAAATTCAAGCTGAAGAATGAGAAATTGTTTTATATTTCTAACAAGTTCAGCATTTTTATTTTAAATAGTTATAAGATATAAATCCTTAACAGTCTAAATATGACATACATAGTTCTTGGTTCTATTATTTCCTGAGGAAACACACTCACACACCTTTCAACATTTTCAATAACCCTACACAGAAGCAAAGTAAAAGTCTGAATAAAAGTCCTCAAATCTCTCTATTTGAATGAGCTAAATCAGTAAGTTACAGCAATTCTATTCAGAGTCTCATCTGTAGGGCAATTCCATCAGAAACATACAATTCCTAATGAAAACATCAAAACCTTTTTGCTTTGTATCTCAACTGGTTGTTCAATAAATGTTTACAGAGCAAATGAAAATTTAAAAATCAGCATTTCCATATGGAGAATAAAAAACAATCCCACTCAATATTTACGATTATCACTATTAGTAGAGGCTTAAAAAAATTTCACCCAACTCACTGAGATTTCAGGTGAAGGAACTTAAGTTGGCAGACAATAATCAAGCAACTAGATTCCTTCAATAATGTATTTTTTTAAACTAAGTTTCATTTAAAATTAATATATATGTGTATATATATATACACACATACACACACACACACACACACTATGTTAACAATTTCAAAACATTTTAATGATCTCTGTTTATATGAAACGCTTAAGATTCTGAAACTCACAGATACCTCAACAAGTTGTGCTTTATTAAGTCCAGGCCTGGTTGGTAGTTTGAAGTGTCTTTTATATCTCCTTAGTGTATTTACTTGTAACTGATACAAATCAACCTAGGAAGAAAAAAAAAAAAAAATACACAAATTAGTTCATAGATTTGTTGAAAATTTCTCTTTGATATGCAGGCATTTCAATTCCAATTCAATACAAATTTAATGCCATTATTTTTTAAAAACCTTTAAAATCAAAACTATAAATGTATTATTTTAATGTTTTGAAATAGTAAAATCCAAAGCATAACTTTTTTCTTTCTTTTTGATTTTGGAACATACCTGGCAGTACTTAAAGGATACTCCTGGTTAGGGGCTCAGAGCACCAGGAAGTACCATGAACTAAACTCAGGGATCCAGACTCTTGAGTCATTTCACCAGCACCCCAAACAACAAAAATAATGTAAAAAGAAATTTTTTTAATAACATTGTGATTTACAATATAGTAGCTTCTGGCATTATATGTTCAAACACCAGTCCTACTGCCAGTGTGACCTTCTCTCCATCAGTGTTTCTAGTTTCCCAACCTAGACTGCTCCCTCAAAGACCTCAAAAAATGTACTTTAAATTGACTGTTACTGGGGGGTTGTGGGGTAGCATCTGGTTTGATTCCTGACATCCCAGATGGTCCCCCAAGCTTGCCAGGAGCTATTTCTGAGTACAGAGACAGGAGTAATCCCTGAGCAGCACCAGGTGTGGCCCAAAAACCAATAAATAAATAAATAATTACTAAAATGAGTGGCTGTGGTTGGTGCTAGCTGAGCAAGCCTTCTGTGTGAATGTTTAGGCCAGTGCTTCTCAATTATTTTCTGTCATCCCCCCCCCCAGGAAGAACACATTTTTCACGCTCCCCGCACGACTATAAATAATATCTTTATTAAAAAAAAACTTTAACCTGCAAAACAAAAATATATAAAATAATTTGAGCTGATTTTTTAATCAGAGGTGATGTCTGGATTAATGGTTACAATGAGCACGTTTTGCAATGCTTAGCTTTTCGAAACGGGGTTTGAAGCAGGACACAGCAACTCTCAAATCCAGAGACATACAGAGACATAAACACGGGCTTAGCTTATTTCGACAGTGTTGGCCAAGGTCAAACGACACGCCCCCCTTTACGGAGCCTCAAGCTCCCCCTGGGGGGCGCGCCCCACTATTTGAGAACCACTGGTTTAGGCTCACTGAGCTGGGTACATTTCATGTAACTTTCTCATTAGATTTTCTGTGATACTATAGGGCTGACACTATATACAAATTCTTTTCTTTCTTTTTTTTTTTTTTTTAGTTTTGTTCTTGGGCCACACCTGGCAGTGCTCAGGGGAGTTACTCCCGGTTCTGCACTCGGGAATTATTCCTGGCAGGCTCAAGGGAACATATGAGATGTGGAGAATAGAACCTGGTTGTACGGGCCGGGCGGTGGCGCTAAAGGTAAGGTGCCTGCCTTGCCTGCGCTAGCCTTGGACGGACCGCGGTTCGATCCCCCGGTGTCCCATATGGTCCCCCAAGCCAGGAGCAACTTCTGAGCACATAGCCAGGAGTAACCCCTGAGCGTTACCGGGTGTGGCCCAAAAACCAAAAAAAAAAAAAAAAAAAAAAAGAACCTGGTTGTCCACATACAAGGCAAACTCCATACCCGCTGTACCATCTTTCCAGCCCCTCCTATGAAATTCTGAGGTATCACACAGCTCCCTGTGGCCAGGCAGCCCTACCGAAAAATTTAAGATAACATCGCTACAAGAATGGTCCAGTGAAAATATTCATGTCTGCCACATATATCATTGCATGATTAACATTTTATATAATTTCACTTTCATTTTCAGGTTTTTCATTCTTTTAGTAAACATATTATTTACATTATTCTATAAAATTTCCAGAACCAACTACTTTGTTTACATCTGCCAAACAAAAATTCATCTACCTCTGGGGTATCAATCTCCTGAACAGGTGAATCTCCTCCGTCATCATCACTGCCTTTTCTCTTTCTTCTGTTTCGAACACTCTGAATTAAGTTCTTATGATAATCACAAATGTAAAGATGTCTTGCCTAAAAGATAAATGTTTCAGAGTCATGATTACAGAAAGTAATGTTTAGGTGTCAATAAAATACACAAGTACATAGGTCATGGTAAAAAATTATTTTAAAAAGTTCCAAAAGTTCATTATTTAAAAATAAAAAGGCTACTTTTTCCCCCACCTCTTCTACACTTAAGTCCTGCACACAGTTAAAAACATATTTTGTGACAATACAGTTAAGAGGACCGTGTTGGTTGGGAAGGACACAGAAAAATGAGGAATTCCAACCTTCTGGATGTTGTCATCCAACTGTAGTGAGGCTGAAGTGGTTGGGTCATGGTGTATTTTTTTTTTTTTTTTTGGTTTTTGGGCCACACCCGGCGGTGCTCAGGGGTTACTCCTGGCTGTCTGCTCAGAAATAGCTCCTGGCAGGCACGGGCGGTGGGGGGGGGGGGGGGAACCATATGGGACACCGGGATTCGAACCAAACACCTTTCTTTGGTTCTGGATCGGCTGCTTGCAAGGCAAACACCGCTGTGTTATCTCTCCGGGCCCCATGGTGTATTTTTAACAGGAGAAAAGATGTTGCCCATAAATCACACTACTCAGTTGTAACTTTTGTACTCAAAGAGGCCATTTTTGTGACTTAATGTCTATGTTTCCTGACTTCTAATACCCCAAATTACAACTCAGAAACAAAAATATGCATTTTAGCAAATCATTCCAACCATCTACGATTCTGAATTATATCGGGCTTGTCTGAGCGTCCAATATTACTTATCCGTAATAGTATTTTCCCAGCCAGAATACAGCAAAAACCACTCCAGTTCACCTAATGAGTTTCTCAGGAACTCGAGAATAGGATCCAAGAACGGTTGGAGTCAAGACAAAGAGTATCATAAATAAACTTCCTCCACCCCACCCCATTCCCCCCGCAAAAAAAAAAAACAAAAAACAAAAAAAAAAAACAAAAACAAACTTTCATTACTTTTAGTAGTAAAAGCTGTTACATCTCCATTGAAAATACTGGCCACTATATCTTAATCGCTTGCTCCTTGAATAACCATAAAAAAAAAAAATCAGCAGGGTTTGGGCGAAGGAAAAAAAAAGGAAGTTCATTTGATTTCTAAACTAAGTGCAGAAGCAGAGAGAGACGTACCAGTGCCAGCCATAGAGCGGGTTCTGACATCTGATTATTCATTACCCGCCAGACAGCCAGCCGCGGGGGCAACGATCGGGCTGGGTGGGCACTGGGCGAAAACTCAGCGCCAGGGTCCGAAGGGCTGAGCGACACTGGTCGGAGAGGACCCAGACCAGCAGCCGGAGGAAACAAGCAGATCCCGGGGTAGATCCCCGCAGTCCCTTAACCCCGCGGGCGACACCAGCTCCAGGCACCGTTCCGGTGAAGATGGGGTGCGCTCAGGGCCGGGGTGTGTGTGTGTGTGGGTTGGATCCTGCGGCGCTTCGAGTCCGGAGGGACAGAGGGCAGCGGGGTTTGAGGAGAGCAAAACGCCAGCTGGGGCAGCAAAACAAAGGAGGTGTGCACGGAGCGAGGCTCTGCTCAGTGCACACAACGCCGGGATCCGCGGGCGCTCCGAGGCCAGCCGTGAAAGGAGCCCTGGGGAGCCCGCGGTCCCCTTTGTTTCCTCTCCCGACCGCTCAGAGCCTGGGAGAGCGGGCGAGCCGGGGGCGTGCAAGTGAGTGCCAGTGTTGCTGTTGCTGCTGTTCTGCATTGGAGCCGGAGTTGCAGCGAGACTTTGCAGCGTGCGTGCGTGCTTCCTCTCACCACTCCCGCTTGGGGGGCGTGTGTTTGTGTGTGCTCGTGAGTGTGTGTGTATGTGTGTGTGTGTGTGTGTGTGTTCGCGCGCGCTCAGAGGCCACGTCAGTCGGACCCCAGCGTCGGGGAAGCCCCCGGGTCAAGGTCGCCGCCGCCGTCGTTTCGCAAACGCCGCTTCACTTACGCTCTTGTCCAGCTCGATCTTCACCTTCTTCTGCGAGATGCTCTTCTGGATGCGCTTGCTGAAGCTGGCGTTGCCCGCCGCCCGGCCGCAGCGCTCGCCGTCCTCCCGCAGGCAGCACAGTTGCCCGGGGCCCGGCCCCGCCGCTCCCGGGGGCCCCGCCGCCGCCGCCGCCCCCGCCCCGGCGCCCGGCACCTCGGCCCCGACGCCGCCCGCGCCCGCCCCGTTTCCGGCCGACGCGGAGGCGGACGACGAGGAGGACGAGGAGGCGGCGGCGGCAGCGGCGGCGGCGGCCACCACGGCGGCCACGGCGGCGGCCGCGTCCCCGCCGCGGCTCAGGTCGTCGGGCGTGAAGCCGTTCATGCCGGCGCTGAGCTAGGGGCGCCCGCGCTCCCCGTTTCTCGCTCCAGGAGCCTTCCCGGCGCGACGCCGATGCCCACTGCAGCCGAGCTCGAGCGCCGAGCGTGCCCGGCCTGGACCGCGGGGCAGATCGTGCCTGGGAGAGTCAGCGAGCGGACCGGGCGGCGGCGGAGCGGGCGCCTCGCTTCCCTGTCACATGGAGTCTCTTCAGCAGTTGGACCGCGGCGCCTCCGCCTCCCTCCGGCCCCCTCAGTCTGCGCATGCGCGAAGCAGCCTTCTCCCGCCGCGCCCCGCTCGCTGTGCCGCGGGGCACGCAGGGAAATGTAGTTGACTTCCGGGATTTACCCGGAACGCTCGCGTTGGGCTTGGAAGGGGCGAGGACTACATTTCCCACGATGCTGCGCGCGCGGTGACGAGCCGGGGCGTGTGTGTTTGTGTGTGTGTTTTTGTGTCTGTGTGTCTGTGTTTGTGTGTGTGAAGCACGAGGTAAACAGCGGGGATCTGTCCCTTCCTGGCTCTCGGGTGTCTCCCGACTAGTTCGGAAAATGTAGTTGCAGAGATGTTGGAGGAGTTGGCAAGGGGGAACCCGAGAGGGAGGTCGCTCGACTTTCCAAGCTGAGCACCCAACGGCCGGGGGAGGGTGCGGGGCGGAGCCTGAGCTGGCGTGAGGGAGGAGGGAAAGTTTCGGGGGAGCTGGAAAAAGAGAGCTGGGGGTGTGCGGTGCCGCCACGTTTTCGTGTGAAACCTAATCCTCCCGGAGTATCCATCTGTCCGTCCCGCAGCGGACTTGTGGCTGCCAAGAGCCGCCTCTGCACGGTGCAAAAGGGCGCCAGTCCCCACGACCTCACGCCCGCCCACCCCGCGAGTCGTTTTTCTGGGGCGTCCCGAGCGAGGGCGCTTCCTCGGGCCGGGTCGGCATGGCCCTGGGGGTGCTCTGGGCGGCCGCGTCCTCACCCCCCTCGCGCGCGCACACCCGCTTCTGTGTCTCCGCTGAAGAATCTGCACCAAGGCGGCTTTAAACAGCAGCAGGAGGAAATCCCCCCGCCCCCAATACCGAGCCAACTAAAAGTGCTGCTCAAACACTTTCAGGTCCTAGAGAGGGGGTGTCGCCTGGATCCCGAGCGTGTGCGCCGGGGTGTGTGTTTGGTGCGTTTGCGCCTGGGCGACAATGCCCGTGTGTGTGTGTGTGTGTGTGTGTGTGTGTGTGTGTGTGTGTGTGTGTGGTGTGTGTGTGTGTGTGCTGGATGCATGACTGTGTGAGCCTATTTTGTTACCCCGAGTTTATTTGTGCCCCGTATTCAGTGCAGACGCGTGTGCACGCGTGTGTTTGCTGGGTGCAGACGTGTTTGGTGTCTGGACTGACCGAAGGAAGCGGGTACTTTGAATGCTGCTCTTGTTGGCTGGGAAAAATTGCAGCGTAATAGAACAGTCGGTTTTCTTTCCCCTGCAGAACAAAACAGCTCTTGACGCCAAAATCCAGAGTGGTATTTTTGGCGAGTGGGGAGAATCCTGTCGAGTCCTTTCACCTGCACTCAGTAAAGTGAGATAGAGAATTTGAAAAACACCATGTTTTTCCGATGCTATCTGTCCTGAAATCTAAAACCATCCATCCATTCCATCTGTGCCCTTCCTTCCCTTCCAGGAGAGGACGAAGTGGGTGGAGGGGGGAGGGTTGGCTGTGCGGAAACAATTTAAATATTACATTAACTGAGTGGGTTCCAGAGAAATGCCGAATCGTGAGTACTTGGAGTCAGTTTTTTCATGCTGCACTACCTAGCAGGATGTCTGACAGTCGGGTGTGCCCACTGAGCAACTGAAACGTGGTCATTGAGACTGAAAACCGGAATGTTTCCCTAAGTTAAAAAATATATGAAGAGTTCAATTTATCATAAAGCTTTTAATATGTACAACAACCTGGATATATGACCAATTTTTCAAGTTAAATTTTATGAGATCTCAAAAATAGTGTGCATTGAGATGTATAAACTAGAAGTATAAACTGGGATTTCAAAGTTGTAATAGAAAATTTTATTTTATTTGGTTTTTGGGCCACACCCAGTGACGCTCAGGGGTTACTTCTGGCTATGCCCTCATAAATCGCTCCTGGCTTTGGGGACCATATAGGACGCTGGGGATTCAACCACGGTCTGTCCTAGCTCAGCACGTACAAGGCAAAAGCCCTACTGCTTGCGCCACCGCTCCGTCCCCTGTAAGAGTTTGTTTGGTTTGGTTTGGGGGCCATAACCGTTGAGCTCAGGGGTTACTCCTGGCTAAGCGCTCAGAAATTGCTCCTGGCTTGGGGGACCATATCGGATGCTGGGGGATCGAACCGCGGTTGGTCCTAGGCTAGTGCTTGCAAGGCAGGCAGACGCCTTACCTCTAGAGCCACCGCTCCAGCCCCTGGGTTTTTTGTTTGTTTTTTTAAACTTACTGGAGCTATAGTCATGCATTTCTGCAGTTCAGAATGCTGTTTGGTTCCTGTCCTTAAAAGTTTAGAATCCGGGCAGGAGAGATAGTACAGTAGTTAGGCCACTTGCCTTGTACACGCTGACCCAGGTTCAGACTCTAGCTTCTTATATGGTCCCCAGAGCCCTACCAAGATTGATCCCTGAACATCAAGACAGGAGTAACCCCTGAGCATAGTAGGGCATGTCTCCCCTCAAATTTAGAATCTGTTGTCTACAAAATGTGATCAAGTCAATTCATGCATGTATATATTTGTCCTGTCCATATGTTTAGTTTCTATGAACATGAATAAAGTAATGAATTGTGACTATACCTCTTTTACATAGTGGTTTTATTTTTCATAAGATCAGATAAGCACTCGATTGCGTACTAGGACATTTTATAGGTAGGCCCTAAGGATTCAGAAATACTGAGAAAAAGGGTCTACATTTGGGATTTCACTATTTACAAGGGAGGCGCCTTGTTTATCAAGCACATGATAGGCTGCTCTAGGCTGAATGAAAGCACCCTCCCCAAATTCTTACTTTGAAACCTAATCTCCACCATGATATTTGATGGTAGGTCTTTGGGACCATGGCTAGGCTGTGAGGGGTTGAGCCCTCACGAAAGGGAGTATTATCATTTATCAGAGAGGCTTCAGAGAGATCTTTCATTCCTTCATTCACATAAGAATTTAGTAAGACCAAGTTTTTTGATAACTAGATTATAATCAGGTCCAGTAGATTTGAACTGCCTTGTTCATACACATCTAGGTCCTAGAACGCTAAGAAATAAAGAAAATTCTATTGTTTGGAAGCCGCACATCCATGGGATTTTTTGTTGTTGCTGTTATAGCAGCCCAAACAGGCAAAGGCAGATGCCTCAGTAAAATTAGAGAAGTACAGACACAGGAAGAAGTGATTCATCTCCAACATATAGAAAACATTTCTGGAGTAAGTGGCATGTAAATTCTCAACACCATATTTGAAGTATTTCTTCAGTGAATCTTGTGAAGACAAAGACTCTTTCATAACCAGAATCCATTGTTTATTTCTATACATTTCATGTTAGGGCTGGTTAAAAAAATCTACTTTTAAGTATAAATCATATCCAAGGCTGGAATCAGACTAACAGTTTCCAGCTTATAGCATTTGATAGTTATTTAAGAAACAAATGATTTTAGATGTAAAATCAGGTACAGACCTTAAATGGGCCTTGTCCACGTGAAATAGTTGGAAAGTATGTTTAATCGCTTCATTATGAGTTCATATTGATAGACAATACAGAGTTTGAAATCTACAGTTTTGATACCAGAATATATTTTGCTTTCTGAAAGAGTTCAAATATAATTCCTTAAAAGGAATTTTCCAGTGCCAGAGATAATAGAGGAGGGAAGACATTTGCCTTGCATGCAGTGAGCCACCCCAGCAGCAGTGGAGTCACTCCTGAGCACAGCACGTGGCCCAAAGTACCCCATACTCAATTAAAAAGCAAAGGTATTCCCCCCCTGCTCTCCGGTTAAGACAGTTTCCTACAGTAGGCAATAGGATGCTGCAACCACCCAAGGGTGTTTACAGCTGTAATTGGGGAGCACTTTGCTTAGAGAAAATGGATTTCCAGAAGGAGGTGCTGAGTAATTTTGCCAGGGAAGGGATTTTAGACCATAAACAGCAGAGCTCACGGCTTCCTCCTGGCTCCATGCTCAGGGTTCATTCACGGTTGTATTCAGGGGACCATATGAAGTGCCAGGCTCAACTGTGCATTAGCTACAAACAAAGCAAAATTCCCTCACCTGCTGTACTATTTTTCTGGTCCAGAGTCATTGTTTCTAAAAAGTAGGCAGTAAACCAAGTACGTTTGTAAATCTCAGCTTTAGGACTTTATCACAATTTGGGGGAAATAAGCAAGTAGATCTACTTAATTTACAAAAGTATACAAATCAGTTCATGATCTAAGGCAGGGGTCTCTAACTCTCGGCCTGTGGGCCATTTGCAGCCCTCTGTACAACATTTTGTGGCCCTGCCCTAGAGGAATCTTTTTTTGTTTTGTTTTGTTTTAGTTGTTTGGGTCACACCCCCCAATGTTCAAGGCTTACTACTGACTTTGCACTCAAGGATCACCCTGACTTTGCCTCCTGCGGCCCCCAGGCAAATTGAGTTTGAGACCCCTGATAAGGTGAACATGATTAGAAAATAGCAGTAGGGGATGGTGAGATGGCGCTAGAGGTAAGGTGTCTGCCTTACAAGTGCTAGCCAAGAAAGGACCGTGGTTCGATCCCCCGGCGTCCCACATAGTCTCCCCAAGGCAGGGGTAATTTCTGAGCGCTTAGCCAGGAGTAACCCCTGAGCATTAAACAGGTGTGACCCCCCCCCCAAAAAAAGAAAAGAAAATAAAAAGAAAAGAAAATAGCAGTAGGAAAGGTTTGTACAAAATAGAATTAAGGAGTCCTTTAAAAATGAAGCTGTGGCAGATATTCCAGAGTCTGTCTTTTGCACCCTTGAACTAGGCCAACTGAAATCGTTTTGAGAAATTACTAAGTGAACACTTCTTTGAGAAGTCATCCTATCCACAAAGTATAAAACCTAGGGCCTTTCACATGCATGACACGTGATCTGAGCCACATTCCTGATCCCATAATGAACTCTCTTCCCCAGCCCCCATACCCTTTTCTAGGATTCAACCTGGAGCTGCTTTATTTAACTAATTTAGTTTGTTTTGGGGCAAAACTCAGAGATGCAGGTTACTCCTGCCACTGCACTCAGGAATCACTCCTAGCAGTGCTCAGAGGACCATCTGGGATGCCAGCTATGGAACCAGGGTTGACCACATGCAAGGCAAGCACCTTTCCCACTATGTTATCAGCACCTAGAACTGTTTTAATGGACTCAGATCCCCAAGGATAGAACCCGAGGCTTCCACAAGCAAAGCCTGTGCTCCAGATTTTTATTTTCAAATATTTACTGAGCACAAAAACCATTTTCTCCTTTTATACAGCAATATTGTTAGTGTCATATTAGCTGAGCTATTAGGGCTGTCAATTGCCATGAAATTAAAAATGATTCTACTAAAAAATGGCATGCAATATATAAATTACTAATAAATTGTACTCCAGATTTGAACCTTTTCTTTGGCTTCCAGTAAACTCTTAGAAAACCATTTATATTATCTTCCACTTTTCTTCCCAGAAAAATGCTATCTTTTGTTCATGTTGGATACTCTTTAGGCATCTACCCTGTCTGTGTTCCATTAATTGTAATTTCTCTCATTCCAAATAAACTGGCTTTGTCTTTGACTTGCCTCCTGGTTTTCAGTTTAAAAGTCCAGTATGAAGGGCTGGAGTGACATTAAAACAAGTTGGGCATTTGCCTTATAGGAGGTTGACCCTGTTTTGTTCCCCCAACACCCCACACAGTTCCCTGAGCAACACCGAGTAATTCCTGAATGCAGTCAGGAGTAACCCCTAAGCACTACCAATTGTACCCTAAAAAAGTTTAGTATGAGGAGCTGAAGAGATAGTACAGTGGATAGGGTGCTTGTCTTGAATGCAGTTGATCAGGGTTCAATTCCCAGGACCTCATATGGTCCCCCAAGCCCTGCTAATAACCCTCAGTGCAGAGTCAGGAATAAGTGCTGAGCACTGAGTGTGGCCCAGAAATGAAAGTTCAGTATAGAAAAAAAATAACATGTCTTCTTCCCATTTCCCCTTGACCCCGAAAAGTAACCATTGTTAACAATTTCTGGAGTCAGAGAAACAATACCAAGAGCAAGGCACTTGCTTTGAATGCTTTCGACCTGGGTTCAATAACTGGCATCCCATAAAGTGCCCGAGCCCACCAGGAGTAAGTCCTGAGCACTGCTAGATGTGGCTCCCCCCAAAAAAACAAAAAAAATCAACTTCTTGTGTTTTTTTTCCTCTTAGGAGATGATGATATGCATGCCAATATGGACATGCCTCAGGACAAATAATTCGATTATAGTAGAGGACCATACTATTTAAGATCATTTTTTAAACCATTTGTAAAATAAAGCAAACAAAAAGTGCATGAAATGTAAATGTCCAGTTTAAACAACAAGAGTCAAATAAGTATGGATATAACTACTGCTCAAGTCAAGAAACAGAAGATGTAGGGTGAAAAGAGCTAGTGTAAGGCAATGCCCCAACACCACCACCACTACCACCCACACACACACCCTGTTTGAATCCCTGGCACCACTTAGAGTGCTCTGGGAACTGCCAGAAGATCACTTGTGAACACAGATCCAGGAATAGTCCCTAAACAGCAGTGAAGTTACCCCAAAATCCAAAATAAGAAAAAGAAAATCTGCAAAACTAAGTTTATCAAGAAGGGGAGTGGTGGTGATGGGGCTTGAGACATTGATGGGCTCATAATGATGTATGGTGTTGGAGCATTGTATGCCTGAAACTTGACTTAAGTTGCACATTATTGCATATTGAAAATCACAATTTATAAATAAAAATTGGGGGGGGGGGAGAACATCTTCAACAAAGAAAGTTTTGTGGGCAGACAATCATACAGAGAACAGTACCCCAGGCCCCAAAGCTTATTTACACCAGTAAACCCCTTATTTCCATAACTCCTTGTGGTTTAATGCTCTGCATCTAGCTTCTTGGTGAAACTTCTTGATTTTATCTGTTAAGCTGTGCTCTGTAAGTGAAGTTTCTAGAAGGCAAGGATATGGGACTTTTCCTAGAGCCAGGAACAGTGGGTTTTTGGCACCTCCCCTCCAAGGGTACTTATGGTAGTTCTGATCCCCCATCTCCATTCTCTGCTCTAGCAAAGGTGAGAACACTAAGAAATGTCATAGGAACTGGGGTGTCCAGGTGTAGGGTCAAGCCTCTCTCTTCCCCACACAGTGGATGATGAATTAGAAATCACCTTTGAGGGGTCAGAAGCATAGTACAGGGGGTAAGCTGTTTGCCTTGTACATGACTGGCCCGGTTAGATTCCCAGCATCCCATAGGGTCCCCCAAGCACCACCGGGTATAATTCCTGAGTAAAGAGTCAGGAGTAACCCTTGAGAATCACTAGGTGTGACTCAAAAAAACCAAGTAACGCCTTTGAGAGACAGAGAGACCAGTGGAGAAAGAAAAATGGATTTTGCTTTGGATTTCACAGACTATGAAGCCAAGCTAGCAGCTCTTTATCTGGATTTTTGTGGCCCTCATTAACTCACTTTTCATTTTCTACCACAGGAATATAAACCTGTGGGGTCGGAGTGGTGGTGTAAGCAGTGGGGTGTTTGCCTCGCTTGCGCTAACCTAGGACGGACCACAATTCAATCCCCCAGCGTTCCACATGGTCCCCCAAGCCACGGGGGACTGAGCGCATAGCCAGGAGTGACCCCTGAGCGTCAAGGGGGTATGGCCCAAAAAGCAAAAATAAAATATATATATAAACTTGAAAAATAAGTTCTTGTTTTCTTCATGTAAGTAGAATCATGTTCTTGGTTACTGTTTTCTCAGACAGCATTGCTTTGTTTGTTTGAAACTTTTTTAGACATTATGATTTACAAAGTTGTTCCTAATACACTTGTTTCAGGTATTCAATGTTCCAACACCAATGCCACCACCGGTGTAACCTTCCCTCTAAAAACAACTCGTTTTCTGCCCAGCAGCCAAAATCTTCCCTCTTAGCAGGCACAAAATAACTTACTTCATATTTCTTGTTACAGCATAGACCTTACAATGGTGTTCCTAAAGCCACTGAGGATTTACTGAGCTATTTGGTGCAAGTGTGTTAGCATTCTGTGTTAATGTTTTTGCTCATTGAGTTTAGTGTGCTTGTAGTAGTCTCTGGGGATTACTGGAGTACTCCCTAGGGGCTGTGCTCACATACCTCTGAATGTAGTGAGCTGTGCACTTTAGGTGCTTCGCTTACACATGTCTGGCTGTGTGCTGGAGACCCTGCTCTGTTGCCACGCATTGGTACCCAGCAGCAGAGCTGTCAGGAGGAAGTTCTTTGTGTGAGGATGGCCCTGGGGCTTGAACGCATGTCCTCCCTCTGTGCCAAGGAAAGGTAGGCACTTAGCCACAGAGCTATTCATTCGATGCTACATGGCTGTTCCTACTGAGAAGGCCAACTGACTCAGGAGCAAATAGCTTGCCCATCAAAAGGCCAGGAAAAGCTGGAAAATGACAGGCTGCCTTTCTTTTGCCACCTGGCTGGGAACAGAGCAGAATCGGTGCAGTCAGAGGTTAGCTTACTGCCAACCAGAAAGACACAGGCAGGGCTGGCAGAGCAAAGCCTGGTTTCTCTCAACTCCACTGTTGATACTGCCCCCACCATTTCAGTGGGGAGTCGGTTAGGGAACTGGCTCAGGTAAAGAATCATTTCCCCATCACCATTCACCATTCTTTCTTTCTTTCATTCATTCACTAAACAGGAAGCCTGGGCAGGAATGACAATACAGCTGGAGGACACTTGTCTTGCACATGGCCAACTTGGGCTTGAACCTTGGCACCACATATGGTTCCCCGAGCACTGCCAGATATAATTTCTCAGTGCAGAGCCAGGAGTAACCCATGAGCACCGCAAGGTGTGGTCTCAAAATGAACATAAAACATGAAGTCTAGGAGTTGGGAATCAGGGGCTCTTGCCCCTCTAAATTTGGTTCCTGTCACTGAATAATACCCCCAGCACAATCAGATATAGCCCCCAAAGTCCCTAAGCACTGCCAGAGTGGCCTTGTCTGCCCTGAATAGTGTCTATTGCTGGGTCCTGACATTGAACTATTCATTCGAGTTGACAGTGTAGCTGGAGTAGCCCAGGGCCCCTGTGACTACTACTGTAGTCCTGTAGTCCTCCAAAACAAACATGAGTGTAGTCTCCTTCCAAAGTATAGTTATTCTCCAAGAGCAGCTCAGCAGTGCAAAAGGATAACTTTTCTCCCACTTGCAGAAGTCTACATCCTTCCCAGTTCCAATCATTCTCTTGTGGACTCCCTTGAATCACAAAGTATGCAGTGATAGACATAACCTAGAAGGCCCAGAAATGGATCAAAGTGAGACATTAATTGAATCAGTTCCAAGGTCAATTCTGTGCCCAAGGCTGAATATTCACTCTGTTCTAATTTTTCCTCCCAATTTAATCTAGCCATATTGTGCAATCAACGTAAGATGCAGATTCTTTTTTTTTATTTTTGGTTTTTGGGTCACACCCGGTAATGCTCAGGGGTTACTTCTGGCTATGCGCTCAGAAGTCGCTCCTGGTTTGGGGGACCACATGGGATGCCGGGAGCACTGACAAGGCAGACACCTTACCTCTAGCGCCACCGCGCCGGCCCCAAGATGCAGATTCTTGACTTCAATCAAAAGCAAAAGGGTATTTAAATAATGGAATGTAGGGGCCGGAAAGATAGCATGGAGGTAAGGCGTTTGCCTTGCATGTAGAAGGATGGTGGTTCAAATCCCGGCATCCCATATGGTACCCTGAACCTGCCAGGAGTGATTTCTGAGCGTCGAGCCAGGAGTAACCCGCTGCTGGGTGTGACCCAAAAACCAATAAAATAAAATAATAATAATAATAATAGTAAATAAATAAATTAAATAATGGAATGCATAGTCACAGCAATAATAAATTTCAATAACACACGTCATAATTGAATATAAATCATCTCCCATTGTTAGTTCCCAAGAAAATTTTCAAATTCAATAATTGAAGGTCCTTAAAGGAACCAAGCCCCTTTTTAGAGGTAATTTCATATTTCTCTATGCTTTATAGTTTTCCCACACTTGACTCCTTTTGGAGTCAGTAAAGCTCAGACTTTTTGAGACCTTGTCTTTCTGAAATCTAACAGTAAATTAATTATTTTATGTTTTTAGTGCTGGGGTCCTAATCCTGGATCCCACATGCATATATGCTCCAGCCCTCTGAGCCATTTCCCTAGCCCGTTAGACTTCTTTGAGTCTCAAGTACTTTTTTTAAAATAATATTAAAACATTTTCCAAATTTAATATCAAGGTATTTTCCAATTTTTCTGTATTTTAAGAACACTTAAGTGCAGTTGGTACATCTCCAGCCCTCCTACAATTTTTTTTGTTTTTGGTGTTTGGTTTTTGGGTCACACCCGGCAGCGCTCAGGGGTTACTCCTGGCTCGCTCAGAAATCACTCCTGGCAGGCTCAGGGGACCATATGGGATGCTGGGATTCGAACCACCAACCTTCTGCATGAAAGGCAAACGCCTTACCTCCATGTTATCTCTCCGGCCCCCCTCCTAGAATTTGAAGCCTCACTTTATATTCTCTTTCTAGTTGGCTTCTGCCGGAATTCATTCTCAAAGAAGCTATAGAGTCTCTTAAGGAAATCTTTCTCTTTCCCCAGTATAATCTGCCTACTTCTTTAGTTTTGTTTTTATTCTAAAACTACTGTTCTAAAAATATGACTGAAATCAACTTACCAACACTTCCTTTTTTTACCCCCAGCTTCTCTTTGATTTATTAAGCACAATTTGGTTCCTAGAGAAAATACTCCAAGAGTAATGAAAAAATTTTTCAATGAATTCCATTTTGGAATTATCCTCATGCCAGATCAGGAAGTCAATTCTTTCCCTTTGCTATATAGGAATCTCTCTCCCCTTCTATCCATCCTAATCTTTTTGGCTCTTTCACCTACCTCTTCTTTGATAACTTCCTAAGTAAAAATGACTCATTTCCAAAATTTTTTATTCACATAGGGTTCACAGCCAGTGATGTTCAGAGACCTTTTGTTACAACTGCTGTCAAGCATAATATTTTAGCTGCCTTCTATTCTTCACTTACTTATTTGTAATAATTGCATTGAGCTATTTCTCAAACATTCCCCCCAAATGGCTTGAGCTTTATAAGAACTGCCATTATTTAAGAATACACATCCTCTCACTTCTATTAATGAAGCTAGAATTTGATGAGAGCATGACAGATAAAAGTAATAGTCAGAATGGTCAGAACATACGGAATGGACAAATTAAAATCAATCTAATGGGGCTGGAGCAACAGTACAGTGGGCATATGTTTGCCTTGCACTTGGCAGACCAAGGTTCAATCCCTGGCATCCCATATGGTCTTTCCTGGCACCACCAATAGTAACCCCTGAGCAATGCTAGATGTCAACTTCCAATAACAACAAAAAAATTAACGTAATTCGTTAGTGGCCCTCAAGAACTTGTGAAAAAGCCATAGGAACCTAGGTTGTTAGTGCCAAAATAGAGGCACTGCCTGTAGGTAGGATACAATTGGTTTATAAGTGGATTGGATTAAGATAAACTGTCTAAGCAGGCCTAGCAGGAACATATGAAAGTTGGAAGGTCAAACAGTGCTTTTTTTTTTTTTCCTTCCTGCCCCCCTCCCCTCCCCACTCTTGCCCTCCCCCCTCTAATTGAGCTTTTGCAGCAGAGCGACACCAAACAGTGCTTTTTAATACACATGAAATATGGGTGCAGGACAAGCCCTCAGTTGCAGAATACCTTGCAGAAAAGTCCAGCAGAGGCAGCAAATAGTTGGATCTGTTTCTGTCTCCTTTGATGCATCCTTGATAGAGAAAAGGCTCTTCTTTCTCTAGGGGCATATCCTTATTTTTCAGGACTTCCATGGCCTTTTTATTTTGTGGGGTGCACAGTAACTAGAAGGCTTAGGTGCTCTGTCAACTCCGAAACACGTGTGTCCACTAAGGATGAAGGTCTGAGAGGTTTGCTGGGCTTAATTTGACCTCTGAAATGTAGCTTTTGCTTGGTTGCCCAGCAACTCCCACATGAACATTCTAGCCCACCCCTGCATTTTAGAGGTGTTCCCTTTGCTAAGACACTCATGTATACTTGTTAATGGGTAGAAACTCTATACATCTGTTATTTGTTTGTTGCCATAAATTTTAGCAGCTCAAGGAAATGAAAGGCCTGTAGGACCTAAGATTTTCAAGACAAAGAGAGCATAGAGTTAAAGGCAAACAGTGTGAGTGTAAAAATCCTTTTAGAGTATTTGCTTTAAGGGTCAAAGTCAAGATTTTGTATGAGTTGTGGTTACTAAAGGGCTGTGAAAACTTCAAGTTCCTTACCCAGCTCACTCTAGAAGTCTCAATCCATCTGCTGATTTCATTTCTCACCCAGCTCATTTTTTATCTGACTTTTTGATGATTTTCTGCAGTGTAACATTTGGAAACCTCAAAGGGGTCCGTTAAAGAATTTGAAGCAATTGAGAACTAAGACAAAGACATAGATTATATAGATTAACTATTTTCTCTATATCTAATAAAATATAACTGACTTGTATGGCAGGTAACTAAACCCCAGAATTAGAGAGCTACACTTGCAATCAAAGTCCATACCCACACTGGAATTGGAAAGCTTTGGATGAGAGAAAAACATGTTATTCCTAAAAGCAGTTGATCCAAAGAGAAAAAGGAAAAGGAAGACTTGGCTAATCATAGTCAATTTCCTCTTTTAAACTTAACCTCTTGGATAATTGTACCGTATAAGAGTTTTTTTCCTTACAAGAGTTTTTATTTTATTTTTTTGAGTTTTGTTTTTTGTTTGTTTGTTTGGTTGGTTTTTGGGTCACACCCGGCAGCTCTCAGGAGTTACTCCTGGCTCTACACTCATAAATCACTCCTGGCAGGCTCGGGGGACCACATGGGATGCTGGGATTTGAACCACCGTCCTTTAATAAATAGAACTTAATTTAATTTTTAATTTATATATTCATTACTGTGAGCCACACTGGTGGTGCACAGGGAACTTTGTGGTGGCACTTTTACACTGCATGCTTAAGGAATGTGCTTTACTAAAGTCACATAGTCCAACAGTTTTTCATTTCAATAAAATGTTTTTGTTTGTTTTGTTTTTTTTTTTTTTGGTTTTTGGGCCACACCTGTTTGACGCTCAGGGGTTACTCCTGGCTATGCGCTCAGAAATCGCCCCTGGCTTGGGGGGACCATATGGGACCCTGCGGGACCGAACCATGGTCCTATGCTAGCGCTTGCAAGGCAGACACCTTACCTCTAGCGCCACCTTCCTGGCCCCTCAATAAAATGTTTTATGACTTTCTATGTACTGCATTTTGTGCCTTGTTTTAAAAAACTATTTTTCCTTACTGAAAGATTATGAAGGTAATCTCTTGTGAACTTCTAGAAGACAGAGCTACTATGTCTTCAAATGTACCTTGCCCCATTTCTGTCTTTACTTTTTGGGACTTGAGTTCCATGAATATTATATTTTACATTTTTACCATTGTTTCTATCTGTACTTCTAGCAGAACATTTTCTATTTTCTTAACTTTTTCTCATATTGGCAACTATGTGCCTTTAAATTTTTATACTTATTTTAATATTCATGCTATTTAGCTGATTATTTTTCTCTTAGTGGAAAATAAACTATAGATTTCCTGAGGGCTACTCTATTGAGTTTCAGTTTTCCTGGTTTTAAAATATCTTTATTTCAGGGCTAGATGATAGTACAGACGGTGAGGTGTTTACCTTGCATGTGGCCAACCTGTGCATCCCATATGTTCCTTTAGGCACAGCCAGGAATAATTTCTGAGAACAGAGCAGGGATAAACCCTGAATATCACTAGGTGTGGGGGCCCTCCCCTTAATTGATTTTTATTGGCCCTTGCCTTCATAGTTTTGTTAAGCACACATTTTATTCTATGGTGGTCATTTTCTCTCAGCAGTCATTGTTACTATTGAGCTCTGTTCTAATCTATCTTCTTTTGTAGATGGACTTTTTCTTGCTTCATTTAAACTCATTTATATTTGATATTCTGCAGGTTGAACTTGAAGTAGCTGCTGCAGATTTATTTTGATTAAATTACTTGGTTATCTTAAGCTTTTTCATTTTGAATTAATATTATTTATTATGAAAACACTAAACCACAGTGTTAAAATAATATAACCCCCTTTCTTCTGTCCCTTTATCCTTGAGTAATTAAACACATGGGAAAATTGCCAAACATTGTCCTATTTTGACATTTCAGCCTTGCTTTATATATTTTCCTATTACTCTCATTTTGTATAATTTCTTCACTAATATTTTCCAGTTGGTTAATTTTGTTTCTTATTCTATAGGTTTGTTTTTCATTAAGATTCTGACCTTTAGGGGCCGGAGTGGTGGTACAAGCAATATGACATTTGCTTTGCATGTGCTAACATACAACAGACTGTGGTTCTATCCCTCGGTTTCCCATATGGTTCCCACAAGCCGGGAGTGATTTCTGAACGCATAGACAATGAGTAACCTCTAAGTGTCGCTGGTGTGGACCAAAAACCAAAAACCATAAAAATAAAAAAGTTTCTGGAGCCCGGAGAGATAGCACAGTGGCGTTTGCCTTGCAAGCAGCCGATCCAGGATCAAAGGTGGTTGGTTCGAATCCCGGTGTCCCATATGGTCGGTCCCCTGTGCCTGCCAGGAGCTATTTCTGAGCAGACTGCCAGGAGTAACCCCTGAGCATCGCCGGGTGTGGCCCAAAAACCACACACACACACACACACACACACACACACACACAAAATTTCTGATCATTAAAAAGTTAGGGAATAACTTTTTTTTGTTGTTGTTGTTTTTGTCACACCCAGTGGCGCTCAGGGGTTACTCCTGGCTCTACGCTCAGAAATCGCCCCTGGCAGGCTCAGGGGACCATATGGGATGCTGAGATTTGAACCACAGTCCTTCTGCATGCAAGGCAAACACCTTACCTCCATGGTATCTCACCAGCCCCACCATTTGTTATTTTATTTATTTATTTTTGGTAGGGACATACTGGGTTATGCTGAAGGCTTACTCCTGGCTTTGTGCTCAAGGATCACTCCTGGCAGGCTGAATGCTAGGATTGAACCTAGGTGCAAGATAAGTGATTTACCCACTGTGCTCTCTGGCCCATCGAGTTGGTTATTTTTCAGCTATTTCCTGTCATTCTCAATAGAGACCTATCGCTGCTTTGTTTTTGAAATTTCATGTTCTTTCCCTCACTGAATATTTTACATTTGAATATAAGAATTGCAATATTGGGACCGGTGAGATAGCATGGAGGTAAGGCGTTTGCCTTCCGTGCAGAAAGATGGTAATTCGAATCCCGGCATCCCATATGGCCCCCGTGCCTGCCAGGGGCGATTTCTGAGCGTAGAGCCAGGAGTAACCCTGAGCATTGCCGAGTGTGACCCAAAAATCAAAAAAAAAAAAAAAAAGAACTGCAATATATGAATTCCTTGGTGTTCAACTTGCTTCTTCATGCACTAGATATTCTTTGATTTTGCACTTATATTTACTTAACCAATCTGTGACTTTCCTGTAACATAAAACTGAGGTATTTTTTCTTTTCTTTTCATTTTGGTTTTTGGGTCACACCTGGCAGCGCTCAGGGGTTACTTCTGGCTCCACGCTCAGAAATTGCTCCTGGCAGGCTCGGGGATCATATGGGATGCTGGGATTCGAACCAATGACCTTCTGCATGGAAGGCAAATGCCTTACCTCCATGCAAACTCTCCGGCCCCAAACTGAGGTGTTTTTTTTGTTTTTGTTTTTTTTTTTTTGGTTTTTGGTTTTTGGTTTTTGGGCCACACCCGGCAGTGCTCAGGGGTTACTTCTGGCTGTCTGCTCAGAAATAGCTCCTGGCAGGCACCGGGGACCATATGGAACACAGGGATTCGAACCAACCACCTTTGGTCCTGGATCGGCAGCTTGCAAGGCAAACGCCGCTGTGCTATATCCAAACTGAGGTATTTTTCAAGTGAAGCTTTCATATTTGTTTCTGCCAAGAGACATATTGTGAAAATACTATGTTGTCATTTTACTTTCTTTTTTTGTTCGTTTCCTTGCCCTGCTCCCTACTTTCTTTTTTTTTTTGGGGGGGGGGAGGGGGTTTGGGCCACACCCGTCGGTGCTCAGGAGTTACTCCTGGCTATCTGCTCAGAAATAGCTCCTGGCAGGCACGGGGGACCATATGGGTTTCGGGATTCGAACCAACCACTTAGGTCCTGGGTCGGCAGCTTGCAAGGCAAATGCTGCTGTGCTATCTCTCCAGCCCCGCCCCCTACTTTCTTTAAAGGATCCTACTCAAATGTTTTCTGCAGCTTACTTTCTTTTCGTTGTGACTTGCTTTTATAAGGATCACAAATAAAACCGATGCATTGGGCATTTGTTATCAAGCTAATATAGTTTTCAGATTTATTTACTATTCAAACCTATAATGTCTACGTTTAGCTCATTGTTGGTGTTTTCCTGTGACACTTATTTTGATGCCAGTGTGTATGTGAGAAAATTCCTTTGCTAGTTCCCTAATTTTCACAGCAGTGCTTTAGAATAATGTACTTAAGAACTAATTTTTTGGAGGAACAAAATATGCGAGCATCTGGTTTATTATAATGCTGAGCATTGTTATCATTGCTATCATGTAGTAGCATCAACAATATAGATTTGAATTTTTTGGAATTGCTTTAAAATAAAACATTGCTATAAATTGATTTATTCAAATTTACAAGCACTTACATAGTCAATACTGTTAAATGACAAAACAAGAAATATACCTCTGTCCATTTTTGTTTGTTTTTTGTTTTTGTATCATACCCAGCGGTGTTCAGGGGTTGGTTACTCCTGGCTCTGCGCTCAAATATCACTCCAGGCAGGCATGGAGACAAAATGGAATGCTGGGATTCAAATCACCATCCGTACTGGATCAGCTGAGTGCAAGGCAAATGCCCTACCACTGTGCTATCTCTCCGGCCCACTGTCCTTTGTTTTATTTTTTTGGTTTGTGGGTCATACCCGGTACTTGATAACATGTATGCTGACCTAACAAGCAAACAATACATGTAATTATTAGTTATGAGTGCTATGTGCTATGAAAGTTGGGGAATGACTTTAATTTAAACCTAAAATAAAGGAGATAAACACAATAAAAAAAAAGTAAGACCATTCCCTCAGCCCCACCACCTTTTTTTTTTTTAGTTCTAGGTATCAAACTCATGGAGTACCTCATTTATGCATACATGACAGTATCTGCCCAAGCTATATCCATGATACTAATACGAGCATTCTAGAGAGATAAAATAGTTTGTGCAAAGCTTTTATGGAAAAAAATATTTTGATATATTTAAGGAGGTGTCATAGATGATGAAGTTAGGAAAATACGTGCTTGGATTTAAATATGAAATAATGGGCCACTAAAGATTTTTGGGTAGCCCCAAGCACCACTGGATATAGTCCCCTACTTTAAAAAAAATTTGGGGAGGGCTCCAGGAAGGGATTGGCCTGCTTTATATTTTGAGGTAATTCTGTTTGTTTCTTTTGGTTTTTGGGTCATATCCGGTGAAACTCAGTGGTTATTCCTGGCTATGCGCTCAAAAATCACTCCTGGCTTGAGGACCATATGGGATAATAGGGATCGAATCAGGTCCATCCTGGGTCAGCCACATGCAAGGCAAATGCCTTACCGCTGTGCTATTGCTTTGGCCCCTCTGAGATAGTTCTGAAATTCTGAGAGATGGTTTTGAAGAAAAAGTTTTCTGCATGAGAAATGAACTTGAAGATGACAGCAGATATGAAAACAGCAGATACCAAATATATTCTGAAGGGAGAAACTACTCTTTGAAAATGGCTGATCCACTAAGGTGGCTGTTTATCAGAGGCACATGCATGACTTGTCTCGTATCTGACCATCACTACTCTACAACTTTCAGCCACACCTCACTATAACTTTCTCAATACTAGAGCCCTCCCTACTGAGCTCCTGTAAATGTGTTATTTTTTATTTTCTAGTGAATCAAACAGTTTTAATAAAAGCAATTTAGAGAAGTGTGAGGGGAGAGGAAGAAGTGTTCAAGAGAGAACACAGGTTTCTCTAGAGAACTCTCTCAAGAGTGGAAAAAGCTGAGGTCTTAAAATATCAGTAATGAAGGCCCAGACCAGGTAGATTGCTGAGGAATACTGCGATTAAATTTAATGTGGCCAAACACTGACCACTCATGTATGTTTTCTATGAGTTACTCCTTTTTTCTTTTTTTTTTTTGTTTTTGGGTCACACCCGGTAGCGCTCAGGGGTTACTCCTGGCTCTATGCTCAGAAAATCGCTCCTGGCAGGCACAGGGGACCAAATGGGATGCCAGGATTTGAACCACCGTCCTTCTGCATGCAAGGCAAACGCCTTACCTCCATGCTATTTCTCCTGGCCGAGTTACTCCTTTTTAATAGAATCACCATGAATTATAAAGTTAGAGATATTTGTGATTGAATTTCAGGAATGCATTGTCCTAATATCAGTCCCTACCCCAGTGTCCACTAACTTCCAATGTCACCAGTTTCCCTCTTGCCATGAATTACTATTTTAAATAATTTACTTCAGAAATAAAATTACTTGTCTTGAAATAGTTATGCAAAACAAAGAATTGTAATTTAGTTATGATTTACTGACTGGCTATAACTGTTTTGCAGCATTAATAGAAATTGCTTTTTCTGACAGATGAGAAAAGAAAGAATAATTCAGTACTTCAACAATGTTGGGTTTGGCATTAATAATTCTTTTGCCTTTTCTTTATGCTAGAGAGTAGCATTCTCTCAATTGATTTGAACCAACAGCAACCTGTCAATAATCTACTTGTTATCAAGGTATATTTTAAGTAAGGAGAGAATGTGTATGGGTAGGCAATGAACAGATACCTACAATGGACTACATTTTAAAAGAATGGAAAGCATAATAATGAATGATCAAATAAAAGACAATGATTTATTTAAAAAGATGAGAATATGACGTTTTTACTGAAAATTCTTGAAACATGAAGAATTATTTCCTAAGTTATTTATAAATTCAGTTTATAAACCTAGAAAATGACACATTCAGGCATTATTGAACACTTTTGCTAAGTCAATATTTGAGCCTATGACTTATGTATAGGTCTGATATATCCTGTCAGACATAAAACATGGTGCACATTCTTTGTATTCAAGAAGCTTCAAAATGGGGCCGGGTAGGTGGCGCTGGAGGTAAGGTGTCTGCCTTGCAAGCGCTAGCCAAGGAAGGACCGCGGTTCGATCCCCCGGCGTCCCATATGGTCCCCCCAAGCCAGGGGCAATTTCTGAGCACATAGCCAGGAGTAACCCCTGAGCGCCAAACGGGTGTGGCCCAAAAACCAAAAACCAAAAACAACAACAAAAAAAGAAGCTTCAAAACAACCATTCCTTTTTTTTTTTAATTTTGTATTTTATAAACCTTCCCACTTACACTAATTTTATTGGGGTTGGTGATTTTGGGCCACACCCAGCGGCACTCAGGGGTTACTCCTGGCTCTGCCTTCAGAAATCACTCCTGGCAGGTTCGGGGGACCATATGGGATGCCAGGGATTGGTCCTGGATTTGCTGCATGCAAGGCAAAAGCCCTAATCCTGAGCTATTGCTCAGGCCCTAAAAGCCATTCTTTGCATTATACTTCTACTTTCTAAAAATGTTCACAGCATAATTTCTTTTGAAACCATTACAACTTTGTGCAGGGAAAATTTTTATCAACCAAAAAAGTTGTAGACCCATTAGATCTCTGCCAGCAATTCCCACTCCCTCCAGCGATTTTTGACTGCTTTAATGTCCTCAGGCAGATTTTCAGCTAGCCTCCATCTCTTTGCTTGAGGGCTTTCTCTTAAGAGTCAAAGCAGCCCAGTCAGGGTGTCGTTGGGGAATTGGAAAGTGCCTGCAGTAGGAGCAGGCTTCTTTGAGGAGGATGGGATTTGTTATATAAAAGATCTCAGGTCTCTTGGCCCTTCGGTGGGACAACTCTGAGGCCTGCTTTTCATACCACCCGTTTTCCCGTGGAATTACTCTCTAATTCTTCCCAGTACAAGTTGATTGATAAAGTTGCTTCTGATTCCTCCTTCCCTTTTTATCTCACTTCCCCACCCCTTCCAGGTGTTTCCAGAGTCAGCCAGATAAAACTACCTGCACTTGAAATCCTTGTCTTCAGAATGGAAGGGGCTTTTCCACTAGGTTAGTTCTTTCATTCCCCACACTCACATCTCAGCTAAAGTGTTTGCTTCATTGGGTGGGTAAATGATTCAAGCCAAGACATTTGGAATCCTTCCCAGGTAATTTTATTCAATGAGAAAGTAATTCTGTTTATTTTGGGGTCACACCCGGCAGTGCTCAAGGGTTACTCCTGGCTGTACGCTCAGAAATTGCTCCTGGCAGGCTTGAGGGACCATATGGGATGCCGGGATTCGAACCACTGTCCTTTTGCATGCCTTACCTCCATGCTGTCTCTCCGGCCCCAGAAAATAATTCTTTTCCTGACTGGATATTAACCACACTGTGACCTTAGGCAAGTAACTTACTTCCTCTTTGCCTCAGTGACTCTTCATCTAGAAAAGCTAGACAATTGTATATCTAGCTCAAAACATTACTGAGTTATTTCAAACTTAGATATAAGACAACATAGTTTTTGTTTGTTTTTCAGCACCTGGCAGTGCTCAGGGATCTCTGCTGGTGGGCTCAGGGGATGCACCAGATTGAACCTGGGTCAGCCACAGGCAAGGCAAGTTTCCTACTCGCTATACTGTCTGTCTCTCCAGCCCAAGATCAACGTAGTTTTAACATTGGGGCCTGGAGAGATAGCACAGCGGTAGGGCATTTGCCTTGCACACAGCCGATCCAGGACGAATGGTGGTTCAAATCCCGGCATCCCATATGGTCCCACAGTGCCTGCTGGGGAGAGATTTCTGAGTGCACAGCCAGGAGTAAACCACTGAGCACCATCGGGTGTGACCCAAAAACAAAACAATCCCTCCCAAAACAAAAAACAACATAGTTTTTTTTTCTTTATTTTTTTTATCTTTATTTAAACACCGTGATTACAAACATGATTATAGTTGTATGATTACAGTCATGTAAAGAGCACCCCCCTTCACCGGTGCAACTTTCCCACCACCAATTTCCCAGATCTCCTTCCTCCCTACCCCCCCAACAACATAGTTTAACATACCAAAAATTCACATTAGGGCCCGGAGAGATAGCACAGCGGCGTTTGCCTTGCAAGCAGCCGATCCAGGACCAAAGGTGGTTGGTTCGAATCCCGGTGTCCCACATGGTCCCCCGTGCCTGCCAGGAGCTATTTCTGAGCAGACAGCCAGGAGTAACCCCTGAGCACCGACGGGTGTGCCCCCCCCCCCAAAAAAAAAACAAAACGAAAATTCACATTAACGGGAAACACCTATGAAATTACATAAAAATTACAAAGAAATTATTTTCCTTTTTCCTATTATAAAAAGCAAGAGATATTCAGTTAAATGTGGGTCAAGTGAACAAAGTTATTACAAAACGTGGTCAGAGAAATAGTACAGTGGGTACTGCCTGAATATGGTCAACCTGAGTTCATTTCCCAGCATCCCATATGATTCCCTGAACACTGCCAGGAGTAATTCCTGAATGCAGAGCCAGGCGTAAGTCCTCAGAACCACAAGGTGTGGCCTGACTCCAGACAAAAAATTTTTTTCTAGGACTTAGAATTATTTCCTGATTAGTTGGATTTACTTTCTCTCAAATGCTACTTATTTTTTTTTAATACTCTATGTTGTAGTTCCAATGTTAAAAGTCTAAAATGAGGGGCCAGAAAGATAGCATGGAAGTGTTTGCCTTGCATATAGGACAGTGGTTCGAATCCAGACATCCCATATGGTCCTCCGGGCCTGCCAGGAGCGATTTCTGAGCGTAGAGCCAGGAGTAACCCCTGAGCGCTGCTGGGTATGACCCAAAAACCAAAATTAAAAAAAAATGTCGGGGCCAGAGCAATGGCGAACGCCGTAAGGGGTCTGCCTTGCGAGCAGCCTAGGACAGATCGTGGTTTGATTACCCAGTATCCCATATGGTCTCCTAAGCCAGGAGCGATTTCTGAGCGCATAGCCAGGCGTAACCCCTGAGCATCACCGGGTGTGGCCCAAAAATAACCCCCACCCTAAAAAAAAAAAAAAAAAAGAATAATTTTGGCCGGAGAGATAGCATGGAGGGAAGGCTTTGCATCCAGAAGGACGGTGGTTCAAATCCCGGCATCCCATATTGTCCCCCAAGCCTGCCAGGAGCAATTTCTGAGAGTAGAGCCAGGAGTAACCCCTGAGTGCAGCTAAATTGATCTTAATTATTTTGAATATAGTGTTCTGCAAGTGGAAAAATAAGTCAATGACATTTTTTTTGTTTGTTTTGTTTTTGGGTCACACCCTGCAGCGTTCAGGGGTTACTCCTGGCTGTGTTCAGAAATCACTCCTGGCAGGATCCAGGACCCTGTGGAATTCTGGATATCGAACCTGTATCAGCAGCGTGAAAGGCAAAATGCCCGATGTGCTATCGCTCAAGAACAGTCAATGACAACTTTCTTTTCTCACCAAGATACAAATTACATAGCACAAATTTCATGTATGGAAAATGCAGTTCAATAGTATTTTCTTTTTTTTTTCTTTTTGGTTTTTGGGCCACACCCCATGATGCTCAGGGGTTACTCCTGACTATGCGCTCAGAAATTGCTCCTGACTTGGGGGAACATATGGGACGTAAGGGATTGAACCAAGGTCTTTCTTGGGTCAGCCGTGTGCAAGGCTTACTGCTGTGCTGTCGCTCTGGCCCTCAATAGTATTTTCTTATATAGTTGCCATCCCTCAACAAAATTCAGTATAAGGACATTCCCATTACTTGCTAAAGCTACATTCAGTCTCTGCCACAAGCTTGAACAATAGTCATCATCTCACTTTTTGTGTCCACACATTTCACTTTCTAGAAATTTCATATGGATGTTATTATTCTATGTCTTATTTTGTCTGACTTCGTTCACTTAGCATAAGATTTTTAATGGTTCATTCATATTATAGCCTGGATTAGTGTTTGTTTCTTTTCTCCCCTCTACTTATTATTAATAGTCTATTATATGGATATATCATATACTTATTTTTTTTACTGGTAAGTTAGTATTTGAATTTCCTAGATTTTTACTTTTACAAGTATAGCTGCTAAACATTGACATTAAAAAGTCAGGACAGATTTCATTTCTGTAGCCTAGGAGGAATGGAATCATTGGGTCTGTTAAATTTGGAGAAACCATCAACACTTTAAGTTGTGGCTGTATTGAATATTGCCACCAGGGATATATAAGTATTCCCATTTCAGTATTTTCCATTTTGCAACATAGTCGTTCCAATGGGTAAGCAGTGGCATCACTGTTGGCACTTCTTTAATGATTAATGATGTTAAAGTTGGCCTGTCCTTAGTAGCCATTAATTGCTGGCCTTCTAATACAGATTACTTTTTTATTTATTTATTTATTTATTTATTTATTTATTTATTTATTTTTGGCCACAACCAGCTATGCTTGGGGTTGTTCTAATGGTAATAGAGATTACTTTCTTATTTTATTTTAGGGGTTTTCCCAACTGCTAACCAGGGGGGCCTGACCACTCCTGGAGACTCCTGGTTAAGGGGGTCAATGGTTTAATGGATTGAGGATGCAGTGCAACTTGGGTCCTGAGGTGTAGGGTTTTTGAATTTGATTTGATGATTAAGTTCAACTTTAGGAAATTTTACTGAATAAATAATAGGAATTTAAGTAGTTAGCACAACTCAGAACCCAGATAATTCATAGAGTTTTACTATATTTACATTGCTCTTGATACATACCAGTTTTTCTACAGAATAGCCATAGACTAGGAAATCTATTTTGGAAACAGTTCAGTCCTAATTCAAAATTGATTATTGGTACTAGTTGTATCATTTGTGAAATGTTTAACCTAGGCTTTTTTTTTTGGGGGGGGGAGGAGTTTGGGTCACACCCGATGACGCTTAGGGGACCATATGGGACTCTGGGGATTGGACCCTGTCAGTTGCATGCTAGGTGAGTGTTGTACCTACTGTACTGTTGTTCTGGCCTATCCAGGAAAAGTTTGGCAAATAAAGTGAAATACTTTTATTACAAATTCCAGCATTATTACATAATCTAAAGCTTGGTATAGTTTATAGATATTTGGCAAAAAAGCCTATTTTATTTCAATATTTTCAAAGTAAGCAGGATTGCTAGCTGGTATTCTTACAAGATTTTTTTTTTTTTTTTTTTTTTTGAGGGACACACTCAGTCATGCAATGATGCTCAGGGCTTACTCCTGGCTCTATTATGCTCAGGAATCACTCCTGATGTTGTTCAAGGGACTACATGGTATTCTATGGGTCAAACCCAGGTTATCCAAGTGCAAGGCAAGTAGCTTACCCACTGTACTATCATTCCAGTCCCATTTTTAAGAATCTAAGTTACAGAAGTTATATGTGTGGTATTAGAGCTTAAATCTAGGGCCTGACACATTCAAGGCAAGTGCTCTACCACTGAGCTACATGGCTCTCTCCCTGAGGTGTTACACCAGGCTCTGCACTCAGAAATTACTTCTGGTAAACTGGGGACCACATGGGATGCCAGGGATCAAACCACGGCCAGTCACTTGTGTGGCAAATATCCTACTCACTGTTCTGGCCCTTCCTTGATGTTTTAAAAATTATTATTTTTATGTTCCTGTCACTAACCAATTGCAAAATTTAAAACCATTTTCCTAGATTGGAGAGAGCACTTCCCAGGCTGGACACGTGCTTGCATGCAGGAGGCCTGAGTTTCATCTCCAAAAGTATGGTCCCCTGAGCAATGCCAGGTGTGACTCTCCAAGGTCCCAAAAATATAACTTAAGAGGTGAATGATAGTTTAGAGACCAAAAACACTGCCAGTCAAAATCTTAGAAATGCAAGTATACTATCAGTTTCCTCTGAATTAAAATTTGCACATTTTTAAATAACGAACAGAAATACTTTCCTTTATAATTTTAGAGGCATTCTGAAAAGAAATTTTTGAAATCATTTCTAGAATATATGAAATTAAAATATTCTAAAATGGCCCTTAAAAATTTAGTCTTATCTTTTTTCAGTTAGAACCATAGGAGAAACACAGTAGGCTCTTTTCCGCATTACCTCCAGATAGGACATGTAAATTTTCTGATAAAGTATGTCAAGTAAATAATAGTGAAAGGTCCTAATATTTTAATTGATCCCAGAACAATATTTGGGGTTGCTACTACATCTTGAATAGTTTTTATTGAAAACTAAAAAATTCTTTCTTGGGGTATGCTTTGGTTTTGGTGCCAACCTGGCAATGTTCAGGAATCACTCATGGCTGGCTTCCGAGGATTAAATTGGGCACCTAAGATTGAACTCTGGTTAGTGGCTGTAAAGCACCTTCTTTGTGCTAAGGTCTCCCCCCACCCCCCAAAGAGTTGTTCTTTAACTACCTGTTCAGCTGTCACTTGAATGTTATTTCACTGATCACTTCACTCTAGTTCTCAAAGACTCGGGTGTCAAGAGTGCATTCTTTTCTTCCCATGGTAAAAGATTAAGTATGGGTTGTTTTCTCCACAGATGAGCCCTCTTTGCGTCCAAATTCTTTTATTATTATATGTGGGGACACGGCTATCTGTGTTCAGGGCACACTCCTAGTGAAATGATTAAGAAAATTGATGGGAGGGGTGTTCTTTTTTTTATAACTGAAACCCAACTACAAACATGTTTGTAAATCATGGTGTTTAAATGAAGATAGCATGAAAAAAAAAGTTTTGTCAAAACATATTTAATTCTCCCCCCCCCCCCAAATATGTTTAATTCCCAAGTGCTTTTCTGCAGACATGAAAATAAAACATAAGCTTATGTACAGGCACAGGTGAGAGTGGTGTGGGCGGAGGGAGATCTGGGAAATTGGTGGTGGGAATGTTGCACTGGTGAAGGGGGGTGTTCTTTACATGACTGTAATCATATAACTATAATCATGTTTGTCATCACGGTGTTTAAATAAAGATAATTTAACAATAAAAAAGAAAAAGAAAAAAAAATAAAGCATCTACTGAAACGAAAGAAAAAATCGATGAGATAGTACACAAGCACCTTTTTCTTGGTGTTGGGGGGCCCTTGGGGCAGGGTGGAAGGACCTGCGAGTACCAGGGCTCAAACCCGGATCAGCTGTGTATACGAGACAAGCTCCCAGTCCAGCTTCAGGGAACTTCAGAAGGACACCAGCCAGTGGATTCGGGGTTCACCCGTAGGCAGTCAGATCTGAGCACGCCTCCTTACCTCTACAAACTCCCCTCTGCACCAACATGCAGAGGCACCCCCCCCCACCCGGCCAGCTTCCTCTCTAACAGGCAATCAAGGACCCAGGCCCGGGGTTCACTGTATTATGGGGGGGGGCACAAAGAAACCCAAGGTTGCACTTTGTCCCCCCCCCTGCAAACTCCCAAAGGCACCCCGACCCCGCCAACTTCCTCTCCAACAGGCAATCAAGGGCCCAGCTCCCCGCAGGGTTCACTGCATCATTTTTTGGGGGGGCACGAAGAAACCCAAGGTTGCACTCTGCACCCCGCAATCCACATGCCAAAAATCTAGAGCACCCGCTTCTTGTTCGGACGACAGGTCGCTCGGCCGTCGCAGCAGCGATGAGCACCCCACAAGGAGCGACGATCCGACGGCGCCCAGAAGTCGGGGTAACCCAGGGCGGCTTGCAAGCCAAACAAACCCCAGCCTGGTCCCGCCCCACGCTTTCCGAGGGTTGCCCCCCTGAACCCCACTTTTTCAGCCCGGCCTGGGCGGTGGGGGGGGGCTTGAGTGAGTTTAGGGGGAACGGGGGTCCCTGCAAAGGCCCTTCGAAGATCATGTCCGGACGAGGCGCTCGGGGAAAGGCAAAAGGGGGTGCAGATCGGGCAGGTTTCCGCCCCCCAAGTTCCCCGTCATTTCGGGGAGACAAAGCGCCCGGAGAGGAAGGAGGAGAGTGTGGCGCGGGATCCCCTCAGCTCCCGGGGCCGCGACTCCGCGAGCGAGACGCAAGTGGAGCCTCCGGGCCGCGCGGGCTGCTCCTGTTATTACCTCAGGAGCAGCTCGCGGAAGCGCCGGAAGCGCCGCCGCGGTCGCGGTCGTCATACCCGGATGGAAGCTCCCCGAGTCCCTGAGGCGGGCGGCCGGCTCCGGCTTTCTCCAGGTGGCGGGTTTTTGTTGTTTTTTTTTTCTTTCCCCTCTTTCAAGACGGCCACGCCCCCATCGGCCGCTCCAGCCACTCAGCGTCGGGCCCGCCATTTTTCAAACCTTTTTTTTTCCCGCCGCCAATCAGGATCGAGCCGGACATTCCTCTCCCGACCGGTTCTAACGGGTCTGGGAGTTAACGACTTGGGCGACCCACCGAACCTGCTAGGCTGAAGGGGGTAGGCGGGACCGGAGGATCTTCGGACCTATAGGAAGGCGGCGTGCCGAGGAGGGGCGGGAGCTAGAGAGATTTGAATAACCCTCCGCACCAATCAGAGAGGAGGGGGCGTGGCTCGGGGAAGCCGGGCTTGTCAAGTTGCCGTGGCGCGTACAAGAGTGCAAAACAAGAGGCTGCGGCTCGCGTTAGCGACCGACCAGTTCTCCCCGGAACGAGCCTCGGCGGGTCGCGGCGACTGAGGCGCCAGCGAAGCCAACTCGGCGGACTCTGAGGTAAAAAGCGCGCAGGGAAGGCGGGGAGTCGTCTCGCTCGGCTTCTCCCTGCTTTGTAAGCCTGACTGGGCGGCGGCGGGTGGCTCACGGGGCGAGGAGCCGGAGAGCTGAGCGGGGCCGGACGACGACGCGGCGGCCTGTGCTTGGCGTCCGTCTCCCTGGGGTCGGGAGGCGACGGGCCTGACGGGGAGCGAGCGCCCGGGGCGGGCGGGCGGCGCGCGCGGCTCTTTGGGCGGGAAGCCCGACCCCGCCCGGGCCCGCGCTCGCGCTCACGCCCCCGCCCGCCCGCCCGCCGCCTCCCTTCCTTTCCCTTCTCTTCTTCCCTCCTCAGCACACGCGGCCTCGCCGTCGCCATGGGCAAAGGAGACCCCAACAAGCCGCGGGGCAAGATGTCCTCGTACGCCTTCTTCGTGCAGACTTGCCGCGAGGAGCACAAGAAGAAGCACCCGGACTCCGCCGTCAACTTCGCCGAGTTCTCCAAGAAGTGCTCCGAGAGGTGGAAGGTGAGAGCCGAGGGGGGGCGCTCCCGTCACGCCGCACCACACCGCAGCGCCCCTAAATATTTAGGTTTTAAACACGTACTTCCTGTGGGGACAAAGGGGTTTCTCTCACCCCACCCCACCCCTAAATATTTGTCTCTATATATATTTTAAATATTTCCTGTGGGGGAAAAGCTTTGGCGGGGCAAGATCCACACACATACACACCCCCACCCTTTCCTCACAGCCACAAATTAAATTTGCCAGTTTTTCTTCCCACCCCGAGGGTGTCGCCTCCTCGATTTCGGGCGGGTCGAGTCATCGCCTCCCTCCCTCCCCCCCCACTCGTTTGCACCCCCAGACCATGTCTGCCAAGGAGAAGTCCAAGTTCGAGGACATGGCCAAGAGCGACAAGGCCCGCTACGACCGCGAGATGAAGAACTACGTGCCCAGCAAGGTGGATGCTAAGGCGAAGGGCAAGAAGAAAGACCCCAATGCGCCCAAGAGGCCCCCGTAAGTGAGCCCCAGGCGCCCCTTTCTCGCCACACCCCCCCCCCCAACAGCCCCCCGTCTTGTTGGCAAGCCCTGCGACCGACCACTCACTCGGCCTGTTGCTTCCTCTCAGGTCGGCCTTCTTCCTGTTTTGCTCGGAATATCGCCCCAAGATCAAGAGCGAGCACCCCGGGCTGTCCATTGGGGATACGGCCAAAAAGCTGGGGGAGATGTGGTCTGAGCAGTCCGCCAAGGATAAGCAGCCCTACGAGCAGAAAGCGGCGAAGCTGAAGGAGAAATACGAAAAGGTGCCTGCCTGGTCTCAAGTCCAAGTTGGGCTTTGCGGAATGAATGGACTTGATGTATTGATGGTTTTAGGCGGCTGGCTCTTTTTTTAAGGGTGGTGTTTACATGGGCAACAGACTAATTGAAAATTTTGGCTTTAGAAGTATTTGTAGGGCAGATAGATTCTTGTGTATAGATTAATTATTCAGTTATGTCGGTCTTTTAATTAACAAGAGACAATAAATTATTTTTCACGTTTATTTTTTTTTTCTTTTTTGGCCACACACAGCGATGCTTGGGTTACTCCTGGTTTTACACCAGTCCTGGCAGTGTTTAGGGTGCATCGAATGGGACCCCAGTAATGGAACTGGGGCTCATCTCTTTCAAGGTGTAGTAGTACCTTTACCTGCTGTAGTATCTCTCTGGCCTAAGGGGCTTTTATCTTTAGCAGTACTTTGACATAGAAATGTCAGATTTCTGTAGATAAACTGAAGGACCAATGTGAAGTAAATTGATATTGGTGGTAAAGTACTGATTTTTTTTTTCTGATTTTGTTTTAACCTTAGTTTTATTACTAAATAAATATACTTAAAATTTCGTTAGATTGAATACATTTTTAGACAGTCATCAGTGTTATTGGCCAATAATCTCAAGTTGTTTACAGTTTAGTGGTTTTCACAGTTATGACACCGGAAGCTGATTGTCTTTTTTTTTTCCCTCCAAATATTTCAGGATATTGCTGCATACCGTGCCAAGGGCAAAAGTGAAGTAGGAAAGAAGGGTCCTGGCAGGCCTACAGGTTCAAAGAAGAAGAATGAACCAGAAGATGATGAAGAGGATGAGGAGGAGGAGGAAGAGGAAGACGAGGAGGAGGAGGAAGACGACGAAGAATAAATGGCTATTCTGTAATGATAATGGATGGGGTTTGTGTGCGCTCAGGCAATTATTTTGCTAAGAATGTGAATTCAAGTGCAGCTCAATATTAGCTTCAGTATAAAAACTGTACAGATTTTTGTATAGCTGATAAAATTCTTTGTAGAGAAAATACTTTTTTTTAAAATAAAATGCAGGCTGTAGCTTTTTGAGGAGCTACTCCACAGTTAGATTTAAAAGCTTCTGATGTTGAATGTTTCTAAATATTTAATGGTTTCTTTAATTTCTTGTGTATGGTAAGACAAAAAATTGGTAGCAATAGTAAGGTAGGAAATTTTGGGATTTTTTAGAATGTTGCATTTTGTTTTTTAAGAAAATTTTGTAATAAAATTATGTATATTCTATTGTGTTTGTCTTAAATTCTAAATTAGCTTTCATTAAAAAATATGAGAGACACCTGTGGAACAATACTGACTTAAAATTCTGGTTTAATAGTTTTAAGGTTTAAGAAAAGAGGATTAAAGGGAACTGTATTTGTCCTAATTATTGGTGCTACTAAGTGCTTTTTAAAAATTATCAGAATTTAATGAACTTTAAAAAGTTCAGTTTTAGCAAAACAAGTTTGTCTCTGGTTTCTGGTATAAACTGAGGGAGTTAAGTGAATCCATACCTAATACTTTTTAGAAATATTAATATGGATGGGAGCAGTTTTAGGTTTCTTCTGACTGGGAAGTTTCTTTTTCTTCTATTTTCCAATAAACCTTTTTATTGGATAAAGATTTTTTTGTTGACAATGGAAGTCCAAGGTAGAGTGGGTTTTCAGTTTTAACATTGAAAAAGCTCTGCTGGGCATAGAAGCTGGGGTTGATCAGATGTAAGGGAAGCACCTTATATAGCATCCCTGGGCTATTTTTGGCCCACTTGTTTGGTTAAAAAGTGCTTTAGAAGAGTAAGTTCAGGACTTGAGAAAGAATGATTTTATTTAAGATGTTTTAGAATAAGCTCAGGATTTGAGGCATGTGCTTCCATTGGAAGAGTGGGTCAAAAATCTTGAGACTTTTCACTTTAAGGAATGGTTGTGTTGGAAAAGACTGAAAATAGAGTTTTTATCCCAGGCTATCCAGTACTAGGCTGTGGGGTGGGAGGCACAGGGGTCACACCCAGCAGTTTTCAGGGATTATTCCTGGCTCTGCTTAGGAATTACTCATTGCAATGTTTGGGGACCTAATAGGATGTGGGGATCAAGCCTGGGTAGGCAGCATTCAAAGCAAACGCCCTTCTCACTTAACTATTGCTCCAGGCCCCCCCACGACTTTATTTTGAAATTTATTTTTACTTTTTGGTTTTTGGGTCACACCTGGTAGCGCTTGGGTTACTCCTGGCTCTGCTCAGAAATCTCCCCTGGCAGGCTCAGGGAACCATATGGGATACTGGGATTCAAACCACTGTGCTGTCTTTCTGGCCCCTTGATTTTAAATTTTAAATCTGTCCTAGGAGATGGCTTAAAGGACTTCAGTGCATACTTTGCATTGGGATCCAATGATCCTTGGTGTCAGGTATGCCTGAGGTATATCCTTGTGCAATACTTAATATAACCCCAATCTCTAAGAAAAATTGTTCAGACCTTAATATTGTTCGAATGTGAAAAGGTTAGCTAGTGGAGTTTATCTTTCCTTGAGTCGTGTCTATCTGGTTTTCTCTACAGATAATATCCTTCAAAGGAAACTCACATTCTTGATAAATTTTATACAAGTCGAAAGAATTCTACTTTTTTTTTTTTTTTTTTAATTTTGGTTTTTGGGCCACACCCAGCGGTGCTCAGGGGTTACTCCTGGCTGTCTGCTCAGAAATAGCTCCTGGCAGGCACAGGGGACCATATGGGACACTGGGATTCAAACCAACCACCTTTGGTCCTGGATCAGCTGCTTGCAAGGCAAACGCTGCTTTGCTATCTCTCCGGGCCCCTACTTTTTTTTTGGAGGGTTTTTTTGGCCCACACCTGTTTGATGCTCAGGGGTTACTCCTGGCTATGAGCTCAGAAATTGCCCCTGGCTTGGGGAGACCATATGGGACACTGGGGAGTACAGCCGAGGTCTGTCCTAGGGCCACATCTCTGGCCCCATACTTAATTTTTTTAAGGCCTTTAGTACAATTGGAAGCTGTCACATTTTGTGCCATTTATCAATAGTGATCAGTATAGTATCCCACTATGGGTTAGTTATATACTTTAAAAATAACAGTTTTGAATATTTTTGTGTGATTTCAAAAAGTTTAACTCCCACCCCCCCCAAGTTTGTAACTTAAAATAATCTAATAGGGCCAGACATATAACACAGCAGTAGGGTGTTTGCCTTGCACTTAACCGATTCAGAATGGACAGTGGTTCAAATCCTGGCATCCCATCTGGTCCCCCGTGCCGGCCAGGGGGGATTTCTGAGCGCAGAGCCAGGAGTAACCCCTGAGTGCTGCTGGGTGTGACCCAAAAACCCAAAAAATATATAGCTAAAATTTGTAGTTTGTATATGCTAGAAACTACCTTGTTGAAGGTTGCTAAAATTCAGTTTTAATTTAGTCTGCTATCTGACACATTACGTGGAAATTTCTAGTAATTACTTTGGTTTATCTAATTATTTGTTTCCCTTCCAGTCTTCAGTCTTTTTGGTCTTAAATTTTTTCATAGGTACCACCATTCCCAGTGATGCTGGGTTGGTAGCATGCTATGTCAGCCCAACAGGGCTTTCTAACAGGATATGTTTATTTTTTATTTTTCTTCGTGGTTCTTTTTTTTTTTTTTTTTTTTTTTTGCCACACTGGGTGAAGCTCAGGGGTTACATCTGGGTCTGAACTCAGAATTACTACTAGCAGTGGTTGAGGGACCCATATGGAATGTCAGGGTTTGAACCCAGGTTGATCACGTGCAAAGCAGGCACATTACTCACTAATATGGTTCCAGCTCCAGGTATAAGCATTTCTCTACCTTATTGGGAATTGGGACTGGGCAGGGAGGAGACACATGTCCTAGGGAATGAACTTCAAAGCCCTTTACATGCTTAATGTGTATGTGTGTGGTTTTGGGTTTTCAGAATTTTAGTCACTAATTTTTACAGAAAGTGCTTGCCTACGGGGGCCGGGCGGTGGCGCTAAAGGTAAGGTGCCTGCCTTGCCTGCGCTAGCATTGGACGGACCGCGGTTCGATCCCCCGGTGTCCCATATGGTCCCCCAAGCCAGGAGCAACTTCTGAGCACATAGCCAGGAGTAACCCCTGAGCGTTACCGGGTGTGGCCCAAAAACCAAAAAAAAAAAAAAAAAAAAAAGTGCTTGCCTACGTATTTTTTGGGGAAATGCCTTGTTCACTCTGCTATACTATGGACTCATGTTCATGGCCGTGTAACATTTCAGGGTGTATTCATGCTCACAAAAGTCATTCTCCTGTCCATGTGCATTTAGGTTGTTTCTGGGAATGTTGCTATGTAACTGGTAGTGCTAGAAAAATTGTGCACATTTCATTCAAACTCACTCCCCCTCCAGGGACCTGTCCTGTACATTCCAGTTGTCTGAGCAGCCACCAACTCTGCACTACAGTTGCCGCATATATTTTATCCTGAGTGGTCATCCACTGATCCCTGTTTTCTACTCTTTAAGTTTGGGTATTCAATCATTGTCAGCTGGAGATTTGCTTATTACAAAAGTCCAAGAGAAATTTTAGATACTTTTAGGTAATAGAGAAAGATAATTCAAAGAAGTTACGTTACATATTCTTTATGATGTGTTAGTTTATTCCAGGTGTTAAATTAGACTAAAAATAATACTCAATATGCTATGTGAATGGTGTGAGAGAAGCATTTTTTTCCTTATGGGTAAGTTTCTCACCTTGGACCCATATTTAAGACTTATCTTTTTGTATGTTTTTGGACCATACTCAGTAGTGCTCAGGGGTTACTCCTGAGTCTATATTCAAGAATAACTTCTGGGATGCTGGGGATCGAACATAAGTCAGACCTAGCAAGGCCTACCTGCTATATACATCTGGCCTTAAGAGACTTAACTTCTGAGTTTAATTTTTCTTTTTTTTTTTGGTTTTTGGGGATATACCCGGCAGTGCTCAGGGGTTACTCCTGGCTCTATGCTCAGAAATTGCTCCTGGCAAACTCAGGGGACCATTTGGGATGCTGGGATTCGAACCACATCCTTCTGCATCTAAGGCAAATGCCCTACAGCCGTGCTATTTCTCTGGCCCCCTGAATTTAATTTTTTTTTTTTTTTTGGTTTTTGGGCCACACCCTGTGACGCTCAGGGGTTACTCCTGGCTATGCGCTCAGAAGTTGCTCCTGGCTTCTTGGGGGACCATATGGGACGCCGGGGGATCGAACCGCGGTCCGTCCTAGGCTAGCGCAGGCAAGGCAGGCACCTTACCTCCAGCGCCACCGCCCGGCCCCAAATTTTTTTTTTTGTTTTGTTTTTGTTTTTGAGTCACACCTGGCAATGCTTAGGGGTTACTCCTGGCTCTACACTCAGAAATTGCTCCTGGCAGGCTCGGGATGCCGGGGATTCGAACCACCGTCCTTCTGCATGTAAGGCAAAAGCCTTACCTTCATGCTATCTCTCCGGCCCCAAGACAGGTTTTAAATTTTTTTTTTCCCCTTTGGTGTTTGGGTCACACAGGCAGTGCTCAGGGGTTACTCTTGGGTCCACGCTCAGAAATTGCTCCTGGCAGGCATGGGAGACCTTATGGGATGCTGGGATTTGAACCAGTGACTTTCTGCATGAAAGGCAAATGCCTTACCTCCATGCTATCTCTCCAGCCCCCCTCCCCCGAGCTTAATTTCTTTACATGGAAGATAAGGCAAATAATTTCTTATATATGAAACACCTGTTATGCACATAGCCTTTCTAGAGGGGATAGACTTTTCAGTATAGTTATAGTAGTTCTTTTTTAAAGACATATTTTCAAGCCAGATAATACCAAGCATTTATATGTCCATATCTACCATAAACTGGCATTTTATGTATGATCACTATTCAATACTAGTAATGCTTCTATGTAATAGATACTATTATTTAACTATCAATGAGAAATGAAAGCATACGGTTTAAATAATTTATTCAAGACACAAAGGTAAATTATAGAGGAACAGACTCCAAACACAAAGTTTACCATATTCTATTGCTACTCAATTATAACCTAATCTATTATGAAAATATAAGGATCTCCATCCTCTGTTTAATGTAGGCCCAGGCCTGACTCAGAAAACTGAAATCCATCACCCTCATTCATGGGCATTTCAAATATTTTACAAATAAATTTTGCATAGTAATTAGAAATGGTCTCAATTCTTTAGTCTCTAATTTAGTAATAAAGAATGCTATCTAGAATAATTTGTTTTTGTTTTTATTTTTGTGCAACTCCTGGCTCTATGCTCAGGGATCACTCCTGGGAAAGCTCACTCAATCATATGGGATGCTGGGGATCAATCCAGGTTGACTTTAGCTGCTGCACTCTCTTGGGACTCCTTAGAATTATTCTTAAATTTTATCTGTATTTTGGATAGCATTGTTCTAATATATCATCAATTTTCTTTTGCTTGCTTGTTTTGTTTTGTGGCTACACATAGCAGACCTCAGTGACCTGTGGCACGTATCTATGGCGAGTTGCTCAGGAATTCCTACTGGTACTGCTCAAAGAATTGAACTAAAAAAAATGAACTAAGTACCTAGTGGTACTAGGGGTTTAACAAAGAACTATGTGCATACAAAACTTGTGCTCCAAACCATTGAGTTTTCTTTTTTATATAAGTATTTATAATTTTATAAGTATTTTTTATACTACTCAATATTTTAAAATAATGCTTTCAATTAACTCAAACTGCTGGCTTACTATACAATCTGGTGGGAAGCTGTTATATTTTTCCTTGAATTATAAGTGGAGATATTTTTCAAGAGTGTTTTACCCAAAAATGAAGTAGTTTCATGAAGTCTCATAAAAACTTGTATTTCAAGAATGTAAAGCCCATTGACTCCCGTTTGGTGTGATATCACTTTATCAAATTCTTGGGTACAACAGCTGAGTGTTAAAACATATGATAGTAGCCAAGTCAGTTGAAAGAAAGGTCCATTTACTGAAATATAGCCATATTTTCTCTTGATATGTGTGTTGTACCAGAAGGGCCTATAACCTATCTTTGGTTTCCCTTCCCTTCTCAATACTCAGTTGATCTTTTTTTTTTTCCGGCCACACCCATTGATGCTCAGGGGTTACTCCTGGCTAACCGCTCAGAAATTGCCCCTGGCTTGGGGGACCATATGGGACGCCGGGGGATCGCCGGGGGATCGAACCGCAGTCCTTCCTTGGCTAGCGCTTGCAAGGCAGACACCTTACCTCTAGCGCCACCTCACGGGCGCCTACACTCAGTTGATCTAAAGACAAAATATATTTGCCAAAGTTGGTTTTTTTTTTATATAATTGAAGAGATATTATATAAATATATCACATATTTATATTTAAAATATTTAAAACAAATAATGTATATTTGTATATATTTAAAAAACTTAAAATTTTACTATCAATAGATGACCAGAGTTAAGAATAAGTCTTTGATTTTTGGTCATATCTGATGGTGTTCAGGTAGTACTGTTAGCTCAGTGATCCTTGGGGGACAAAGTATTTTTGTTTCTGTTTTTGTTTTAACCATATTTCTTGGCAATACTCAGGAGTTATTCCTGGCCCAGTGCTCCAGGGACCATGAAGTGCCAGGTCTCCTGCATGGAAAACATATGTTCTGGCTCTCTGAACAATATTCTAGGACCACTCCTTATAAAAACCTTTACGTTTTCTTCCTACAAACAAGTAAAGTTGAAACAGTCTACATAAACACATTAAGCAAAATTCTAACCAGCTCAAGTATCTATTAAACATATAAGGATGGTTTATGGTAATTTAGTTCTTATGTCAGTGCACCTTGCAAATAATAAAATCAATTACTTCAAACATGCAGCATAAAGCAGGAGATTTAGAAATGATTACAAATAGTAAAAAAAAAAAAAGTCATGGATTAAAATACAGTATTTTATTTTTTTCACCTAAAAAACAAGCAACCCAGAATTAAGATATACATAAACTTCTCAAGTTTATCCCCAATAAAATTTTGAATATTTATACAATTTCTACAGAAACATACAGTGTATCAAAAATCTGCATAAATCAAATTTATAAAATGTGTAGAAATGCATAGTGATAATATCAATTTACAAAGCAAGAATATGTGAATTCTTTCCAAAGCAGCCTACAGTAGAAAATAGTGATTATGGCAGCAGCTTCTGATGTTTCTTGTGTTTGGTAAGGTTGCTAATTTCAATATAGAGAATCATTGTCATAGATTATATTGATGAATTGCACAAAATACCCATTTAAATTTTACATGCACAGTTTGGTGCCACCTTTCTTAAGACTATGCATAGTTAACAAGGTTATGATCTATATTCAACAAAGAAATGGAGCCTATTTGCAAAAAACAAAGTAATTATAAATTATAGTACCAGTATTTCGTTTCTTTTTCAGCTGATTCATTTTGCAATTATAAAAGCATAGAAATGCACTCCTTTCTAAATATTTCTGAAGATGAATGAAAGTTAAACCAGTTGACCAGAGATCAACAGCAAAATACAAACCAACAAATCAGAATTATCAAGAAAACTTTATTTAGGATGTGGTCTTTGACTCCATATTAGGGAGCTGAGCTTAGAGAGACAAATTTGTAAGCTTTCCTTTTATAGTAATGTAGGTCATATTGTTTTAAAGCTTTTATTTAAATATTTCCCTCTGGTGAATGAGTCTGTGAACTCCTTTCATTATTATATCATGATTCAATATAAAAATGCTTAATTTACTTATTAGTGACCATCTTATCGCTTTTTATTTTTACACTTAATGTAGCATTTAAGTACTTGAGGGAAATAAAATACTATCTGTTTAGAAATTAAGACTTCTCTGACCCCTTGTAATATTCAGTTTGTGTATAAAAGATACTGTCTTAATAAATGTTTAAATACAGACAAGTTACCTTTTCAATGAAAAAAACAAAACAAACCACTAACAGAAATATGGTTCATCCCCTTCCCTCCCGCCACCCACATCAAAAACAATAACAACAACAACAAAATAATTGAAGAAACACTAGGGAAATAATATATTCTCTGAACAGAAAACAATTCTGATTTGTTGATCAACAATTTTTAAATAATCCTCTAAAAATGATTCCAATGTGCAGGGGATTTCATCTGTGTGAGGACAGAAATGAAACATCCATTCAGTCTTGGCTTCAGAGTCTTGGCTTCAATCTTGCACAGTTTAGATTATAATGCAGTTTTGTAAGGCTTAGACTAATGAGGGTTGGACATTCTGACATCAGTCAGAAGTTTTTTTTTCCCCTTCATTTTTTTGGGCCACACTTGGCAGTGTTCAGGGCTTACTCCTACCTCTGCATTCAGGGCTCACTCCTGGAGGGCTTGGGGGAACCATATGGGGTGATAAAACACGGGATGGTCATATCCAAGGCAAGCAAGCCCCCTACACAAATGTACTATTGCTCCAGCCCGCAGAGTTATCTTTGATGTGGTTTACAGTGGTGTTTTATTGTTTCTGTTAACCAGTATTTGAAGGCTTCAAAGCTGAGAATTATTTGTTTCCTAGAGTGACAAGAAAGAATTAAGAAATAACAGATCCAAATTGAGTGGACATTTTTTTTTCTCTAGTTGATGAGTCACTTTGCTATCTTAGGAACTGGTATCAACAAAGGATTTTAGAAATTAAGGATACATTATCTTCAACCCCTCTGGAATAAGCCTTTGGATGGTCCCCATTGTCATTTCTTTGACAACTGAAACAACATTCAATGTCAAAACACATGGTAGCATATAAATTCATGTCAAGGAAGGAAAAGTAGTCAGACAGGTGACGACTCCATTAAAACCATCCTAGAAATTGCATCAAAAGCTCTTGAAATATAGACTGAGAAATGAAAGAGGCACTAAATGTGTTGAAATTCACCTTTCAAAAAAGCAGCATGACTGTGAAGGAAGGCCACCATGGCTAGAACCTGTGGCAGTGCTTCAAACTGATGTCAAATTAAATAAGAGACACGACAGGTTGACAATCACCAAGTTATAAATGACATCTGGTTACTCCAACCTTATTTTTTCAAGTGTGTATTTAAGAGAGAGGAAAAAAATCAAACTGCCTTTCAGACCCCTGAGTGTAATCCCGAAAAGACAACGAAGCCTTTAACCCTGTTCCTAGCAAAACAGAGCCAAAGGCACAAATTACCAACATCATCTTAAATCAAAACAAAACGAAAAGGGATGTAAACATCTACAAAGTTTAAGGTAAAAAGCAGTTTTGTAAACAGTAACTGCAGATGATAATGTTATTATTGTAACATCACAGTTTATCAATGTCCTTCAAAACCGATTGATCTGGAGGTGATGGGTTGGGAGCTGTACAGAGTGTGTGAGTTGCAGCAGGTTTCAGGCTGGGTTCAGTCCAGGTTTAGAAGCGGGTGCCAGTGGGTACACACTGGCTCCTTCATTCTTTCTAGATGCCGTGAATGTTATTCATTTCCCACTTTTGACTTGTCTTGCTGTCATCGCAGCTAGAGATGAACACCTGATGGAGGACGTCGGAGCGGTCCAGGCACCTGCCTGTAGGAATGTGAGTGAATCTGTACAGGTTCTGGAACACAGAGGAGAGACATTAGGAATCTGTTGGCATCATGGAATGCTAGTAGACATTACTAGGCTTTCAGAAGGGGAGAGAACTTTTTAAAAAAATTCTTGTAGGGCATTTGCCTTGCATGCAGCTGTCCCAGGATAAACCTGGGTTCAATCCCTGGCATCCCATATGGTTCCCCAAACCAGGAGCCATTGGACACTCTTATTTATTTTTAAAATAAAGTAAATTCTTTAATTGAATCAACATGAAGTACAATTACAAAGTTGTTCATGATTAAGTTTCACCCTTCATCAGTACACATTTCCTGCCACCAATCTCTCTCTCTCTCTCTCTCTCTCTCTCTCTCTCTCTCTCTCTCTCTCTCTCTCTCACACACACACACACACACACACACACACACACACTTGATCCCACCATACTGAAGACTGTGGGTTTCTCTCAATTGTCCATTATTTTCAAACCTTTTATTGTTCAGTAACATGTACTATTTGGTATCTCAATTTCAGTGTATACAAAAATAAATCGCTCTGTTCACACGATTTCATGTTTGAGTACGTACAACCTTCCTCAGATTAAATTTCTAATTGAGGAAATTAGTGTCAGGTATAACTCGCATGTCAAGTTCTGTCCTGAGGAATCACAATGTTTTAGTTTGTATGTTTCCCATTGCTGGTGCTTCTTGTGGTCTAAGATGGAAACTGTGCACCCACATGCAGAGCATACTCCTCTGGTCCTTGGCACTAGAGCATTAATAGCTCTAGCTCTAAGACAGTGAATTTTAAGAGTAGAAAGGAAATCCAGAGACAGGAAAGTTTGAGAGCTTCATGTTGAACTGATCTCTGCTTTATCAGCTTGTAGATGACATGTTCAGAATTACTTCCCTAAAAGTAGTGGGGATTCCCATCACTCAGCGAATACCCATTATTCTCCAAAAATTTCAAAGTGTAATTTAACATTCATTCCTAGAAGGTTCAGTCACTTTAGTGATACCCAACCGCATTTTGTTTTTTTATACTTTCATATCATGTCTTGGCTAACTCTTTTCTTATTTATCCTTTTTTAAAAAATATATCTTGAGATCTAATACAATGATACTTCTCAGCAATTCATCAGCCAATATTTCTCCTATTAATCTCTCTTTCTTGGCTGTTGAGCATTTTGCTTATTTATTTCTTTATTTCTCTACCCCGTGGCCTCTCCACTATTTTGTTTAATTAATTAATTAATTAATTAATTAATTTTTTTGGTTTTTGGGCCACACCCGTTTGACGCTCAGGGGTTACTCCTGGCTATGTGCTCAGAAATCACTCCTGGCTTGGGGGGACCATATGGGATGCTGGGGAATCAAACTGCAGTCCGTCCTACGGTACTTTTCTGTTTTTATAGTGTAGTGGGCTTTAGTTGGTATTTTTGTTTGTTTATTTGTTTTTAAATCCACTACATCCCCAGGAGCCAGAAGATATTTAGCAATATTTGGTGTTGTGTCCTTTAAAATATCAAAAATATGTACATTTCTTTTATTTATTTTGTGTTTGTTTTAGGGCCATACCTGAACCATATATGCTATGGGGCTCAAACCAGAGTTGGCTGTATGCAAGGCCTTAACAACATCCTATCTCCCTGCATATTCCATTTTTAATCAAGCTTTTTTCCAATTCATTGTTGGATTCATTTAGTTTTGTTGCTGCTGTTGTTGTTAGTTTGGTGGGGGCACACCTACTAATACTCAGAGATCTATGTTCAGGGATCACTCTATGCTCAGGATCATGCAGTGCCAGGGATCAATCTTAGGTCAGCCACACACAAGACAAGTGCTTTAACCTCTCTGGCTCGATATTTTCTTCTTTCTTTTAATTGCTAGCTATATGGGATACATCTGGCAGAGACTGTGGGTCACCAACTTTACAAATGGCAGGACTTGGGGTGTGGGGGGAGGACTATGAGTTCTCTGGGATCAAACCCAAGTCCTCAGCCATGCAAGACATATGTTCTACTATGAGTCACAAACCTTAATTCATTACACCTTTTTGTTTGTCTTTTTTGTTTGTCTCTGTGCCACACTTGTCAGAGTTTAGGAGTCCTCCTGGTTTAGAGGTTGCTTAAAGGTTGCTCCTGGATGTGCTGAAGGTCCTGTAGGAGCTTCTTTTATGCAAAACCTGTGCTCGATCTACTGAGCCATCTCTTGGGTTCTCATTACTTCCTGATAGCATGTTTTAGATAGAACCTTCTCTTCCTATTTAACTAGCATTACTTTCACTGACGCTATCATTTATTGCTATGAGTCATTTTTATTTATGGGAATAAATTCTGTTTTTCAGGTTTATGTGAATCTTCCTAAACGATTGCAAGAAAAGAAGCTAGGCCCCAGAGATAGCTTAATGCACTGCAATGTCTGTTTGCGACGCAGGGGCTCTGGGCATGATTCCTGACACTGCATGGTCCCCTGTGCAACACAGAAGCTGTGAGCAATGAGCACTGAATTGGGAGTAACACCTAATTCAGCACTGCTGGGTGTGCGCCGAAATCCTGCTGCCCACCCAACCTACTCCTCTCCCCCCAAAACTCAAAGAAGTGGCAAATCCTGGGCTGGAGAGGTGGCGCTAGAGATAAGGTGTCTGCCTTGCAAGTGCTAGCCAAGGAAGGACTGTGGTTCGATTCCCCGGCATCCCAAGCCAGGGGCAATTTCTGAGCACTTAGCCAGGAGTAACCCCTGAGCGTCAAACGGGTGTGTCCCCAAAAAACAAAACAAAACAAAGTGGCAAATCCTTATCAACATTTGCCTTTTATTTACCTTTTATGCAGAAGGTCATCGGTTCGATTCCTAGTGTCCCATATGGTCCCCCGTGCCTGCCAGGAACAATTTCTGAGCACGGAGCCAGGAAAAACCCCTGAGCACTGCCGGGTGTGACCCAAAAACCACACACACACACACACACACACACACACACACACACACACACACACACACACACACACACACACATACACACACACACACAAAGAATCCACCATGGCACATACTATTTTATGAAGCCTATGATTAAAGCTATGAACAGTAACGCTGGTGACACTAATACTACTCTATCAACACTACTCTATTAAGACCATGTGATAACTGGGACTATGGAGCAGGTCATATTATCAGGGCATAAGGCATACAAGTGCTTGCATAATGGAGAGGTTTGAAAATGAGTACTTGAAGAGTTGAGCAGTGCCAATTCTTTCAGTTTGGGGCAGCACACTTGCCTTTTTATTTCATAACAGATTTATTTTAGCCAGGTGTAGACTTTGAAAACCATATATAAAACTATTAAGAAGTAAGAAACCCCATCTTGGCATGGCACTTTGTTCACTGCTGGAGTTCAAACACTGCTCTTTTCTAGGCAGTGTTAAGGGAGAGATGAAATATAACTTGAAAAACCAGCAATAGGCAGTTTTTGCCCGCTTTATAATTCATTATAATTCATATAATTTATAGGGCTTTGGGAAGACCTCGAGTTCCCATATGGGATATGTTTGTCTCTATCGCCACCTACTGGACAACATGACATATAAAAGCAGTGCTTTTATTTTTTTAGAATTTAAACTACATAGGTACACATATCTACTTTAATGGAGGAGATGGCTACTGTTGAATGCCTCACAGGATACTGGTTTTCCCATGTTACAGTTCATCCTAACACTCATCTTAAAATATCATTCATGACAATATGGTTCAGAGAGTAAATATGGTATGTATTTTATTCTGGACCAAAGGGGGGGGGTCTCTATGCTCAAAGAAAATAAAGGACTAAATGGGAAGGAAATACAAGTCCATTCTTAAGGGTATAGTCAAGCTCCCCACCCTTTATATTTTCACTCCAACCTCAGGTTTTAAGAGTTATATGTATAAATTTCACATGGGAAGTTCTATAAAAAAGCAAGAGCATAATGTAACATTTTATGAGTCGAAATGGAGAATACCTTGAAATACTGCCATTCCTTGAATTCATTGAGATTACAGTGTGTAATCATGATTTTCGATCCATCAGATCCAATTGTCAAACACTGGTCATATTGCATGAGTTGATTAGCTTCATTGATTCGGAAAAGCTATAAAAACAAGCAAACAAAAAGCATAAACCACAGAGAACTTTCTCAGCAGGCACACATTAAAAACTTCTATAATTAGGGGCCGGGAAGGTGGCGCTAGAGGTAAGGTGTCTGCCTTGCAAGTGCTAGCATAGGACGGACAGTGGTTCGATCCCCCGGCGTCCCATATGGTCCCCCCAAACCAGGGGCTATTTCTGAGCACATAGCCAGGAGTAACCCCTGAGCGTCAAACGGGTGTGGCCCAAAACCCCCCCCCCAAAAAAAAAACTTCTATAATTAAATTCAGGGATGTATTTTTCTGTTTTTTAGAACTATATGTTCCAAACCGGAGAGATAGAATGGAGTAGGGCGTTTGCCTTGCATGCAGAAGGATGGTGGTTCAAATCTTGGCATCCCATATGGTCCCCCAAGCCTGCCAGGAGTGATTTCTTAGCATAGAGCCAGAATTAACCCCTGAGTGCTGCTGGGTGTGACCCAAAAACAAAAACAAAAACAAAACAAAACAAACTATATGTTCCAAGAGAGACAACATTATTTTTGTTTTGCTTTGTTTTGGAGCCACAGCTGGCTGTGATCACGACTGATTCCTGACTTTGTGCTCAAGAGTCACTCCTTGTGGGGCTTGGGGGAACATATGGGATGCTGGGGTTTGAACTCAGGTCGCTCTTGTGTAAGGCAAGACCTTACTCTCTGTACTATATCTCTCCAGGCCCCCAAATCACTTACTTGGATGTTGCTGGTGATTCCTAATTCATACTTAAAGGATGATGTTCTTTAGTTTCATCATTATGGGGTGGGTCATTAAGACATATTTATTATGTACTGACAAGGTGAGAATGTGAAAAAGTGGAAACATGCTTGATAATGCATCATGATCTGAATTAAAGAGGAAAAACAACTACATAATGAAGGAGGACACTACAGTAGTGAAATGCATATAACCAGCAGCAACATATTACTGGGGCCTCTATGGAATACTGGAGAATATTGTTTAGGAAAAGAACTAGAAGGGCTAGGATCCAGGTCACCTACTTTCAGAATAACACATTCTTATAACTGATATTAGACCTCAACTCTGGATTCTAATGACATGAAGACCAGCATGCTCTTTTCTCATTTCAGCAAAAGTTTTGTGACGTCTTTTATTTATTTTTTGCTTGTTTTTGGGCTATACCTGGCAGTGCTCAGGGGTTACTCCTCACGCTACACTTAGAAATTGCTCCTGACAGGCTTGGGGAAATATATGGAATGCCGGGGATCAAACCCAGGTCTGTCCTGGGTTGTCTACCTGCAAGGCAAACACCCTACTGCTATGCTATCACTTCAGCTCCAGATGTCCTTTTTGAATTTTTTTAAATGGAACTTTGAACTCTACCAAAACAAAATTAAACATCAAAAAGGCAATTAAATTGTGTGTCAGGAAGCTTTGCATTCTCCTCACAGACTCTAACAACACACACTCATGAAATTATTACCTGGTTTCCTCCCATCCTGTGACAGGGTCCAAGTTCCACAAAGCCTCCATTTGTTTTCCCCATGCTATCGATGCAGTAAGCAGTGTCAAAGCCTCTGATCTAAAAACATGAACAAGAATTGAAAAAGCAGGCAACTAGTCAGTTGACAGTGAGTTTGAATATCAGGGTGAAGGCATGTTAACAACTGAAGTTCCTGGAGGGTGTCTCAACCTGTGTCATGCCTGGCCCAGTTTGTATTGTAAGTCTTGGAGAAGGTTAAAAAATATCTGTCACTACTAAAATGGTTCAGGAACTTGACATTAACCTGGGACTGGCCTCATTCCAAAAAAGGGTTTTGGCCTACAGATGTCCCTGACTACCATTGAAGAAAAACAACAGAATGGCAACAGTTATGTAAGTACAACTTTCAATTTCGTGATAATTCATGGGAATGAGAAGCAAGCTGAATAGAGAGGTACCTACCCACAGTAGCAGACATTGGCCAGAGATGTCTACATTAGAGTGTATTTTTATGAAATATCTTTCACAGCCATGCAGTGACTAGGGAGGCTAACTTTGGAGCTTGAGGAAATCAAAGTTATGGCAAATGTGCCAGTGAGATGTTTCTCTCATTATAGACAATGCATGTGAGAAGGAAAACTGAGTTTCCATCTTTGTAATGCACATTTTGTCTAGAAATTACGTCCTTTTCCTTATGGAAAATATCCTATATTTGCATTTCAACTGTAAGTAGGACTTGGATAGAAATGGAATAAAAAGACTTTTACCTGGTCATTCATTCACTCAACAAATACTGATTGGGCATCTGTGAGAAGAGCTTTAGAAAAGACAGGTACTGTAGAGCCAGTACAGAGGCTACTCTAATGTGTGAGAGACCTGGCATGGATGGAAGGAAGGAAGAATGAAAGGAAGGAAGAATGGAAGGAAGGGAAGGAGAGAAGGGAGGGAAGATGATAGGAAAGAAAAAAGAAAAGAAAGAGGAAGGAAGGAAGAAAGAAAAAGGAGAAAAGGAGAAATAGAGGAAAGAGATGGAAAGAAAGCAGAAAGGCAGAAAGGAGTAAAAAAGTGGAAGGAAGAAAATGAAGGAAAAAAGAAAGAGAAACAAAGAACAAAAACAAAGCAAGTTCTAAGATCCCACGTGTTTCAATAGGATAGTGGGGGCATGTCAGTGTGGAGGTGGGAGTTCCCCCCCTCCCATCCTGGAGTGGCTAGGAGGAGCACTCTGAAGGAGCACTGCCCAGGCCACAGATTTGTAGCTGGGTTTCTTCAGGACTTCAAAGGGAAGATTGAAAGAAGTGAGAGTTACAAGGCAGGGGTCTGAGAGTGCGTCAGAAAGGAAGGTGTGTCCAAGGAGAGAGTGTAAAGGTAATCATCCATCCATCCATCAGTTATCATAATCCATCAATCATATATCCATCATTCATCCACCCACTTACCCACCCACCCACTTACCCACCCACCCATCCATCCATCTATCTATCCATCCATCCATCCATCCATCCATCCACACCCCCCCCCCAGGCACTGATTTATTCCCCAAACTTGACAGTGGGCAGAGTCAGGTATCTTTGGGCTCTACTTTGCACTGTTCCTGACAGGGCAAGTGAGAATGTATGTCCAAATCTAACAGACAAATGCCAAGGGCCGAGGAGAAAAGGCAAAGAAAAGCCCTTAGGGCAAGGGTTAAAGTCAAAGAAAAGTGGGGCTCAGAGTTCTGGAGAGCCCACTGAGGAGATGTGGGCACGTCCAGTAGGGGGCGCCGCACAGACAGACAGCAGCAACAGAGGGAAAAGGAATGGGGTTCAGGCTCTAGAAGGCTCTGGGAAGAGAGTGTCACTGCAGTTTTGAAATAAAGCTATAAATTGCCTGAAACCTCTTTATTTTTGTTATTTGTGGCCATACCCAGGCTCAGGACTTACTCCTGGCTCTGCGCTCAGGAATTACTCCTGTGATTCAGGGTCTTGGGGGGAACCTATGGAATTGAACCTGGGTCAGTGCCCTCTCTGCTGTACTATCTCTTGGGCCCCCTGAAGTCTTTAGAACACATCTTGCAAGAGGGCAAAACTGGATCAGCAAGAGAAGTGGGGGGTCCAGGCTGGTGGAGGGGATTGGGAAAAGTGGCCTGACAGTTTTTACCCAAACTTTATTACTGGAAGAACTTTCCCCCTTTCCACACTTTTCCATCTTTGAGTTGTTCCAGGCTCAGTGACTCAACATACATTAGCATCATCTGATACTTACTTCTCCCCAGTCAACGTTTTTGGGAGGCAAAGGGTAGTGCGAAGTGATATCATAAGCGATTTCTTCCATGAACCATTTGAAACTTTTGCAGTTGTGATCTTCCCGAAACTTTTTCAGCTCTGATATATCCCCATAGGCTAATGCCTTGGACTCAGGACGACTTGCATAGAAATAATCTTTGTATTCATCCCACCAAACCTCTACCACTCTCACGTAATTCTGGAAAAAGAATAAAGAAAAATTACTTTTGTTTTTGTTTGTTTTGGGGTCATATCTGGTGGCAAGCTGGGGTTATTCCTAGCTCTGCACTCAGAAATCACTCCTGGTTGGCTTAGGGGACCATATGGGATGCTGGGGATTGAACCCGGGTCAGTCGTGTGCAAGTCAAATGTCCAACCTGCTGTTCTATAGTTCTGCCCCCAGAAAATTATTATATTATGGGATACTGGGCAGTAATCAAACCTAGAATTTTTTTTCAGGTTTAGAATTTATTTTTAAAAAAGGTATTTATTTATTTATTTTTTGGTTTTTGGGTCACACCCGGCAGCGCTCAGGGGTTACTCCTGGCTTGATGCTCAGAAATCGCCCTTGGCAGGCATGGGGGACCATATGGGATGCCGGGATTCGAACCACTGTACTTCTGCATGCAGGGCAAACGCCTTATCTCCATGCTATCTCTCCGGCCCCATAAAAAAGGTTTTATTTTTGAATTTATTTGGAGATATTCAACATGGGGCCGGAGAGATAGCATAGCGGTAAGGTGTTTGCCTTAGACACAGAAAGACTGTGGTTTGAATCCCAGCATCCCATATGGTCCCCCGAGCCTGCCAGAAGCGATTTCTGAGCATAGAGCCAGGAGTAACCCCTGAGCGCTGCCAGGTGTGACCCAATTAAAAAAAATCAATATATTGAAGAATACTCAATATAGGAATCGTTCTAGAATGGGATATAATCACAACATCATCCAGTGAGAGCCAGGGAGATGACTCCAAATGTTGGAACACATACTTTGCCAGTGGGAAGCCTAGGTTCGATCCTTGGTACTATAGGAAAGTGAGCATCACTGGATGTGGCCTAAAAATCAAAACCAAGCAACCACCAACCAGCCACAGAAGAGTAAGATGTTACATGATGGAGCCTAGTCGAGTCTCAGAAAAGCCAGAGGTTGATGCCTCCCAGCTGACATTTAGCTGGCCAGCCAAGCCAGTTGCTAATTTCCAGCTTTACTCCCCTTCGAACTTTTTAAAAGACTCACCTTTATTGTTGGAGAAGACCCAACATACACGGGAGGAGGGTTCCCTTGCCAACCTGAAAGTCGGTAGATGTGTCCGACGCGGGAACAAGGGACAAAAAGTAATTTGCCACCACATTGCCATATCTAGCAGGGAAAAAAACAACAACAAGAAATAAACACATGGAGTTTAGGGATATTTTTTTTCCCAATGCCAAAATAAATCAGAGCTAAAAACAGTTTTCTCTGAGAAAATGGAAAATCTAAAACAGATAAAGTGTCTGGGAAGATTCTAAACTAAAGTCATCCTAAAATAATTTGCTTGTTTATCTGAGTTTATAAAAAAAAAAATGAAGAAGGTCATTTGGGTGAGGAGACACACTGAATGGGCTCAGCAGCCACTTCAGGTATGCCTGGGACTCCCAGAACCTTTCCTAGGTCACCTCACAAGACACACGACCTTTCACTCCCAACACACTCAGCATTCTCATCGCTAATGTCTCCCACCTTGGGGATTTTTAGAATAATCTTCTAACTGGCCTTTCTACCTCTGGCTTCTCTCTACTAATACTCTATTTATAGCAGGACAGTATTTGAGCTGAAAGGTAGCTTTGGCTCATATTATTCCCTTGCTTACTATCTTGGATGATTTTCACTGCCCTTTTTTTACTTATGCAAAAGAAAGATAGAAACAAAAAAATTTCCTTAGCTCATTATTAAAGAGGTTCTTCAAATCCTTCATGTACTTGTCCACTTTAAACATTTTTAATTTTTATTTCATTAACTTATTTATCTTTGCCTTTTTTTTTTTTTTTTTTTTTTTGGCAGGAGGACACATTCGGCAATGCTCAGGAGTTACTCCTGGCTCTGTGTTCAGGATTCACTTCTGGTGGCGCTCAGGGGACCATATGAAATATCAGGGATTGAACCCAGGTCGACTGCATGCAAGAATAGTGTCTTTCTCACAATCTCTCCAGACTCTGTATTCATCCACTTTATCTTTTGACTATCTTTCCAATGCCTATCTTTCAGATCTTGCCAGATTCTGTCAATCCTACTCTTCTTGTTCCCCAACTACATTGTACGTGTCTTACCCTTGAACCCCATGCGTTAGAAGTTGCCATCTCTTCCCTGTCTCTCCTCACCATCATTAGTCATGTCCATCTTTCTAGTTCTGGTTCCAATTCTACCTCCAGCTCGGATCTGCTCCTTCATCAGTTCATCCCTATGACACTCACTGCCCCTTACCATAGTACAATGAACTCAGAGACTGTTTTTTCTCTGTTCTCATCAGTCTCTCCTGTAGAGTGAGGATAGGGTTTCCCCTGCCTTCCAAAGCACTAAGCACAGACACTGAAAACCCAGGGACATGGACATTTTGGAGGTTCTTGTTTTTTTTTTGGGGGGGGGGGGCAATGGGGAAGAACTGGGCAAAAGGGTGCTTATGAAAGGTGATGTAGTAAGTGCTACCTCAATAATAGGGACCCTGGGGCCTTGGCACAGAAGCAGTGCTAGTGTTAGTCTCTGTAGGGTTTGTTCCAAGCCTGAATGTTGTGCCCTAGCCTGTTTTAGGGAGGTAGCTGTGTGTGTGGACCAGAGAGGGTGTCATTCCCACACATGCTCTCTGATTAGCTGCTATAACACAGGGATCCACTGAAAGAAAGATGAGTAGCGCAGATGTTTCACTGGGCATAAATATAGAGTAAGTTGGGAACTATTGTCTATTTCCCCAGGAGACATATTTTTTTTGTCAATCTTTCCTCATAATTTATGTACGCCTTAACATTACACAAGGACACGGGCCTTCTCTGGAAGTCACAATAGTCAGGATGTAGGATCAGAAGAGGTTACCTTGTAGGAGATCTCAAAGTTTTCACCACCCCAAATCTGAAGACCTGGGTCATAAAGACCCAGTTCAAAGAAGAAGTCTCGTTCAATGGCAAATAAACCACCAGCCATGGCTGGTGACCTAAGAAAAAGAAAGAAGGCAGTAAATATCAAAGAATGAATATCCAGATGGGCCACAATCATTAGGCAGACTTTCTTGGAAATAATGCACAGAAAAGAAAAAATACTATGATCAAACATTAAGAAATTATAAAGCCTTCACAAAACTATTGGTTTCCTAATTCCCAAATGAACTTCTGAGGTCCAATTATAGCTTTTAGCAAATGAGAACATGGCATCATGTTGCCATTAGAGGGCTCCCCAGCACCTTCGCTGATTTAAAAATTAAGCCCTGGGATGGTTAGAAATCTCCTTCCCTCCTAAAAATACTGAGCCCTACAGCTTTGGTCTGCTAACTGCTCCTATGATTTATGAGTCATTCTGGGATGAGTGAAACCATGCACCACGGAAGTAGTCTGTCAGTTTTTAATTTTATAGCTCAGGGGCCTTGCCAAATAAGGGTATAAATCATTATAGAAGAGGCATAGTTCGTTCATTCAGCGCTTTCAAATGAAACACAGAAATGACACAGGAGAAACCTGACATGAGAATTTACTGTGTTGGGAGTGGGCAGGCAAGAGTGTAATCATTGGGCATTTTTGAGTGGGGCTTGGCATAAGGTAGAACCAAGGGAAAAAAAATTAAGATTTCACAGCTTTGTAGGGTGAAGCCACTCCCACCTTTAGAAGTTGGGGGGAATAATTTTCATCCTGTTCCACTCACTCTTAAGTAAATTTCTCTATTAGAGTGTCTCTGTCATCATCCATAATATATAATCACTAATTCTTTTACGTTGTTCCTTGAAATCTTGCCGCCCCCACTTCAGTTATTGGGCTATACCTAGCTGTGTTCAGGGATCACTCCTGGGGTAGTACTCGGGGGACCATATGAGATGCTGAGGATTAAACCCAGTTCAGCTGCATACAATGCAAGCACCTTATCCACTGTACAATCTCTCCAGACCCCCTTTTTGTTTTGGGCCACACCTATCTGGCTAAGGTTTAACACTTGAAGCAGTGCTCAAGGGACCACATATAAGGCTTGGGACTAGCTTGTTGCATGCAAGTGGCCAACCACTCTACTATCTCCCGAACACCCAAAATTCTTTTTTATTATTTTGTTTTTATTGGTGTGTGTGTGTGTGGGTCACACTCATCTATGTTTAGGGAACACTCTTGAGGTGCTCAGTAATCATGTGTCTCATGGTTCAACCCATATGGTTCAATACATATGCCAGGAATTGAAGCTTGGCTATACGTGTGCAAGGCCTTAACCCTTGCAGTATTTCTGTGGACTGAAAATGCACCATGGCAATATCCATGTCCTTCCTCCTTCCTTCCTTCCTTCCTTCCTTCCTTCCTTCCTTCCTTCCTTCCTTCCTTCCTTCCTTCCTTCCTTCCTTCCTTCCTTCCTTCCTCCCTTCTTCCCTCCTTTCTTCCTTCCCTCCTTTCTTGTCTTCCTTGTCTTTCTTTCTTTCTTTCTTTCTTTCTTTCTTTCTTTCTTTCTTTCTTTCTTTCTTTCTTTCTTTCTTTCTTTCTTTCTTTCTTTCTTTCTTTCTTTCTTTCTTTCTTTCTTGATTTCTTTCTTACTTCCTTCCTTCCTTCCTTTCTTCCTTCCTTCCTTCTTTCCTCTTTCTTTCTTTCTTTCTTTCTTTCTTTCTTTCTTTCTTTCTTTCTTCTTTCTTTCTTTCTTTCTTTCTTTCTTTCTTTCTTTCTTTCTTTCTTCTCTTTCTTTCTTTCTTTCTTTCTTTCTTCTTTCCTTCCTTCTTCCTTCCTTCTTTCCTTCTTCCTTCCTTCCTTCCTTCCTTCCTTCCTTCCTTCCTTCCTTCCTTCCTTCCTTCCTTCCTTCCTCCTCCCTCCCTCCCTCCCTCCCTCCCTCCCTCCCTCCCTCCCCCTCCCTCCCTCCTCTCCTTCCTTCCTTCCTTCCTTCCTTCCTTCCTTCCTTCCTTCCTTCCTTCCTTCCTTCCTTTTGTGGTGCTCAGGGGTTACTCCTGGCTCTACTCTTAGGAATCACTCCTCGAAGGCTCGGGGACCATATGGGATGACGCAATTCCAACCACCGCTGTCCTGGGTTGGGTGCATGCAAGACAAATACCCTGGGACCCGGGGAGATAGCATGGAGGGTAAGCGTTTACCTTTCATGCAGAAGGTCATCAGTTCGAATCCCAGCATCCCATATGGTCCCCCGTGCCTGCCAGGGGCAATTTCTGAGCACAGAGCCAGAAAAACCCCTGAGCACTGCCGGGTGTGACCCAAAAACCCACAAAAAAAAAAAAAAAAAAAAAAGACAAATACCCTACCACTGTGCTATTTCTCAGGCCCCATATCTACATCTTTTCAGCTTCACTATCAGTAATGCTCAAAATACTGCCTGAATTCTGTTCAGTCCAATCAGACGAGCAGAGAGGCCGATCCTGCATGGTGCTAACTGCTTAACCCTTGAGCATCCTTTGGTCTCTAACCTATGTGACAGTAGGCCACATAAGCTCCGATGTGCTTTGGGATTTTCCTTCATTCTGCTTATCAGCGAGCTGGTTACCGAGTCATCAGCAGAGTTCTCTGTTTTAACTTGGGTCTGATCCACTATTTTAAGAACCATGAGGGAACACAGCTTCAAAAATGTATCCCCAGAAAAGAGTGCCTGAGTATTGTAAGTACTCATTAAATAATTGGTTGAGTAGATAACTGATAAACCAGGTAATGCTTGCCATATTAAAGGGAAATAAAATCTGGGTAAACTCATTCTCTTACTTCTGTTTCTCTGCCTAGCCCACCAAAAGAGCACTACTTCATTTTTTTGGGTGGGGTGGCACACCCAGTGACGCTGAGGGGTTACTCCTGGCTATGTGCTCAGAAAATCACTCCTGGCTTGAGAATCATATGGGATGCTGGGGATCGAACTGAGGTCTGTCCTGGATCAGCCATGTACCAGGTAAGGCCCTATGGCTGTGCTACCGCTCCAGCCCCTTATTTCTGATATTTGTCATATTTAAAATTAACTGCACTTTTGGTCCCTGGAGCCTGCCAGGAACAACTTCTGAGTGCAGAATCAGGAGGAACCCCTGAGTGCCGCCAGGTGTGACCCCTAAACAACAACAACAACAACAACAACAAAACCAAAAAAAAATTAACTGCACTTTTTATGAACTTTAAATATATTTCCATTTATCTCAGTAGATACTTGAAAAACAGCTCAATACAAAAACCAGGAATTAAAGGGAAACCTCCCTTACATTTTTTTTCTTTAATAGAAAAAAAAAGATTCCTAAAAAGATTTTTTAAATTGGGGGCCGAAGAGATAGCATGGAGGTGGGGCATTTGCCTTGTATGCAGAAGGACAGTGGTTTGAGTCCTGCATCCGATATGGTCCCCCTAGCCTGGGCAGGAGTGATTTCTGAGCATAGAGCCAGGAGTAGCCTCTGAGTGCTGCCAGGTGTGACCCCCCCCAAATAATTTTTTTAAATTGATTTTTGCAGCCATACCCAATGGTGCTCAGGTCTACTTCTGGGCTCAGGAGACCATAAGTGGTTCTGGATATTGAACCTGAGCTGGATGTGTACAAGGTAAATGCCTTATGGGCTGTATAATATCTCTAGCCCCTCCCCTCAAATAAAATATTTATTTACCTTGGTAGAAAATATAAAAGTTGATTTTTTGTTTTCTATTACTTTTCCTAGAATTATTTGTTAGGTCCATGTGGATAACAGCAAAATTTTAAAATATTTAAAAAAAAATAAGGAACTTTAAGGGGAACTTAGGAAAAAGTCAACTAATTTGAATATTTATAATTTCTTTATGTTTGCCATTTCAATATCTAGATAAGACAGCTCCAATGCCAGCAGTATGGGAAATCTTCCCCAAATAGCTCTGATGATATCAACATGCAACAGGAAGAGATCAACTGAAAAAAGTCAACTGTAGGAGCAGAAATTCATATTAACACAACTGCACTTCCAATAAGATCATAGTGACATTACATATGGAAACAAACCATTGTGAGCATCTGAGCAAACACTTTATTTGGTGTCATTCTTGGTAAAGACATAAACATGTCCCAGTTTAAAGGATTGAGTAGCAAGACTGTTCAATTTGAAGAGCTAGAAGAAGGGACAAAGATTATTTTGGAATAAAAGTTCCCTTTAATCAAGCACTCTTCACAGTGAAATAAGAGAAAGTTTCTAGAGAACACTTTTCTAAGGTGGGAATTTTATTTATTATATACAAAGGATACAGAATTAGTATTCAAAATACAACCAAAAAACAACCCCCCCCCCTTAATGCATAGCATTAAAGTTGAAGAAAACTGGGACTGTAAGTGATTTAAAGATGTTCAAATTACAGAATATCATCAGACTCAAAAGAATAAAATTTAATGTCTCTCTTATCTCCTAGGATTGGATGGCATTGATTTTTCTCTTTTGGTTCTCGCTTGTAATTGGAATAAAATGTATAATACTCTCCTCTCAAAAGAGTGCTTGTATTTAAGGGAATTACTAAGAAGCAAATGTGAATTCCTCTGAGATACTTCTGCAACCTGGTACTCCAGTTCCCACTGCTTCTCTGCAGCCCCTCTCTATGAAGAGTGGGTGTGTGGCCGGGCAAAGCCACAAAGTATGGAATGGTACCAACACATGTGCCTCATGGCATAATTGCCCAAAGACTCATTTCTCAGAAAAATCCCTGCACAAAGTTACAGTAAGGACTTCAGGGCAAGGACAGAGAGCCTCTGGGCATCGGAGACAGAAGCTCCAGGTTGATTTTTAGCTTGGCAAGAGGTTAGTAGATTAGCAGCAACAGCGTAAAAAGAACAGGGTAAGTGATTTAGTGATTACCGATATGGTTCAGTTTTTGTCTTTCTCAGTTTCTTCTCTCGAGAGGTCAGAGGCACCCGTTTCCAGAGCATACTCCAATCCCATGCTCCTCGGGCATACCCATCTTCGTCACCACCCCCTTGGGGTACAATCTGATATGTGTTGCCATTAATGACATCTATAAGCGGCACAGTGCAAGTGGTTCTGTATTATGTTGAGGATGTCGTCAACAAAGATGAAATGGATGGTATGTAAAGACCCACATATTTACATGAGCACATGGGGAAGGAAAAAAAAAAGGACTTAGATCAACATTCAACAGAAGAAGATAAAGTAATCATCTTTAACCGATAAGGTTCAGTTTTTATGCTTTCTTTTGGCCTTTTCCTTGTAGCTTAGAGGAATACGCTTCCACAGTAAACGTCCAGTCCCAGGCCCCCTCTGGCAAAGCCATCTTCGTCCCCACCTTGTTGTGGGCTCAATGGAATACTCATTCCCATCTATGTAATCTATTAGAGGCACAGTACATGTAGTTCTGAAACATTTACAGAAAATGAAAATGCATTTAAGAACCCATAAACTTTCTGGTTTAGCCTGCCTAACTAGAAATTCTCTTCTTGCGGGTGCTTTGTTTTGTGCTTTACACTAAGTAACATGACTGTCTTTCCAGAAACTCCGACTCACTTGAGAATAGCCCGGGAAGTTTGGCAAGGATGAATGCAGGAAACTGACTTAGACTTTAGACTGGCTTTAGATGACCCTTCCCTTTAAAGACAGGTAACCAGGACTTGAAGTTAATACCAAAGACCAACTATAAGCAACTTTCTCTTAATAGTTTTTGCATTTCCTTTTCTATTGCTTTCTCTCTCATTCCTCCATTGACTGTGTTGTGTGTGTGTGTGTGTGTGTGTGTGTGTGTGTGTGTGTGTGTGTGTGTGTGTGTGTGACTATTCTATTGCTTTTGGGAGCAGTCATTATGCAAATAGTTCCTGTACTTTACTTGATCTTTTTTTTTCATTCTTTATTACTACAAGGAGAGCAATAATCTAGCTTTTGTCTGGGGTGGGGGGAAGTACTGTATTGTACTTTTTAAAAAAGAATAAAAATAATATCTCTGCTGAAGAATTTATGGCATGGTAATACAGCCTGGGGGGGGGAAATCCCTTTTATTTGGTTTTCATGAAAATGCTAGACCTGGAGGGTTGAGGGACAACATCACAAAGAGAACTGGGGGCCCATCTTGCTTCACTGAGGCCTCTGATCAGAAAGGACTTTAAATTAAATTTGTCTTGGCTAAAGAGTGGGGATCACAGCTTTTCCTAATCATGGTCAAGTGTTTCTAGAATCAAGGCAAAGGGCAAAACCCACAGGGCTTCAATGTCTCTCGGGGGTGGTGGTGGTGGTGTGTAGAGTGGTTCACAGGGAGGTGCGGTTCCCTCCAAGTTTGCCGACTTCTTGGGCAACAAGGAAGGGTCATTGGAGATCCAGAACAGGTTGCAAAACCTTCTAGAAAATTCTTTCCTCATTGACCATGGAGGCTGCTGCTTTTTTACCTGGAGAGGTGAATCTCTTTACCCTTCCCCTTTTCTCATGATTGTGATTTCAAGAATTAAAGGGGGCAGTGTTAAAAGTGCCCTAGAGTGGGCAGTGTAAAAGGATGCTTTTATCAGCCATCAGGTTGAACGCAAATTAATTTTCTAAGCCTCAGCATCCTCTTAGTAAATGAAGCTAAGAATATCTCTCCAGCAGGGTTGCCGGGGGAGGATTATGCCAGTGGGTATGGAATCAAATGTTTACCCTCACCATCTTCTGAAATCCTCTCCATGACCTCCAGGTTCGTCCTTTGACACCACCCAGTCTCACAGGGAAAGCATTTTATCTGCCTAGGGATCTGGAAACCTGTCAGATTTTTTGGGATCTAAAAGGCAAGGCAAGATGTTGGAGGCCAGAGACTGCTGCTACTATCTATTTGTTTCAGATATTTCTGAAACCCTAACAAGATCACTGGGTTTTCTGGGGAGCGGTTGCTTCTGTGCTGAAAGCTTTAATGTAGAGGAACCTTGAAGCTGTTGAGTAACAGTTGGCCCTTTTGTGTAAAGGACTAGTTAAAAAGGGCATGACAAGGGTATTATAATTTCAAAGCCCACTCTTTTAAGTGCTTAGAACTGGGACCAGGGTTTATTGGTAGCCATTAATTAATAGTTCAAGAAAGAAAGTCCTTGTGTTTTGGAGAAGTTTCTTCTCTACCCAACCAACCACCAGGCATTTTTCCAATGAGCTACTCTAGGCTTCTCCCAGGTACCTGACTGACTGTCCAAATCAGCCCAGAGATTCAGGAAAATCAGCATCCACCCACCCACCCACCCACCCATCCATCCACCCACCCACCCCATCCATCCATCTATCCACCCATCCATCCATTCATCCATCCATCCATCCATCCATCCATCCATCCATCCATCCATCCATCCATCCATCCATCCATCCATCCATCTATCCATCCATCCATCCATCATCCATCCATCCCATCTATTCAACCACCCACCCCTCCATCCATTTATTTATCCATCTACCCACCCACCTATTTACCCATTCATCCACCCACCCACCCATCCATCCATCCATCCATCCATCCATCCATCCATCCATCCATGCATGCATCTATCCGTCCATCTATCCATCCACCCACCCACCCACCATCCATCCATCCATCCATCCATCCATCCATCCATCCATCCATCCAACTATCCATCCACCCACCTATTCATTCACCTACCCATCCATCCATGCATGCATCTATCCATCCATCTATCCATCATCCATCCGTCCATCCATCCGTCCGTCTGTCCGTCCATCCATCCATCCATCCATCCATCCATCCATCCATCCATCCATCCATCCACTCTAGCCAGTGCTTCAAATGCACTGCCTGGCACTGGTATCAGAAGACTGTGAGGACTGTCTTTCTAGAAGGTATACTTTTCAACCAGGAAAGAAAAACATAAAAAAGCAAGGTGATGTTACCTGTCCTTAGATATGGGAGCTACAAGTGGTGCATACCAGTTAACTGCCACCTCACAGTGTGCGTCAAGGTATATCAAAACCTTAAAGAAAAGAGGCAGGAAGAAAGGACACTCCTCATATACGGCACATGAAAGTACACATGATTCAGACTTTTACATGTGCTAATATACATTAGCTCCATTGTCAATTCTGACATATAAAGTATTTATTCAAGCCAACATTTTTGTTTCAACTAAAAAAAAACTGAAGAGAACTTTAAAAAATAAGATATTTTAATTACCCAACTCCACCCTCCCACCTCAATGGGACATTGCAGAGGTCAAATGTTTCCTACCTGTCCAAGTTTGGCCTTCTGGGCACCGATACTCCGTGCTTGAATTAAACCTTCTCTCCTTTCATTTCTAAATACCTTCACTAGACCATTCCACTGCTTAATATACTCATCAAGTTTTTCTTTTAAGTGCTCTGTGGATGAGAAATGTAATCAGTATTGTAAATTACATTTACATATATAAATTGTTTAAATTATATTTCCCTCAAGAAACAGGGATACGGGATAGTGAGAGTCACACAGACAGAGGTAATAATTTACTGTAATTTTTTTCTTAGCTTTTGGGTCACACTCTTGGCTCTGCACTTAGGAGTTACTCCTGGCAGTGTTCAGGAGATTATATGAGATGCCAGGGATCGAACTCAGGTTGGCCATATGCAAGACAAGCATATGTATTATTGCTGCAGCCCTATTTATTGTAATTATATTTTGTGTGTGTGGGCTTTGGGGCCATACCTAGCATTGCTCAGGGTCTATGCCTGGCCCTGTGTTCAGGAGTGATCCAGGACTAAGTTCAGAGGATCATATTCGATCCTAGGGATTCAAACTCAGGTAGGCCATATAGGAGACAAGGGCTTTACCTCTTATACTATGGCGCAAGCCCAGATGCAAAGTTTATTCTATAGGGCAGTGTGTTATTGGAGCTATGTTTTGAGGTTAAAAAGCCTACATAGAAGTGGTTAGCCAAAGAATCCTCAAACATCTCTCTTTAAACATGAAATAAATTGCTGCCTGTTGACATTAGGAAATTCTCACATAAAATGTCTGAAAGTTTTCAGGCACAATGTTTTATTCACTTTTATACCACAATGACTTCAGGATTCCAGAGCACAAGCTACTACAAATAATATGGACACAGGGCTCACATTTGTCTTTGGGGCAAATTTCTACATTTACTGTCAGGGGCTGCAGAGAGGCAGCAGCCCCAGAGGTAAGGAATTCTGTTCCCATCAACTGACAAATGTCAGTCAAATTATCCCATTTTCCCTAAATCTAAGGGATCATGATGTATGATAGGCAGGGGCCAGAGCAATGTACAATGAGTAGAGCACTTGTCTTGAATGCAGCTGACCTGAGTTCGATCCCCGACATCTCATACAGTCCCCCAATCCCCGTAGGAGTGAGTCCTGAAGCACAGAGCCAGGAAGTAACCCCTGAGCACTGTAGGCTAAAGATCCAAAAGAACAACAAAAAGTATGTGGGTAGATGCTGGGGCTGGAGAGGTAGTATAATGGGTAGGACACTTATCTTGCATGCTGTCAACTGGTGGTTTTGATCCCCAGTACCCCATCTAGTACCCCCCCAGGCACTCCTTGGAGTGACCCCTGAGCATAGAGCCAGGAGTAAGGCGTGAGTACTTTTGGGTATTGTCCAACACCCCCATCCTAAAACAAACAAACAAATGAAACCAAGTATATGTATAGGTGTCTGCATATGTGTGCATATATTTGTATTCATATGCTTATACATCAGACGCATCACAGGTATATATAACACTGATATGCATTTTAAGTGTGATATTCCTAGAGGAAATTTTGTTATAAAAACAAGGCTCAGTGGTCCAAGCTCTCCTCAAGCCTTTCCCACTACAGGCCTGTCCTTTGGCTTCTGTTATTCTGAGCCTGCAAGAATGGCCTCTCATAGCCAAACAAGTGCCAACACCCTGAAAGGCATTTCTTGGAGACAAAGAAGGTGTTTTTAGATAGTACAATAAAACCACAACTAGACAAATGTTACATAAACTACACTTTCTATGTGCTATGTAAAATGTTCTCTTAGGAGTAGGAACCCAACTGAAAGGCTGTGTTTAGTGTGGAATTAGCAGTTAATACTTTAACTCGCTTTTTGGGGGGATACAGATTAGCAGACTCCTGCAGCTGAGTACTCAAATCGAAGAGAAATCATTTTTCCTTCTTTGGTACCTAGTTTTAATGAGAATTATAAGTTAAAATCTCATGCTGAGAATTTGAGTTTAATTTATAATTTTCATGCTGAACTATATTTCTCCCCAAGAAAAAATCCTTGTCATTTTCCCTTTATTTTTTTAAAGCTCTAACTCCTTTAAAAAAAATCACCCTGGTTCAGTATTAGATGTTTTGTTTCTTTCATAAATTTGTTATTTATTTTTGTCCTTTTTATTAAGTCCCTGATGAATAGCACTGGGTAGTTTGGGGATTTGTAATCTAATAAATCTAAAACATTTTTATGGTCAGTAAACAGAGATGATGTTGGGAAACAAATGACTTAAGGCTTCCTGGGGCTCTCCCACTGGCAGCCACTAAATGTATCTTTTCCAGGAGCTAATGGCCCTTCTTGCCCACAATCTCCAGGAGACTCTGCATAGAGACTGAGTATGCTATTGCTTCTGACTTTGAGCAGAAAGGCTTGAAGGGGCTTTTTTTTTTTTTTTTTTTAAGAAATAGTATATTCCTAACTCATTTTTTATGACTGAAAACAACTACAATCATGTTTGTAATCATGGTGCTTAAATAAAGATATTATTAAAAAATTAAAAAAAAAGAAATAATATATTTATTTAAGTACCATGATTACAAACATGCTTGTAGTTGGGTTTCAGTCATAAAAATGAACACTCCCTTCACTAGTGCAACCTTCCTACCACCAATTGTCCCCCCCCCCCCCCATCTCCCTTCTCCACTCTGACTATTTGAGACAGGCATTCTACTTCTCGACAGTTGTTAATGTAGTTATTTCTCTAACTTCACTCACCACTCTTTGTGGTAAGCTTCATATCATGAGCTGGTACTTCCACCCCTCATTTCTATTATCTCTTGGGTATTATTACAATAATGTCTTTTATTTTTCTTAAATCCCATAGCTGAGTGAGACTATTCTGTGCTGTATCTCTCTCCCCCTATCTTTCACTCAGGCATATAGTTTCCATGTCCATCTATGTATAGGAAAAATTCATGATTAAGAGCTTCTTCCAGGGCCAAGGGTTGCAGAACCCCACATCAGGCTACTAGGAGCAAGCCTGGGTCCTGTGGGGAAGATGAGTGCTAAGCCTGGGCTGACCAGACAGGGAAAAACTAGCCCCGAAGGTAGGCCAGCTCATGAGGCTGGCAGAGATCCAGTTCAGGGCTGATACAAGGGCTCCTGAAATTTCACTGAGGGGACACACTAACTTCAGAATTCCCTGGGATAAGATGAAGAGTGGCCAGTTCCTTTGTTAAGACTTTGTATTAGTCAATTGGTCAAGACATGGACCTTACAAAACTCTCCTCAGGATCTGTATTCTGTAGATATTGATGGTGGCAGGGAGAGAAAAATGAATTTTCATTCATGTAGAGTTTTACTAAAACACTCTATGAGGCAATTTTACTGAGGCTAGGGATGACATGAGTTCTCACACTGACAATTAAAGACTTTCTGTGCTTCTGTTGAGGGTAGTAGCCAGCAAATTTCTCTCTCTGCATACAGACCCTGAATGGCACCTTCTCTTGAGGGAAGGTGGGGTTGTGGTAGGAATAGTATTCGGGCTTTACATAGGTAAGGCCTAAAACTCATTTTGGTTTTGTTTGACTTTGGGGCCACACCTGGTAGTGCTCAGGTTTTATTCCTGTACTCAGGAATTACTTCTGGTAGGCTTCGGAGACCATATGGGATGCTGGGAATTGTCTAACCAGGATCAACCTCATGCATAGGTGCAAGGAAAGCATCTTGGTGTTGCTAGACTATGGATCTGGCCACAGGTCTAAAACTCTTAACCACCAAGTTAACATCCTGGCCTCTGGTTGCTTAAAATGTTTATTTTACAACCTCCCTACCCCCAAGTGTTTTACAAGAGAGCAGAAGCACACTTCCTCCTTTCCCCATAAAGGTTAAGTTTAAACTTCTGTTTCCCTTTTCTTTGACAAAACAATTATTTTATAAAGGCAAACACCATTTGGTGTATCTTCACTTCCAGGAGATCATAGGATTTTCCTTGTAGTAATAATAGTGCCCTTTAAGCCCAATTTCATCAATAGTATGGGGTTTCTCAGTTAATTTTGCACTTAGATTTTTTTAAATTTCAAAATGTCGGTACCAACAAAATATCTGTAATATATATATATATATATATATATATATATATATATATATATATATATATTTGTTGTTGTCATTGTTGTTGTTTGTTTTTTGGGTCACACCCGGCAGCGCTCAGTGGTTACTCCTGGCTCTAATCTCAGAAATTGCTCCTGGCAGGCTCGGCTCGGGGGACCATATGGGGTGCCGGGATTCAAACCACCCTTCTTCTGCATGCAAGGCAAATGCCCTACCTACATTCTATCTCTCCAGCCCTAAAATATATTTTGAAATTGTTTTCTTAAGATAGAAATAATATTATTAATAAGAAACACTCTTGGAACATAAGATTGCAACCAAGATAAGAGGATAAACTAAAAACATCAAATATAATGACATGATAAACATGTTTAAATTTTACATTTTCTATTGAAGTTAAAATCGATTAACTGAAATCAGTGCTTAAATTGCACAAGATAAGGGGCAGGTGGGGGGTAAGAAATAGTCTTTATTTTTTTTATTTCTTCTACATGGTAACAGATGCCTATAACATCAAGATTCTGGTCAGGTCCTTGCAAAAATAGTAGAGATTTAGTCAGACTACAAGAGTCCTAAATCAAGTTTGATGAAGCCATTCTGAATGGTGTTCTCATGCCATCCACATTCTGTTTTTAATTCTAAACTTATTTCAGTGATATCATTCCATGCACATAAAAATTCTCTGCAAAATCTATTTGCCATAATAAAAAACAAATATCTTCTTGTTATCGAGTAGTCATTCTTCAAATGTTTCAATTGTTTTATGATAAACAAAGAAAAATTAACAACTTGGATCTGGCTTTCACAAATGTGGTTACAGTTCCTGAAATCTGGCATGCTGATATGAAGTTTGAGTAGTAGTATTTTCTAATTTTTCTTTTTGTTGGGGGAAGAGGTTGGGCCACACCCAGCAGCACAGACAGTTACTTCTGTCTCTGCACTCAGAAATTACTCCTGGCACCCTGATTCATTGTATGTCTGAAATCCAATTATGAGGGACTTTGTAAATCACAATTGTTTGAATAGAATAAAATTAAAAAAAAAAAGAAATTACTCCTAACAGGCTCAGAAAACCATTTGGGATGCAGGGGACGAAACCCAGGTCAGCCACGCACAAGGTAAACACATACCCTCCTACCCACTATCTCTCCTGCCTGGCTAATTTTTGTTTGTTTGTTTGTTTGTTTTTGGGCCACACCTGGTGATGCTCAGGGTTTACTCCTGGCTTTGTGCCCAGAAATCGCTCTTGGCTTGGGGGACCATATGGGATCAAACTGTGGTTCATCCTAGGCTAGTGCAGGCAAGGCAGATGCCTTACCGCTTTTGCCACTGCTCTGGCCCCACGGCTAATATTTTTTTTAATGCTTTAAGTGTTTTATTTTAAAATAGGGGTCACGCCGATCAGAATTTAGCTTATGCGACCACAGGGTATGCAGTGTCAGAGAAGAAATTCAAAATCTTGCACATGTGAGATGTGCGTTCTTTCATTTGAGCAACCTATTTGGTTTAACACTTTGTTATTTTTTTTAGTATTGCCTAACTTATTTACACAATCCCTGTATAAAGTATCAACACATGGTTTAAGAAGATAGGGTTTTGGGGCCGGTGAGGTGGCGCTAGAGGTAAGGTGTCTGCCTTGCAAGCGCTAGCCAAGGAAGGACCGCGGTTCGATCCCCGGCATCCCATATGGTCCCCCCAAGCCAGGGCAATTTCTGAGCGCTTAGTCAGGAGTAACCCCTAAGCATCAAACGGGTGTGGCCTGAAAAACCAAAAAAAAAAAAAAAAAGAAAAGAAGATAGGGTCTAGGTAATAATATATGTATATATATATATATATTTTAATTACCAGTCTTTCACAGTTATAGTGAAGGTATGTAGTGACAGTGAATTAGGGTTATTTCCACCACCACTGTTGACCTCCCTCTGCCCCTGTTCCCAGCAAGCATCCTATATCTCCACTCTTAGCTCCCTGGATTGCTAGTGTAACAGGTCCCTTTTGTAAAACTTTCTATTTTTTGACATTATGTCATTAAGAATATATTTTCAGTATCATAGAGAGGAGAGAGAGAGAGAGAGAGAGAGAGAGAGAGAGAAGGAGAGAGAGGAGAGAGAGAGAGAGAATAGTGGGTAAGGTGCTTTGCCCTGCATGCAGTCAATTCCTGGTTTGAATCCCTGGCACTACCTTGAGCACTCCCAGGGGTGTGAGCACAAACTCAGAAATAGCTACCACTCCTTCCCCATATATTTAGTTTATAATAATGGATATATTTAAAGAAAATAATGTTAGCTTTGAAACTCCCTCATCTGGAAAATCGCTGCTCAATCTCTCTCTTGTCAAGTTGAACAAAAACAAACCAACGGCTTCTAAATACTATTAAAAATGCCTTCTTGGGGCCGGAGAGATAGCATGGAGGTAAGGCATTTGCCTTGCATGCAGAAGGACGGTGGTTCAAATCCAGGGGCGATTTCTTAGCATAGAGCCAGGAGTAACCCCTGAGCACCACTGGGTGTGACCCAAAATAAAAAAAAATAATAAGCCTTCTTGAGCATGAGAGATAGCACAGAGGAAGGGCATTTGCCTTGTATGCAGTCAACCCAGGATGGATCCCGGTTCAATTCCCAGAAACCCTTATGGTTCCCTGGGCCTGCCAGGAGCAATTTCAGAGTCAGGAGTAACCCCTGAGTGCCGCTGGCTGTGGTCCAAAAAATAAACAACAACAACAAAAAAAACGAAACCAAAAAAAAGAAAACCCAAATAAAGGCTTCTTAGACAAGAACAATAACACATAATTTTCTATTGTCTGAAATCAAATACAGAGCAAAAATCATAGTCAGTAAATACTTTAACTTTTTTTTTTTTTTTTAAGGAGAGATTGTGGTTGAGCCTAACCCATTATGCTCAGGAATTTACTCCTGGCTCGTGTCTTCAGGGATTTCTCCAAGCTGTGCTTGTTAAGGAACCATCTGCTGTTGCTGTGTTTTAATCTGGGATGGACCCCTATTCAAGACAAATGTACTTGAAGTCCTATATATCTCTCTGGATCAGGAAATATTTATTATAAATAAAAGCCCACAGTTTCTGGCCAAATACAACTGTTGAATCAGCATTTCAAACACAAATTTCAAGCTGCTAATAAGCATATGGATTCCAGTTGATATAACTAGGAGGGTGCGCGTTACACGGCTTTCCAGAACAACAGGCAATTACCCTGCTTTCAGTCTTCTCAATGCATTGCTTCTAGGACTAAATATTTTGCAAGTGCAAGAACCAAAAAATAATTGGTCTAGTATAAAAGAATGGTTAAATACACAGAATTGTGAACCTGCAGATTTGGATCCAGCGGTTTAAAATACCATGTCTGTGAGTCCTTTAACAACTCTGGACCTCAGACATTGAAGAACAATAACAGCACTATTCACTGCAAGGATTAATTGTTAGGATTACACAATTTCGTATATAGAATCTTGGGTTAGTGCCCGTTTGTTTGATACCAGCATCAATAGATTGCATACTGTTGATTCTGAAAGACCTTTTGAAATTACATTTTTGCAATTACTCATAATTAACCTATTTTATATGACCGCAAATATCAATCCCATGCTGTTTACCTTTGTTACTGTAACTCATCAATTAGCACGATTTTCTGCCAAATATTTCCTTGGGGTCCTCTTAATGACACTGTGGACTGTTCTCATGAGGGTTGACCATCCTTCATTATGGAAGACAATGATAACGCTGGAAGTAAGCAGGTTTTCATCATAATGCCAGTACTTGCATCTGCAAAAGGAAAATTTTATGTTTACTCAGGGGGAACTTAAAACGCTTATTTCCAACATTTAGCGTGCTAATGTTTTCTGATTGGATTAGGTATTATTGATTTAGCTGAGGTAAGTAAAAACAAGTTTTTATTGATCTATCTATCTATTTATTTTTGGCTTCGGAGTTACACCCAGCAATGCTCTGGGGTTACTTCTAGCTCTGCACTCAGGAATTGCTCCTGACAATGCTTGGGGAAGCCATCTGTGATGCTGGAGATCAAACCTGTGCAAGGCAAATTGCCCTCCTTTGCTATACTATCTCCCCACCCCAAACTCTTTATAGTCTACAGAAGAAACATAAAACAGAATAGTGAAGCTGCCATGAGACGAGATTATTCAGAGATGAATAGTTCCTCAACCATGGGTACTTGTGTGACAAAGAGAACTAATTTGTGAATTGAGGTTTCTTAGCTGGGATGCTTAAGATATTATTTAAAGTAGTGGGTTTTGTTTTTTTTCCCCCCATGACTTAAATTTTATGTAAGTTTTTAAATCTTGTTTCTTTTATTTTAATTTAAACTACTGGTGTAAGATTTATTTCACTTAAAAAAAAAACCAAACCAATCACTATATGATTAATATGTTTGCAAACTGTCCTATCTAAAATGAGTAAAATATTGAAAAACTTTTAAAAGGCTGATCAGTGTAGCAGACATTCAAAAACTAACAGTTGAACAAATAAACAAAGTCCTGAGAGTGTTTGAAGTTATTAGATTGGTTAAAGAAGGATTTTATTTTTGTTTTTTGAGGGTCACACCCAGCAGCGCTCAGGGGTTACTCCTGGCTCTATGCTCACAAATCGCTCCTGGCAGGCTCTGGGAACCATATGGAATGCCGGGATTTGAACCACTGTCTTCTGCATGCAAGGTATGCTTACCTCCATGCTATCTCTCCAGCCCCTGGATTTTTTTTTTTGGGCCACACCCGGCGGTGCTCAGGGGTTACTCCTGCTGTCTGCTCAGAAATAGCTCCTGGCAGGCACGGGGGACCATAATGGGACACCGGGATTTGAACCACCACCTTAGGTCCTGGATCGGCTGCTTGCAAGGCAAACACCGCTGTGCTATCTCTCTCCGGGCCCTCCCTAAAGGATTTTTAACTCTTCTATACAAAACCACCTTAAAAGAACAGTAGCAGGAATCAAGTTGCTAGAGACCATTTATTTTAAATCGCAAGAATACCCAAAACAGGGTGTGAAAATACCTCATTTTTCACCAGACCCAAGGAAGGCTGGAGTGAGTTCCATTGGGGATATATATGTAAGCAAACACACCACCCCACAGGTACTATTGCTATGGCCCCCATGGGAACAATTTGAAACCCAGGTCTTTCTGTAGGAGTGGAGTTTTAGAACCAGGCATTTAGTACCATTATTTCTTCTGGCTAAAATGGAAAGGGAACCTTCTATGCAAAACTTTTCATAAAGCAAGCCATATCAGCTTGTTCCAGGAATAACTTAAAACCATGAAGGCATAATATAACATAACCAAGCTTGTCAACTTCTACGAGCATTTACAAAAATTACAAAAATTTACTATACAGAGGGAAACCATCTTGTTCCTAGATATTTATTTTCCTGGGCCAGAAAGATATTACAGTGGGGTAGAGGCTTGCCTTACACACATCTGACCTTCCTTCGAACTCTGTGACTTTTCGTAACTAATCTACTTCTATTCTTTTAGTCCCAGCTGTCTTTGGTGTATTCAGGCTTGACCCTAAAAAGTGTTGTATTTAGGGTTTATCAATAGATAGTATCTGATTTAGCAGATTAGATAGGCTGTATCCTTGCAAAGCCACATACTCCACTATTAAATCATGTAATGTATATGTCATGTGCATACACTCAAGTAGTTTTACTGTTAAAGTTTTGTTTTTGTGGTCACACCCAGCAGCGCTCAGGAGTCACTCCTGGCTCTATGCTCAGAAACTGCTCCTGGCAGGCTCAGGAGACCATATGGGGATGCCGGGACTTCTTTAGCTTACCATATAAACACCAGACAAATCTTTTTTGCTTTTGGTTTTTGGGACACACCTGGTGATGCTCAGGTATTATACCTTCAGAAACAATTTCTGGCTTGTACACCATGAGACATAGGGAATCCATTGTAGGTCAGGGAGTGCAGGGAAAACAGACTACCCCTTGCACTACTGCTCCAGAACCCAGAGATAGTTCTAACTTTGTACACTAAGATTAGTCTCGTTAATGACGAGACCTCAAAAAATTAACCAAAGTCTCAGTTTTTGTTCCTCTCCACGGAAATTTAGTAAAAGGCGAAAGATTTATGCGATCTGAAGAGAAACCAGAGTTAACCTTTGGCTCCAGGCCTGCAACCCCCGGAAAAGATTCAACATTAGTACACTTATGGTTGGTTTTTGCACACACTCAGATAGCATTCCTATATGTCGTGAAATGACACAAACGATATCTGAGAGTAAAACTGCTCTAAAATAGAGGAGGAGCCCCCAAACTGGGGTCAGAGCTCCCACCGTGAAACTGTCCTTCGAGGTGCACCCCTGGGTATGCAAATAAGCGGCGGCGCCCCGCCCCGGTACCTGCGGGGAGCCAGGGGCTGGCGCGGCGGGGCGCGCTCTCTCCTGAACTGTGAGTGCCAGGGAGACCCGGGGCGCGCGCTATCCGCTTGGAGGTAAGGAGCATCCTGTGCCCGAACCTGCCATCCGCGATCCCTGTGGCGAGTCGGGAGTGAACCTGGGCACAGCTTAGCCAAACCAAGCTTAAAAGGGATCGAATGGGTCCCTCCCGGGTCGGCCGCGTGCAAGGCAAACGGCCTACAGCAGTGCTTATCTTTTTCAATTTTCTTGTCTTTCTTGTCTTTCTTGTCTTTTTTCTTTCTTTCTTTCTTTCTTTCTTTCTTTTCTTTCTTTTCTTTCTTTCTTTCTTTTTTCTTTCTTTCTTTCTTTCTTTCTTTCTTCTTTCCTTTCTTTCTTCTTCCTTCTCTTCCTTCATCTTCCTTCCTCCTCCTTCCTTCCTTCCTTCCTTCCTTCCTTCCTCTTCCTTCCTTCCTTCCTTCCTTCCTTCCTTCCTTCCTTTCTTTCTTTCTTTCTTTCTTTCTTTCTTTCTTTCTTTCTTTCTTTTCTTGCTTTCTTGCTTTCTCCTCTTGCATTCAATAATCACATCAGTTGTGGCTCAGAGAGCGATATGGGAAACCAGGAAATTGAACCCAGGTCAACTACATAATAACATAGCGCCTACCTGCTGTACGATCTTTCCAGTCAGTGTGATTGAAGCTTTTTTTTTTTTTTTGGGTCACACCCAGCGGTGCTCAGGGCTGTCTGCTCAGAAATAGCTCCTGGCAGGCACGGGGGACCATATGGGACACCGGGATTCGAACCAACCACCTTTGGTCCTGGATTGGCTGCTTGCAAGGCAAAAGCTGCTGTGCTATCTCTCCGGGCTCATGATTTAAGCTTTTAAAGTTTAATAATATCTTTATTTAAACACCATGATTACAAACTTGTTTGTATTTGGGTTTCAGTCATAAAAAGTACAACCCCCTTCACCAGTGCAACCTTCTCACCACCATAGCCCCCATCTCCTCTTCCTCCACCCCATGCCTGTATTCCAAACAGACATGCTATTCCTCTCACTCACTACCATTGTCATGATTGTTGCTGTATAGATATTTCTCTAACTACACTAACCACTCTTTGTGGTAAGCTTCATATCGGGGCTGGTCCTTCCAGCCTTCATCTCTGTTGTCTCTGGGTACTATTACCATACTGTTTTTTATTTTTCTTAAATTCCTCAGATGAGTGAGATTATTCTGTGTCTATCTCTCTCCCTCTGACTTATTTCACTTAGCATAATAGTTTCCATGTCTATCCACGTATAGGAATATTTCATTACTTCATCTCTCTTGACGGCTGCATAGTATTTCATTATGTATATATACCACCATTTCTTTAGCCATTCATCTGTTGAAGACTCTTCCAGGTTTATCTCTCTCCCTCTGACTTATTTCACTCAGCATAACAGTTTCATGTCCATCCATGTACAGGAAAATTTACTGATTTCATTTTCCCTGATAGCTGTATAGTATTTTATTTTGTAGATGTACCACAGTTTCTTTAGCCACTCATCTGTTGTTGGGCATCTAAATTGTTTCCAGATTTTGGCTATTGTAAATAGAGCTGCAATGAACATAGGTGTGCAGAGAACATTTTTGTCTTGTGCTTTTGTGTTCCTAGGGTATATCCCTAGGAGTGGTATAGCTAGATCATATGGGAGATCAATGTCCAGTGTTTTGAGGAATCTCCATATTGTTTTCCATAAAGGCTGGACTAGAGGGCATTCCCATCAGCAGTGAATGAGTTCCCTTTCTTCCGCCATCCCGCCATCACTGATTGTTCTTTTATTATGTGATGTGTGCCAGTCTTTGTGGTGTGATGGTACCTCATTATTGTTTTGATTTGCATCTCCCTGATGATGAGTAATGTGGAACATTTTTTCATGTGTCTTTTGTTCATTTATATTTTTTCTTTGTGGAAGTTTTGGATCATTTCTTCTCCCCATTTTTTTTGAGGGGGTTAGATGTTTTTTCTTGGTAAGTTCTGTCAGTACCTTGTATATCTTGGATATTAGCCCCTTATCTGATGGGTATTGGGTGAATAGTTTCTCCCATTCTGTGAGTGGCTTTTGTTTCCTAGTCACTATTGCCTTTGAGGAGCAGAAGCTTCTCAGTTTAATGTAGTCCCATTTGTTTACTTCTGCTTCCACTTGTTTTCTCCTTGAAGATGCCTTTAGTCTTAATGTCATGGAGTATTTTTCCTACTTTTTCTTCTATATACCTCATGGTTTCAGGTCTGATATCAAGGCCTTTAATCCATTTGGATTTGACCTTTGTGCATGGTGTTAGATGGAGATCCGAGTTCACTTTCTTGCATGTGACTGACCAATTGTTCTAGCACCACTTGTCCAAAGGCTTTTCTGGGGCCGGAGAGATAGCAAGGAGGTAAGGCGTTTGCCTTGCATGCAGAAGGTTGGTGGTTTGAATCCCAGCATTCCAAATGGTCCCCTGAGCCTTCCAGGAGTGATTTCTGAGCATAGAGCCAGGAGTAACCCCTGAGCACTGCCAGGTGTGACCCCAAAACAAAAAAAAACCCAAAAGAAAGGCTTTCCTTTCTCCATTTTTTCATTTTTTACCCCTTTATCAAAGATTAATTGATTGCATGTCTGGGGAACATTTTTTGAGTACTCAAGTCTATTCCATTGATATGAGGCTCAGTTTTTATTCCAGTACCATACTATTTTAATGACTATTGCTTTGTAGTACAATTTAAAGTTTGGGACAGTGATGCCTCTCATCTTCTTTTTCCTAAGGGTTGTTTTAGCTATTCATTATTGAGGAACAGCTTCTTTTATATAAGACTTGCAGGCCCAGAGAAGGCTGAACCCCCTAGAAGAGAAGCAGGAACGAAAAGGCTCTCAAGGAATTTCAAACTACCCAACACTTCCTAAGGGCAACCACCCTAGCAATAGGGCTCTTACCTAGGTAGAAAGCCTCCCATGAGCAGGTCGGGGAAAACTTCTATGAGTGAACTTATAACAAAGGAGGTGCACACATGTGCTCCCTGAGCCCATGGTTGGTGCTGCACAGATGTGTTGTTATTGGCCCACGCATGATGCCCAAGTACATGTCACCAGCATCTCCCCTCCTGAGAATATGTACTTTCCTACTATCATGCTGGGTTGTGTACTGTAGCTCTCTCTCCACCTTTGGGGAAGCTGAACTTTCTTGAACACACTATTCTCTCTCTCCCTCTCATTCTCTCTCTCTCTCTCTCTCTCTCTCTCTCTCTCTCTCTCTCTCTCTCTCTCTGCTGCCCCTTTAGAATTTTCAAATAAAACCTGTCTTTACATCATTGCTTGTCTCCTCCTGAAATTTTTTCTAATTTTTTGTTCCATAAACATTTAATTTTTAATATTAAAATATTTTATTTAAACCACCATGGTTACAAGGTTGTTCATAATACCATTGCTTTTTTAAATTATTTTTTAAATTTTGTTTTATTGAAACAACTGTGATCTACAGAGTCCTTCATAGTTGAATTTCAGATATACAAAGTCAGGGCCTTTCCTACCACCAGTGTCAACCTCCCTCCACCAATAGACCCAGAGTGCATCCTATACCACCACCCTATGCCCCCTGGACTGCCAGTATAACAGGCCCCTTTGATTTTAGATAGTTAAAGGTTAGGTCCCTTGATTCTATTTTCATTGACTTTGGCTTGAATTTTTAGTTCAGTCCTTATTTATTTCCCTGTCAGTGCATCTAAGACCAGTTGGCCCAAGCCTTTATTTCTTTCCTCTTAGTTTTTTTCTTTCTAATTTTTATGGTAATACTGTAATTTACCAAGTTGTTCATAATATAGTCATTTCAAACATTAAAGATTCAAACATCAATCCCATCACCAGTGGGACATTCCCTTCACCACTGTCCATTGTTACCCACCCACCACCATAGCCATATAGTAAATTTACTTCTTATTGCCTTCTACAGCACAAAGGCAACTGGCATTATCAAAACTTAGACCTGTCAAGTTGAAATGATTGTTCTATCTCTCCATAGTGTTACTAAAGTCATTGTTTTAGGATTGACTGGCTTGTGGTTGGTGCTTGTTGAGCTTTTAGCACTACTGAGGTGGGTGGATTATTATGTAAATTCCCCATTAGATTTCCTGTGATACTACTGGACGAACAGTACTATAAAATATTGTAGTCTTCAGGATCTATAGATCTGAAACAAATTAGGTGGCTTGGAATTTGATTAGGGTAGGTCTCAGAGCTGGGTCCTTCCTGTCAGAAGTTGTTGGGTTGGTGCTGAGCTGCTGTAGTTCAAGTGCAGAAAAGGGAATCTGCCCCTCCTCTTTTCTGAGTCTGCCACAGAGGGATCAGTTAGACCAGACTACTTGGGAAGTATGGGTGGGGATTATTCTCTCTGGAGATTGGTGGAGGAACTGGGCCAAATTTCTACCAGGAAAATGGTGGCAGTGGGCAGGGGTTGCCTAGGGTCTCCAGTCATGGAGTGGGAAAGATCTAGAAATTTAAATCCTGTAGCTTTTGCCGAAGTAGTGTGATCACAATAGTGTTAGTTTATAGTTTTGGTGTATAAAGTTACTATACCTTTTCCACTGCCAAAGGACCAAAGACCCTCCACCACTAACCTTTGACACTTCTAGTCTGTCTTCCCTGTCCAGCCCTCCCATGACCCCTCCCCCCGTAAACCACCTCAGTTCTGTAGTTGGAGTCCAGAGGTTTGTTAGCAATAAACACAGTCTTATCATCTATCCGTCTGTCTGTCCGTCCATCTGTCAGTCCCTCCCTTCTTTCCTTTCTATTTTTTTTTCTTTTTTTTTGTTTTTGGGCCTCACCCAGTGGTGCTCAGGGGTTACTCCTGGCTCTGCGCTCAGAGGCTTGGAGGACCATATGGGATGCAGAGGATCAAACCTGAGTCAGCTGCATGAAAGGCAAATGCCATATCTGCTGTGCTGTCAGTTCTGCCCCTTTACTTTGTTTCTTTTACTTTTGTTTCTTTTGCCACAAATGAGTGGGATCATCCTGTATTTGTAACTTCTCCTTCTGACTACCTTTCTTATCACTATCTCCCATTATGCTTGTTCACATTGTGGCAAAAAATTTGGCTCTTCACAGTAAAAATCATATTCCATGCAGATAGAAATCCCATACAATCTCTCTCTCTCTGCCATTTAATCCATTTCATCTGTATGTTGTATTTGTTGTTGGGCACTTTGGATACTTTCTTGATCTTGGCTAATTGTTAAATATACCTCAATGAATGTGGTTTGTACATAATGTCACCCCTTTTACAGCTGGCCCCTTACTCTAATTACATTCACAGTATCGCTATCAATAAAGACATAAATACAGTCAATTTGGGGATATTATCCCCTTACTTTCTGGATGCAGTCTAAAAACTAGAATGGGCATGCTTTCTTTTAGTATAGAAAACATATTCCCAATTTGGAAAGCACTACTTAGAAAAAAAAAATCTACTTTCATTTAAAAAAAAGAATCTTTCTATCTCCTACTAAATTTTCCTTTCTATAGGCAAAAGAAATGATAAATACTTATAAATTTACATGAGGTATTGTTGATATTCAAGGACTTTGAATAAATTAGTACATGAACATGCATTATACCTTAGCATTCAGAAATCAACACACATTTCCAAAGAAAGAGATATCGTCACCGAATATACCCAATCATTAAAACTCAAACAGACTGGGAGGAGTGGATATACCCAAGTATAGAATTTCATAATGCAGTTTGACTGCAATTATACGCTAATTAAGGTTCCTTAAGGCTATGCAAAGGTAGAATTTATTCCTTAGGTTTCTTATACATAGACAAATAAGGAATCACTTGGTGAGTACTCCATTTTGTAAAGGATTTCTCTATAAAAGATTGTTATAATAATCAGCAGCTGGGCAAGATCAGCATAGGGATTCATATGACAACTCTCATATAGGGATAATTCTTAAAGATATGTAAAGATATACATATATAAGCGACACACATTCATACACACACCATAATATATTGTGTAAGCTTAAATGCTCTCCTATTTATTATATTTTTCCAGCTGAATTCAGCATAAAAGACCATGTTTTTCCACTTAATGCATTTGAGATTGTTTTATGTGCTTGTTCCAGCAGATTCTGCTCTCTGGTGATTTGTTCGACTGGTGTGTACATCTGTCTTGCTTTGTTTCTCATGATGAAATTGGATTAGCATGATTTATACCTCTGAGTTCACTGTTTATACGGGATGAATATGAGAAGGTCAAATATGATGCTTCAAGCTTATAACTCTGAGAGAGGCTGCCATACTCATCAAATTCATTTCATGGACTATCATTTACGCTAACATTTAAAAAACAAATCTCATCCACTGGATCGGAGACTTTATTGTAATAATATTGTAATATGTGTTAGGTATTAAACTATCTCCAGGTCCACTCATTGGTTAGCTCCCATCTTTTAAAGACACACCTAGAATATGGGTTTGTTTTCCTTTTCAGGATTCATTTCTGGTATCTAGCAAGGACCACCTTCATAATTATGCAAAAGGAATCTTTCCTAGGAGAAAGTGTCCAGAACCCAATTCTGCCCTTTAAAAATCACAAGGCACCATTTCCTCCTCTCCAGTTTACTAAAATAAAATCTGTCCTCCTCCCCATCAGGCTTCTGGACTACAAAGAGTCCTCCCTTAATACCTGCTTCTCTAGGGGGCTTTAATGTGCCCCCCCCCAAATTCTAGGCACTCATGTGCTTAATGTTGATGCTCATTATATCTCAATTTAATTCCCTCAACATGCAGGCTATAAAACTTCTGAGTGTGAGGTAGGCCAGTATAGTTAAAAAGGAACAAAAATAGTATACACATATCTGTTCTTCTCTCTCTGCTAAACTCCTATAATATGCCCATATAACCTGCCAACTCTTGCTTTTTTATTTTACCTCCTGAGTTTTCAAATAATTTTGATGTGTGGGCTATTTTTGGCAGCCACCACAGGGATGTGCTTCCAGAGTTTCTGCTCCCCTGAACACTGCTCTCCCCTTCCCCACAGTCCTGCCAGGCACCCTCATTACAGGTGCCCTCAGACGGCAGTTACTGGGTTGAAAGGCCCAGGTGGCTTATTGCTGGGTTAGCAGACAGGCACAGCAGTGAACAGTCAAGCTGGGCCCTTCAGAGGCCTTCTCCTTGGCATATAGGCATCTGGTCCTCCTGCCAACTTCTCAGAGGTTCTGAATGATCTTGTGATTTAGGGACTGGATCTTGGAGCCGTTTGCAAGGAGAAGTTGGCACAAGAGTCTATGCATAAAAAAAATGAGTGTGACTTTATTTTTCAACTTATTGATTCTGTATAGTCCATTGTATTTCCTCAGGTTGGGGTCTCTAGTACCTTCCAGAGTTCAACTTTTGGCTAGTTGCTCATCCTCTCTTCCCTTTTCTTTCCTTTTCTTCCCTCCTTTTCTTTCACCATACCCAGCAGTGCTCAAGGTTTACTCCTGGCTCTGAGCTCAGTGATCATTGCTGGTGGGGCTTGGGAGGAACATATGGGTACCGGGATAAAATCTGGGTTGGCTGCATGCAAAGTAAACACCCTACCCATTGTACTGTCTCTTTATCCTCTAGATGAGTAGATTTGTTTGCGACAAATAAATGTCCAACACGTTATGTTTGACATTTTTGTAAATGGAAATAATTATGCATGTATATGTATAAATTTAGACAGAGAGGTTTATTTTTTTTAATGTTGTTATTTAAGCGCCATGGTTACAAACACGTTTGTAGTTGGGTTTCAGTCATAAAAAAGAACAATCCCCTTCACCAGTACAAGCTTTCCAACACCAATGCTCCTCATTTCCCTTCTCCCCCACCCCCTGCCTGTCTTCAAGACAGGCATTCTATTTCTCTCATCATTATCATTGTCCTGATAGTTGTTCGTGTATTTCACTAAATTAGTTATTTCACTAAATGTGAAATAACCACTCTTTGTGGTAAGCTACATATCATGGGCTGATTCTTCTGGCCCTCATATCTATTGTCTGTGGGTATTATTACCATACTGTCTTTTATTTTTCTTAAATCTTCTGGCCCTCATATCTATTGTCTGTGGGTATTATTACCATACTGTCTTTTATTTTTCTTAAATCTCACAAATGAATGAGACTATTCTGTGTCTATCTCTCTCACTCTGACTCAAATCACTCAGCATAATAGTTTCCATGTCTATCCATGTGTAGGAAAATTTCATGACTTCATTTTTCCTGACAGCTACATACTATTCCATTGTGATATATACCATTGTTTCTTTTTTTTTTATCCCTGGAACCCCATATGATCTCCTTACTATATAAATAGCATTTTATTTATAAATGGAATACTACTCAGCATTTGTAAAAATATAAATGAATCCTGCCCATTGGTAACAGCTTGATAGACCTTGAGGATACTATCCTGAGTGAGATGTATTAAAAAGTAAAAGGACAATATACATATATATAGATTAAACACAAATAAAACAAAATAAAAAAACAAACATGAACTTGTAGAATATATTATTGGTTACCAGCATATTAGGATTAGGTGAATCAGGGAAAGGGAATTAATTTTTGATAGTAGATGCAAACTAGACTTTATTGGTGATCATAATGAGTATATACATATGTCAAATTATAATGCTTAACATTGTGAAATTTATATATCATTATAAGGCAATGTTCCTTCACCAAAATGTTATGAGTCCCATCCAGTGGCAACCATAAAGCTGAGGAAGCACAAGGTAAACATGGCTCCGTGTACCACAGTGTCTTTAGCCACTCATCTGTTGTCGGGTATCTGGGTTATTCCAGATTCTGGTTATTATAAATTGCGCTGCAATGAACATAGGCACGCAGAGGGAACTTTTGTATTGTGTTTTTATGTTCCTAGGGTATATTCCTAGGAGTATATTGAAACAGAGAGGTTTAAATTTACACCGACAGACAAGTTTAAATTTATGCCTATCACTATCTTTTAATCAACTTATCAATCTATTAATTTGAGATCATTAGCAGTCTATGAAAATTGTTCAATTATAGAGCTGAAGATGGCCTCACTAGATGCTATCCTTGATAGGTTCTATAAATAATGTTTACAAATGTACAAAACTAGGGCTGGAGAATTTTACAGTGAGGAGGGCACTTGCTTTACATGTGGCCAATCTGGGTTTGAACCCCAGCATTCCATATGGTACCCTAAGCCCTCCAAAAGTGGTTCCTGAGTGCAGAGCCAGGAGAAAACCCTGAGCACTGCTAGGTGCTCATGCCATAAAAACAATGTATAAGCCAAAAAAACAAATGTATAAACCTGATTAAAATTAAAGAAAACAATAATTTGATGTGAAGAATAATCAGTTTTCAGATAGTCCTAGTCATTAATAAAGAATCTGTCTGCGAATTCTGGTTATAATCAGGCATCCCAATGATCACAGAATCTGGCTTTTTCTGGTTGTAAAAGTTCTATCCATCCTCCACCAATAGGGTGCGCTGAACAGATTCAACTCAGCAGACAGGTTGACTCGCCCACTCTTTCCAGGGGAGAGCTGGGCCTTACAGCAATCTTTAAAGTTGTTCTCTGAGTCCCCTTATTCTTTACTCCCAAGTAGCTGTTACCTTCTCACTAATACATCCTTCCCTTTCAAACCAGGGTGTATCTTCCCTCCCAACTCTCTCCCACCCCCTCCCTCCCTTCCTTCCCTCCCTCCCTCCCTCCCTCCCTCCCTTCCCTCCCTCCCTCCCTTCCCTCCCTCCCTTCCTTCCCTCCCTCCTTCCTTCCTTTCTCCCTCCCTCCCTCCCCCCTCCCTCCCCTCCCCTCCCTTTCCTTCCTCCCTCCCTTTCTTCCCCTCCCCCTCCCTCCCTCCCCCCCTTCCCTCCCTCCTTCGCACCCTCCCTCCCTTCCTTCCTCCCTCCCCTCCTCCCTCTCCTCCCCTCCCTTCCTCCCATCCCTTCTCCCTTCCTCTCTTCCTTCCTTCCTTCCTTCCTTCCTTCCCTTCCTTCCTTCCTTCCTTCCTTCCTTCTTCCTTCCTTCCTTCCTCCCTTCCTCCCTCCCTTCCTTCCTTCCTTCCTACTTTCCTTCCCTCCCTTCCCCTCCCTCCATCCCTCCCTTCCTTCCTTCCTTCCTTCCTTCCTTCCTTCCCTTCCTTCCTTCCTTCCTCCCTTCCTTCCTTCCTTCCTTCCTTCCTACTTTCCCTTCCCTCCCTCCTTCCTCCTTCTTCTCTCCCTTCACACATTAATAGGCAAGTGCTTTATGGCTGAGCTAAATCTCTGGACCTAGACAGGTAATTTTAAGATTATACTTTCCCCCTCACTTAAAGATTTTATTATAACTCTATCTTTATACCTTAAAAGGCCAGAGTTTCTTTGATGATTCGAAATTGGAAGATGATCTAATTACTCTCCCCCAATGTTCATATAATCAGTTTGTCCCTTGTAGGTCAAAGTAAGTTGTAACAGAATTCATTTTCCCTTAAACTATCTGGAATATGAAAATGTCAGCAAAGTAATTTGTCAGAAGTTCTGCTCTTTGCCAGAGCAGCAGCTCCCACATGATTTTAATATTCTGATTATTGTTTGGTTTGATCTTAAATTTTTGTTAGGGATATATTCTTTCTGCATCCCTGATACAGTACTTTATCACTGAATGCCATTCATTACTAGATTAGAAATTAAATATGAAAGGAAAATAATGAATCTTTAACTTCTGTTCACTGGGTGTGAAAATCAAAACCTAATGAACAGAGTTAATGACTGATCTCTGCAGAAAATTTCCAAGTCTGTGACCTTTCAGTATTAAAACTAGGTAACTGTAGAACACAAATAGCTGTTGGCATGTACTTGTTTTGGAATGTGCTGGATAAAGCTATGGTTGGAAGGCAGGAAGCAGAGGGATCTGAAAGAAGGACAACATAACCTCTGGCTCGCATAATCTCTATCTCTTCTCTAAATTAGTTCAGTCTAAATTAAACATGCACATACATCCTTGTCATGTGTACTAAGACAAACATGTTGATGAGAAGAAAATAAAGGTAGCTGATACTTCCCAAGGTAGTCCAGTTCAGGCTGTTAGGTCTGTGATAGTCTCAGTAAGGAGTGGGGGTGGGGGGAGTGGGGAGGTGGTAGATTCTTTTTGCATAAACTACAGCAGCCCAGCATCACCCCTGATGGCCCTGACAGAAAGGGCCCAGCTTTTGGCGTTTTGCCTTGCAAGCAGCCAATCCAGGACCAATGTGGTTGGTTCGAATCCCAGTGTCCCATGTGGTCTCCCCGTGCCATGCCAGGAACTATTTCTGAGCAGACAGCCAGGAGTAACCCCTGAGCATCGCCGGGTGTGGCCCAAAAACCAAAAAAAAAAAAAAAAAAAAAGAAAGGGCCCCAGCTCTGAGACTTAACCTCATCAAGCCGTCAAATCACCTAAGTTGTTTTAGGTCTGTAAATCCTGGACCATGTGGTTATAATAGGTTGCATGACACTTGTAGTGACAGCCCAGTAGTATCACAGGAAACCTAATGGGGAAGTTACATGATAATCTACTCAACTCAGTGAGCTGAACCAGTAGTACAAAAGGCTCAACTTGAACCAATTCACAGCCCCAGTAAACCTTTGGACACTGACTTTAGTAATTACCATGGAGATCTAGAACAATCAATTGGAAATTGACCTGCGTTCATCTAAGATTTGATCAAATCAGTTGCTTTGTATTGTAAAAATAAATAAATTTGTTGTGCCTGATGAAGACAGACTATTGTGTTTGAACATTCAATGCTTGAAATAAGGGTATATGAACAACTTGGTAAATCATAGTGTTATAATTAAAAATTAGGAAAAAAGGTAACATGTTAGCTTCCACCCCAGGTAGCTGCATCTCTTAATTTTTGTGGTGCAGTTTACTGAGATATCCAGGTTAATCTTATGCTTCAGCGGTCAATGTGTTAGAGGAAAAGGGAGAAGTTCCTAGCAGAGTAGAATGACTTAGACTAAGAAACTCTTCAGCTCATCATAGCTGATTTCCTAAGGCAGGAAGCCTGATAAAAAATAAAGGAACAAGTAAAAAAGATCAATTTGATGTTATGTAACAAAGAGCAGCTCAGACCCACATTGCTCCTCAGCCTCCTGAGACCTGGAACTTGCTGGAAACCTTGTGCTTGTTTTAGTTCCTGTTCCTATGTTTCCCCAAGGTAGCCTCACATTTGGGGATTTGGGGGAGACAGCAATCTAGTTGTTAGTCACAAAGGCTCAGCTGCCATGGTCCTAAGAACAATCACAGTGTGGTTAGAATTCTAAGGGCCTCACCCGACCCCCCTCTCCCTCTTTCCTCCGGATCTCCAGGTGGGTTCCTGGGAGGACCTGATAGGGCACCCTGGGTTTTCCCCACTTCCAGGCCGGCCTCCGGAGATTGGCCTAGGGTTGGGGCTTGAACCTCTGTCCTTCGGGCCTGGTAGGGTCTTCCTCCCTTCCTGGAGCAGGATTTTCAGCCGGCATGGGCTGGCCTCTGGCAGACCTCTGTATGTGTCAGAGGCCTCTTGGCGCGGCCTAGGGTAGGGGGGCCCGGACCTGGGTCACCCGACCCCCCTCTGGCACCCTGGTTTTCCCCACTTCCAGGCCGGCTCCAGAGATTGGCTTAGGGGGTAGAGTTTGATCTGGGGGGTGGCAGATAGCTGCTCAGCTATACTCAGGCTGTCACTGGCAATTTCATACCAGTCTACATGTTGCAACCCGCGCGGGGGCATTTAGTAATTGTATTGTACATGGGTTCAGTTTTGTTTTTCTTAATGTTCTTTGGCTGAAAGTTCAAGGCTGGGATATCATACGATGGGACTCAACCGAGAATTCTGTTTATGGGTGATTGTGCTTCCACTGTAACTTTACCCTGTCCTCTTTCTTTGCATCTTTGTTGTCATAATTAAAATTAAAAAAAAAAAAAAAGAATTCTAAGGGCCTGTGACATCCTACAAATCATCACTGGGCCAAGCTGTGGGCTGGAACTGTCCAATGTGACCTTCTGACTGGCACTCTTTTCCTTGTTTCAAGAATCAACAAGCCAACCAGGGGGTAAATTGCATTTTCTCCATTCAGAGATACCATGAGAAAAAACAACAACAACAACAACAACAACAACAACAAAAGACCATGACAATGGAAAGATGGGCAGCCACCTAGCGATGTCCTTGTGCCAAGGACATCATGATTTATGAGTCACAGACCCAGGTTTGTAAGCAGTAATGGAAAGTCTCTTTCCTCCAGAGAAGGAAGACAAATACTGCAGGGAAATATCCAGAAAAATTCATGCCTAGCCCATACTCAACTATTCCAGGTAACCCCCATAATGAATTGGGAAGCTCTTGAGAGCAGTAATGTTCTGAGGTAGCAGACAGTGGTGTTCTTGTTCTTGACTTTTGCGATCTGACTTTAATCCCAGATCAGGGAAATGCAGCTCAAATGGCTAAGTAGTGTCACATACAAGGCTCTCTTGTCTTTTTTTTTTTTGGTTTTTGGGCCACACCCGGTGGTACTCAAGGGTTACTCCTGGCTGTCTGCTCAGAATAGCTCCTGGCAGGCACGGGGGACCATATGGGACACTGGGATTCGAACCAACCACCTTTGGTCCTGGATCGGCTGCTTGCAAGGCAAACACCGCTGTGCTATCTCTCTGGGCCCGGCCCTCTTGTCTTTTGCAGGTCCCTGGTGAGAAGACAGGGTGAGTGTTGTGTGCTGCTTCTTCTGCCTGAAGAGACTCAGTCTTTGTTATATCATTTTCTTGAAGTTACACTGACAAACTTGAGTTTCAAAAGCAAATTCTTTAATCTGGTGCAGGGATAAGAGAAGAGGGACCTCTAATGTCTCACTGAATCTGGGATGAATTTGGAGGATAGATATCAGGGTAAGTGAAGAGAGTCAGAGAGAGAACAGATACTAGATGGAATAGCGATCTCACTCATCTTTTGTGGAGAGAATCGACAGTAATCCATGATGACAAAATTTTGACCTTGAGATTACCCAGAGGTATGGGGAGAAGTGGGGAGACTTAAGAGGTAGACCAAATTAGCACAAAGACATTGGTGGAGGGAGCTGGGTTCTTTGGAAGTGATGAGGTGCAGTAACTACACAAGACCAGAAATGTCAACATTATTGCAAATATGCACCTTAAGTATAATAACAGTAAAAATAAATCAAAAGGTAAATAAAAAAGGGGCTGGAGCAGTTGCACAGTGGTAGGGTGTTTGCTTTGCACGAGCCTGACCTAGGAAGGACCACGGTTCCAACCCCTAGGATCCCATATGGTCCAAGCCAGGATTTCCACGAGAATAGCCAGAAATAATCTCTGAGCATCATGGGGTGTGGCCCCAAAACAAAAAAACAAACAAACAGAAAAAGGCATGCAGCTCATCACATAGAGTGATGAGTGCAGTTGCAGAGATGACTACACTGAAAACTATCATAACAATGTGAATGAATGAGGGAAGTGGAAAGCCTGTCTTGAGTACAGGTGTAGGGGGGTGGGGAGGAGGGAGATCTGGGAAATTGGGTGGTGGGAATGTTGCACCGGTGAAGGGGGGTGCTCTTTACATGACTGTAATCATACAACTATAAACATGTTTGTAATCACGATGTTTAAATAAAGTTTAAAAAAAAAAAGAAATGAGGGAGATTTGGGACATTGGTGATGGGAATGTTGCACTGGTGAGGGGGGAGTGTTCTTTACATGACTGTAACCGAACTATAATCATATTTGTAATCAAGGTGTTGAAATAAAGAATTAATAAAAAAATCTTAAAAATTAAAAAAAAAGAAAGAAAGAAAGAAGAAAGAAAGAAGGAAAGAAAGAGAGAGAAAGAGAGAGAAAGGAAGGAAGGAAGGGAGGGAAAAAAATGAAAAAAAATTTTTGTTTTGTTTTTGGGTCATACCGGCAGCGCTCAGGGGTTACTCCTGGCTCTATGTTCAGAAATCGCTCCTGGCAGGCTCTGGGAGACCATAAGGGATGCCAGGATTCGAACCACTGTCCTTCTGCATGCAAGGCAAATGTCCTACCTCCATGCATGCGAGGCAAATGCCCTACCTCCACGCTATCTCTCTGGCCCCAAAAATGAAATATTTGACTTCAAGAGTTGTTTGTCTAAACCACAGATTTACTAAAAGTTACTCATAAGTATACACTTACCAAACAAGACAACAAAGTCCTTAATTCATTTTCACTCAATACCCAGAGAATACAGGGCCACTAAGAAAGTAAATACACCTCATGTGCAGCATATTAAAATAAAAACACAGCATGAGAATAATAACCAAAGACAATAAAAATGATGGTGAGGGGAGGGGAGTGCACTTAGAATAGAGAAAAGGCCACTATGACAGTGATAGTTGGAAATGATCATGCAACAAGAACTGTGTGCTGAAAGGATAATGATATGCATGATATTCCTTCAGTTATAGTACTGCAAACCCAGTGCCTGAAAGAGAGAAAGAGACAGAGAGAGGGAGAGAAAAGAAGAAAGAAGAAAAAGAAGGAGGAGGAGGAAGAGGAAGAAAAAAGAGGGAGGAAGAAGAGAAGAGGAGGAGGAGAAGGATGATGAGGAAGAGGAGTAGCTACCATAGAAGGGTGGGGAAATGTTAACTAGAGAAATCGGAAGGAAATGAACCCTGGTGAAGAGATGGGTGTTTGAACATTTTTATGATGGAAGCTCAACTACCAACAACTTTGTGTTTGTTTGTTTTTGGGTCACACCCGGCAGCACTCAGGGGTTACTCCTAGCTCTACGCTCAGAAATGGCTCCTGGCAGGCTTGGGGGACCAAATGGAATGATGGGATTCGATCCACTGTCCTGCATGCAAGGCAAATGCCCTACATACATGCTATCTCTCCGGTCACAAACAACTTTTTAACTCTATGCCTTATGGTGATTTAATAATTAAAAAAAATAGGGTCAGGGGCCAGAGAGATAGCATGGAGGTAAGGCGTTTGCCTCTCATGCAGGAGGTCATCGGTTCGAATCCCGGCGTCCCATATGGTCCTCCCGTGCCTGCCAGGAGCAATTTCTGAGCCTGGAGCCAGGAATAACCCCTGAGCACTGCCGGGTGTGACCCAAAAACCACACACAAAAAAAAATAGGGTCAAAGTGATAGCACAGCAGTAGGGCTTTTCCTTGCAATGGCCAACACAGAATGGACCCCGGTTTGATTTTCGGCATCCCTATGGTCCTTTGAGCCTGCCAGGAGTGATTTCTGTGTGCAGAGCTAGGAGTAACCCAAATTCCACCAGGTATGACCCCAAAACAAAACAAAACAAAAAAATTAAGTGCACATAGCTCTGTGTGGATTTCTGCCTGATTTAAGCACTGAGAAATGAAACTCACCAGAATAAAGTAAGTATACTTAACTCTATCACTGAGTAACTATCTCCAAAGTTTCTTGTTTTATGAATGAAAAACCCCCTCACAAAGATACGCTCACATCAAGAGCTAACACATCAAGCCACCAATTTGAGGGAAAAGCTGGGCAGGGAACCTAAAATTGAACCTTTCTACAAAAAGTTACCTTTCCTCAAAATTCCCTGAGGAAGGGAAGGGAAAAGGAACATATGGTTGTGAGAGCTGGAAGCTCACAGGCCAACAGGAGTCTCACTTCTCAATATGAGCTTGTGTGGCATAGACTGGCTTTTGCCAAGTACCAGAAATCAATAACCTTGAAGCAGGAGTGAGGCCCAGGGGGCAGTGTGAGGCTACCATACCACATCAGCTGGTGCCAGTTACTCACTGGTGCACACCTTTTGCACAAAGGGCTCTAGGAAGCAGGCAGACACACAGCAATTTTTTTGAAGGTCACACCCGGCAGCGCTCAGGGGCTACTCCTGGCTCTACACTCAGGAATCGCCCCTGGCAGGCTCGGGGGACCATATGGTATGCCGGGATTTGAACCACCATTCTTCTGCATGCAAGGCAAATGCCTTACCACTGTGCTATCACAGAAAGCAATTTTTAAATGTGGCTATCATCTGCCTAATGGCTCCTGTGTGTGTACTTCTGGGCCATCGGCATAAAGAATAGACCAAGAATGGTCCCTCCAGAGCTGGGTAACAAGGGCTGCCTGAGAGGACTGGGATGGGGGCCTGACCCCTATACTCGAGGGAAGGTCACACTCTGGCATGAATTCTCTCACCAGAAAACCTGGTCTGATCTGTGTTTAGCAAACCCATTGTTGAGAACATGTACAGAATTCCTGGTGTGAAGCCCAGATGGGCTTTTCCTCAGGGAGGCCTCCTGAGGATAAAAGCAGGGATGGGCGTCACTGGGCAGCCTTTCATGGAAATTGTCAACGGGGACCAACTTCCAAAACATGAGGCAGTAGAAACAGTGGTGAGGAGGCCAAGTTAGGAATTGAAGTTCAAGACAGATTTGAAAATCACACTTTGCAAACATTCCTTTGAACTGTTTATTGAGTCATCTCCTCCTGTTCCATGTTTCATCACTCAGCCAGAGCTTTTCTGCCTGCTCAGTGTACTTGAAGTGCAACGAGGAAGTCTCCAGTGCCATATGGAAGGTTTGTAATTCAAAAGCAGATTGCGACCCTAGTGACTAGAGAAAGAGGATAAGCTTACAGTGGTAAGGTAAAGTGACTTCCACTTTAGCCCATTAGAGAACTGTTAGATGTTGATAGAGATATCAACATAGACTATATAATATCTGCTTTGGAAAGTCTCTTGAACTGGCACTAATAGTAAGCCAGTAAAACAAGGAGACATATTAGCCTGTCTGTTTCAGAGTCATACCCCACAATGCTCAAGGACCACTCCTGGAGTGCTCATGAGACTATCCATGATGTCAGGGACTGATCCAGTGATGGCTGCTTGTAAGATAGGTATCTTTACCTCAGTACCTGCTAACATTTTTTTCCGCCAAGATTCTTTCAACTGTAAAAATTCAGAATATAGATATGAAGAGAACTACATAATGTATGGCAGTTTCTACTTACTGAGTCACAGAATAGAAAATTTCAGGGGTTAATAAAACATAGGAACTATATTTAGCAGTTTATCTCATTAAAGGGATGAGGAAGCCAAGATCAGTTAGCATGTCTAATCAACACATATGAGATGTTTAATAAATATTGTGGAGGAAATGTTCTAATGCTATTTTAAGAAACCATGAAAAGTAGTATACTTCTTTTCCCATATTAATTGAATTATCCTTAATTCTCTCTCTCTCTCTCTCTCTCTCTCTCTCTCACACACACACACACACACACACACACACACACAGTTACTTTGTTGTAATTTCCCAGAAGATCAAATGCTCTGAAGGCACATGAATTGCCTGAGAGACAGAAAGGATGTATCAAAAGATTTAAGGTTCCAAGGTGGGCTGAAGTTATAAGGCAAAACCTGAAGTGGTGTGGGAGGTGATTCTGACTGAAAAAAAAAATGCAGATGTCAGGAAATCTTAAGCTGTACTTTTGGGAAACATTTTAGTTCATTAAAATCTGGTGGGGGAAACCCAAGAATGTACATGAACGTTCCAGTCAAGTGTTCTATTGGAAGAGTTTTTTTTCTCTTAGCTTCCTTCTCTCCTCAGAGTCCCTAGGTTCCAGAAAGTCATTGATTAGGGAGACTGTTATGAAGATGAAAAGAAATAAAAAGGAAAACATATAAAAAGGGTAAAACAAACCTATTCTCTGTGAGGCAGAAGCTGAGAGAACAAGGTCCAAAAAAATCAAGAACAGAGGAGTATGGCCGGAGCGATGGCGCAGCAGTAGGGCGTTTGCCTTGCATGCTGCTGACCCAGGATGGATTGTGGTTTGATCCCCCCGGCATCCCATACGGTCCCCCAAGCCAGGCACGATTTTCTGAGTGCATAGCCAGGAGTAACCTCTGAGTGTCACTGAGTGTGCCCCCCCCCCCCAAAAAAAAAAGAACAGGGGAGGAGGGACTCCAGATTAAATATATATTTATTTAAATAAATAATCTAAAATTATCCAGGCCGGGCACAAAGATTGAAGCCACAAATTCTATTCCCTTCATAGGTGTGAATTACCATATTTGTCGCCCTATAAGATGTACCTGACCATAAGATGCACATAGTTTTTAGACAAGGAAAACAAGAAAAAATATTCTAAAGCAAATGTGTACTAAAATATTTAATAAACTATAACAATGATATTTCAACTATGTTAAGTGAATAGCAGTCAACATGACATTAAGGATCATTATGATTGTCATTAACAAATAAAGAGAGTTTAAGTTTTGAGTACTCTCCTAGTTTTCTGGGAATCCCAAGACTCTTCAACTCCAGGCAGCATTCGCTCCATAAGATGCACAGACATTTCCCCCATCTTTTGGGGAAGAAAAAGTGCATCTTATGGTACAAAAAATACAGTAAATAGAGAGAAACTAGAATCAGCCCAAAAGTTCCAACTAAGGGATCAGTAATGTAAATTGTGGCCAATCCTGCAGGGAAATATCTGTATTCCTATCTGGGTGGGAGGGGATTTTAAAAATTGTCCTTTAAGTTTTCTCCTAAATAGTATCCTTTTCCTTTTTCAAAAGATTTAAAAATAGGGGCCAGAGCCGTGGTGCAAGTCGTAAGGCATCTGTCTTGTATGAGCTAGCCTAGGACAGACCCCCATTAGATCCCCCACTGTCCTATATGGCTCCCCCAAGCCAGGAGTGGTTTCTGCCAGGTGTGACCAAAAAAAAAAAAAAAGAGAGAGAGAGAGAGAGAGAGATAGTAGAGTGGGTAGTGTGTTTGCCTGGTTTGATCCTTGGCACCCCGTGTGGTCCCCCAGCCTGCAAGGAGTAATCTCAGACTACAGAGCCAGGAACAAACCCTGAGCAAAACTGGGTGTAGCCCAAAATCAAAATTTACATGTGTTTTTAGTGGTGTGTGTGTGTGTGTGTGTGTGTGTGTGTGTGTGTGTGTGTGCGCACGCGCTATACATAATCAACTGCAGTTCAATTCCTGGCACTACACATGATTCCCTGAGCACAGAGGCAGGAATAAGCCCTGAGGACAGCTGGGTATGACCCAAAATACAAAAAGCTATATATATATGTAAGCTTATATACACATATATGTGCATTACTTAAACTCATTTTCATTTGAATAGGATATTTCACAGATTTGCTTATTTCTCACTGACACCACCAAAGTGCCTCCACCATGACTTTGAGGTGTGGGGGAGGAAGCTCTTCTGAGTCCCAATACCAGGTGCCAGAGATTACTAAGGATGTTTAACTAAGCACCGTGATAGCAAGAACATATGTCACAGGCTGCGAAAGATGACAGCTCTGAAAAATCGACCCAAAGCCTGGGAAATCCTAGGATTCTCAAGCAGTGCTTAAAGTCTAGTCACTCAGAAGCCATTGTGATGCACTCAGGCAGGTTCCTCAAGAGGAGAAAAGTGTGACCTTTCATTTCCTCCAAGAGGCCCTCTGTAGCCCTTACTTGGGGTAAATGGAGGTTACTGGAACCCCTGAAGTGGCTCTTTCCCTGTCTGAAGGGCACCAGATCACTGACCTCTGATGACAAAAGCCCCTTAAAGCTAGGAAGAGCTTTCCATAGCTTCCTTTCAGTCTGGCCTATCAGGAGGCGTTGATAGTGGCCTAAACTTTCCACCTTTCAATTTGTTATTGTTCATTAGCCTAATTCAAGATCCCAGAGGTACAATTTCATGAACTCCCTTGGATGTTCAAAATCTCCCTTACCGAGATGATGTCCATCTCTGCATCTCTAGGTAATCTCCAAGGCAACTGTAAGGGGATCACTGTACAGATTAAAGGGAGAAGGTGCCAGGTTGGAGCACAGTCTTTGCATGTGGGAGCGCCAGGTTGGGGCGTGGTCCCCTGAGCACTGCCAGGAGTGACCTCCTCTCCCTACCCAAAGGAATGTCAATGTATGGGGAAAAATGGTTTGCCTATATGTACCTACAAATTATTCCCAACTCTATTTAAAATATTTCCTCACAAAATTGTCCATATTTGTACACATTGCCAATGGAGCAGCAATGAAAGTGTGCAGAACTGCTAAAACCAGTGGCTACACTTCAAAGGATAGTCCATTAATATTTGATATTTTCTAGTTCCAGAAATACAATGGACAGCCATTGTATCATCTGCACTTTTTTTTCTTCCTAAGATTTTTTTTTTGGTGGTGGTGGTGGCACACTTGGCAGTGATCAGATCTTAACCCAGTTACTGAGTTCAGATATCACTCCTGGAAACCCTGGAGGATCATTTAGGGTATTGGGGACCGATCATGGGTAGGCTATGTGCAAGACAAATGCCTAACCTCCTGTACACTGTGGCTCGGACCCCTCTTCCCAGGATTTTGAGACAAATTCCCACCATCAGCCAGGAAAAAAAAGGCAGAATGTGGATGTTAATTTTTTCTGGTTTAACCACATCCCTGGCATCACGACTGCTCAAAATTCATATTTTTAACCCCATGACATTCATTCCCAATGAATCAAGAGATTGTGGTCAGTTAGACTTAGGTGCAAGTATTTTCTTGAAGGCCAGACAGAAGGAAGAAACAAGTGTGGTGTTCTTTTGTTTAGGTGCTACCCAGCAAGAATGTAAATCTCTTCCGTGGAGGAAGAGAGGAGATAAGATAAAAAATTAATAAGTGTGTATCTGGGCTAGCTACTAGGAAATGAAATGGATTCAGCACAGCCTCTAACCATCTCAGAAAGGTGGTGCATGTCGGGCTCGAGAGCAAGATACTATCACATTTACATGGTCATCAGTGCCTGAGAAATTCAGATTAGATCTGCTAATCAACAGAGACTATTTCAGCACGGAATCTAATAAATATTCCAAACAGTGCCGAGAGCCTCCTGTGCTTCGTTGCTCCTGCCACCACTGACTGGAGTGTTCTCTGCGGAGTACTGCTTGGCACCAGGCCAGCTTCCTTCCCCAGTCTATGCCAGCAAGCAGTCAGCCGAAGAAGGGCACGGAGGAGAAAAAAGAGAGGCACACTGTGGGGTGGCTCGCTTAATAACAGCAAGTGCTGCCTGCTCATGAGTACTCTGAATTAAAGAACTTTCTTTCTATCCTCCACTTTTTTGATTGATGGTTTTTGGACTGTCTTTTTTGTCTACTGATGCACATTAATAGGTAAAAATATCTGGCCAATGAGGAGGACCATGTCACAGTGTTTATGAGATCTACGTTTACTCTCAAGGACACAAAATCCATTAATTACACTCTAGGTCTTTCTGTAACCTAAGCTCTCTATTCAAAAATACAAAAGACTGGGGCCTGAGCGATAGCACAGCGGTTAGTGTTTGCCTTGTGCATGATGAACCCGGGTTTGATCCCCAGCATCCCATATGGTCCCCTGGGCCTGCCAGGAGCGATTTCTGAGTGCAGAGCCAGAGTAACCCCTCAGCGCTGCTGGGTGTGACCCAAAAACCAAAACCAATCAACCAAACAAACAAAACAACAAAGAATACAAAAGAAAACCACGCAACGTGAACTACCTAGTCCTGCCTCCAGATAGAGGGGGAAATAAGGGAGGCATCAAAGCCAAACAAGTGCAAGACTACTAAGTAGTAGATTAGATACAGAGGGGACCAAATATTCTAGCCGCCCTGGAGATGAGGGAAGAGGAAATGGGAGGTAGGACAAAAACGGAGGTGTAGGGAGGACAATTTGGTGATGGGAATTCCCCCTGATTTTGTGTAAATATGTACCTAAAATATTATTGTCAACAATATGTAAACCACTATGATCAAAATAAAAATTATATTAAAAAAAATACCAGGACCAAAGGTGGTTGGTTCGAATCCTGGTGTCCCATATGGTCCCCCGTGCCTGCCAGGAGCTATTTCTGAGCAGATAGCCAGGAGTAACCCCTGAGTGCCGCCGGGTGTGGCCCAAAAAAAATAAAAAATAAAAAATAAAAGAATAAAAATAGTGAATCCCTTCTTTTCCATGGATTCCCTACTTGTCCATTCATGTAACTCATTCATAACTCCCCATATCAATATAGTTTTGAGCACCCACACAGAACAGAGCACTGAAAACATTAGTCTGGTACATCCGGGCAACAAGACAAGACTCTGCCTTTTGGCATCCATTCTGATCCTGCAGACTAGGGTCCTGTGAAGAGTCTATTGGGCTGCTTTCATTCCCTTCTCTGTGCATTCTATGCATGCTCTTGCTGTTTGAAAGTACTCTTGACTGCTGCGTGACTATGCTGGGCCTCTCTGAGAAAAGATGTGTCAGAGAAGCATCCTCAGGCATGCCATGCTGTGTGGCTGGGCACGAGTTGATGTCACAGTTCAGCAATCTGTATTAAATGAGGTGTCTTTAGAAAGAAAGCTGTAGAGACAGGGTGATGAAAGGTCTGTGACCAGAGGCTCCCCAGGCTTCATCCTGATTTCCCTTGGGAGCAGAGATTCTGTGTTCTGATCCTGGTGCTCAACGGAGATGGCTGAGCAGACGACAATTTCAAGCAATAAGAACTATCTAGCAACGAACCCAGAAGTGACACTTTGCCAGCCCAGCGTGCTACTCGAGGGCAGTAGAAAGTGTGCCTATTACCAAGAAAAGTATGATGGGCAGATGGGACTCTGTCCCAGGAGCCAAAGCTTCTGACTGCCAAAGGTGCCTACAGGAGGCCTGAGAGAGAGAGAGAGAGAGAGAGAGAGAGAGAGAGAGAGAGAGAGAGAGAGAGAGAGAGAGAGAGACAGAGAGACAGAGACAGAGACAGAGACAGAGACAGAGACAAAAAAAAAACCTGCCTACCCCAATTCTGGGCCTTTTTACAAACCACTGAAGCAATTGACCCAGGTTTGATCTCCGGCATACTATATATTCCTCTGAGTCCACCAGTAGGGATCCCTGAGCACTGAGCCAGGAGTAAGCCCTGAGCACTGCATTAATAGATCCAAATCAAAAGAAATGTCAATCTATAACCTGCATCTTCCAGAGAAATGAAGACAATTCAGATACATCAGGGCTGTGAGTTCAGGCCCAAAATCATCACATCATAATTACAAATACCTTTCTCATTGCTAAAATTGAGTGTTTGCTTTCCTGTGGTCTCTTTTCACTTTAAGCATCATTGTAATCCCATTGTTTTCTAAGCCAGGGCATGTGTTGTCAGGCTAGGGATGGGATGTGGCTGAGGGCCTGTTCCTCACTGCAGGCCTTACTCGCCAACTCAACCACGCATGGCCCCTTTTTGCCTCAGAAAGACATTTGTGACTGTGGCTATAGAGAGAGGAAATAGGTGCACCAGGTGACCACTGATCGGTAACAAATCAGACATTTATTTCTAAAATATTTCTTGGAAATTTCTGTGATCCTCCACAGTTTGGGTAGTCAGGCTTGAGGGCTGGAAAGATGGCTCAGAAAACTGAGCACACTCTTTGCCTGGAGGAGATATGGGTCAATCCCCAGCACTACATCTTCCCCGCAGCCCTACAGGAAGCAACCTGTGAGTACAGAGCCAGGAGTGACTGCTGAGAACTGCCTGTATAGCCCCCCCCCAAAAAAAAATCAAAAGCAAACAAACAAACAAACCTCGAAAGGCTACTTGCCCTCTATACTATCTCTTTTATCCCAAGGTTTGGATTTTTTTTTTAATTTTTTTGAGTTTTGGGTCACACCCAGCAGCACTCAGGGGGTTACTCCTGGCTCTGTGCTCAGAAATCACTCCTGGCAGGCTTGGGGGACCATATTGGATGCTGGGATTTGAATCACCATCCGTCTTGGATTGACTGCATGCAAGGCAAACGCCCTATTGCTGTGCTATCTCTCCGGCCCAGATTTGGGATTTTAAAAGGCCTACATGGAAGCTTAGGAATCCACGAAGGAGGAGACAGTAACCTAGATAGTCACACGAGTCAGTCCTTGAGGTGAGTAGACAAACGTAGCCAGAACTCCTCCTACTTCTGGAGTCACTTTGCTGTTGACCACACGTTCTTATCACTTCTGTTTTATTTTTGGGCCACACCCGGCGGCGGCAGCACTCAGGGATTACTCCTGGCTCTGCACTCAGAAATTGCTCCTGGCAGGCTCAGGGGATCATATGGCATGCTGGGGATCGAATTGGGTCCATTCAGGGTTGGCCTCGTGCAAGGCAAATGCGCTACCACTGAGCTATTGCCCCAGCCCCCAAGCAAGCACTTTTAAGCTTTTTTTAGGCTAGAGGTGAGGTGCCGGGAATGGAACCCAGGTTCATCCTGGGTTGGCTGCTTGCAAGGCAAATACCCTACCGCTGTGCTATCTCGCTGGCCCCAGCATTTTATCACTTTTAGGTGAAAAAAAAATACCTTATGAATGCTTATCATGAACATTACATTTCAAGTGCACTTTCTGGTCACTTTTCCCTCACCCACAAAAGCCTTAGGACACTTGGCCTCAATCCTGAGAGCCCTAGTATAGTCACTTAGTTCTTGAACTTCAGTTTCTTAAGTCACAGAATGAAGCAATCACCTCAGTGCTGGCTCAGCCTGCTCTCCAATTCTATAAGCTACGAACCAGTCAATAAGAAAAGAACCAAGTTCTTCTGGTATTCAAATCATTCCCTTCAAAGCTGCCATGCCATCTCCAAAAAAAGGGTAATTGTGTGTGTGTGTGTGTGTGTGTCTGGCTCCAGTCCGGTGTGATAGGCAATTTTTATGGACCATGTGAGGAGAAGTGAGACAAAAGCCAAGACCTGGATTCAAAGGATGAGAAGCTGAAGAAGATGAGAGAAAATGCAAAATGCCTCTCACCTTTGTTAGAAACAGCTGGTCTGTCCTGCTGCTTCCCAAGAAGCTGGGCTTTGAACTCCCAGCAAAGACGTCAAAAGCCTCCTATCACCTAGCAAGACTGGGAAAACGAAAGCATATGTTACCTAGGAGAGAGTAGGAAGTGAGGAGCGCTTAGAATATAGAGCAAGAATTTTCAACTCTCAAAACCATAACTACATGCACAGAACCGAGCCCGGCAAATGTTTACTGAACAGAAGGGAGGCTGGGGACTTGCACTTCTTGGTGGCTACGGGGAAATGGGGTTCCTCCACCCACTGGCGCTGGCTCATACAAAGGTTAACAGGAGGAGACATTCTCATCCAGGATTAGATCCTTGGAGGTGCCTGCAGAGCTGAGCTGGGCCAAGTGAAAGTGACAGAGAGCTTTGTTGATAAACCAGTTGGAGTCCCTGGAAGCCGTGGAGCTCAGCCTGCCAGATGTGGTGTGGTGTGGAAGGGCTGGGCATGAATGACAAGGACAGCTGAACAGCAGAGCCACGGAGGATCAGAGCAGGGCATTCACAAGATGCCCTGCATCATGTCTGACTTTCCAGGAAGAGACCTGGTAGCTGGCACTGGCCCAGGCTGCCAGGAAGCAGGAAGAGGCAATACCCAAACAGAAAGCACTGGTCCAGCTGGACTAAGAACAGCTGTATAACAGATGCTTCAGGACTCGCCCTACTCTGGGCCTATAGTGAGAGAAACAGAGTGGGAGGTGCAGAAAAGGAAGGAAAAGAAACTCTCAAACAGGAGAGGGCATCGGGCCACCTAATGAAGGGCTTCCCAAAGTGGAGGGAGCAGCTTAGATTTTGAGGAGGTGTGAAGCCCTAGAGATTTGAGGTGTCCCAGTTGGTGGAGGCAGAAGCAGGGACAACTCCCTTTATCAAAAGGATAAAGATCTCAGAAGCTTCCCAAAGCAAATAAGGAGACATGGAGCATGTCCTCAGGAACATGTCTTAGGAACATGTCCTCAAAGGATTCATGGAATTCAGAGCGATTCAAGAATTCAGAACAAAGAATACAGGTACACACACATTATACTATAGAGGGGCAATATAGTAAGTTGTGAAGTAATATTTTTCTCCCACTCATCTAAGAAAAATAAGAAAAATCATCATCAATATTACTTGGTGTCATAACCACTCAGATCTTAGTCTGACTTTGGATGATTTCTTGGGGTTCCAAAATTTTCCAGTTCTTAGGAGTAAAAAAGAAGTAAGTACTTTCTGACTATGCAAGTATTATACAATAGGTATTTTTCTTGTGAAGAAAGAAAAAATAGAACAAGGTAAAAAAAACAAAACAAAACAAAATATGTGCCTGAGTTGTTTTCCTTCCTTATTAAAAATTAAATCCTAATACTAATTTTAACCTGATTATTCTGTTTATGTAAATACTAAGTGGGATAAATTACCCCTTTGGGTCTAATAAAGTGCAAAATTACCCCTTTGGGTCTAATAAAGGTCTTGCATAGAGCAACTTCGCAGATGTTCTTAACCAATGAACTAGTGGCCTGGAAGCTAATTCTGGTCATCAAGTAATATGGGACCAAAATTTCCATGATGTAAGTGTTAGTAGCTTCATTTTCAGATGTATTTATTTGATACATTGATATTTTTTTCTACTAGTATTTCTAGACCTTAGGCAATAAAGGTAACTTTTGGACCTCTGTTACGAAGATCTGAAAGTCCAGAAGTGATCAAGGCAGAATAGTTGGTATCATGACAACGTATTTAGTTTAAGAATGATTGGATATTGAATCCCCACTCAAAGCTCTTTTGGGTTTCTTCTGAATCATCTTAATTATTATGTGAAGGGTAAAGTCAACTATTTGAAATGTGAAGGCTGATTGCATCCTGTTGGGACATGGGTTCTGAATAAGGAGGGATGCCATTTTGTAGAGGCCACATGGCAAGCTTCTTCTCAGGTTCTGGGCAGGGAGAGATGCCATTTTGTAAAGAACCACATGGTATAGGTCTTCACAAGCCTATTTCCATAGATACCACCCCAAGACCTGGCCATACCTATCAGGGAAGGACAAGGGAGCAGAAGGAAGGTACCCCTAGACAATAGCCAATCATTTTAAAGATCATCAGAAAGCTGGAACCTCCTTATATCCATTCTTCCTCATCTCCTTCAGGAGATGGCCCTGCCTGACCAGTGTGGGGGAATTTTTGGCAGACAGATTAAAGTATTAAACTTCATTCCACTTTCATGGTCTCATTCTTCAATTCCTGATCCTAGCAATCCTACAATAGATCCCCCCCCCCTTTTTTTTCTTGGCTACACCTGACAGTGCTCAAGATCCTAAACTCAGAGATTTCCCCTAGGTTTTCTAGAAACACTTCTAATTTGTCTGGCTCATTCTATCCAATTCTATCCTTGCCCCACACCACCAAGAATCTCATTTATCTTTATTGTTCTGCCTTCCTCCTCCTACCCTATCCTATCCTGCTCTTTTAAAAGCATTTTTAAAGTAGTTTTTAGTTTGGAGACCATGCTCAGCAATGTTCAGGAGTTACTTCTAGCCATGCTCAGGGGATCATATGAGACCCTGGGGTTTTGAACCTGGGTCCGCCAAGTTCCAGGCAAATGTCCTACCTGCTGAATTATCGCTCGGGTCCCACCTCCCCAGATTCTGGCTTTGACTGGCCTGTTATAGTAGTGAGCATTTTCTAAGATACTATGATTTACACCACACACAGCACACAGCTTCCACAGCTGAGCCTTCCTCAAGGATGGTTCTGCCCTTTCAGAGACAAGAGCTAGTCCTTGCATCCCTTCCTGAGATGCTGCTAACCAAGAGGCAGATTGGCCCTTAAGTCAAAAAGAATGTCAACACCTTAGATGGGGGAAATGCTGCCTTGAAGCTGGAAAAATATTCTGCAAAGAAAGTCAGCCAAGGCAAAGGCTGAGAAACCCTCGGAGGCAGGCGTATCTCCTGCACTAATGAGATACAAAGTCTTTGCCTTTTCATATTTTCTGATTTTCTCTGGCCTTTTTCTTTTTTTTTAAGGCTAACATCCTGTCATGTATTGGAACATACCCCCTGGGCCATTAGTTTAGCATCACTAACAAGCCACTGCAGTGTGGATGCCAGACTTGGTCCCAGCACCACTCGCTCCAGTTAGGTCACCTTCAATGTAACTTTGCCTCAGCTCCATCCTTTCAACTGACAGTGAAAAGCCCTTACTGGCTGGTTCTCAGAAATGGGGGGATCACTCAGCCTGGAAACGCTCTATGTGTGGACAAGGAGGCTGCTGATTTCGGCGGATATTTGGTGAGATCCCCTGTCTTCATTAGTGGCAGCAATGGGGGAAATAAATGAATGAAGCATGTCACTGAGGCAGAACTAATTACCTGGGAGGGGAAAGGCACAGCTCATCCCTCATTTCAAGTGAAACCCCAAATAGATATTCAAAGGTGGAGCCCTTCCCTGTAGTTCTATGGTCCTTAGTCCTTTAGCTTTCGTGTGTGTGTGTGTGTGTGTGTGTGTGTGTGTGTGTGTGTGTGTGTGTGAGAGAGAGAGAGAGAGAGAGAGAGAGAGAGACAGAGACAGAGACAGAGACAGAGAGATCTAAGTTTGTTTAGCAATAGCAGAAGATATGAGGTCACAGACATACCAAATACTATTAGACATTATTTCTTTCACTGTCGGCTTAGAAGAAGCAAATTTTTGGTGTGACTGGAATAGGAATATCCCATGTGCTCTCTCTCTCTTTCTCACTCTCTCTCTCACTCTCTCTCTCTAACTCTCTCTCTCTCTCTCTCTCTCTCTCACACACACACACAAACACACAAATTAGAAAGCTAAAGGACTAAGGACCATAGAACTACAGGGAAGGGCTCCACCTTTGAATATCTATTTGGGGTTCCACTTGAAATGGGGGGTGAGCTGTGCCTTTCCCCTCCCAGATAATTAGTTCTGCCTCAGTGACATGCTTCATTCATTTATTTCCCCATTGCTGCCACTAATGAAGACGGGGGACCTCACTTTTTTGGACACGCTTTTAATGCCCTTGTATGTTAATTGCTCTTCCTTCCTTCCTTCCTTCCTTCCTTCCTTCCTTCCTTCCTTCCTTCCTTCCTTCCTTCCTTCCTTCCTTCCTTCCTTCCTTCCTTCCTTCCTTCCTTCCTTCCTTCCTTCCTTCCTTCCTTCCTTCCCTCCCTCCCTCCTTCCCTCCCTCCCTCCCTCCCTCCCTCCCTCCCTCCCTCCCTCCCTCCCTCCCTCCCTCCCTCCCTCCCTCCCTGTTTTCCTTCCTTTCTTTCTGTTGTGCTCACTGCTTACTCCTGGCTCTACACTCAGGCATCACTCCTGGTGGGCTTGGAAACCATATGGGATGCTGAGGATCAAACTCTAATCGACCCTGTGAACAAAGCAAACACACTACCCATTTTTCTAATCCATTGTTCCTGCCTGTGGGCTGCCTCTTGAGTGTGTGTGAGTTCTGGAGAGAGTACCTGCTTCACAGATGAGTATCGGGCCAGAGTACTCCCTGCTTTCTCTTGCACACTTTACAGCCACACACCTACAGGGTCTATGATGGGGAACAGCTTCTTAATTCCTCACTGGGATCTGCTAGTCTGGAGAACACAAATTTTTCTTTTGATTAAATGGCAGTCCTTGTTTTAAAAGAAGATACTGAGTTATTAAAAAATAAAAGTCATTCTCCTTCTTAACACTAGCTTCATTTAAGAGAGACATCCAAACCCAGGGTTGAGCAAAAGTATTGGCCACTGATCAGTGATAGTCACAAAAGACATGCTTTCAAAAAATGCGACTCTACCTCACTGTCATTTGCTTGGCCTTTGCGGGTCTTTTTTTTTTTTTTTTTAATCATGCTCACCTTACATGATAACAGAATGATAAAAGAGAAATTCTATTGTGACAGAGTAAGTTCATATATTTTTATCTACTTGGTTATACTGAAGCAGGGCAATTAACATACAAAGGCATTAAAAGCGTGTCCAACAAATGATCTCATTATCTTCGTAGGCCCTTGGAGGTGGACAGCACAGCATTGACATCTTGAGGTGGACTGCCCTCTCCAGCAGGGTCTCCCCAGGTCAGGAAATGAAGGAAGGGAGAAAAGGGGAGGGAAAGGAAAGGAGAGAAGAGAAAAAGGAGAGGCTTAAGGGAGGAGGGAGGGAGGAAGGGGCAGGAAGAGGTGAGGAGACTGAGGGGGAGAGACAGGAAAGGGAAAGAACAGGAGAAGAGAGGGAGAGGAGAAGAAGGGAGAGAATGGAAGGGGCAGGGAGGAATGGGAGGGGAGGGAGAGGAAGGACACTTCTGTTGGTCTCAACACAGGTCTCACACTCCTAGCCCTTTTGTGCTTCCCCAGTACCCATCCTTACACCACTTATTCCCAAGGGCACAAAAGGGACCTCCTGAAGCTGGGATACCATGATTTTGCAGCTCTTTTCTTGAGGTGGTCAAATGCAAGCCTGTCTTCTAGAAAGGTGGTGAGTTTCCAGAATAAATGGAGAGAGAGGGACTCCCTTCCCTTATGTTAGTGTATGTGTGGCTTCACCACCAGCTTCCTAAGCAGAAGCCACTTAAAATGTGGAAAATACCTCATGGCATAGCTTTGTAAGCCTTTGTACATCTACACAATGGAATACAACTTGGCTATAAGCAAAGAAGGAATCATATCCTTTGCTGCTATGTGGGTGAGTCTGTAGAGTGTTGAGTGAAGTGAGTCACTAGGAGAGGGTCAGACAGGCTGATGCCTCTTATATGCTGGATGGAAAGAAACAGGAAGGGAACAACAAATGCCCAAAGGCAACAGGAACTGACAAATGGTCTTCAGTGGGAAGCTTGGGGGAGGTTAGGTTAGGAAGGACAGGGGGACAGTTGTGGACTGATGCCCACTCTTTAGTGGAGGGGATAGTGTTGGTATGTGTTGCATTAATTATTAATTAATGAGTCCTAGAATTGTGGATGATGATTTTCTGCATAAAACTCTACCAGTAACAATAGTTTGAAACACAGTGCCTTCAATAAAATTAAAAGGGTAAAAAAAGAGAGAGGAGGTGTGGGGGATGGTTTTAGGTGGTAGAATACTGTGAGGAGCTCTGAGTTTGGTTCCTGACACATGCCACCACCCCCAGCACTGGTGGCACCCCCCCCCCAGCACATGCTCTGCTGGAGAGCTGAACTGTCAGGCTGCACTGTCTGAAAGAATGGAAAGAAGGAAGGAAAGAAAGGAAAGATGGAAGGAAGAAAGAGAGGGAGGGAGGAAGGAAGGAAGGCAGGAAGGAAGGAAAGAAAGGAAGAATGCAAAGAAAGAAAGGGAAAGAAGGGAGGAAGAAAGAAATAAAGGAAAGAGAAGGAAGAAAAAGAAAGATCTTAAAAGGAAAAGTGACAATAACGAAACCATTGGAAACTCAGGGAAATGTGGACTAGAGTCCTAAATAAAAGAAAACAGAAAGAAGCTGCACAGTGAAACCACATTTGCACTGGACACCACAGTCCTTCCCCTTTAGATTTTAAGCCCAGGGCTCTGAACTGCTCTTTTCCTTAAAGACATTGCCCTTAAAAAGATGTCCTTAAACAATGTCCCTAAATACATTGGCTTCTCATCTAAATCAACTTCACCCCGTGTAAGGCAGAAGGGAGTCAGAACTCTTCTTAATCACCTCTCAATTTCCTCTCTGCTCCTTTGAAGCATGGGGAGCTCCCAGGAGGCTTAACAGAGTGGCAAGTGGATTCTGAAATTACACACAACACCCCCAATATTCCAGACCCCCTCAGCATCACACACATACTTTTTGCATTTTAAAGAGTATCTACTCCAATAGAATAAATACTAGGCAGCTGTATGGCACGATGAAATCATGCAATTTGCGGCAACCTGGCTGGAACTGGAAAATAAGTTCAGTGAAATCAGGTCACACATAGAATAATCTCACTTATCTGCGGTCTAGAGAGTAAGTGGGTGAGGAGATGTAATGCAGTAAAGGGGGGATGCCAAGATCACTCTTGACCCCAGAACTTAGGGAGGAGAACAGTGAAGAAAACACATCAAGGAGGGGAAGGAAGAAGATGAGAAAGGGAAGTACGGAGGAAACTTTGGTTTCACTGGTGATGTGGAGAATGATCTAGCTCTATAGCCAACAGACTCAACAACACTGAAAACGTGAAAACCAAGCTACAGTCACCAAACTTTATAATGTGCTGTCAAGGTGACAGACAGGGGGTGGGGGATGGAGTAGAGAGCACTGATGGTGGGAGTTGACTTTGTTGCTGAAATATTAGATGCTTACAGTTCAACTATCAGTAACTCTATAAATCATAGTTCTTTAATTAAATAAAATATAAAACTAAAAATACAAGAGAGTGAGGAGAGAGGAATAGTCCTTTATAAGTGTCCGTTTCCCCCTTCTGGCTTTGTTAAATGACTTTAGCTGGGAAGGTAACAGCACCCTCGACCTTTTCTGAACACCAAGGTACAGGGTGAACAGGATGAGGTACCATCTCGTCCACTGGGGGCTGATGCCTCTTCTTGATTTTGTTAACACACATCCCCTGCTGCATGACTCTCTTCTGGAAGCCAGGGGGCGCTCTCACCTCCCGAGTCCTCCCCAACATCTCTAGCAAAATCTACACCAGGGAAATAACTGAAGTTTTAGCCATTTATCTCCACCTCAGTAGTGAGGAGTGGTGACAGGCTGGAGAGACCAGAAGAATCGAGCTTTCCAGGTTCTGGCAAGGGTGTGGCAAGGGATAGAAAAATGGGGTACCGTGGCCAAGACTGTTCTAACCAACCTTCAAGGAAATTTACTGCCTATGACAGATCAGGGGGCAGAGGATGATGAAATGAAAATTGAACCATTAAAGCAACCTGAATTTATGTCCTCGGGTCAGTGCATAGGCTGTGTGCATGGGGGATGGGTGCAGGAGGAAGTGGGGAAACTACATTTGTTCTTAATGGAGAACTGGAGAGATAGGCCAGAGTGTAAGAGACACTGTGTGAATATGCACTGAGCAACAGATACTGGACTGCATAGCACCACCAGCCCGAAGGGCCGCCAGCACTTTCAACACCACCTCTGCTCTGCTGCTAGTGACTTCGGCCAACAAATAACCTCTCTTCCCAGTACCTGTCGTCTCACTCGGCCTATTGTGGTACCCTGACGAAGCTATGAACATTGGGGTGACAAAAATCAACTTTTGTTCTCTCTAACAACTTCAGTTTGGCAGAAAGCATAGTTCACTGTCATCATGGAAGAATTGATCCACACAATTGAACTGCTGTTGTTTTTGCTGGAGCTGCTGTTGTCTTTGTTTTGTTGTTTTTGTTGGCTAGAAGGGAGTGGGTGTTGGGGTCCTGGGGGAGGGAGGTGGCGGACACTAGAGATGGGTGTGTTGGAATTATGTGTGTGAGAAACCATCATTAACAGTATTGCAAGTCACAGAACCTCAAGTCAATAAAAAAAAAACAGGAAAACAAACACATGAAAATATCGCTGGCTGTCAGCTAGAACCTTAAACAAAAATCGAGAAATTTCTAAAAGTACAAGGAAGGCACGATATTCTGTGATCATAGGTGGGTGGCCAGAAGAGAAAGAGGAAAGCGGAAATATAGGGACAGGATTTATTTTCAGAGTTAATCTGGAACACCTCTGGACTCACAAAGAAGTAGCTTCCAAGAGTAATAATTTTCATGCCAGTTAGAAAGTAATCCTTTTTGGCTAAAGATGTTGGATCATCTGAAACCAATTTCTAATATTTCCCACAGAAGACTGCCAAAGCTAAGACTGCCAAGCTGTAGTTGGAAAAAAAAAAGATATTTTGGGCAATCTAGAAGCAAAAAGGGGCACACTTTAATAACTATGACATTATCTAGGTAGTATCTGTGCAGCACCATAAAACACATATGCATATACATGATTCATAGTGTTTGTATGGCTGACTTACTCATTATTATAATTATTCATCCTATAAGAAGTTGCTTTAACTCTAAGTAAACCTATGGCTTATAGATATAACAAGAAATAACATTTCAATTAAATCAATGTTTTGAAAGTAGCAACTATTTTATAAACTAGAGCTCTGTTCTTAATGAATGTATCAGTCTTAGAGACTGCATTAGAAAAAAGGAGTAAAAGTTAATATAAAATTTTATATTTCACCTTATATAAAATTATAGCATGAAAATCAGAACTTGTAGATCAGGTAAAAGAATGATCTGGTGTTCAAGGCAAGGTAGCATAAATGTAAAATGACTTTTAAAAAGCTTCAATTTCCCACAGACAAGCTCAAGAAAGTTACTAACAATTAATCATATTAACATTTGTATAGCTCTCAGAAATTTCAAAGCAGTTTAACACCTATTATTTCATTTCATAAATGCAACAAAGATAGTATTCTGCAAAACAGAAATGCAATAGGTGTGTAGGCAGGAGAAGAGGTTACATATTAGAGGCAGATGAATTTGTTCAACAAGTCAAAATATTGAATTCAATTACTGAAGCAAAACAGCTTGGATTCTATACACCTCTGATTGTCTGCCTTCTTGGGTAGATCAAGGGCAAGAGTAATTTCCATGTATTTGCATTAACAGAAGTTTACAGTAAAAGGAACAGAACCCAAAACTTTCTGAGAAGAAAACCTAACTACTACCCTGGGAATTTTCCCATCTTCTGTGTGTCATCATGAAGACTGAAGGCTGAGGAAAAAATGAAAGGGGGTTCATTCAGCTTTTGGCAGTCCTGCTTCTGTGACCCCAGCTCTACTCTTTCTCTCCAGGACACCTCTCTTCTTCCAGTTTCTGAGCAGAGAGGTTTTGAATTCTAGGTCTTTGCTTCTTTTGCACTGCTTCTCCTTGCCCTCTGGTTCTAGAATCTTTCCCAAAGTTGTTGTGGGAATGCAGCTACCTCTCTCACAGGTCCCCAACCATCCATGCACTTGAGCTAGTTGAGCAGCCTTTCTCTTTGGAAAAGTTGCAGTGAGTTTCCTGACCACCAAACTCAGTGCAGCCTTTGTGAGTGGCTCTGTGTGGCCTCCCACACATGGCACACCTGCCTGTCTTCCCAGCTTTGTTCCTCAGGTGACGCTTCACCTTGACCTGAAGGTGAGCTGGCAGTTGCTGAAGTGCCACTCTAGTCACCAGAGAGCTACTCTGCTTGCTTCTAGTCAACATCTAACTTCATGCCTTCTAGCCTTGGAAACTCTTTCTGGGTAACCACACCTCTAGCAGAATCAAGCCTTGGACTCTTCTGGAAATCCTTGCTGACTCCCCTGTAACTTAAACTGGTCGCTCCCTACCACAAGACCTTGGCCCCTACCTCTTTCTTGTGGCTAGAAACTGAACATATCCTGCCCCCTTCTTCCTGCTGATGCTGAAGAGGCCCTTGACGGCAGGGACCACATGTTCTCATTCCCTCATTATCTGAAGAGGGAGCACTGGGCCTTGTTGACTGGAGACACTAAGTTAGCAAACATCTGTGGAGAAGACGCACTGTTTTGGGAAAACTGGGGCCACTCCCAGGTTGTGTAGTAGGGGTGGAGGTGGTGGCTCCTTGGCCCAATCAAAGCATGTTTGGATAGGAAGTGAGTGTGAAGCCATGTTTGGCTCAACTCTTTAAAAAAGAAGTTTGCTTTTCTTTACTTTTTTCTCTTTTCTTTTTAAAGTCCTGTTACTCATCCTTTTAACAAGGAAGCAATCAGAGCCAGCAAGTCTGAGTCAGAGCGGTAATGTGCAGCTGGTGGCCCTGTCTTGCTCAGGGCAGGGCAGAAGACTTCATGAGCCAATGGTCCGGCCTGAGAAGTCTGGCTATGTGGTCAAAGTTCCACCAATGGTCATGGCACAGGGTCTGGATATGGCAGGTGCCACATTTCCACAAAGGCAGAGAGTCAAGGGGAACTGGTGGGTGAGGCCTTCTGCCAAACCTATAGGAGTTAGCGAGCCACCCAGTGAGACTGGCAGGAGGGTGAATCTGTGCACAATCAGGTTGGGGGCCCAATTCAGTATCTACCTGGGAAAGGAGAAGGGGTGAGCATGCATGTGAGAGAGCATGCAAAACGGGGTATGTTTCCCTGTACTATTGGCTATAATACTGCAGACAAAATGCTTACGACTGTTCCCATTCTACTGGATGACTCACTCTCCTTCAAAGTTAGCAACTCCCCAACATTGCATTTTAAGTATTCACAAGAGGAATGCAGCCTACCTCATTCAAAAAAAGCACGAGGAGAGCCAAGATTATAAAAGAATCTGGATTCAGTTACAAGCCAGTTTCTGGGGGCTATTTGTTTCAAGCATTTATTTTTTTCTCTTCATTAGCATAATTTTAAAGAGGTGCTATGAACCCTGAGTCCTGTTGTTTGAGTGGGGGGCCACAACACTTCTTGCAAGGACCCTAGAGGGACTCCTGACAACCCTGGTACCATTGCAAGGCGCCTCCAGTTGTACCAGAACAAAGAAGGTGGGAGTGATGGTCAGTGCAAAGCACTGGAGGAAGGAAGAAATCGATGAGGAAGAAAGGCGGTGGGAAGAAGAGAGACTGGAAGGAAGGAAACTGCAACAGAGTGAGAAGGCTCAGAGAGGGGAGAGGAAGACAGTAGCTGGTGTGTCTGAAACCAGCACAAAGTGACAGAAAGCTGAAGGCTTTGCCCTCTGGGAGGTATAAGCAGAAGCAAGATAATACAGATAAGGATGTGTGTTATCCATCTTGGAAAAACACAGACAACCAATTCCATTCAGATTTTATACCAACACTCAAATGCATTTCATGATCCGCTACTCAAATTTCTACTTTAATTAGGAATAAACTGCTCTGACAATTTCTATACCTTCTCCTGAGATGCTCTCAATCTTCTCCAGGCTTTGTCTCCCCACAACATGCTTCTATACCTCTACTTGTCTCCTTACTTTCTTTGCCTATTTTGTTCACCATTTCTTGCTGTTACCAGTAAATATATAAATGCCCAAAGTTTTAGATCTCCATGCAAGGTCAGAAAGAACACACTGTGTAGCTGTGCATGCACATGATGTGTGTGTGTGTGTGTGTGTGTGTGTGTGCAAATTTAATGAGAATGCTAACAATGTGTTACGAAGAATACACCATTTCCAGTTGCTGTGTTTTCAATCTGCATCCACACTCCCGCAAGCCATTTAGATATCAGCAGCACAAAATTGGCTACAGGATACACTGAAGAGAAACACTTTAGAACTCGCTCAATAGTCACCATCTATCAAAAGGGAAGAGTTGGAAATCCTTTACTTTCAATCAAACAGCACAAAAAGGATCGGAAAGGTGAGGCCACAGTTTTATGCCTCTATCTGAATGTCTCTTTCACACCCCTCAAGAGTTTCCCTTTGCAGGACTGAGGAAAACAATGAAGAGACTAGAAATGCAGAGCTATTTACTGCCTCTGAAGCAGTGGGCCCAGACTTCACGTGATTCCACAACAAGAGAAGGAACTTGATCCCCCAGTAAAAATCAACACACAGAAAATGTGTGTTGTTCTGCACCATTTTCATTAAATGGAAGCTAGCATTTAGTTTGGGCTTGCATGCTTGCACAAGCTAGCTCTCTTTCTTGTGGATTGGAAATAAAAACCTACAATAAACTACTTTGACATGGAAGACCCAGAATTCTCTATATATGCCAAATCGTCAATATAATGGCACAAACAGATATCTCTTTCTGGCCATGTTAAAGTACAGAAAGTCACTTCCTTGAGTTAAAATCATAACTATTTTCTCCACTCTAACAGCCTAGTTTATCTGGTATCAAAGCAACAGGTGCTCCAATTTTAGAAAGAAGAGGAGTTGTGCTTACTCTTCATGACGTAAGTCATTGATGCTGCGATCCAGGGAGATCATGTCACTTGCCACCATGTTGAATCCAAATTCTTTAATGCTGGCTTGAACTGCTGACTTAAATTCTGGTCCCAATTCCAAAGGCTTGGCGTACTCCCCGGGGCCACCGACCACTCCTTGAGGCTCAGGTTCTTTAGGTTCAAAGTTCCCAAGAATGCCTGAGTGGAGCACAGGTTCAGGGTAGGTGAATGTCTGAGGCTTGAATGTGAGATACTGCCTCTGGATGATGTCTTTCTGGTTATCTTCCCCAGCATGGCGCTCCTGTTCATTTTTGACCTTGTTTTTCCTTCGGATCGACTCTAAGTCTACTTCAATTCCTTCGACGTGGGGCCAGGGCACCACAGGTTTGAATCTGTCATCCCCGGGAGCTAGTCCATTGCCTCCTCGGTTCGGGAGAGGGCCATCAAAGCCTCTATCTTCCTATACAAAAGAGGAAGGAGGACATACAATGAATATACACAGGCAAACCAAAACAGTGCCTTTGACACCAAAATTTCTCATTTCAGAAGAGGTAGAGGCAACCATAAGGAAGCTCAAGATGTGAAGCCAGCAGACCAGAAAGTGGGAATGTCTTGTTAGTAGATAGCTGTGGGGTGGGATGGATATGCCAAGAAATAGACTATTTCCCTGCCTTAGCAAGGCACAACAAGAAATGATCACATATTTTTTTTTATCTCTCTCATCATGAGTTTAACTCTCTTAAAGAAAGACCCTTGTAATAAAGCACACAGTAGGCCAGTGCACGGAGGTGCTCAGCTTTCTAGCTGGCACACACACTTAGCTGAGCATGTGGTCTGCTCTGTGGTCTACCAGCTGTCTGGTGTGTGATAAATAGAACTTTGGTGCCAGCAGTAGAGCCATATGGTGACAGTGGCGTCAGATGTCCTCCATCATCACAGGCTGGCTTCATGACCCTAGTGGCAGAGGAACAAGGTAGGGAATGCACTCCACTGCCCAAATGGGTATTTTCTGCTCAATGATCATTTAGTTAAAATTCAGAACTTGGAAAAAAAAAAAGCTCTAATTATTGCAGCTCGGTGTGAACTTTTAAACCAGATTTCGCAGGAAGGATATTTGGGCAGCACTGTCTCCCTTTTCTGCATGATTCTCTCTCCTCATTTACGAGGTTGCCCTTTCACTTGGGAACCCAGGCTCAGTAGCTTCTGTGGATACCATGTGAAGCCTGAATGAGCCCACGACTTAGTCCTATAGACAGCACCTTTTTTCTCCACATTAGTATCAGCCCAGTGGCTTTAAAAGATATGGATGCCTGTGTCCCACCCCCAGACATTGTGATTTAATTGGTGTGGGCAGCCTGGGTTTTAAAAGCTTCCCAGGTGATTTTAATATGCATCAAAGCCTGAGAACTCCAAAGGGAGAGCCGCTAGCTATAATTAGATGAGGGGATTATACAGAGTGTGCACCTCTGGGGAAGAGGTGAGGTGAATTCAGAGCAAGAACAAAACAGGGGAACGGACACAGCCTGTCACCTCACTAGGAGGTGACTTGAGTCCTTGGTAAGTTCATAAGGGGCTGATACCAGCTGCTCTTGGCTTCTCTATGGTGCTAAGAGTTACCTTGAAAGATTGAAACCTTTGTTTTATTGAGTAAAGAAAGAAGTAGGTGCTAGGATTCTGTTGGTTTCTTTAGAGACAGAAATCTCTGCTGGGCTTCCATTTATTTGTATGAGAACCTAGTTGACTTGGTTTTTGTTTTGTTTTGTTTAGGTTTGATTTTTGGGTCACACTTTGTAACACTGAGGGGTTACTCCTGGCTATATGCTCAGAAATCACTCCTGGCTTGGGAGACCATATGGGACACCAGGGATCGAACCAAGGCCTGTCCTGGATCAGCCACATACAAGGTAAATGCCTACCACCATACTATCGCTTCAGCCCCTCTAGTTGACATTTTTGGGAAGGACAAATAAAGGACTGATTTTGGAGAATAGAAAATTAAAAAATTGAAGGGGAAGAATAGATCTATTTGTTTAGGTAACATTAAGCATATCTTACATTATTCTGAAAATTCAAAAGAGCATGTGTATTTTAAAGCTGGTGTTCCTCCCTTCCCTTCACAAAGGTAATTCTAGCTTTCAAGTTCCCACATATCTACAGAGTCATCACATGCGTACACGTGCATACCTGCATATTTACAGTGAGATCATTTTTTTGAACAGAGGACAGGAATTTTAATGAGCTCATTAATGAAAAAGGAAACCTTCTGATGTTACAGCCGCCTCAACAATGACTCCAAAGAACAAGTCGACAAGCATCCAAAGGGCAGCCAAGAATTTGCAAGGAGATGCAAAATGGGTCAAACTGGCCACCCCTTGTAATACCACAATAACTGCATTCTGCACTCTCTGAGTTCTGTTTTAAAGGGACAAGAATCTATGGTGTTACTGCCATGGTGCCAACATTTACAGGACTGTAAAACAGCTCAATGATAATGAGAGGATGAGGTAACCTAGAAAGCTGAGTCAGCTGGCATACCCAGTTATCTTTTTGATCCATGAAAGGTTTTTTTTTTTTCCCATAACACAAAAACTAAATTTAAAATGCAACACTCTGCTTGATTATGTAAGTGTGGTATCTTCTTTCAGGCACAGGCTATAGTTAGAGAAGGTTTTCCAAAGCAGGCTCTGCCTGTCACCTAGAGAAGGCCAGGTTCCTGGCTGGAGCTGAACTGGTAAGCACTAGCAGCAGTCTTACAGGTTCTAGTAGAGGTACAGAGGACACACATGGTCTTGTCATAAATCTTATGTTCATGAAAAAAGGAGAAATTTCATGGGAATGAGCTTATTCTAAGGAGAGGCTGAGTGTGACTCTATAACAGAAAGACAGTTACTGATTGATGCTCAAGGCTGATTCTGATGATGACAAGTGGGTCCATTTCTCCTCCTTAGCTCTTGGCTCTCTCTGAAATTCTAGTCACTTAAGGCAGTGTCATAAGTAAATTAAAATAGACAAAGAGTTATGAGAGTCTGTAAGATACTGGACCCAAGTGGATGATGTTAAACCATGGATTGTGCACACGCTCATATGCATGAGCGCACGCACATACTGACACACAAAAGAGAGACATTCCTTCCAATTTCAAATGTTCATATCAAGGTTCCAGTGGGTGAAATGAGAGGAGGTAAAAATGAGAGGATGATGTAAAATAAAACCCACGGGTTGTGAGATCTCCCCATGCACCATATTTCTATTCCCAAGTGATGGGTCTGAAGAAGCAGGGTAGTGGTGAAAGATTAATAAACCAAGCCAGTCAGGAAAATCAAGGGGTCAATGGCTTCTCCCTTGTGGTCTCTCCTCTACTAAGCCAACAACTGACTTTTTTTAATTATCCCAGAACAAAATCCACCAAGGAGGGGCAGAGCAGACTGATCCTAGATAGGTTTCTCCATATCAAAAGAGAGATTTAACAGAAAGAGGAAGATGGGGGAACATCTTTGTTTTGTGTTAATAGTTGGGTGTCATCTTACAGGAGGAGATAACAGCAAATGCAGAAGAGTGGATCTTACATGTAATTATCTGTCACCCTCCATAACCACAGTGTAGATACTCTGCTGTCTAATATTCCTTAACAATACTGCATCTCCAAAGACAGTTGCTCAGGATACCAAATTATGAGATATGGGGTTTAGGTGGATATCCCTTGTTCACCCACCTCAACAAGGTCTAAGATTCAAAATGCTTCTCTTTCTCCAAGAGATGCAATTATTTGGTTTAGTTTTGAACCCCACTGAGCTGTACTCAGGGCTTACTCCTGCCTCTGAATTCAGGGATCCCTCCTGGCTGGGCTGAGGGAACCAGATGGGATGCTGAGGATCAGCTACTTGCAAGGTGAGTACCTTTCCCACTATACTATCTCCTTAGCTACCAAAGTTGCCATCTTTCCCCTGATTTCAGAGCCGTCTGTTTCATTGTTAGCATTGCTGGCCTTTGTAATAGTTCTCAGAAGTCTACCTGTCATTCCATCTCAGTCCAGGCTTATCTCACTTTGCCAAGCAAGGTGACTGGTTATTTTGAGTGCTGTTTATTCTGACCACCCACTTCCTTAGTTCAAAACACACTTTTGAGCTCTAGTTCTTACGAGTCAACTGCTTCCTAAACCCGTCTATCCCTGTCTTTCTGGTACATTGAATAGAGACCAAACTGGATTCCCCATTCACATCACAAACCAGGTTCACGGATTCTCTGCCCTATGGTAAAGACTGGTGCTACCATTCACTGCACTGACCAAGTCCAACATTTGCATTCTACCTTCTACTTCCTGTTGTCTATATTCTACTCTATTGGCACCCAGCTGCTAAATCCTACCCACTTCCACAGCTGCAGGATCTTGCTATTTTCTTGTATTCTCCAGGCTAGTGCCTTCAATCATGACCAGCCTCACCTCTAAAGTGGCTCACTATTACAGTTGCAGTTGTGACCACTGGCAAACACTGGGTTCTATGTGCTTCCTGTATGATAATGTACTTAATCCCATGGTAGATTTCAGGTAGGGTCCTATGGTTTCTCAGGAAATCTTACCCAGAAATTTCTAAACATCAGTAGTAGTTTTCAGGGTTAAGATTTGAATGTAGGGCCCGGAGAGATAGCACAGTGGTGCTTGCCTTGCAAGCAGCCGATCCAGAACCTAAGGTGGTTGGTTCGAATCCCGGTGTCCCATATGGTCCCCCGTGCTTGCCAGGAGCTATTTCTGAGCAGACAGCCAGGAGTAACCCCTGAGCAATGCCAGGTGTGACCCAAAAACCAAAAACCAAAAAAAAAAAAAAAAAAAAAGAAAAGAAAAGATTTGAATGTAGGAAACTTTGCTCCCTCAGCCACTCTCTCTGCTTCCACACTCTGCTTCTTACTTACACACAGGTTTTTGGTTGTGTTGCTGTTGTTGTTATTGTTTGTTATGAGACCACATCTGGCAATACTCAGGGCTTATTCCTTGGCTCTGTGCTCAGGGATAACTCCTGGCAGCACTCAAGGGACAGTATGGGGCGTCAAGGATTGAAACTTGGCTGAGTGCAAGCGTGCAAGGCAAGTGCCCAACTGCTGTACTATTGCTTGGGCCCAGACACAGGCTTTTACTGCCCCTCTGCATTTCTATTCAACACAGCAGCCATAATGACTTTTTTTGAATTGCAGTCATGAAGCAGCTCATTTTCCAGCCAACCTCCCATCTCTATGCCCTCTCCTTAGGAGGGGTTACATTTTTTTTTTTTACAGATGTTCATAGGTTTCTCAGGCTCCTGTCACCACCTATCTCTCTACTGTACCCATTAAAGCAGAGGTTGTTTAATTTTTTTTTCTATAAAGAGCCCAAACATAAGCATTTTGGCTTTGCAGATCTTAAGGCCTTTGTTGCAGCGCATCACATCTACTATTACAGTGTATAAAAAGGCAGTCACAGACAATATACATAGGAAAGGGTGTAGTTATACTCTAGAGACATTGTATTTACAAAGGCAAGAGGGGGTTGGATATGGGGCCAATCCCCATACTAGGCTGTAAGTTCTGTGAAAGGGAGGAGCCATGGCCCTCATGTACACCATCACCCCCAATGCTGACCATGGCATGTAACTCAATAATTACTGAGTAAATTAATATGTCCTAAAATTTCAGACTGATTATAAGAGGTATTTAAAGGGGGAAAAAGGGAGAATAGAGAGCATGTTATGGAAATAAAGGATCCTGGATCAGAGAGAACTTTTTTGACAATACTAGATGAATTCTGTTAGAAAATAGGACATAACTTGATATTCATTGCACAGTCTTACACTTCATAATACCACATTAACAGTTATCAGAAAATTGAATTTGCTCACTTCTCAAAGCTTGTATGTCATTAAATCTGAAGGCAAATATGAGAATTGTCTGTCTAACCCCTCAGTCAATTAAGAATCATGTCAAATCTTAATGTTCTATGATTCAATGAATGGCTGCAGAGAAGAGCAAAACTCAAGTCTTCTGAGAAGGAAACCTCTATTTTCTTTCCTGAGAGTGAATGAGAATCAGCAGGTTTGTGATTCTCTAGCATCACAATACTTTTTCCCAGCATCCTCTCATTTACAGTACAATCAAAATCAATGAATCACTGTAAACTAGGAATGGAAATGCGAATCGGTCATCTCTGAAGATCTCTATGCTCACAAAGATGGAGACGTAATGAACAACACAATCTCTTGTCAGCTGATGGTCAGAGAAAAATCAGAAATTAAATCAGACTCATTACTACAACTCCCTTACAATTTGCAAAGGTCCATGCTCCCCCTTCCCAATACTACTTTTGCATTTCATTTTCCCCTAAAGGGATTTTGAATAATGATCTTTAGAGCAAATGAATGCAAGATAAGCTTGTTGGGACCTGGAATTCTAGGTGAATGTTAGAAAACTAAGCGTGTGTGTGTGTGTGTGTGTGTGTGTGTGTGTGTGTGTGTGTGTGTGTGAGACACCACGGAACTTGAAAATGTCACTGTCCTCACTCCCATGAATGAATTATCTACTGAAAGACAGACTCAGGAATGATTCCTACTCTTGTTTTGAAATGTTTAATTTTTTCTAAGTATGACCAAGAAGGTAAAAAACAGGCTGAAGGAAACACCATGATGATATCACAGAAACTACTTTACCAGGAAACTGAATCCTGGGATTCAGAAATCCTCTTGATACCAGCACCTTTAATTAGTAAAGCCTCATCAACATCCTTCGCTACTTCTAGAAAAGAAGCAAAAGGGCCGAGAGCACAGGGAGAGAGATGTAAGATATTTGGCCTGCAGTGGAAGCAGTGAGAAAACTGTGCTTGAAAGGCCCAATGTGGCTGGAACAATGTGGGCATAGGTTGAGCTACACCAGTCTCAGTCTCCTGGTGTCCCTCTGGCAGCCAGAAGTGGATTCTGCTGGTCTGTCTCTTGCTGACTTTGGCGACAGACTCAAAAACATCATCCATCTAGCCATCTAGGAGACTGGGAATATTAAGAATGGGGATCCACAGCCTATTGGGTATGGGGAAAGCCAGGTAGCTGAAATACTGGGTCTGAACTGAACCGGGGCTTAAAGTGGATCAGTGTAAGATTAAACGAAGCCTTTCCTGTCCTTGATGATCTAAGATGTCAGCCCTTAAGGAAAACATCCCTGTTCTGAGCAGTCTGGAAGGTCAGTAATTTAAGAGGAGATGTTATGCCAGTGTGTGTGTGCCAGTTGCTAAAAATGGCCAGGAGCGGGTCATCTGGAGAGTTTTACGCTCCCATGGATGAATTATCTACTGAAAGACAGACTCAGAAAAATTCCTACTCTTGTTTTGAAATGTTTATTTTTTCTAACTACCATGATCCAAAAGGTAAAAAACAGGCTGAAGGAAACATGATCATATCACAGAAACTACTTACCAGGACAGCAGCTCTAGTACTACTGTACATTTGACTTTGGTTGGGTGGCCCCTAGTCAACATATAAAATCACACTGATAAGTATAAATCTATACAACTTCAAAATGTAAGATGATAAAGGTTATTTCACCATCCAATTCTCTTCTGTAGAACTCTTCTATAGAACTTGTTGGACATGAGAAACTGCTTTTAAGTATCTCATAGTTCAAAAGTCTGGAGTTTGCTCCAGGGCACCTTCTTCCAATCCTATCAAGTCTTTTGAGAATTTCTGGCACTAGCTATTCCACAGTTCACCTGCTCTGCAGATCAGACTGGAGGCTGTTTGTGGAGAGTGAAATTATATCATTATTTACCCACAAGCCCCCAAGCACTGTATGGACAATCAGCAGACACTTCTCAGTGGAAAAAAGAAAATGGAAAGTACCTATTGTAATTCATCTCTTGTTACCTAAAAGGATTTAGGTCAACCTTGGTTACATTATCTTATTTAGGGGCTGGAGATATAGCATGGAGGTAAGGTGTTTGCCTCTCACGCAGAAGGTCAGTGGTTCGAATTCTGGCATCCCATATGGTCCCCTGAGCCTGCCAGGAGCGATTTCTGAGCGTAGAGCCAGGAGTAACCCCTGAACACTGCCGGGTGTGACCCAAAAAACAAAAAAAAAAACAACAAAAAAAATCATTATCTTATTTAAATTGTTGGGCATGATTTAAGCTGGCAATTTTGGAAATTCAAATGAGATAGCTAAAAATAGAACTTTCCCATAAAATGTAAAATTTGAAAAATCTTTATTTATATATTGTTTTGGGGCCACACTCAGGGGTTATGGTACTCCTGACTATGCACTCAGACATCACTCCTGGCTTGGGGGACCACATGGGCCAGGGATAAAACCCACGTTCATCCTGGATCAGCCACGTGCAAGGGAAATGCTCTACCGCTGTACTATCACTCTGGTCCCTTCTTTTTCTTTTTTTTTTTTTTTAAAGTTTCTTCTCTAGATTTGGATAAATCATAGTGGTGGGTGAAATGTGGTGCTATATGAGAAGTGAGTACTGGGTTTAAACACAATAAAGCAAAATCTGATGGTGTTAGTCTTCTAACCCAATGCACCTTGCAAATAAATAATTAAGTTTCTTGCTAAATTTGGTCCTTGTTTTAAAAACAGTTCAAGGGTATTCTAATTCAGCCAGGCAAAGTATCAGGTTATATTCAAGGATAAATATATTAAAGAGAGACAGGCAATTAAAGAGCAAAATAATGTCTACAATAAAAAAATAACAAAAAAAAAAGAAAAATAACAGGAGAGCAGGAGAGATACCATGGAGGTAGGGCATTTGCCTTTCATGCAGAAAGACAGTGGTTCAAATCCCGGCATCCCATATGGTCCCCCATGCCTGCAATTGGCGATTTCTGAATGCAGAGCCAGGAGTAATCCCTGAAAACTGCCAGGTATGACCCTAAACCAAAACCAAAACAAAACAAAAAACAAACAAAAAATGATAAGTAACAAGAATATTCTTTTTTTTTTTTTTTTTTTTGGTTTTTTTTTGGTTTTTGGGCCACACCCGTTTGACGCTCAGGGGTTACTCCTGGCTATGTGCTCAGAAATCGCCCCTGGCTTGGGGGGACCATATGGGACGCCGGGGGATCGAACCGCGGTCCTTCCTTGGCTAGCGCTTGCAAGGCAGACACCTTACCTCCAGCGCCACCTACCCGGCCCCACAAGAATATTCTTTAAGAAACATATTTGTAGGGCTCCTTCATGGCCCAGAGGAAAGTTTTTTGTTTTTGTTTCTGTTTTGGGGCCACACCCAATAGTGCTCAGGGATTACTTCTGGTTCTGAGCTCAGGAATCACTCCTGGCAGGCTTGGGGGACCCTATGGGATATCAGAAATTGAACCTGGGTCAGCCATGTGAAAAGCAAATGCTCTACCCACTCTACTATATCTACGGCCTTCCAGATCAAAGTTTATATCACAGGCATCAAATCAAAAAGTCTGGGAAGCACACAGGAAAAATAAACCAACTATATTTTTGGGTGCCACACATCCACTGGTGCCCAGGATGAAATCTGTCAGTGACTGAGAATTGTGTGCAGTGCTGGGGACTGAACCAGGGTCAGCTGCATGAAAGGCACAGGTCTTAACCTCTGTACTAGATCTTTGGCTCCAGCGTATAGATTTTGTTTTTTTTTGGCCACACCCGTTTGATGCTCAGGGGTTACTCCTGGCTATGCGCTCAAAAATCGTCCCTGGCTTGGGGGGACCATATGGGACGTGGGGGATTGAACTGTGGTCCATCCTACGCTAGCGCTTACAAGGCAGACACCTTACCTCTAGCGCCACCTTCCCGGTCCCCAGCGTATAGAATTTTTAACAGATTTGTGGAATCCAAGATAAAAATCTGTTCCTAAAGCATGTAAAAATTTTTGTACAGGTCAAAGACAATCTTATTGTGAATATTTAATATTAAATCTTTACCTAACTCAGACTGCATTTTAAGAGTAAAACTTGGGTATTATATGATCAATAAATCACTCAAGTGCATTTCAAAAGGCGATGAAGTTACATTTGTCAAAATTTATGCCATCGTTTCAGCGGTGTGAACATAGTCATCAAGCCAGGGCTATAAATACAAGGCACACCAATGTCATTTAAAAGCCCCATCTTACACCAGTAATAAAATGCAGATGATAATACCACCTAGAAATCATAAAAAGAAAAAAAAAAGGAAGCATAAAAGGACAGAGTGGGGAGATTTTAACCCTCTATGGGAGCTAAGCAAAACACTGAAGTTTAAAAAGAAAAACCCATACGTAGCACATTGTTCTAAAAAATAATGACAAATATTTTAGCAAAATTGTCACTATTTTAAAAGAAATGCCCTTCCTCATTTTTTTCCAACCCCAAAATGATATGACTTGAAAGAAGAATGGTATTAGGGGGAAAAGGGAAAGTGTAGGGTTAGGGAAGAAAAAGAAAATCAGAAAAGATTAGAAGATAAAAATCTGTGAAGATTTTTAAACACATGAATACTTTATGAATGCATAGATATTATGTATGCACATGGAGAGCAGACATATACATTTAAAAACCAAATAGCTTTGTGAGATAAGAAATTAGAAATTAACCCTGCTGAAAAGACCTTTCAAAGGAAAATCACAGCATTTCATCAGGTAGAAAAAGGAAAATGCTGAATTGATGAAAAACGAGAGCTCATTTGCTCCTCTTCTGCCCACTCACACAATAATCTGGAACTTTCTCTCAGTTTGTGCCAATCAACACTACTTTTCTAACCTGCAAGAGCTAAAAATCTCTTCTCTTCTCACTTGTGTCTAGATTGCATTTCAAGTACGTTAAGGGGTTGGAGAGACAATACAGGGGATGAGTTGCTTGCCTTGCATGCAACTAACACCGGTTTGATGCCAGGCACCACAAAGAATCACCCAATGCCACCAAGAGTGACCCCCAGGGTCTGGAACGTGGAGTAAGTCCTGAAAACATCTGAGTGTGGCCGCCAAACGAAGAAGTAAAATGTTAAAGAAAGAAAGAAAAAAAAAAAACCCACCTCAAGACCAAGTCTTGAGGGCAACTGTTAGGGCCATTTTAATTCCCAGAAGTGCTTATTGAATCCCAGCCTTGGTTTCCCGTCTCTGATAGAATGAATTGAAAATTAGTCAGGAGCAAGCAGATAGTATAATTTTTAATTCTAACTCATAGCTGGTAATCCCAGTGCAAGCACATTCCTAAACCATCCTAGAAACTTTATCAGAAATTATATCACCCACAAGATCATCAATAATTCTTCTGACAATAAGGAAATGATTTTGCTGAGTGAGAGCAGAATGAGGTCAAATGTGGTATTTCTGTTGGGAGAAACTGCTTGTAATACCCCTTTTGAAAGCCGAGAAAGCAATGTCCTATTATCCCTCTAGGGGAGAAATTCTAGAATGAATATAGCATTCCCACATGAAGTGTTACTACTTTTTTGCAGCTGGAAATGCATAAAACAGCACTTCCTCTAGTGCCTCCTTGCTTTGCCCTGAAGCTCAGCTTTCATAACAGCTCATAAAAAATAAAATAAAAGAACGGCAAAGCTTTAGAACACATACAATTTGATTGGAATAAGATGATCTTCCTATACAAATTGAGGGAACAAAGTCATCTCCAAAAAAAAAAAAAAAAAGAATGCCTCCATGCTTTCAGGGCAGGTACATCATTTGAAAGTGGGACTTAGCATTTCACAAGTCTCCTGGGATAGAAATTCATTTTGGGAGGGTGTGACAAAGAAACAAAGCTAACCCTAACTGCAGGAGACAGAAAACGTGCATTCAGAGTAGACCTGTGTTGTCTATGGAATAAGCTCATTGCCAGTCTCCTTTTCAGCCCTCCACAGGCCCGCTCTGAAAAAGGAACTTGTTTCCCGGCAGCCTCCAGTTGATGGTAAGCATTGTTTAAAACTTGGAGTTAGTATTTATACGCATCATTAAATGGTCAAAGAACTGCCCTTTCAGTTGTTCAGAAATTCATCACCTATTTATTGCAGACTGATAATAAACACAGATTGATTAGCAACAGATTTGGACATACTTGTAAAAGTATCCTTGTAAACACCCAGGTTCCCTATGAAGTGCTTCCTGCAAAGGCCCTATCTTTTAGGGAGTCATAGCCTGGGTTAGGGGGTGCAAGAGAAGGGGGAATCTCTGTTTTAAAAGCAGAGATGCTCACACCTTGTGGGCGAAGGGGAGTGGTGGGTAGGTAGGGAGGTGGGGTGGAAAGTGGTTTTGCTGGCCTTTGGAGATTGAGGGGAAGGCAGAGAAGAACAAGAAATATTAGGGGAAAACCCCCCCCCCCCAGCCCAAAGACTTGTGCTCTGCAGGCCCAGAATAGGCAGCTCTGGGGAGGAGCAATAGGCAGACCTGAGAAACTTGAGGTACTTCTTAGGAGATGCCAAGAGGATTTGGTTTTCTCCTCTCAGAATAGGGAGCACCTTAGCAAGGGGCTGAACTGGGGACTGAGAAGCTGAGAAAGGGCCAGGAAAAGGAGCTGAGATGTTTTCAGAGAAATAAGAAAACAACACCCCCACCAGACCCAAATTACCTGAGAGGTGAAATACTCTGAAAGGCAAAAGGAGAGAGAGAAGACTTCAAGGGATTGTGTGTGTGTGTGTGTGTGTGTGTGTGTGTGTGTGTGTGTGTGTGTGTGTGTGTGTGTGTGTGTGTGTGTGAGCAGGGTATGGCTGCCAGACAGGATGTCAACCGAGGGCCAACAGAATGGGAGTACCTGGGCTCACATTTCACATGGAGATGCTGGATTCCACAATGGGGAGCCTGGGATCCCCTTGTCCTCAGCTACCTGTGAGTAGAAAGACCCTATTTTTTTTCCCACCTTCAGGAATGGCATGTCTGGGTTTTCCTCAAGAGGTATAGCAGACCTTCTGAAATGTCTAAGGTTCATTCTACCTAATGACTAAGCTGCTGACTGTACCTCCTGAGAGGGCTGTAAGAAGCGGGGTCTCCTTAAGAGTGCCAGAGGCTTCCATGATAGTAGAGATCACTGAGCAGAAGGCCCCAGGCCCACGGCCAGCTACATGGAGTGACTGTGGCCAGGAGTACTGTGTGGCCTGTGCCGGGGGAGGCAGCGGCCAGATGATGGCTGGACCTGGAAGGTCTGGTGTGCATGGGGATGTATGGTTCAATGAGAGCAGAAACAGAAACCCCAGGTAAGAAAAGGGCTACCTCAGGGCATGCACCGAGGTTTATTCCTAGCTCTGGGCTCTAGAGTTGGGGTGAATATAAAGTGAAGAGAGAGCCCAGTCTCTCCTTGAGGAATGCAAACCTTGTAAAGACTGAGAACACCAAGAGAAGAGATGGACCTAGTTTGAGTTCTGTGGGGAGTAAAGAAAAAAAAAAAAAGAAATTCGAAATCAGGTGATGGATGGGACCCAGTTCAAAAGCTGAGCTGGTAGAGGTGTGGAGTGGTCTGGTGGAGGGGAAGCTGACAGCTGATTCCAGAGAGGAAACTTCTGGCAAGTCTCTGGGGTCAAGATATGCAGAATTTGGAAAAAAGGATGAGAGAGAGAGAGAGAGAGAGAGAGAGAGAGAGAGAGAGAGAGAGAGAGAGAGAGAGAGAGAGAGAGAGAGAAGTTGAATCAGGGTTCAGGCTGGCTTTGGTTGTGTGGGGAAGTCCTGAGCATTCTCAACAGTAGGGAAGGGCCAATTACAGTTACTGCACTTGGGAGAAAAAGGCCTGGTCTGGCCTGGATGGCTGCAAGGAGGAAGCAGGGCTGCCTTGGGCCTGTGGGGAAGAGGGCAGAGGTGGGTACGGACCCAGTTATTTCTCTCTTACGTGGACCCTGACCCTCCACATGGCAGTGGGGCTGACTCAGTCTCCCCTGTTCTATCTAGTCCATATACAGCTTTCCTAGTACGTGTGTGTGTGTGTGTGTGTGTGTGTGTGTGTGTGTGTGTGTGTGTGAGAGAGAGAGAGAGAGAGAGAGAGAGAGAGAGAGAGAGAGAGAGAGAGAGAGAGAGAGAGAGAGAGAGAGAGAGAGAGAGAGAGAGAGAATAAAAGCCAAACACGACAACGCTCTCGATTTTTCGGAACCCTTCACTTTCAGAATCCTTTGCCTCAGGCCACCTGCTGGCACTCATTCAAGGTGTCCCTTTCTGGAGACCCCAGCACCATAATCGGGAGCTGAGCCCAGCTCCCCACCCTGAGCCCACAGTCCACCCAGCTGGTCTCTCCTTCCTCCTAGTTTTGGCTCTAATACGATTACTGAAACTCCAGGTTCAGCCATCTGTTCTCAGGCCAGTGATAATAATATTCCCCCGCAGGAATTTTCACTCATACTTCCATCACTCTTTCTTCTGAATGCCAGTTTATTTTGGAGACCACAAGCACTAACAGAGGGGAATCTTTTTATTCTTTTTTTGTAGAGTAAGAGTCTCTGTTCTGTAGTTTCTTTTCTCTAAAGCACTGATATTTCTATTTCACATATCCCAAATAACATCAGCTCAAGAGAAAACGTGGCATTTGTTGTTGCTGTTGCTATTTTTTTTTTTTTAATTTTTAAGATGGATTTTAAGAGAACAGCAAGGAGAATTTTGATCTAAAAACAAAAAAGGAAAATAGACACACAGTGAGGGCTGTCTGTTCTGGCCATCACAATAATCCTTGAGATACAGGTTCTGTTATTTTTTTTTTTTTTTTTTTTTTTTGGTTTTTGGGCCACACCCGGTGACGCTCAGGGGTTACTCCTGGCTATGTGCTCAGAAATCGCCCCTGGCTTGGGGGACCATATGGGACGCCTGGGGATCGAACCTCGGTCCGTTCCTTGGCTAGCGCTTGTAAGGCAGACACCTTACCTCTAGCGCCACCTTCCCTATTTTAACTGTTCGCTTCACAGCCAAGGAAGTCAGTGATGGAAAGTCTTCCCATTGTCAGCTTTGTGGTCTCTGGCGATACTTGCCCCTGGGGGTCAGACTATGCAGGGGCTTGGACAGGAGACGCCTTGGGTGTAACTGGGGGGAACTTGATGTTTTTCCAGTTGAAGAAGGCAGATTTTGGGGGGGAGGGGCACTGAATGGTTCTTTTCATTTTCTAAAAAAGGTGATTATTAGGACAAGAGTGCCCAGGAAATTCTGAGCTAGAAGCTACATCTCAGATCTGTGTGGCTTCTAATTCTGAGCACTGAGTAGCCATGTTAAGATGGCTCAGTGACTTGTGCTTGTAAAAAAGTGTACAGGATAATTTGATATATCCAAGTAACAGAAACATTCCGTTTCTTTAACCTGCATCTCAGCATATGAGAAATAGCCATCTTCGGCAACGATTCACACCAATTCTGACACTCAGAGCAGGTAAGAGCTGCCTTGTCAAATAGTTTTGCTCCATCAGCATGTTAGGCCGTGATTTTCCCTCCAAGATGTGTGAGCTAAAGCAGAAGGCAGGCTGAACAGGAGCTATAGCAGTCTCTCTGAGAAGGAAGGACAAAGGTGCCCTTTTTTGTTTTTTTTTTGTTCCTGGTTTAGTTGATTCTTCCTCTTGGAGGGCAGCATACTCTGGCCACCTTTGAGGGATGCTCAGATTTTGGACCAGAGTGCTACTGTGTAAAAGACTCTGTTAGGGAAGACTGCAGGTAGGAAGGGGACTCAGAGTCTGCTCTAAGATTTAAAGGATTAGGAGTAGAATCTAAAGACAATACTTTTCATAGGGAATCATGCAGAGTACTTTCCTTTATTTAGTCTCCAATGTATCTGTAGTCAATAAATTAGACTCATGTTAGAACACTAAGAACATGATCCAATTAACTTTCAATAAACTTTCCATTTCTTTCCAATTCCATTTCTTAATCTTGCTAAATGCACCTCTTTTTTTTTAATTAGGACTTAGAAGCAATATTCTAATTTTATCATAACGAGGCTCAAAAAAAATTCCCATCTTTCTAGAAACTTTATTTAGGGATTGATCATTTCATTCTAAGAAACTTGCTGGCACTTTGAGAAAAGTAAGATGCAGCATCTTTGGGGCCATGGAGTAATCACCAACCAGCTGAGAGAAGCCAATGAGGCTGATTTGGCCATATGCCAGCTGTCAAGGAACTGCAAGTTAAGACTGGGAAGCCTTGGCAAATCAAAGTGAGGTTCTAGCAAATAATGTGGACCATGCTTAAAATGACCAAGTCTACCCTACTCCCTCAGCCTTTTTTTTTTTTTTTTTTTGCTACTACTTTCCCCTGAGCCCAGGGAGCTCAGGTTTTGTCATTTTCCCATTAAAAGATGTCCTTCATGGGGCTGAAGCAATAGCACAGTGGTAGGGCATTTGCCTTGCATGCAGACACATCCAATATGGTCCCCGAGGCTAGCAGGAGTGATTTTTGAGCATAGAGCTAGGAGTTACCCCTGAATGTTTGCCAGGTGTGGCCCACCCCCAAAATGAAACAAAAAAAATGTCCTTCAGGGGGGCTGGAGTGATAGCACAGCAAGTAGGGCATTTGTCTTGCATGAGGCCAACCCAGGTTTAATCCCTGGCATCCCACATGGTCCCCAGAGCCTGGCAGGAGTGATTTCTGGATGCAAAGCCAAAAATGATGTCTGAGTGTGGCCGAGGTGTAGCCCAACCCTCCCCACAAAAGATGTCCTTCCTTGACATGGTATGATGAAAGAATGCAACACATTGATCTTGGCATCTATGAAGGAAAGGGGAAGGAAACACAGAAGATGCCTGAAAGAGCACTGTGAAAGTGAGCAGTCTTAGCATGGATGCTCCCAGCCTTCAAACCAAACCAAACAAAGAAAACTCGAGAGCATTAAACACAGAGGTTTGGCTGGCTGTCATGGAAAATGTTTTAGGGAAGGATCATGGGTCCATCTGAAGATGCCCATGAGAAAGACATTGGTCACGGGAGGAGAAGGCTGAGCAGCCCTTCCCCCAGCATGTGCCCAAGCTCTTTAATCTGATCTCTTTTTGACCCTGCACTGACCCTTTAATGGGACACCATGCTTAGCTGACTACAGATGAGACAATTAAAGCACTGAGTTTCCATATGATGCCTCACATTGAGAACTGGGGCAGGCTTCACACCTAGGTCAAAGGACAGTGGCAGCTACCCCTTTTATCATAACTTTTAACCACATAAATTAATAGACATCTTCAATATTTTAAACATATATATTTCTTTGTTCGTTTGTTTTCTTGGGTCATACCTGGCAGCACTCAGGGGTTACTCTTGGCTCTATGCTCAGAAATCGCTCCTGGCAGGCTCGGGGGACCATATGGGATGCCAGGATTTGAACCACCAACCTTCTGCATGCAAGGCAAACACCTTACCACTATGCTATCTCTCTGGTCCTCAGACATATATATTCCTTTGAAGCTTAAATATACTCTTTAGAATAACTTAATTTTAATAAACACAGTTTTGAGGGAGAGGTATTCATACCCAGCAATGCTCAGGGGTTACTCATAGCCCTGTGCTCAGGAATTATTCCTGGCAGTACTCAGGCAGACCTCAGGCAGTACTCAGACATATGGAATCCCAGGAATCGAACCCAGGTCAGCAGCATGCAAAGTAAGTGCCCTACTTGCTATATTATCTCTCTGGTCTCACCAAATTCCTTTTATAAAAAATAAACATTTGAATGACTATTCTATTTTGCAAAATTATTTCAACAAGAACATCCTTTATTTCAAGCTAACATAACCAATATGTAATTCAGAAATCATTCTTTCCATTAAATGTTGAGGAATCCAATTAGTACTTCAAAAAAGCCAATAACTTACAATGAGGCCTCCTAGTCTAGGTGAAGATGAACATGAAGGGAAATAAAAAATGTGAAGATTTTAGAATGACCTAGTCACTCTGTGTGATTTTATTTCTACAGAACAACATAGAAAACGATATTCAGTTAGTCACTCTGGTATGAGACTGGGAAACTCCACTGCCTACGCTTACTGTTCTGATTTCATGGAAACAGCATGTTTTCAGGCATTTTCTATTAGCTGGCTACTGACAATGTGAGATACATAAAATTAGGCTTAATTGTCACAAGGGAAGTTACCTCCATCCCCACTTCCTAAGGCTCATCAATCTCAGTTTTTTTTTTTTAATTTTTTAAAAGAACACTCCCATTCACCAGTGCAATTTTACCACCACCAATGCCCCTCATCTTTCTCCTCCCCCACCCCTTGCCTATATTTGAGACAGGCATTGTATTTTTCTCACTCACTATCATTGTCATAACAGTTGTTATTATAGTTATTTCTCTAACTGCCCTCGCCAATCTTTGCAGTTCTTCCAGCCCTCATCTCCATTGTCTCTGAGTATTATTACAATAATGTCTTTTACTTTTTCCTTAAATCCCACAGATGTGTGAGACTATTCTGTGTCTATCTCTCTCTCTCTGACTTATTCACTCAGCATAATAGTTTCCATGTCCATCCATGAAACCAGTCTCAGTTTTAATCACAGCAGGTCTCATTAAGATTGATTTTTCAACAAATTTGCCTGCACTCCTGTTTCAGGTGCACTGAGTGCCAAGTTTCTAGAAAGCAAAAAAGACAGTGATGATGTCCAGAAACTCAAATCTCTTTAAAACGTAAGTACAGGAGGCTGTGGTTGAATTAAAGCTCATGACCAATCCGGGTTCAATCCCCAGTACCTCATGGTCACCACCAGGATGGGCACCAGTACTGCACGGCCTGAGGAGCACATCTGGGGACCCTTACATTGAACTCGGGGGTCAGGTTAGCTTAGAATCACAGGGAGTGACCTCGAGGCCCCATGATCACTGCTCGGAAGACTTTCCTGCGGTGCCCAGCAAAATGTGAACATATATCAGTGGTTTTTAAAAACTGACTATGGACTCAAGGATGCTGAATTCTTTCCCCAAAGAAAGAAAAGTGTAGCAGTATAATGCTGGCAGTGGGCTTTATAGAATCATTTGGCTGCACGATGTTATCAAATTTCTGAAAAACTCTGGCCTCTTTCTGAGGCTGGCACCCCATACAGCCCCTGGTACCCCATATAGGCACACACACACACACACACACACACACACACACACACACACACACACACAACTGATCTCTGAGTACAGAACCATTAATAAGTACTGATTACAACTGGGCATGGTCTAAAAACAAAAAACGCAAATGAAAACAAAACTGAAAAACCATTCCTTCTTTCCCACTACAAAATCACAGACCTGCTATATATTCCCAGGAGACAATTCTAATGACAGGAAAGACATCACATATAAATATTCACTACAGCATATCCCAGCAAATATCTGAGAACCAAAGCAGGATGTCTATAATGAAAGAACGTCAAGAAAAGTAGGCCACACTAGAGCAAATGAAGAACACAGAGCTATAAAAATGTTTTAAGAAAAATAGTTCTTGGGGGCCGGAGAGATAGCATGGAGGTAAAGCGTTTGCCTTTCATGCAGGAGGTCATCGGTTCGAATCCCGGCGTCCCATATGGTCCCCCGTGCCTGCCAGGAGCAATTTCTGACCCTGGAGCCAGGAATAACCCCTGAGCACTGCCTGGTGTGACCCAAAAACCAAAAAAAAAAAAAAAAAAAAAAGAAAAATAGTTCCTGTAAGAAGCTCTTCGACTATGTATGCTTTTAAAAAGCACGGCACATATATAAAATCTACCTACTGTTTGTACCATATTATCTCAAATATGAATAAAAGTATAGAAATAACTAGAAGGAAATGAAAATAAAGTTATCGTTTCTGGTGGTAAGATCTGAAATATAAATATATATATTTGGCTCAGTAGCTCAGGGGTTACTCCTGGCTCTGAACTCAGAAATCACTCCTGGCAGGCTCAGGGGATGCCAGGGATCAAACCCAGATCTGTCCTGGGTTAGATATGTGCAAAGCAAACACCCTGCCACTATACTATGGCTCCAGCCCTATATTTTTCATTTCTTGGTTTGCCTTCTTCTACTGGGCAAAGGTTTCTATCTAAAACTTTTTTAATTGCTCTATTTTCTCAAACATTTTTTAAGAATCATCAACAAAAACCCCTGACCTATTCTAAACTGCTTCCATAGTCCTATGAGATTTTGTTTTGTTTTGTTTTTGGTTTTTGGGTCACACCCAGTGGCGCGCAGGGGTTACCCCTGGCTCTGGGCTTAGAAATCATTTTTGGCTGGCACGGGGGGGCCATATCGGATGCTGGGATACGAACCACTGTAGGTCCTGGGTCAGGCGCTTGCAAGGCAAATGCCCTATTGCTGTGCTATCTCTCCAGCCCCCTATGAGATTTTTTTTTCCCCTGAAGAAACTACATCACAGAAAGCCATAAAGGTTGTGACTTCGCAGGAAGTCACATCGAGTGGCAGAACAGTAAGAGAGAGGCCAGAATCGAGAAGTTCTGTTAGGAAGGAGCAGAGAAGCAATACTATGGTCACATAATAATAACAACAACTTAATTGTTAGCTTGCTAAAGCTGGAATTGAGTTTTGTTTTTAGTGCCCACTCGGTGTTACTGGGTGAAAAAAGATTTCAAGCATTGTCATTGGAAAAAAAAACTACAAACAACCCCTACACACAGACACACACAGACACACAGACACACAGACACACAGACACACACAGACACACACAGACACACACACACACACTCCAAATCTAGTGTGTGTTCTGTCAGGAGGCACATTTCAGACTGAAACAACCCAGGCCTTCTCACACTCTGTTCTCTATGGTACAGCTAATGAGCCTCAAGATACTTCTTTAAACAGAGTTAAGTCTAGCAGGAAAAACACATTAGGCTTACCAGCCTTACAGCTGATCTCTCAAGGGTGGGACCTTCGAAGGGTCCTTGTAAAACCACCACGGTTGCCATCTGGGCTCATCAGCCCAGCACTGCAGCTCCTCAAATTTGTGGGCCAGGCAGCCTCCCAACACACCCATTCTGATCTCCCGGTAGAAATACATAAAATATTAAGTAGGTTATTCCTATCTGCCAAGGAACAGGCTTTGGGGAGGTTGAGAAACTAACGACCAGAGTGGAGGGAATGTTACATTAGTTACATCCCAGATATAACTGTATTATGAACAACTCTGTAAATCAGTGTCTAAAATAAATAAAATTCAGTTTAAAAAATTTTAATTAAAAACTAAATATCACTGTGTAAGATCTGTAATTCACTTTGGCCACAATAAAAAGTAAAAAAACAACAACAACAAACAAACACCCATGGGGCCGGAGCGGTGGCACAAGCAGTAGGGCGTTTGCCTTCTGTGCGCTGACCTAGGATGGACCGAGCGTCCCATATGGTCCCCCAAGCCAGGAGCAATTTCTGAGCACATAGCCAGAGTAACCCAGAGTGTCACCTGGTGTGGCCCAAAAACCAAACCAAACCAAACAACCAAAACAAAACAAAACAAACAAACACCCAAACAAACAGTAGAAGAAAGTTAGGAGCACTCAAGTATGGCTTGGAAACTATAGTATGGTAGTACAAGTTTGGTAATCCTGAGGCTCTGAGTTTAATCCCTAGGGCTGCTCACATGCCTTGAGCTTGGTTCTGGTGACTCTGCTATTTGGCATCCCCAGCATGGCTAAAGAGTTGGTGATGTCTCGTGCACAACCAGGAGTGTGCAGGAACCGTAATTAATATATGCAGCTGCCAAGAGCACTGAAACTGTAAAAGATGGGAGCACTGGGGCCAGGAGATGATCTTCAAAAATCGCTGAACACATTGCAACCAGAATGCTCTCGAGTGTCACAGCCACACAAGTGTCACTCTGGGGCAGCATGATAGCAGCAGTAGTGAGGGGAAGGGGGGAAGGGGGAAAAAGAAACCCAATCCCAGAGGCTGGAGTGATAGCACAGTGGTAGGGCATTTGCCTTGCACGTGTCTGATCTGGGACAGACCTGGGTTCAATCCCCAGCATCCCATATGGTCCCCTGAGCCTGCCAGGAGTGATTTCTGAGTGCAGAGCCAGGAGTAATTCCTGTACTCTGCCACTGGGTGTGGCCCACAAACAAACAAACAAACAAAAGAAACCCAAATCTCAAGAAGTTAAATGTTTTTCATCATTATTTCTTTCCAAAGCAGCAACAAATAATGCATTAAAAGGAATGGTGACATTTTAGCATTCATTTGGAGGTCATTACAATTACTTATTTTTATTTTTTTTTAATTTTTGGGGTTTTTTTGGGCCTCATCCAGTGACACTCAGGGATTACTCCTGGCAATGTGCTCAGAAATCACTTCTGGCTTAGAGGACCAAGGCAAATGCCCTACCACTACACTATTGCTCCACCCCTAAAATTATTATTATTATTGTTATTTTGGTTTGGGGGCCACACCCAATGGTGCTTAGGGGTTACTCCTGGCTCTGAGTTCAGGAATCACTCCTGGCAGGCTTGGGGACCATATAAGATGCTGGGGATCAAACCTGGATCAGCGGCATGCACAGCAAATGCTTTACCCATTATACTGTCACTCTGGCCCCAAAATTATATTGCCTTTTAACCATACATTAAAATATAGTTGACAAGCATACTTTGAACACTTCCTTATGTATAAAAAGTTGTAAATCAAAGACATTCAATTAACTTGTGGTTGTTTTGTTTTCTGGGTCAAACCCAGCGGTGCAGGGAGGGTGGGTGGGTCTTCTGGGATTTGTGATCAGGGTTGCTCCAGGAAGGGTTAGGGGGCAGAGATTGAACTCAAGGCCTGTGAACCCACCTGTGAAGCCCATACTTAGAGACAGTTGAGTTCTCTATCCAGCCCTTTCTCTGAAACTATACAACAGAATACTCTTTCCAAGATTCTTTGATAAAAGTAAGGCTCAGCTATACACCAAAGCACGAAGATTATGAGTTTGTTTGCAATATACAATGCAACCTAAATCCAATGGGAAAAGCTTCTGCATTTCTGTGTATTCCACCCTTGGACCTCCCTATGTCTCTCAGTTCTCCGAGGACAGATATTTTTGTGGGTACAGGGGAGAAGCTGAGAGTTACCTCTATTAGACCTTTGGGCATGAAGGATGGATGGGGTGTGATTTAGCAGAGGAGCTTGTGATGCTGTGCAGTAAATATCAATGGTCACATTTTTCAAGACCATTGATCAGGTGGCATTTGAAGAGAGCATCTTTGACCAGCACAAAATGACTCAGTTCCAGGAAGATCCCCAAGTACATGGGGTTTCAGGCACAGATTTGGAGAAGTGCTGAGGTTAGGATGGATTTTTTTAAGGATCAATTTTACGGTGAAGAAATTTATACTTCTACTGTCAAAAAAAAAAAAAAAAAAGAAAGAAAGAAAAAAGAAAAAAGAAGTTCTCACTCCAAGACTCCAAGAAAGAAAATGCTGTCTTGTGCTTTGATCTTGATAGTGATTTTATTTTATTTTGTTATTTTTACATTCCTTGGGTAAATATTTCAGTCATAAACTTGGTACACGTAGCAGTGTCTTTTCTTTTTTGTTTTTTGTTTTTTTGTTTTTTGGGTCATACCTGGCTGCCCTCAGGGGTTCCTCCTGGCTCAATGCTCAGAAATCGCTCCTGGTAGGCTCATGGGACCATATGGGATGCCAGGATTCGAACCACCGTCCTACTGCATGCAAGGCAAATGCCTTACTTCCATGCTATCTCTCCGGTCCTGCAGCAGTGTCTTTTCAATGTTTTTCTTTATTAAAATTAAATCTTTTTTTTTTGTTTTTGGTCCACACCCAGTAATGCACAGGGGTTACTCCTGGCTATGCGCTCAGAAGTTGCTCCTGGCTTGGGGGACCATATGGGACGCCAGGGGATCGAACCTCGGTCCGTCCAAGGCTAGTGCAGGCAAGGCAGGCACCTTACCTTTAGCGCCACCGCCCGGACCCTAAAATTAAATCTTGATGTGGTTTAAAATTTTTGAACTATTTAGATTATATATATATAATATATGTATATATATATATTAATATGAATGTGCGTCCAGAGAGGTAGAACAGAGGTTAAGGCATTTGTCTTGCATGCAGCTGTCCCGTTTGATCTCTAGCACTGCATGGTCTTCAGGGAACCCCCCCCAGGCATGATTCCCTAACATAGAGCTGGCAGGGACCCCCCTGAGCACTGACAACCCCAAGATCAAATGAGACACTGTGTGTGGGAGCTTTACACAGACCCCAATTCCAAGGAATCCATTACAAAGGGCTGGGTGAGTCCAACATTTCTAAAGTGCCTGAACCATAAAACATTTTACTATTTCATATCTACAACTTTAACCAGGAAATGATTGATAAAGAAAGCAACATCAAACTTAGTAGGCGGTGGAGATTAGGCTGACAAGGTTGAGATGGTCTCCCAGGAGAAATCCTGCAAACATTCTCGAAGGGGCAGTGAAACAGTTAAATGTGTGGAACATGTTAGCTCTACCCACTGAGGTTCTGTGGAAAGAAATGAAGGTAAAAGACCCATTATGATGATAAAAGGCAGCAGTTGGGAACCTGAAGACAATCTCAGAAGGATGTTGCCTTCTGTACCTAAGTCAGGATGAAATTTCGACTGATTTCAAAGGCTAATTTTTCTATTGCTTCACTTTCACTGAAGCTAATGGAACAATTGGGTTTGTGCCCTCCTCTCACCCTCAACCCCATAAAAGCAAAACAAAACAAAAAGGAAAAAACCTGGCTTCCCCACAGATTGTTTTAATCATTTTCAGCTCTTCAAACAAAACATCCATCTGCCCTCTTTCGTGACTCATGCGAGTACATGGGTCTCTCACGAGATCAACCTCTTTGAACAGTGGTAAACAGAGGGGGCGGGTCTGAACAGATCAGACTGACACGCTACTGAGGGACCTGCAATTAATGAGTATCTTTGTTTGTATAAGACAGTCTGAGATGACAACAAACCTCGCTAGCATCCGAGTCTGAGCTCAAATTTCAGACCAACACCTGCATTTTCACTCTTTTATAAATAGATCTAAAATCAGTTCATAACCAATCCGATCGTTAAAATAGTGGAAGTACCTGAGTGGGAGAAACTATTCACCCAATACCCATCAGATCAGGGGCTAATCTCCAAAATATACAAGGCACTGACAGAACTTTACAAGAAAGAAACATCTAACCCCATCAAAAAATGGGGAGAAGAAATGAACAGACACTTTGACAAAGAAGAAATACACATGGCCAAAAGACACATGAAAAAATGTTCCACATCACTTATCATCAGGGAGATGCAAATCAAAACAACGATGAGATACCACCTCACACCCCAGAGAATGGCACACATCACAAAGAATGAGAATAAACAGTGTTGGCGGGGATGTGGAGAGAAAGGAACTCTTGTCCCACTGCTGGTGGGAATGCCGTCTAGTTCAACCTTTATGGAAAGCGATATGGAGATTCCTCCAAAAACTGGAAATCGAGCTCCCATACGATCCAGCTATACCACTCCTAGGAATATACCCTAGAAACACAAAAATACAATACAAAAACCCCTTCCTTACACCTATATTCATTGCAGCACTATTTACCATAGCAAGACTCTGGAAACAACCAAGATGCCCTTCAACAGACGAATGGCTAAAGAAACTGTGGTACATATACACAATGGAATATTATGCAGCTGTCAGGAGAGATGAAGTCATGAAATTTTCCTATACATGGATGTACACGGAATCTATTATGCTGAGTGAAATAAGTCAGAGAGAGAGAGAAAAACGCAGAATGGTCTCACTCATCTATGGGTTTTAAGAAAAATGAAAGACACCCTTGTAATAATAATTTTCAGACACAAAAGAGAAAAGAGCTGGAAGTTCCAGCTCACCTCAGGAAGCTCACCACAAAGAGTGATGAGTTTAGTTAGGGAAATAACTACATTTTGAACTGTCCTAATAATGAGACTGTATGAGGAAAATGGAGAGCCTGTCTAGAGTACAGGCGGGGGTTGGGTGGGGCAAAGGGAGACTTGGGACATTGGTGATGGGAATGTTGCACTGGTGATGGGTGGTGTTCTTTACATGACTGAAACCCAAACACAATCATGTATGTAATTAAGGTGTTTAAATAAATTAAAAAAAATCAAATTGGAAAAAAAAAAAGAAAATAGTGGAAGTACCTAAATTCTCATCGAATCAAGTGCCATGGAAAAAAATGGCCAAAGTCTGAGCTCAGAAACTGTTATTTTAAAATTGAATGTTTCAATCAGGAGGACCAAATTTTCAAACAGTCTTAAAAATAAACCTCCCAAGTTAAAAAATATTTTTAAAAACCTTCCTGGGGACCTCATTGAACTGTACAGATGGTAGATACACCCATGAAATGATGCCCCATGTCACATGTTAAAGGAAACTGCGCATTCAAGTGAGGAACCATGACAGACACACATCAGAATGTTCAAAATCCAGAACTCTGATACCAGCCAGGGTTGGCAAGGATGTGGAGCACTAGGGGCTCTGTTATGTTGTTGGGAATGCTGGAGTATTCTTCATTATTTTAAAAGACAGTTTGTTACGAAAATAAAGATCCTGGGGTTGGAGATGTAGTTCAACATGCATGTTTTGCTTGGGAAGACCTGGATCTCATCCCTGGCACTACATAGTCAGTCTCCTGAGCACCGCTGGGAACAATCCCCAAATACTGCCAGGTGTGGTCGTCAAACAATAAATTAATAAGTAAAATCTAAATCTTCTTATTATATGGACCAGCAACCAAACTCTTTGGTATTTATGCAGAGCTGAAAACTTTGGTCCTTACAAAAAAGCTGCAATGATGCTTGTAACAGTTTTATTCAGAAGGACTAAAAGCAACAGAGATAGCGTTCAGGTGAATGAATTGCATAAAGAAGCGATAGTAAATCCAAACAGGTGAACCCTGTGCTATGCTATGCTAAAACATAAAAGAGCTATCAAGCTAGGAAATGAGTTAGAAATCTCTTAATACATTTTTTTTTGTGAAGTGAAGGGAGCCAGTCTAAAAAGGTTGCATACAATGTGACTCCAACTACGTGACATTTGGAAAGGGCAAAACCAAGATGACAGAAAAAAACAAAACAAAACAAAACACCAGTAGATTCCAGGTGTGGGAGGAGGCTGAGACGAATCGATGAAACACAGAGAAATTGCTGAGCCCTGAAAACATCATGGTTGATACATGACATTATACATTGGTCTAGACCCCAAATTTACAGCACCTAGAGTAAACTTCGGTTTCTACTATGGTGGTTCAACATTAATGTCTCTGTAAGTTTCATTGATTGTATATAATACATTCATCAGCCTGGTGGGGGATGTTGAAATGGGGGTAGAGGGCATATAGAAAACTTCTGTACCTTCCTATCAATTATTCTTTTAAAAAACATGCCCTAAAAGTCTATTTAAATTTTTGGTTTGGTTTTGGAGGTTTCTGAGCATATCTGGCTGCATCCAGGAATCACTCCTGGCTCTGCACTCAGGGACCCTCCTGGCTGTGGTCAGGGAACCAAATGTGGTGCTGGGGATCGAACCTGGGTCATCCACTTACAAGGCAAGCACTTTGACCCACTATATCTCTAGCCGGTAAAGCCACCATCATTATCCATCACCATACTTCACCTAATAAGGATAAAAATGGAAAGTTTCTGAAGTAAAGTAGTTTTACTTAAAGAAATTCACCCAAAGAAATGTGTGTGGAGAGAAAGAGAGAGAGAGATGTTCAAGAGAAAGTGGGATTTTGCAGGGTGAAAAGAAGTTCAAAACTTAAATTAAAAAAAGTGATATAGTCCCTCACCTATGTCCTTCACCTACGAATTACACCTCTGCAAGTCTAAGATTGCTTTTGCTAGCTCTACTCTCTTTGAGAGCTCCAGGTCAGTCTTGGTTGCTTCTATATTTTATTCATGTTGACCTAGAGACATGGCTCCACAAAGGAAGCATCTCTTCCTGTCCCATTACTACATTGCTCAGTACTTGGACACACCTATAAGAAGCAGATGTGGGTGAAAAAGAAACAAAATATAACCCCCCCCAAAAAACTGACGAGGCATTTGGGAGCTGGTGACTCCTTAAAAGGAGAGATTGTGACTCATTTGTCTTGCAGGAAATAGTAAGGATCAGTAAATATTTTTTTAATAAAAGGGTGAATGACAGGGCAGATGAGGTGGCGCTAGAGGTAAGGTGTCTGCCTTGCAAGCGCTAGCCAAGGAAGGACTGCGGTGGTTCAGTTCCCTGCTGTCCCATATAGTCCCTCCAAGCCAGGGGCAATTTCTGAGTACTTAGCCAGGAGTAACCCCTGAGCATCAAATGGGTGTGGCCAGGAAAACCAAAAAAAAAAAAAAAAAAAGGGTGAATGAATGAGTAAATAAATGAGAGCATTGGGAAGCTGATAAAATGGAAAAGAGGGTGGGGGCTGGAGCAATAACACGATGGTAGGGAATTTGCCTCGTACACAGCCGATCCAGAACAATGGTGGTTCGAATCCCGGCAGCCCATATAGTCCCCAAGCCAGGAGCGATTTCTAAGTGCATAGCCAGGAATAACCCCTGAGCATCACTGGGGTGGCCCAAAAAACAAACAAACAAAAAATTGAAAAGAGGGGCTGGAGTGAGAGCACAGTAACCCCTAAAAGCCAATGGGTGTGGCTCCCAAACCAAAATAATTAATTAAACTAATTGAAAACAGTGCACATGTTCTATTCCTTTCCATTGAAAATGACTGAATATTTTTTTTATCCCTTGATTATTTGATTATTATAGAATGTCTATTTTTGTCACTATTAAATTTTTTTAAATTTATTTAAATACCTTGATTACATACATGATTGTGTTTGGGTTTCAGTCATGTAAAGAACACCACCCATCACCAGTGCAACATTCCCATCACCAATGTCCCAAGTCTCCCTCCTCCCCACCCGACCCCCGCCTGTACTCTAGACAGGCTCTCCATTTTCCTCATACATTCTCGTTATTAGGACAGTTCAAAATGTAGTTGTTTCTCTAACTAAACTCATCACTCTTTGTGGTGAGCTTCCTGAGGTGAGCTGGAACTTCCAGCTCTTTTCTCTTTTGTGTCTGAAAATTATTATTACAAGGGTGTCATTACAGGCATCTTCAAGGAGGAAACTGCACTCTCCAAGCAAGTGAAAGCAGAGATTAACAGATGGGAATATATTAAGCTGAGAAGCTTCTGCACCTCAAAGGAAATAGTGCCCAGGATACAAGAGCCACCCACTGAGTGGGAGAAACTATTCACCCAATACCCATCGGATAAGGGGCTAATCTCCAAAATATACAAGGCACTGACAGAACTTTACAAGAAAAAAACATCTAACCCTTAAAAAAATGGGGAGAAGAAATGAACAGACACTTTGACAAAGAAGAAATACACATGGCCAAAAGACACATGAAAAAATGCTCCACATCTCTAATCATCAGGGAGATGCAAATCAAAACAACGATGAGATACCACCTCACACCCCAGAGAATGGCACACATCACAAAGAATGAGAATAAACAGTGTTGGCGGGGATGTGGAGAGAAAGGAACTCTTGTCCACTGCTGGTGGGAATGCCGTCTAGTTCAACCTTTATGGAAAGCGATATGGAGATTCCTCCAAAAACTGGAAATCGAGCTCCCATATGATCCAGCTATACCACTCCTAGGAATATACCCTAGGAACACAAAAATACAATACAAAAACCCCTTCCTTACACCTATATTCATTGCAGCACTATTTACCATAGCAAGACTCTGGAAACAACCAAGATGCCCTTCAACAGACGAATGGCTAAAGAAACTGTGGTACATATACACAATGGAATATTATGCAGCTGTCAGGAGAGATGAAGTCATGAAATTTTCCTATACATGGATGTACACGGAATCTATTATGCTGAGTGAAATAATCAGAGAGAGAGAGAAAAATGCAGAATGGTCTCACTCATCTATGGGTTTTAAGAAAATGACTGAATATTTACTACAAGCTCTGAGCAGAAATTTATTTTTACTGTCATATCAGATTATCGCCAATCCTACAATTAAAACCCACAAGTAGTTATACAACTAAAGAGAAGAGGAAATCTTGTCTATGTGTTTGAACAACCATTATTTCCTTTACAATGCAGAATTTCCTGCAAGCAGTTTTAGACATACACACAAAATATTAAAATAAAATATGGGCATTGATAAATGTTTGTGTGTGTATTAGGAAGGGAGTTTCAGGCAATACCTATCAGTGTTCAAGGGCTACTCCCTACCTCTGTGAGTGAGCCCTAGTAGTGCTCTGGGGAATCATATTCAGTATCAGGGACCAAACCAAGTTGGCTGTAAGCAAGGAAAATGCTTTAGCACAATATTATCTCTCCAGTCCCTGAATGCTTTTTCTGTAGCAAAAGAAACAAAATATGCAGGAAAAACAGATAAATGTGATACGATCTTGTCGGTTCTTCATATTTTTTTCTCAAATTTGAGATAAAAGCGTTTAAAACTTGAAAAAAACCCTCATATTTATTCAACTAGAGAAACAGAATCTCTTCTTGGCCTGGAACAATAGAATAAGTCAGCTTCTTATTTTTAATAATCATAAGTCATATTTTATTCATGAATGAAATGACTCCTAATCTACGGAGAACATCTATGCTAAGATGTAAGGATAAACCAGTTTGTAATCTATCTTTATTATCATTTAAACTTTTTAAAAAATTCAGCCAAGCCCAATAAATAAATAGCAGAAGGTATTGGAATTTAATCTGTCTTCCTACTCTGTTCTTCAGAAGCCAGGAGAAGATTTAATGAAGTGATTCAGTCAGAGAAATTAGGGTTATAATAAAATTTAATCAGAAAACTCTCTGGAGCCTGATGGTTTTATGATGCTATTTAATAAACAATTGTCAACACCCCTGGCATTTTTCACCCCCTCCTTTAAGATGGAGAATCTTATAATAGGGGCAATCTGCCATGAGCAAAGCTTGGGGTTTATCAGTCCAACTTCTTCATTTCCAAGTAAACTCAGACTGCAGAAATCTCTGAGCCTTATAGGGAACTAATCCTGTGGATTGTGAAGTACATATGGATAAGCAGGATATTAAGAAAAACTAAAAATGGTAAAACTACCTGCTATTATTTAGGCAAAAAATGCTAATTTTTTTTTACACCTTTATAAAAGCTGTGTTAGGGGTTAGAGAGATTGAGAAGGTTTAAGGCACTTGCCTTATACACCAATGTCTTTGATTTGGTCATCAACACTACATGGCCCGCTGAATACTGCCCACAGCAACCCCTGGGCAGAGGGATGGAACAGTCTCCAAGCACCCCTGAGTATGGCCTAACACCCTGCTCTGCCACTACCATGTGAAAACACATACATTGAAACATGCTTTTCATTTCAATGGTATGTCCATATAGATACCAGATAAGCTACTGCAAAGTAGTAGATGATTGTCACATGAAGTCTGTGGTGTACTTCATTGAGTATGATGTATAAAACTTCATCTATTTAGACTCTGTTGCATTGGACTTGATTATATATAAGGTTTAACTCTATACTCTTTTAGGTTGTTGTTTTTCAAGGCCACAGCTGGTTGTACTCAGGGCTTATGCCTGGTTCTGTGCTCAGAGATCACTCCTGGCCATTCTGGGCTACCAAAGGTAGAGGTGCAGGGATTGAACTCAAAGAGGCTGCATGCAAGGCAAACACCTTATCTACTGTTCTGTCTGTCTCTCTGAACTTCTGATTTTTTTTTGATTCTTTTTTTTTGTTTGTTTGTTTTTTTTTGCGTTTGATGCTCAGGGGTTACTCTTGGCTAAGTGCTCAGAAATTGCCCCTGGCTTGGGGGGACCATATGGGACGCCGGGGGATCCAACTGCGGTCCTTCCTTGACTAGTGCTTGCAAGGCAGGCAGCTTACCTCTAGCGCCACCTCACTGGCCCCTGATTTTTTTAAATATAAATTCGTTATTTAAGCACCATGATTGTAGTTTATTTATTGTTATTTAAGCACATGATTATAGTTGGGTTTCAGTCATAAACAGAACACCTCCCTTCACCAGTGCAACATTCCAACCACCAATACCCCCCTCCCTTTGTCCCATCCCCTGCCTGTATTCGAGATAGGCATTTTACTACAGTTGTTTTTTTTTAGTTTAGTAAGCTGTTTTTGTTTCTTTCTTAAAGGATAAGTGTTAAAAATACAGTAGTAACGGTGTGAGAGTGGCAATCGCCAATTTTTGCATAGGCCCAGCAAAATATGGGGAAACCAGAAAAAAAAAAGCCTTGGCCTAATTACAAGGAGGCCTCACCCCTGAAATTTTCTGGCTTAAGACTGACTCTGGGCTCCAGGCATACCAGGCTGTCCAACTCCTGAGTCATTCTCCATGGTCCTGGTGAAAGTTTTTTGCACATTAGCTGTTGTTGGTGTCAGGTTCCTGTGGAGCGTCCTCTAATTTCACTTCACCATTAGATGAGGAGAGACCTGCCCTACAAGCAGGTTGTTGCTATGTCGTTTGGATGTTAAGAGAGCACTCTTTGGAGTATGTCAACGCCAGAGCAGTGATAGAGTCTTCCCTGGTAAAAGTTTACTTCCTGTTAATATTATAGAAAATTGTAGTTGTTTCCATAGATGATATCTATGGTTCAGGGGTATATAGACAATGCCCATTCTTCTGAGGCCTGAGCCAAGTTATTATGCCAATGTTCAGGGTATAAGGCCTAACGGCATTACAAAATTTGTGTTCCCATCTCTATTAGATAAGAAGTTGTTTGCATAATGTAATATTTTCTCATTTTAATGTGCTTATGCAAAAGAGGAACAATGCCACAAGGTATTATTGGTACATCTGGGAGTCAAGGGAACAAGTCCAACATTCCCTGTAACTTGGTTCTAACATGAATTTTATACAGAGAGACTCTTCTACCAGAATTCCTTATTGAACAGGTCCCAAAAGGGGGGAAAACAAACAAACAAACAAAAAAACAGTGGGCAAAATTATCACTTCATAAGAGAATATTCAAAAAGAGTTATAGATGTCATGAGAATACATCTAAGATATACAAAGGAGATACACATTCCCTTTTATGTCTTTAGAAATAGTCGGTGGGGAGGGTGTTGAGTCCAGGTGTTGATTTGTGATTTGGCCAGCTGGAGGCTGCAAAGGACTCCCAGCAGTCCCATATCAGGAATTGTCTTTGAGTGTAGGCTTCTCAGAAACTAAGTATGGTAGCAAGCACAGTGAAGGAAGGTGGAGGATAGGAGGCCGCTAGGAGTAGATTAATAGAAATAGAGTATTGATTTCTTCTGAGGATGAGAGTCAATTTTTTCACTTTGGGAGCTGCCTGGAAGCTGGCTTGAGTGAGGATAATGATCTGCTTCATAAGGAGCAAAGAACTGAGTGTAAAAATGGTTAAATGTGGGGTAATGGGAAGTGGGGGTGGGAGTAAAGGACTATAAATGAGCCAGTAAGGTGATGAGCCAATGGAGGAAGGAAGGTATACAACATAGACATTATGTATATTGTAAACATAATGAAACCCTATGGGATCCTAGTAAACTATCTATACTTTATATGCGGGGACTAGCGCCCTCGCTCGGTTTAGGAATGGACAATGGTGGGAGCGACTTTCCCAAGACAGTCCTACTTGTGCAGGGTGGGGCTTCGAGAAAGCCTAGGGTCCCCTCTAAACTGCTCCCTGGCACCCACCTTGCTGGCTTAGGGAAGCCCAGGAATTCCGGGAGGAAGGAGAGGGAAAGCTGTTGGTGGAGAGGCCGAGCTCCATAGTCTCCCCTAAGCTTGGCCAAAGGCCCTTTGGCCTGGAGCCGTACTATTCCCCATGCTGCCAAGGTTTCCAGTCCCAGAGAGAGGAAGCTAGTTCCCTAATTGTACTGGAAGCCGGCAGTTTGCCAGCCTGCTCCCCACCTCAACCCCATTTTTGCAGGGTGGGGCTTCAGGAAAGCCTGGGTGGAGCCTCTGAACTTTTTAAGAAGAAAGTTTTGCTACAGCAAGTCCATGGTTGGGAAAATATTACAAGAGAAAAATTAACAAATCGAATCATATTAGATAGGAACAATATATGGACATTATTTCCAATAATAATTAAAGCTAGTTTCAGAATCTGAATGCTTATAGAAAGGCAGTCAATAATGTCTAATCCACCCCTGATTACAGTGAGTTTCAAAATAGCTGACCAAAATTGTTTTTATGTATTCTATAATAATAAGATTTCATGAACTAGAAATGAGCTTCTTAGTTACTTCAAGGAGGTAAAGCTTTACTGTCTCACACCCCTGAAAAAGCCTGAAATGTTATCAATAATAGTTAAGCCTGAAGCACTCTTAATTTTCTATAATTAAATGACCTTACTGTGTTTTTCATACCAATTTCATTTCCATGCAAAGACATTTAGGCATGCTTTAATCTTGTGCCTTTGCAAAACTATCCAGAGAAACAGATTCCCGAACAGGCTTTTTTTTTTTTTTTTTTTTTTTTTTTTTTGGGCCATACACAGTGGTGCTCAGGGGTTACTGCTGGATCTGAGTTGTGAAATTATTCTTGACAGGCTCAGGGGACAATATGGAATGCCAAGGATTGAACCCAGGCTGGCTGGCTGTGTGTAAGGCATATGCACTGCCTGCTTTCTCTACATATGTGTATGTGTATTTGTGTGTGTGTGTGTGTGTGTGTGTGTGTGTTTATTTGGGGGGGTGATAACTGGCAAAGTCAGGGGTGGGCAGTGTGTGTGTGTGTGTGTGTATTTGGGGGGGGGGTGATAACTAGCAAAGTCAGGGGTGGAGTTATACCATATAGTAGTGCAGAGGACAGAACCTCCGTTTCCTGCCTGCCAAGCATAGAACACTCAGCCCTTTGAGTTGTCTCTCCAGTCCTTGCTGGTTGCTTTAAAGCTAAAATTATTGTGTTTACAGATAGGGAAAGATATTTCTATCACTGCTGCTAGAACTTAATCCTAGCCATTGAACCAGTTCTAGAATTTTCTTGAGTTACCTAAGAGTAACTAAAGATGGAGTCTTATGAAGAAAGCCTGGAGCCTCCCACAGTAGTAAGGAGCCAGAAGCAGAGCTAGTGAGGACCTGCAGATCTGCAAGGTCCAGATTTGCAAGGAACTGTCACCCTGAGCTGAGTTCTGAACCTCACTTAGTCTCATTACCACAGGACCCCAGAGGGTTAAAAAGAGAAAAATAAAGGGGCTGGAGCAATAATAAAGTGAGGACAGCATTTGCCTTGCACTTGGCTGACCTAGGCTTGATCTCGGGCATCCCATAGGGTCTTCCAAACACCAGCAGAAGTGACTCCTGAGTGCAAAGCCAGGAGTACCAACAGGAGCATCAATGGGTGTGGCCCCAAAACAAAAATGAAAGCAAAAGAGAAAAATACTGAGAGTTGTAGGAGCATGTTCAGAACCTCTTGGTTTTGCACCAATCACATCTTGATTCTAGGAGACCCTCTCTGAGGAAGTTGACGGGATAAAAGTATCTACCGTCTATGGACATTGGTTCTGGTAGGGAGGAAAGTGAGCTGGCAATGATGAAGGTTACAGAAAGGAATGGGCCCACATGTTCAAACCACAACTTGGTCCTGCAAATTGGCATTTGGTCACCACCAAGGCAGTCAGTGTCTTCCTGAAGGATGGCCATTAGACAGATGCCAGAGAATACTGGTAATGCCTGCAGGGGAGATGGGTATCAGAAATATATTTTTTCTTTTGGTTGTAGGGCCTCACCCAGCAGCACTCAGTGGTTACTCATGGCTCTGCACTCAGAAATCATTCCTAGCAGGCCTGGCAACCAAATGGGAGGCCAGGGATTGAACTTGGGTTGGCTGCTTGCAAAGCAAATGGCTTATCCTCTGTGCTATCACTCATGCCCCTCACGGACACTTTGGAAGGTTTCATCTAATGACTGGGGAGGATAGAGCAATATAATTTGCTTTTAATTCTCTAGAGCTGTAAGCTTGGGGCAAATGGAAGGCAGAGCTGAGAATTTACTACTTGGTGTCCATCAATATATCTCCACACTTGGCTGCCATAATACAACTCAATGGCAGGTCTGAGAATCTGAATTTAAATTCCTGGCTGGAATAACTTCACTAAGAGTGTTCACAATAGGATAGATATCAAATACTTCTTAAAATCTTCTTAAAACTCTAGTTTTCTTAGTGCCCTCCATTCCCTGTAAACTTCATTTAATCACAGTAAGACCTCAATTTATCTCTTGAAATCATGTCCCAGGAAAAAGACTCCTTAGAGATAAGGAGTCAGAAGCCAAGAACAGTTTGGGTCAAACTTCACAGAGCAGTCTAAATCAAATCATGGCCAATAACTTTTCCAAATACAGCTTTTTAGGTTATCAAAAAACAAAGGCAGAAATGTGTACCATACAATGTAGACATCTTTTACAGAATTTTTTAGAGGTTTGTATTTATTCTATATTTAGAAATAGACTTTATAACTTTAATAACAAGATTAAAGACATAAGTTGGTTTATGTTTTGCAAAAAATAGTAACATTGGGTTATATATTATTGTCAAGGCATTCAGGTACTTTTTTCCTAACCCATATGTGATTTGAGATTGACAAAATTTGGGTGAACAATGAAAAGTTCTATTTTTCTTTGGTTTTGGGCAACACCCGGTGACACTCAGGGGTTACTCCTGGCTCCAAATTTGAGGGACCATATGGCATGTCAGGGGATTGAACCATAGTCTGTCCGCGTGCAAGGCAAACACCCTACCACTGTGCCACTGATCTGGCCCTGAAAAGCTCTATTTTAACTTTATAAAGGTATAAAGTTTATACATTATATTATAAAGTTCATACATTAGCAAAGTATAGAGAACAACAGTACAGAACTCATAGAAAATGCCTATTTAACTTAAAAGTTGATTAGTCCAAAATCAAACAGAATATGCAGAATACAGAATATTATGAAGAATTTTTTTTAGTAATGACAGCAAAAGATGTTCATGTAACTCATTCAAGGAGAAAAAAGTATTTTCAAACTGAAGTGGCATCTTGAAGATTCGGCATCTTACATTTGTCAATGCTTCAGTGTTGATTGAACATCTGTGCTTTTAAAATGTAATTTTTAATGTCATTAGATTGAGCTTTATTCCAACGTTTTTGGTCCTGGGATTATCAAAAATATTTAATAATTACTAGTTATCAGATAACAAGATTAGAGTTTTCAACATACTTACAAGCAGAATACTTTATAAAAGCACAGCACACACACATGCACACATGCACCCCCACCCCCCACCCCCACCCCCCACACACACCCTGAAAAACTCTTCTAAGGCAATTTGAGCATGTTAGGTTGTTACCTGCTGCTTGACCAGTTTTACAAACATTGCCACAGAAATAATAACTCCTCTTTTCCTGTCAGCCTTCAGTCTAGTTCTCCGAAACATTCTCAAGTGGCACCTGCTTAGCTTTAAACAAACCCCCAAGTTTCCAGAGAACAGTTAGTCCCCCACTGAGGGATTCTGAATAGTCCACAGTGCTGAAAATTAGGTTTATGAGTTCTAGTTGTACAATTAAAGCACGGTCTGTTATATGAAGACAAAAACCGCAAACTACTAGATGGAAGGAGAATGTAAGAAAGATAAGTCAATTTGTTTCCTTGTTAAGGATCTTGAATACTAAGAATGTCAGAGCACTCTGAGGAGGTTTTCTCATTATCATCAACTTAAATTATTAATAAAATGTCTTTTCTTAGATACTTGATACAGCTGGTCAGTAAGAGCAACATGTACTTCTGGGTACACTTGCTCAATGTAGACACTTTTCTCTGGAATGTTTATGACCCCACCCAAGCATTAGTATTTTCCATAAAAGTTTAAAAAATTGCCACTTATACTTAAGCACAAGAAACCGAATACTTTAATTTTTTACATTTTGGGGTCACACCCAGCCTGTGCTTGGCAGTGCTCTGGGGACCATATGAAATGCCAGGAATTGGGTAGGGCGTAGACAGGGCAAGCACTCTACCCTTGAACTATCCCAACAGCCTGTAAACCTATTTTAAAAAATATAAATATATATAATTTTTTATTTAATGACAAACAGAAGGATAAATGGCACTTCTATTTTATTTCTTTTTTTAAATTTGGTCACTATGAAATGACAAAGTTACTCATGCTTGGGGTTCGGGTATTCAATATTTCAACACCAATCCCTTCACCCACATCCCTTTTGGTCTCCCACCACCAGTCTGCTTCTACAAGAGGCCTTTTTTTTGGAGGGGGATGGTCACACCCAGTTGTGCTCAGGGGTTACTCCTGGCTTTGCACTTAGAAATCACCCCTGGCAGGCTTGGGGGACCATCTGGATGCCGGGATTTGAACCACCGTTTGTCCTGTGTATGCTGCATACAAGGCAAACGTCCTATCGCTGTGCTATCTCAGGCCCCGAGAGGTGCTTTTTTGTTGCTGCTTTTGCACTGTGGTTTCCATTGCTGTCCCCATTAGGGTTTCACACTTAACACATTACCACCTATCAGCATCACCTACTCCTCCTGGTTGAACACTTCTCTCCACCATAGTTGTTTCTATTCGCTGGTGCCCTAGAAAAGGCCCTTTTAAACATGGAAATCTGATTGCTATTGCCTTTATTCTATTGCATTTTTTTTTTTAGGCTAGTCGAGTGAAGCAGTGGGAGTGGAGAAGGAACAAAGAAATCTGTAACTGGCTGTGATCAATTAATTGTAAACACCATATTCTATTGCGTTTTTAAGACCAACAATCAAGAAAAAATTTGTTGTTTTTGGGTCACACCTAGTGGGATTCAGGCAGGAGTTACTCCTGGCCCTCAGAAATCACTCCTGGTAGGCTTGGGGAACCATATGGGATGTTGGGGTCCTACCCACTATGCTATCGCTCTGACCCCATAAAGAAAAAATATTTTTTGTTTGTTTTGGGGCCACACCCGGTGACGCTAAGGGTTTACTCTCAGCTACGCACTCAGTAATCGCTCCTGGCTTGTGAGACCATATGGGACACCGGGGATCCAATCGAGGTCTGTTCTGGGTTAACCGCATGCAAGGCAAACACCCTACCGCTGTGCTATTGCTCTGGCCCCAGGAAAATATTTTTAATAGCTCTTTTATAGCAAAGCACATCATAATGTGCTTATATTCCAACAAAGCAAAGTATTCATGGCTACCGAGGAAAAAGTCAGTCAGTGCAGTGAGTCAGAAAACCTGGGCAAACTAGTTGGGAAATGTGTGAACTGGAGCTAATCCCTGGATCTTTCTGGATCTCAGTCTGTGGATCTCCATCCACAGAGACAGAAGCAAAACTGTGGAGACAATAAAAAGATCCGTGGCAGCAAAGACTATGAGTGTGAGTGTGTGTACATGTGTAAAAAGGGGAACCACAGAGAATTTTTAGGGTAGTAAAAGTACCCTAAAAGTAAAAGTATGATACTAATTACAATGACTACATTTGGAGGCTGGAGCGATAGCACATTGGTAGGGCGTTTGCCTTGCATGGGGCTGACCCAGGATGGACCTGAGTTCAATCCTCAGCATCCCATATGGTCCCCTGAACCAAGAGATTTCTGAGTACATAGCCAGGAGTAACCGCTTAGCACTACTGGGTATGACCCAAAATACAAAAACAAACAAACAAAAAGCCAATGACTACATTTGACCAGAGTCCAAAATGCACACTTGGGTGACTCCTAATGTAAACTAGGATTTTGGATAATGATGCTATGTTGAAGTAGGCCCATCAATTATGACAAAATGATAAAAAAATTATGACAAAATGACAAATTACCCTCTTGTGTCAGATGGCTCAAATGCAACAGGTTACACAGAGGTGGGGGGAGGGTATACATGGAAACTCATGGTTCTTTTCAATTTTACTGGGAAACTAAAACTTACCCCTCTGCCCCCTTCACCCACAAAGGCTAGAAAAAAAGTTTCTGCAGATTCCAAATTTAAGATTCTTTCAACTGGAAACCTATAAAGCCATCCTGATTACTACTAAAAGTTATTTTTCTTTTAACAATTTAGAACTTTCACATGCTTTTAAAGAGTCGAGTGCCTCCTATTTGTAGGTTACTATAAAAAAAACCATTATTTTATTTGAAATAGGCTTTATTGGGTTGGATTTTTTGGTTTATTTTTTATTATTAAATTTTTTTAGGATTATACCTAAATAATAAATAATAATAATAAATAATTGGTGCTCAGGGCTTACTCCTTGCTCTACACTCAGGGATCACTTCTGGAAAGCCTCAAACCCAGGATGTGGATTTAAAAAAAAGCCAGAAAGACATTTCACTATTAAATTCATTTTGCTTTAAAGAAGACTGTTTCCATAAATAAGAATGTTGGATGATATTTTTTGGGGGGTTACTTCATCTGAAATAAGTGTTTAAAATTTTTCCTATTATTTTCAATTCATCTAAAATAATCCCACATTAACTTTCGATGACCTTTCCAAGACTTAGTATCTCTCAGGTGTTGTACATGTTAGCTGTCAGCTGTATTCAAAGAAAGAGAACAAAGCTGCTGTGACTCACCTTACAAAGAATTCCCATAACACGACAGAGCAGTCAGTCATACTGTCTGGTGTTGTTTGGCATCCTTGTCAGTTGTTTAAAGAGAGGAGAATTTTTAACCTGAAAATTCAAGCGCTGAATGTATTTTTCACTTTTGTGTGTGTGTGTGTGTGTGGGGGGGGTGGCACACCCAGTGATGCTCAGGGATTAGTTACTCTTGGCTATGCGCTCAGAAATTGCTCATGGCTCAGGAGACCATATGGGACACTGGGGGATCAAACTGCAGTCTGTCCTAGGTTAGCGCGTGCAAGTCAGATGCCCTACCGCTTGCACCACTGCTATGGCCCCTATTTTTCACTTTTTTGTTTGATTGTTTTGGGGTCACACCTAGCAGTGCTCAGGATTACTTGGCTCTGCATTCAGGAATCACTTCTGGGAGGCTCAGGGGACCATATGGGATGCTGGGGATAGAACTTGAATCAGCTGCATGCAAAGCAAGCACCCTACCTGCTGTGCTATCCATGTTCGTGCTATCCATGTGCCAGTCCATGCTCACATTTTTAAAAACTCACAGACTGAAGAACATTGTTAGGTTAAGATATCCACCAATACACTGAGATAATTAAAACAGTCCCAACTGTTATTTTAATATATATATATATTTAAAAACAAAGCAGTGTGAAACAGCAGTCCATGGTTAGAAAGATAACACATATGCCTTGAACGGGGCTGACCCTAGTAAAATCCTTAAGCACCACTGGATGTGGCCCAAATTTCCCCCTGCCCTTCCCCCATAATGAACTAACCCCCGCAAATAGCAGATTATAATGCTAATATAATGTCTCTAAATACAATGTCTCTAAAGGATATCAAGAGAATCAGAGAACATGTAAAATATACGTAAGCATGATAAATAACAAGATTATTTATGTAATGTGTATGGATAGACACACACGGTATCTGTGGAATTCTACATGTAGTTCTATATGCAATTTCCTAGAAATCTAAACACTTCTGAAAATTCCTATGGTTATCAGTTTCTTTTGTTGTCACTGAAACAAAACTTCCTATGCTTCTTAACCTAGTGTGTTAAAAATGACTAAGAGATATGGAGTGCAAAAAAAGAATGCCAGATTTGCTACTGGAATACTCCAACCTGTACCATGACTCTCTGTAGGAAAATGGTCTGATGAGAGTGGATATGTTTAGTCATAGGTGCAAGGAAGAAACCAAACACTGCTTTTAATTAAAGGGACTTGTATCACCTATGTTCCATTCTAGGATATGTGGCCAGATTCATACACAGATACTTCCCTTACTTCAGTAGATCATGGATAGTATACACTATTTTTCTCTAGATGGTTAGAGTGATAGTACAGTGAGTAGGATGCCTGTCTTCTACCTGGCTGACTGGGTTTTGACTCCCAGCTCCCTATATAGTCTCCTGAGTACCTCCAGGATATACTCAGGAAAAATAAGCCTTGAGCACCTCAGGATTGCCTCTTCCCCCCCAAAATGGTTTCTAGATAGTTCTGGACAAGCATCTTTAGTTTAGAACTCCTGAAACTCTGAATTTTTGATATAAAAACAGAACAAGGCATTTTCAAATTTAAGGCAAGAAGAGCTCACTTCTGGCTATTGAGCACTTGATGCATGGGTGGTCTAGACTGAGATACTTTGCAAGTGATAAAAAAAAACACCCAACAAATTTCAAAGAGAAAAAAGAAGAGAATTTAAAGTAACAAAATTAATTTCTATATTACTGTGCTGCTATTTTACTCAGGATGGGGTCCTCAAACTTTTTTAAACCAGTTCAACTGTCCCTTAAAATGATGGAGGGCTGGATTGGTTCACGATATGAAGCTTACCACAAAGATTGGTGAGTGCAGTTAGAGAAATAACTACACTAACAGCTACCATGATAATGTTAATGATAATGAGTGAGAGAAGTCGAATGCCTATCTTGAATACAGGCAGGGAATGAAGGAAGAAGGAGACTGGGGGCATTGGTGGTGGTAATGTTGCACTGGTGAAGGGAGGTGTTCTTTTTATGATTGAAACCCAACTATAATCATGGTATTTAAATAAAGATATTATTAAAAATAAAATTTAATTAAAAAACTATGGTTAAATTTGTATGTATACTGCATATATCTTACTTTGAAGTAAAAAAAAACACAGAAAGGGACCAAATACAATATTTAAAATGAAGAACAAGTAAAACTAAATCAACAAACTTACCAGTATCTCAATAGGAACTATGGGCCTGCTTTGGGCGGGTCGTAGTTTGAGGACCCCTGCCTGAAACTGAGAGGAAGAATTGAGAGACAGAGAGAAGGAGGGGAGTTGGAGAGGGCAGTGCACATCCCACATCCCAGATATGTGTACTGTGGGCTGGGATGAGTTGGCTGCTAAATAGGACAGGGAGCAGCAGGCAGCAGTAGTAAGAACACCTGATAAATGCCCTTGGTGGAGGGCTGCATATGGCCCACAGGCTATAGTTGAGGATCCCTGACTTAGGATACACTGAGTTTGACAAAGGTTAAAATTAATTTCACGTAGATACTTTGAAATTCTTTAAAAAAATATGGCTATTGGGAAATTCGAAGTTATATAACATGGCTTGCATTTCTTTTTCTCTTGGGCAGCACCAGAGCAGAGTTTCAGCTAGGTGATTTCCATGAAAAACATGCAATCTTCCACGTTTTCATTTTCTTTGTTAAAGAATCAGAATGGAAGGGACTAGTTACAAATGTAAAAGTTAAGAGAAGTAGTGGAAGTGATTATTTCTGCTCTCCTTGGCTTCTGCAAAGGTGACCATCTTCATTCGCCTCTGAGTCAATGAAGGTGTTTCCGGCAGCTGAAATTCTATCTACCTCAAACACAGGCCCCATGCCCACAGAGACTTTATAGCCTCTTTTCCTGGCATCCCTCCTGCCAGGAAACAAGCACTTATTCTTCTGGCTGGGGTGAATCATGTTTGCACTGCAATGTTTCTGTACTCTATGGATCTTTAATTGCTAGGTGTCCAGGTCTGACTGAGCTCCAGATAGAAGAGGTCGGGAACTTTCTGTGCTGATACCTAGGGAGAAAAGGCCACCCCACGGGGCAGGAAAGGAGCCAGGCCACAGGGCCTCTAGGCTTGCTATACATTTCTAAAGGAGGCAAGGGGCAGGCTGGGAGATAAGGAGATAGGGCAGCAGAGGAGCTGCTGGGAGGGGCCGGCAGGTGCCAGAGTGCAGAGCACTTTGCAGTGCTGATAGTGCAATCTGACTAAGTGAAATTTTTCCTCTTCCTTTTTGGCCCCAGTACTCAAAAATGTCAGTGCAGGAATATGTTCACCTCATCAAAGGATGGTTTTGTTTTTCTCAGTCAAACAAGAAAACTTTTCTTCAAAGATATTTAGAGAGATGTAAGGAGAAAGGGAGAAGTGTGTGTTTGAGAGAGAACACTGAAGCGAAAATAAGCAAACAAAGAAACACAGGACAAGCAAGATACATGTTCAAGAAAGAACATGGGCTTGCAGAAAAGCTTTTTTAAAATAAAATTATTTTGCTTTTTGCTTCATATTTGGGCCACACTCTGATGCTCAGGGCCTATTCCTGGCTCTGCATTATGGACTTAAGTCCTAGTGGACTCGGAAACCATACAGAATGCCAGGGACTGAACAGGGGTCAGCTGCATGCAAGGCAAATACCTACCCACTGCCATACTGTGCGAGCCCCAGATGGGAATTTTTAATGCCTGTCTTGGGATGAGTATGAAGACTGACCCTCAGCCATCAATAAAGTAGTAAACAGAAAACACCACCAACATGCATTTCAAAACTTATCCAGCAAGAGGAACATTTTTGGGCTGGGGAAAGGGCTGTTGGGTCATAGCCAGTGGTTTCAGGTTTATTCCTGGTGGTGCTCTGAGTATTAGATGTAGTAACAGGGATCAAATTGCACAAAATGGGTTTTTACAACACCCAGAGAGATTTGGAAGTGTGTCATACAGGAGAAAAGTCTCCAGAAGTGTGAGCAATCCCTGGGACAGACAAAGCAGTGTGGGCTTTAAAGGGTAAGGAATGTCCCACCTGCCTTGAGCAGCTGGTCCTGGAAAAGAAATGAGAAAGAAAACTAACTAAGCAAGTTAGATAGGCTCAGTATCTATGGCCTTTCACCACTTTCAAAGACCTAGAGAGTGTAGATGAGAAGAAACTACTTCTTGTTTGATGAACTTACAAAAATTACCAAAAAAAAAAAAAAAAAAAAAAAAAGGTAAGATAAGAAAGAAAAAAACAAACCTGAAAATTTTATTTTTCCCATTCAGTTGGGGGAAAAAAAAAACACCCACATACAATTACTACAAAAGAACTAAGAGATAGACTGACCTACTTATTATAGCCTATTCCAAACATGATTTAAAAAACCAGTGGACTGGAGAGATAACATGGAGGTAAGGCATTTGCTTTGCATGCACAAGGATGGTGGTTCGAATCCTAGCATCCCACATGGTCCCCAAGCCTGCCAGGGGTGATTTCTGAGCGTAGAGCCAGGGGTAATTCCTGAGTGCTCCCAAGTCTGACATCCCCCCCCCCCAAAAAAAAAACCAAAACCAAAACAAAACAAAAAACCAGCATGTTCATGGGGATGGGAGATGTCAAAGGGCTTGGGCAGGAAGGCAGGAGCCTTGAGTCTGATCCCAGAACCATGTGATCTCTCTCCAATCATCAACAGGTGTGATCTACCCCCAACTGTCACAAAAAAATAGAAAACATTTTTTTTTTCTTTACAAAAGGGCAAAGGAAACAACAGTAGCCAAGCTTAATTTGAAAAAGGATCATAATGATTGAGGGGAGAAGGAACTTTCCTTGCCAATGTTAAATTACAACAATTAAAAGTTTGGCAACCAGTGTTGGCACTAATACATGTGTCATGTATTTAATGCTAGGAGAGACAGAGATTTCAGAGAGAAAGTCAGACTGATAAACTGTAGGTAAAAATGAGCCTTGGGCCAGAGCAGTAGCACAGCAAACAGGATGTTTTTCTTGCACAAGGCTGACCCAAGTTTGATCCCCAGCATCCCATATGGTCCCCAAAGCCTGTCAGGAATTTTTCTTTTTTTTTTGGCTTTTGGCTTTTGAGTCACAGTCGGTGGCACTCGGGTTATTTCTAGCTCTGCATTCAGAAACTGCTCCTGGCTGTCTCGGGGGACCATATGAGGTGTTGGATTTGAACTACTCTCTGTCCTGGGTCAACTGTGTGCAAGGCATATGCCCTACCACTAAGCTATCTCCCTGGCCTCCCAGAAATGATTTCTGAGTATAGAACCAGGAGTAACCCCTAAGTGCTGCCAGGTGTGGCCCAGAAACAAACAAATATATTGATGAAAAATTATATACAAAGAGCCGGAAAATATTGGAGTAATAAATACCAGAAATTAGTGAGTTATCTTTGGGTGGTCATTCTTATTTTATTATTTTTTTGTTTGTTTTTATACAGGAATTTATTTTTGAGCGGTTAATGTAAACGGATGTGGCCATTCTAAAAAAACACTTTGGCACTTCCTTAAGAAGCTGATAATGTGGGCCTGGCGAGGTGGCGCTAGAGGTAAGGTGTTGCCTTGCAAGCGCTAGCCAAGGAAGGACCATGGTTCGATCCCCCAGCATCCCATATGGTCCCCCCACGCCAGGGGCAATTTCTGAGCTCTTAGCCAGGAGTAACCCCTGAGCATCAAACGGGTATGGCCCGAAAAACAAAAAATAAATAAAAGAAGCTGATAATGCTAGAACTGCCATGTGATCCAGCAATCCCACTTTGGGGACATCAATCAGAATACACATTAGCATAGAAAGCATCAACCCAGGTTTACAGCATTGTATACAAAACTAAAAAATGAAAGTGCCAGTTGATAAACTAATATGATATTGTCCATTTATACATTGGAATAATATATGCTATTGGAAAGATTGAGACTGGCCATTCACAGTGGAAAAGGAAGACACTCAAGAGAATTGTGCTGAGTGAAACAAGTTGAAAGGAATAAAAATACTGAATTAATTAACCCAGGTGTGCCATGTCAGGATACATATGGGCTGACAAACAACAACAATAACAACAGGCAATGACAACAGAACTGAGGTTACCTGAGCAGAAGGAATTATGGTAAGGGGATTCGCTGTCTTTGAATTGAAGGGAAACAAAGAGCATTCACTAAAGGGGCATTCTGGCAACAAAGTTCCTGAAATTTTGGCAAGAGAAAGTTCTGGAACCAACTAAACAGTCCAGCTACTGAAAACAGTGATACTGAGGATGATGAAGAGAAAGAAATAAGGAGAGAGGGGGCCGGAGCGTTAGCGTAGAGAGGTAGGGCATTTGACTTGCAAGAGGCAGATCTAGGATGAACCTCGGTTGGATCCAGGAGTGATTTCTAAACTCATAGCCAGTAGTAACCTCTGAGTGTCACAGGGTGTGGCCCAAAATGTTAAGATAAGAAGAAGAAGAAGAAGAAGAAGAAGAAGAAGAAGAAGAGGAGGAGGAGGAGGAGGAGGAGGAGGAGGAGAGGAGGAGGAGAAGAAGAGGAGGAGGAGGAGAAGAAGAAGAGGAGGAGGAGGAGGAGAAGAGGAGGAGGAGGAGGAGAAGAAGAGGAGGAGGAGGAGAAGAGGAGGAGGAGGAGGAGAAGAAGAAGAAGAAGAAGAAGAAGGAGAAGAAGAAGAAGAAGAAGAAGAAGAAGAAGAAGAAGAAGAAGAAGAAGAAGAAGAAGAAGAAGAAGAAGAAGAAGAAGAAGAAGAAGTAAGGAGAGAAACAGTTTCAGCTACACAGGGCCCAGTTAACAATAGCTCCGGCTTTCCAAGGCCTTAAGCTGCCTCAGGCAGGCTGAGATTACTAGAACAGAAGGGCTCCTGGAGGAGGAGGACTATGGAATCAGGGTCAAGAGCAGTCATTGAACCCTCACTGTACCCCACTTCCAATAACAAAACTTCTGGGGACAGTGTCCACTGGCAGACACAAGAGGGAGTAAACTTTGGAAGACCTGGAAGCCTGATCTGAGTGTCCAGGTTCCCCAATCAGTCAAAAGTGGGCCTTGAATCAGAAGGGCCCAGTCAGAAATGAGGTTCTTTGGTGGCTGGCAAGATATTTCACTTCTGAACTTTTGATGGTTTTATTTAGGATAACAGCTATTTCTATGTGATGGGGAAGTGGTGAAATAAAAACAAGTTCCTGGTCTATAGTTTAAAAAGATAACGTTTAACTGGCTAACACCAGGCAATATCTAGTCCAGGGACAGACCAAATGCTGTAAATGGTAGGAAAAGAAAGAAAACAGATTTCCTTGTGAGCTTAGTTTAAGGCTTCCCGGAGCAGAGAAGGAGGAGGAAGAGGGCTTGAACTAGGCTTTGATAGCCAGATAAAGACTGAAGAGGCAGGAAAGAAAACACAAAGGGTAATCCAAGAAAAGCACAAACACGAGCAAAGGGCGGGCACTCAGACCCGCTCCCAAGTCTGGTCCCCACTAGGTACTGGCCTGGCAGCCAGCTCAGAAAGGAGGAGGAAGTTATGGTGGCTGTCTGCCATGACTAGGCCCATTTGACCTGGCTTCACTTCTGGAGCATTCTTGCTCACCCTTGACCTCTAAGTCGCCTGCTTTAGTGCCACATTCCATACCTGACACTGGGGATGGACCCAGGAAAGCAGCTGAAACAAGGCTTGTGACTCAAGTTTGCCAAAAAACACAACTGTCTTCTAGTCACAGAATAAAAATAAATGTCAGCACAACACATCTGGCTGGCTGTGATGTGGTGATCACTGCCTGAACAAAGAAGGAAAATCAAAGAGTATTAGGAATTTTAGACAGCCTGATAAGTAATTCACAAGTCGACCATTGTCTGTGTTGTCTTTCAGAAAGGCTCTGCTTTCCTCTCTACTGCAAAAATATCAGGAGTCCATGGGCAGAGGGACTGTCACTTTCCTTCAAAATTGCACCCAGACCCCAAGCTCTGACTTCTGACTAAGAAAAGGCTGCAAGCTGGCACTCTAATAGGGGTTGATACAAAGGTGCCTGTGAGGTTCAACGCAAGCTGGTGAAGCATTACTAGACACTCTGAGCCAATTAACACAGAAGGTTGTAGGACACCAGCCGCAATTACCAGAAGAAGGTTGCTTTCTCGAAGATGTCTTCTTTGATATCACTTGTTGGTCATCTGCTCTGAATGAGAGTTGGCATTTTCATTAATGTTCATACAACAGTGAACTGAGTTGGCTCTAAACTGAAAATGACTTACTGGTTTGGCTCTATATAGAAACAGCATCTAACCCAGTTCTCTTTGCTTAAAATAGATTGTATTCTAAGTCATACAAAAGAGCTGTGAACTCACTCAAAAACACTTAATTAAAAAACTTTTTTTAAAATCTTGATTTCCAGAAGGCTGCCAGGTATATTGGGAACAAGCAAGCACTCTGAAATGAATCAGATTTGATTTTGTATTATTATTTGGTTTTCCTGTTCCCTGCCTTTGCAACTTTGGCTGTTTGCAATTCATTTGTTAATTGAATAAGTCATTCTTATAGTGATAAGTACATGAGGCACCCTATCTAAAACTCTATCACAAAAATATAATATCTTAAAGATATTGAAGAGAAAGAAAAAAAAAACTAAGGCAGGAAAATCAGTGGAAATAAAAAAAAAACAAACATAAAAATTTATTCTAAAATGTGTCTTCTGGGCCAGGGGACCTTCCTTTGTCTCCGACCCCCCCCACCCCTCACCCAACAGTCTCACCCAGAGCTGCAATCAAGAGAAGGGACCCAGCCCCACATCTTAGGGAGCAAAAGCAGGCCAAAATTGGAAGGCACTGCTCTCCAAGCTACACCAATAAATGCATAAAAACATGGGTAAACTAAGGAGGACCCTAACTTCTGGAGATACAGAGAGAACTCCTACTAAGTTCCCAAGTCCACCAAAACGCACAGATCCAAGAGATGAGGGTTTAAAAGCAGCCATGAGAAAGGAAATGCAAGCCCTGGTACAGGAAATGAGAGAATCGCTAGCCACTGAGTACAAGAAATCCATGGAGGAAGAAATTAGCCAAATTAAAGAAGATCTGATACAGAATATGAGAGACTCCATACAAAAGCAATTAAAGGAATTGACAGACAATGTAAAAAGCCAGATGAGCAGAATCACAGAGATGGAGAAGCACATAGTAGTACTTGAAGGAAAACTGCAAACCAAAAATGACCAGGAAACCAACAAAGAACTAAGAGGCAAGGCACTGGAGGAAAAGTCCAGTACTTAATGAACAAAGACAAAAGAAATAATCTAAGAATTGTAGGTATACAAGAAGGGGAGGAAACAGGGAAAGGGGAAGAACAAGTAGTTAGAGAAATAATAGCAAAAAACTTCCCCACCCTTTGGAAAGAGGACTCCGTGCAAATCCAGGAAGAGAAAAGAGTCTCTAATAAAATAGACCCTAATAAACCAACACCAAGACATATAATAATGCAAATGGCAATAAAAGAGAGAGAGAGAGAGAGAAAGATGAACTCCTTAAAGCAATAAGGAAAAAAAGGAACCTCAAATACAAAGGAAGGGACATAAGAATCAAACCAGATCTCCCATTTGAAACAATTCAAGCAAGAAGACAGTGGAATGCAATATTTAAATGATTGAATGAAAGAAGTTTCCAGCCTACAGCAAAACTGTCATTTATATGGGATGGTAGCCTAAAAACATTCTCAAACAAAAACAAACTCTCAGTATTTGTGCAAACAAAACTGATCCTAAACAACCTACTCAGAGACGAACTACACAATCCAAAGCCCCGATTGTAACAACAACAACCACCCTACACAACACAACTGCACAACAGCCCTCTCTGTCAATAATCTCCCTAACTGTTAACGGACTAAACTCTCCCATTAAAAGACACATAGTAGAGAACTGAATTAAAAAACATAAACCAGACTTCTGCTGCCTGCAAGAAACACACCTACAAGTATAGGACAGGCATAGGCTTAGAATAAAAAGATGGAAATCAATCTTTCAGGCCAATGGAAAACAAAAAGAGCAGGGATAGCCATTCTTATATCAGACCAAATTCCATTCAACCCCGAGAAAGTGATCAGAGACAAAGAGGGTCACTACATATTAATCAGGGGAACAATAGATCAAGAGGTACTAACCCTGATCAATATTTATGCACCTAATGTAGAGTCAGCAAAATATGTGAGGCAGTTGCTCACTAACCTGGAGAAACACATGAAGGGAAATGTGATAATAGTAGGAGATTTCAATACACCACTATCACCACTGGACAGATCCAGCAGACAGAAAAATAGCAAAGATAAGAGACCAAAATGAAATATTAGAAGATCTAGGGCTAATAGACTTATATAGGGCCCTCTACCCCCAGAAAACAGAATACACATTCTTCTAAAAGGTGTCTTCTGAAAAGATATTATATTTTATATGTTAAAATATATTAGGTACTATAGAATAACATATAAAAATACTATTGAGTTATGCAGGTAAGTTAAAATGGACACTGAATTTTCAAGGCATTGAGATAAAGTTAAAATAATAATTTATAAAACCATTTGACAACATACTTAATCTGAAGAGATTTATTTTTGGTGGATGTCACGGATCTTGTAGATTCACTACATGAATTAAACCTCTATAAAAAGACCTAATATAATCCTTAGCCCATAATGGCTGTCCCATAAATGTTCTTTCCTCTAAGCTTTCCTGCGATAGATGTCTTTATTTTAAGCAGAGGCTCAAAAAGTGTATTTCAGAAATGCTACTTAATCCTTTTTCATTCAGAACATTACTTTTGTTTCAGTGAAATAAAAAAGCAGCATTCAACACTCTACAATGCAGAATAGGATAATAGAACCTTGTTCCTAAAAAGTAGAAATAACCATACTTTGTGAAACATATGCTACCACATTCCTTTTCTGGCCTTATCTTTCTTTTTTTTTTTTTGGAGGGGTCATACCCAGCAGTACTCAGACATCCACAGGGACTTATACTTGCAAGGCAAGTGCTTTACTACTGAGCCACTATCCCAGCCCCTGCAAAATCCTTTTTGAGAACAAGTTTACCACCGGCTCCTTAGCAAAAACACCAGATAGGCATACATTTTTCAGAAAGGGAAGCAAACTGATGTTAGCAAGCTGTGGCAAATACATGTTATTCAAAAACTATAATGGGAAGTCCTTGCAGTGGAACCCTAAGATTATATATAGAGGTTTACCAGTTCTCTGTTTTCTTTTGGTTCCTGGTAGTGCTCAAGGATTCCTCCTGGCAGTGCTTGGGGGAACCTATAGGGTGCTATGGATCAAACCTGAGCTGGCTGTGCACAAAACAAGCTCCCTACCTTTGTTCTCTGGTTCCAGCCCCTAGCTCTATGCTATTATATTTACTAGATTCAATTTCTCTCTCCCCCCCCCCTCTCTTTCTCTCTCTCTCTCTCTCTCTCTCTCTCTCTCTCTCTCTCTCTCTCTCTCACGCGCACACACACACACACACACACACACCAGTTTCTTTAAAGAGTATGAATCCATAGATTCTGGAAAATTGCAACTAAGAACAAAAAGTCTTAAAACACAACAACACATATGATACACACAGATACATGAAAGTGGTCTTAAAACAGGTTAATCTAAGTGACTTTCTGCCTTAAATTATCCAAGGGAAATTGGGTCCTCTAATGGAAAGAGCTGACATTTCATTCTGTTGCCACAAAATTGTCCTGTTGCAAACGGTGAGCGAGCCTCAATAGAATGCAATTAGGTTAATTCGAAAGGGCTGCCAAAGATGTTAGATATATAATTGGTGCACCAAATGGCTTCTTTCATGTACAAATAGATTTTTAATCATTTTTTTAGCTTTCTAAAAATTTCTCATTTAGTTAAGTGGTCAGCAAATAAATTCTTCAAATGATGAATATTTGTGACAACTGTCCTCTTTAACACAGGAATTGCTGGTTTGCTGAGAAATAAATAATATGTTAAAAATAATTTCAGGTAACATTTAGCTTCTGGTAATTTAGAAGGAACAACACATGATTGAAAACACAGATCAATGGAAAGTGCATAATCTGCACATACTAAACTGCTATTTGATCTCTACACACACACATACACATACACACACACACACAAAAGATATACAGTAGACTTTTAAGTCCTTTAAGGTCACTTGAATTCAGTATAATTACACAGCTCCAATTTTCATCATTTTATCCTTAGAGCTTGTGACTTATTGCAGATTCTAATTTGTTCCCTCTTAAAAGCAAAATCAGGGCTAGAGAGTTAGCATAGCAGTTAGGGCATTTGCCTTGCATGAGGCTGATCCGGGTTCAATCCTTGGCATTGACCTGGGTTTTGATTCTTCCTAGTCTCCCGAGGACCACCGGGAATGATCCCTGAGCATAGAGCCAAGGGTAACCCCCGAGCACTGCCAGGTGTGGCTCCAAAACAAAGCAAAATCAAGGGAGAGTGGTAGGAAAACAAGGAATCGCTTACTCCCTGTAAGGAAGATAAGAATCCATTACAGTGACAGTACTGATTTCGATCATACCCAGTCTTCAAGCTTCAAGAGACTCTGCAAAGATACTCTTCTGTCCCTCTTGTCCTCAACCTTATTACCTCCTGACCCCTTGGCCCGAGAGATCCCTGAGAACTTCTGTGGGACTGTGTGATATGTTGGGAGTTGTGGATGAAGCAAAGTTAACTTGGATAGGAAATAGACCCAGCAAATTTTCATCACCTATGCTGAGTAAAGACAGTGCTTGCTTGGTGGGCAACCTTACAGTGGCCTCCTGGGGAACCAGGGCCCCACTGGAAGGGGTTGGAGGAAACACAGACAGCTAGGCAATGACACAGTCTTCTTTGAGGAAAGGATGATCTCACTGGCACTTTCTGTGGGCAGGGATGACAAGGACAATTATCATAGTAATGTCACACCACCATCAGCATCATTACCATCATTGTCATGTCTTAACAAGTGTCCCCTGTTTTAAGAACTTTGCATCTCTGAGCAATTGCTGGGAAAGAGGCATTTTCAGGCTTCCTGATATCCTATCACAGAAATGCAGTCACCTCTGATTCAGCTGCAAAGAAGTGACAGACCTGGGATTTGAATTCGAGTAGTTCCACCACTCCCTCATGCTTCCTCTTTATCATAGCATAAACCTATCATCCAACTCATCATGCTAACCACTAAAAGTGCTTTCTGTCTTCAAATCACAGGATACTTTAAAACACAACCATGTGAGGATGGTCCTCCCACCCCCAAGCATTCAGGAGAGATTCCTGAGCACAGAACCAGAAGCACTGAGCACTGCTGGGTGTGGCACTAAATCATGAAAATATAATAGAACTGTGATTTTTGTGCCTAAGGCAGCCCACAGCACCTGGGTGGAAAAGGCCAAGAAAAAATTTCAGTGTTATGTTTACATAACTTTGATTGATAACATCTTATTCACATATTCTCTGTGACCTGAATTGTAACAGCTTCCCTGAAATGGTGCCACCAAAGAACACAAATCTCTTCCTTTTTCTCCAAGTCTTTTTTTTTTTTTTTTTTTGCCTTTCAAGATTTGTGCAGAAGTCAGTCCACCAGCATTACTCCACTTAGCATTCACACTCCAGCCCCAATTTTCCTTTTGCTAGAGACCTTGAGACCGTCAACTCTAATATAGAGTCTCTTCTCTCCCCATAAGTCACCCAGATTTAGGAGGACACTGTTTTCACCAGTCTCTGAACTTTTCCATCCTCTATCCTTTTCTTTTCCAACCTGCTCTGATGGAGCAAAGTACATTCCCAAATGGAATAAACTGATCCCACAAGATTAAACTTAAACAGGTAGTCCTGCCTCTTCAGACTTTGGAGACTGTAAGAGTTAAGTGCGACATAATACTGCTTGTGGCTGAGGTAACATTGTTGAGGCAGCTGTGGTTACTATGGCCTCAACATTTATACTTTTGGCTTATGAAATCACTGTACATTTCACCACCACCAAAGTGCCAAGGACCCTTCACAGATGCCATTAGATATATTGGAATCTAGGCCCAAGACAAAACAGAGATATCTTTGAGGACCAAGCAGTATAACCATCTTCCCAAGATAACATATGAAAGAAAAGAAAGGCATTTTTCACATTTCCCATTGAAGTCAACTAGGAAAGGAGTTACTTTTCACATAAAAGTCAGACTTTATGGACCAGAGTTTCATGAAAAAGTGTTTATCAAAGTCATGCGCACTCTTTCTTTCCTTCAAATACATGACTTTTATTTTTCCACTTTTCTAACAGAACATGGTACAGTAGGCTCTATTCTATATAAATACAGAAAATCCAGCATAATAGTATATTGTGTTTAAGAAAAGAATCCAAATAAATAAAGTTTGAAACAGTGGGGTTACTTTCCCAAGTCTACAGAAAATATTCATGGAATTAGATCCTACAACTATTTCCTGACAATCCTGAATAACATAGTTCCTTCTATTAACCTACCTTTTAAAAAAACCCAAAACAAAAAAACTAAAAATTTCATCTACTGTGAAACATAAGTACTTCTGCAGCCCTGAGCAAAAAATCTGATATGCATCAATGTGATAGTTGAATGGCAGGAATGAATGGGGATAGTATTCAGGAAGCAAAAGAAAGTCCAAATGAGGCCATTATTACTCCACTGCATAACCACCACCATCAAAAACAAATTTGTCTTCATGAGAACCAGACACACATGTTCATATCATCTAGCATGTTCTATCCTGGCCCCATGTTCTGAGTCTTTTTAGATTATCATTTAGAACAGGGGGTCTTCAAACTACGACCCGCAGGCCACATATTGTATTTATTCCCATTTTGTTTCTTTACTTCTAAATAAGATATATGCAGTGTGCATAGAAATTTGTTCATAATTTTTGTTTTTACTATAATCTGGCGCTCCAACAGTCTGAAGGACAGTGAACTGGCCCCTTGTTTAAAAGGTTTGAGGACCCCTGAATTGAACATACATGATGCTTTCATCTTAAACATTGTAAAATACATTCCAATTTGAGACTCATTTTTTTAAGCAGGAAGCTCATGTAATTTAATTTGATTTAATGTAATACATGGTCCAAGAGTTAATTTTTCCCCTAAGTAGAGAATGATCAAATAAGTATTTTGTTCATATCCAAAGGCAAATATAATAAGCAGTTGAAAATTATTGGTAACTTTCCAATTAACTTGAAGACAACTTATTTTTTTGATGGCCTAACACCAATAAGAGGCACATTTTAGCTTTTAGGCTTAAATTAAAATGACAATAAATCACAAGCTAATGTGTATTCTCTTTTTTTGGTCAACAGTAAAATACCACGGGCATTTTAAACACTTCTCTGGATGGTCGCTTCAGATCTCAAGTCTTGCTATTGCCAAAGAGACCACCTATCTGAATACAGCAAGAATGCAGCAGGATCTAGAGCTGTTAGGAAATAGCTCCTGAGCTAAGGAATTCACAGTACTGAGAAGTGGAAGAAATATTTTGTTCCACTTTGGTGCCTTCCAGAATGATTTGAAGATCCTGAAGAAGTTATTCAGTTTATTCACAAGATGATGAAGAACCAACGTAAGCAAAGAAAGGTCGTATGGAATAGGAAAGAGTTGGATTCAGGACAGTTCCACATAAAGCACTTGTTTCCAACTTAGCCTACTAAGCCAATCACCCAGTTCTCTGGCAGTCTTGAACCGATTGCTCTACCTAGCCACTGTATATATCATTTGAGTGTCCTTTTGTCACAAATAATTAGAGAAGAGGCTTGTTTAATGACACTTCATCAAGCCCAAAACTCAATTCCCAATCCCAAAGGCAGGTCTGGCATTTTTTAATTACAGGGTTGAAATGAATGTTTATAAATATTTTGCATGCATAAAACAAAATCTTGTGAACAATCTGAGTCTTTATTTTTACAATGACAACACAATCTCTGAAATGTAAGACAGAGTTCATAATGAGGCCTTCATTGATCACTTCAAGGGCAACAAAAGGTGATGGGACAATTTCAAGATTTTTAGTATATCTGCTCTTATGGCTAAAAGCCATATAATACTTATCTCCTATAAGAACATAACAGAAAACTTACATGAAGCTACCTGTGGAAAATTGCTTCATGCAAAAACCGGGATCAATTTCATTTTACTATCAACAAACATCTCCCTTGTTTCTGAACATAATGAATTCTTGCATTTACATTCAGATATTACTGAGACTGTAAAAACATTGGCAAAAGAACTCCCAAGAGCTTTCTAAACTTGTTTTTCCTTTTAAGTTGCAATATAGTTTATAATAACCCTTGGGCAGTAAGACAGATTTCCAAGTTGATAAGTAAATTGCCCTTTTTAAATTGAAATGATCTCTTTAAGCAACCCAAGGCATGTACAAAACATGCCTCAATAAACTCTGCATATTTACACGTGATATTAAACCTGACAAATAAGAACTCCAATTAGTTTACAGCATGTCTCCTTAACCTTCTATTATCTTTTAATGCTTTAAATACTCTGAACCCTAAGAAACAATAAAATTATGAGGCAATTAGTTAAATCAATAAAAATACAATTACTTTTGAATGGAGAGGTCAGACCTTGCAAGTCTTGTGGTAGTTTCAACCCTGGTTAACTGTAGTTTCACACATGGGTTCCATGAACATCATGGAATAGTCTCCGAGCACTGCCAAATTTCACTTCCCAAGTAAATAAATGGATATGAGTGCATAAAACTTTTGACTCAGATTCTCAGAAAAAGTTTTATTATTGATTTTTAGGTTATAGTTTTGGTCCCATGGTTACAACAATACTAACATTTATGGTCATGACATGCAATTCCTGTGTCTTCACCACCATAATGCCCAAGATCCTCAACCCTTGTAAACTCTGTAACTGCTAGCCTGCTAGCCTCTTCATTTTTCCCAAACATTGCCTATGGCTGGGTGGTCTAAGTTGAAAAAGATCTTAAGTCCACTGGTGCTTCTTCCTTGAGACTTTCAGTTTGTCCTCAAGCAGTCATTACTTGTATGTGACTCTCAGGCATTGGGTCTGGTACCATCCACAGAGCACATCTGCACCTCTGATTTGGAGCAAAATTGAAAAATATCAAGACTACATCATCAAGTCAACAAGAATAGGGGCTTAAATTAAGTACAAACATAGAATAGATGGGAGGGAGGATGTTGAAAAATGAAAGATTTGAAAACAAGCCAATTCCTTGAAGGTCAAACAAAAAATTTAGAGCAACTAAATTAAGGGTTCATTATATACAGTGGGTGACTATATAGCATAAGCCATCTTAATCATGAACAAACCCCCATCTTATTGTTTCTACCTGCTATCCCCTCCCCCAAACAAATGTACATCCCCCTACCTTCCATTGGCACACTTTAGGGATAAATTCAAAAGTTAATTCTCTTTCTCTGACCTGCTCTTTTTCTACTTTTCTGGAACAATTTATTGTTTAATACTCTGCATATAATGCTAATTTCTTCCTGTGCACCTTGTACCACAAGCTAGGTTGTTACTTCCCAAGGATAGATAGTCTTCGTCATCTTGGTACAACACAAGAATCCTAAACAGCCCTACTAAATGGTGTAGATCAGGGATCTCAAACTCGCGGCCCATGGGCCGTTTGCGACCCTCTGTAAAACATTTTGTGGCCCTGCATTAGAGGAATCTTTTTTTGTTTTGTTTTGTTTTTTTAATTGTTTGGGTCACAACCCCCAATGTTCAAGGCTTACTACTGACTTTGCACTCAAGGATCACCCCGACTTTGCCTCCTGCGGCCCCCAGGTAAATTGAGTTTGAGACCCCTGGTTTAGATAGTCACAGATGCTTAAAATAAACAAGTTCAGAAAAGATTCAAGGAAATGTAGGATCATTTTCATAAGGGCTTCTGAAGTAAAAAGAGAAAACTGTGAGCTCCACATTAGCACAGGAATCTAAAAAGCTAGAGGAAGGCCCATCCTCTCATGGTCTGATGCTGCGAAGGTGTTTCCTTGGTAGGTTGGCATTTGTGATGCCCAGAATTTGAGCTCCAAGACCACTTGTCTGGGAATAAGACAGAATTCAAAATTGGGTTGATGGGCCTGTGTTCTATCAGGTACACAACCAGGTAGCACCTAGAAAAAAAAGGCTTATTCTCTGTGTACATCACTTCCATTGTTGATCTATAGCTCTGAAGTTCTCTGGGCCCTGTTTGGCCCTGCGCTTCCATCCTGAACTTTCTATAAGCCAATTACCCAAACTATCTCTCAGCCCCAAACATCAACTTCTAAGGTAATTCTTATTTGTGGCCTAAAACAGCAAACAACTCCCTTTTGCAAATTGTCTCCTTATTAGGCTTCAAACTCCCCAATTAGCAATGAGCTTCAAAATTCTCATAATCCCAAACTCCTTCTCTATTTATCTCCTCCCCACTCAATTCCTCATGCCAGGGTTAATAGCTCTTCTTGCAGCCCCCCTTTTTGTTCTCATCTGGGATTCGCCAACACATTTGCCCACTGTGAGGCTTCCCTCTTGAACATTTGCTTCTCTCTGAAAAATCGACATTTTTGTTCACACTAATTCCTCCAGGGAACCATAGCACCTCAATTCTCCTGACTACTAACAACACAGGGACCTTGAGAATGACTTTGTGGAAAGTCTTTTTACCAACCTGAAAATTCCATGCCTCCTCTCTCTCCCCCAGTGGAGAAAGCATCTGTACAGAAGGTAGAGACTGTTCTAGATGGTAGAAAGAAAAGTCAAGAGACCCAGGAATCCTTTAGCAACCCAAGGAAAGAGCACAACTGTAGTAAGTCATCAAAGTTCAATTGTGACTAAGTTTTTGATCACCTAGATTAAAAAAGAACACATTTCTTGGAAGTAATGGGTTCATAAGTGAAACTTTTGATCTGGCTTGTATTGACATGAGCCTAGCAGGCAAGTCTGGAAGTTGTAATAAATCAACAGTCATGAAAAAAAATAGAAGTAAACAAGTTTTATATTTGAGAATGAGAACCAGTCTACTCCATATATTAGGACTATTCCTATCTTCCCAGGGAAGAATATGGAAGTAAAGGTTAAGTTAAAACAAATCTTTTTCTTTGGTTTGGGGACCAAGACCAGCGGTTCTTGGGGTTACTCCTAAAGATTCCTCAGAGACCATATAGTGCCCAGACCCAGACCTGGGTACTGGAGAGATACTCCAGTACTTTATAAAGGGGTTACCTAAGTGTGATCCATGGTACCACATATGATCCCCAAGTGTACTAGGAGTGATCCCTAAAGATAGATTCAGGAGTAATCCCTCAGCAATGGCAGATGTGGTCCCCAAATAAGCCCAAAACAAAAATCCAGGCCTCCACCATGCAAAGCAGCCCTGAGATAAAGAGAATCTTAATCTTAACCCTCACTTTTACAACTTTATCTCTAAGAAAGCCTGCAAAGACTACTCTTCCTCTCACCCTTCTTTCCTGTTTGCCCTAAGACAACCACCTCTTATCTTCCCATTTTCACCCATCACAAGGCCACCCAGAATGACAGTCCATTTTCAACTTCTCTCCCGAGTGTCCATATTTGGCCAAGTTTGATGAACCGAGAGTGGCAGCTACAGAGGAAGCAAATTCCCCATTCTGTGTCCTCCCACCTCTGCTAGGCAGGCATGGTGGTAAACTCTCTCAGACCACATGAAGAAAAGCAACTTTCAGGAATGCCCAAGAACAAGGGAGATGACACAACAGTCTCTGGTGAGGTCAAACAGAACTTTGTAAAGCTATTAGAGCAGTCTGAATATTGATGTAAAAGAGGGGGAAAATTGGGGTTGCAGAAAGAGAGAGTTCTATGGGCTAAGTGCATGCTTTGAGTGCCCATGGCTGGGTGTACTATCCTGCCCCCAAGCTCTGCCATGTATGGCCTCCAAACAAAAAAAAAAAAAAAAAAAAAGAAGAAAGTAGAAAAGTTTGAATTTCTGTCACAGTTAAGTCTATGTTCTAATTGCTATAAACTCTCATTTGCTAGTTATTACCCCTCAGTAGCAATCTCACAAAGCCAGCAGTGCCCCTTTAGTCTGCTCCTTCAGTATTTCCCGAGGGAAGGTGGGAGTGAGATAGAGACAGCAGGTTCCCCCTCCAGAGGTTATTTGTGTTCATTGAACACACTGAAATGTTGAAGACAGATGATATTCATTTTGTTCGAGGTCCCTCGGAGCAATGAAGAATATCCAATGATTAGTGCACGAAATTTCCAGGAGAAAAGGTGGTGCAAACTTTATTAGACTCATATTTTAAACAGTTTCACTCAATCTTGCCTATGCAGAAAATTTGATCCACATAACACATATGATATGGCTTTGGTGTTATGTGCCAGCAAAAAAAAAGTCTATAAAATATTTACTGTGTTTGGGGGGAATTACTTTGATATTTTCATGATAGAAAAATGAGTTTCCTGTCACTGAGACACAACTCCCACACCGGGCCTAAATCTACTTCTAGATGAATAGCATTGTGACATGTGCTAGACTTTGGCCATTTGTCTCACACCATGTCATGAATGCAAGAAAGCTCTAGCAAGAAATTCTTTGCAGACTCACTGAGGACTACTGAGGCAATGGAGCAAGAGATGTAGGTGACTGGCATGCAGGAGCCATTCTAAGACACTTACTTTTACTGAACAGTAGTAGTATTCTTCTGTAGGAAAACTTGCAAAAGAACTGAACTCATGCTTAAGAAACCCTGCAGCACGGCCAGAGAATAGTACAGTGGTAGGGCGTTTGCCTTGCAAGCAGTTGACCTTGGACAGACCCAAGTTCGATTCCTGGCATCCCATATGATCTACTGAGCCTGCCAGGAGCAATTTCTGAATGCAGAACCAGGAGTAACCCCTGAGCATCGCCAGGTGTGGCCCCAAAACAAAACAAAACAACAACAACAAAAACCCAGCAACAAGACCAGTGAGTCACAACTGAAGGCAGGGATTCAGGAAATGAACCTAAGAGTCACACCAGGCTGAGACTTAACAAAGTGCTGGGTCAGGGTATTTGAGCACATTTTTAGCAGTGTGAGGCCCTGAATTTGACCCTCTTCCCCATCATTGCAGACAGGCTTGACCCAGTCTCTGAGCATTTTGAAGAATGGCCAAAAGCCCAAGATGAATCAAATCCCAGCTCTCATTGGGAAGCTATAATTGAGCAATCAGGGAACAATAAGTTGTTATTTTTTTTTCCAAGGGAAGAGACATCTCCTTTAAAAACCTGAAACTCTCTTCTCTAGATCAATGGACTATAGAAGTCATTCTACAGGGCACCAAGATATACAGCCTGGCCACAAACAGGTTTGGAGATACCTGGGAAAAGAGTACCAAAGACAACCAAGCTGCATAGTGAGAAGCTGTTCTGGGCTCAGTGTGGATGCAAGTGGCACAAGGTAGCTTCTAAGAGAAATTGAGAAGACAGGTGAAGATTGGTAAAGAAGACTGATAAGAGTCAGACTGCTGGAAGCTGACCTGCCAACCCAGTGCAGGGCAGTCAGAACCTGAGGGCAGAGCTGAGCAAGTCCAGGCAGCCAGAATCCACCCCCAGAGACACCAGTTTCTCTCCCCAGAGCATTGGCCAGTAAAGAACATTACCCAGGTAACTGCCTCGTTTTGATGAAGCCATTAGCAGACTAGACTCCCAAGATGCTCAAGCTTTTCAAACTCAATCAGTGACCTGGTCAGTTTATGAAAGAGCAAATAAACTTTAAAAGTGTATTTTCTGTGGGGCTCTGAACTCAGAGCTTTTCACCAACCTGTGTGCGCGATGTATTTTCTAAGGGTGCTTTCTAACATGGAACATTTCTTAATACTATTGGTCCAATTACCCCCTTTAAAGAATTGCCAGCTAGGATGCAGAATCAACCTACAAATCTTTCAATGACAGATGAGTGGACCAGGAAGGTGTGTATACATAAAAAATGTCAGGCGGCTGCAAGAAACAATGATATTGTGCAATTCACTGCAACATGGAGGGAACTGGAGGGAACCATGTTAAGCAAAGTCAGTATAGGAAAGACTTACTGGATGGTCTCTCTTCTCCATAGTATATAGGATAACAGGACAAGAGAGTGTGAAGTATCAAAGGGGAAACATCTAGATTATCCTGATCCCTTGACTACAGAAATGAAGAGGAAAGGGAAAGACAGAAATCAAGCAGAGATATAAGGAGAGTGAACAAGAAGTAGTAGGGGCCTTGGGCATAGAGGTGGTGTAGAGATGTTGTATATATGCTATCTCTCTGTCTCTATCTCTATCTCTGTCTCTGTTTCTCTCTCTCTTTCTCCCCCCCCCCCCCCCGTCTCTCTCTCTCACACACACACACACACACACACACACACACACACACACAAACACACACACAGAGTCAACATTATACTGGAAGCAGGAGACCCAAATGACAGTAACACAACTCAAATAACAAATTTTAAAAAGCAAATAGCAAATCTCTATGAAGGAAGCAGTCTGGGGGGTGGAAGGAAGTCGACATAGGCGGTGGGATTGGTTTCAGCAGACAATGACAGGAACACTGCATGTCCGGAACACTACTATGTGTAAATCATGGTGCTGTAATAAAAATAAAATAAAATAAAATATATATTAGCTGAAGTAACATGTTTACAACCGTGTTGTCGTTGATGCTTCCTAGTGTATAAACTTACTACTGCTTCACCAAAGCCCCTCCTCCATTCCTCTCCTTATGTCACTTCTAGGCAGCCTCTTCCTCCTCCTATTGTTTGGCAACTTCAGATCAGCAGCCAAAATCCAGAGTCGGTTACAGAGAAACTCTTAGGACACGGCTTGATTCACAGAACACAGTTCCCGGAGTGCTTGAGTGGGCAGACTCTGCTCAGTCTGCATGTGAACTCAAGTTCCATGAAGCAAGGCCAAGGGACTGCAGGAAAGATGTCAGCCTCTTTACGAACACACACTTCCTCCTCTGTAAAATGTCAGAAGAGCAAACCCAGAATGCAGAAACACGCCACCAGCCAGCTTGGCAAGAATTCAGTGCAAGTTCCTTATTGGTATGTAATGTACTAATTGGCATGTAATATGCTACCAGTCGAGTTTTTGATAAGGAGTTGGGACCCCACATGGATGGCAGGGGGGAGAGTCTGTTACAAACTGTTGTATTACTATATATAGATATGCAAATAAGATGCACTTTAAATATGATTCAAGGACTCAGAGGAGCTCTATCATAGCACAGTGAAATAGGTGCAGCCTGACTATGCAGTGAATCAAAAGGTAGCCACAAATTTCATCTCTAAATGCTTAGAATGTGGAGAGAAAGATTTGACCAAGTCCAGGAGGGAATAGGCTGAGTCACTATTCTTCATATAGATAAGACAGAAATAAGATTAATAAATGAAATTAGGAAAGCAATATATTTACTATGTCTCACAAGAAAGCCTATGGCACTGATTTCTTAATATTTACTCACTAAGCATAACTTTAAAATCCTCACAATTCAAAATTAAGTTGTGGACAATGCTGTGGAAAGCATAAGAGAGAAGAAAATAAATCACTTATATGGGATAATTATTCTTCTAGTTTTGATCTCTATATTTTTTTTTGTTTGTTTATTTCTTGGAGCCACAGCTGGTCATGCTCAGGGGTTACTCCTGGCTATGCGCTCAGAAATTTTTCCTGGCTTGGGGACCATATGGGATTCCAGGGGATTAACCGAAGTCCGTCCTAGATCAGCCATGTGCAAGGCAAATGCCCTACTGCTGAGCTATTGCTCCCGCCCCAAGAATTCTGTGTTTTTATCTCATTTAATTGTTGCTTTAATCAAGAAGCATGCCAATTTAAATAGCAAGTTTTAGAAACCATCTTATAAAACATACATAAAAATAATATGTGCTTTTTATTCCTCTTTAAGGATAACATTTTTTTTCAAATGTAATACAGATGATAACTTGGGATCTGCAATTCTAAGTTCACTGATACTTTAAAATGTATATATTTGTAATATATAATGTCCTTTTTCCTGAAAGTATCTCAATGAGAAAAGGGACAGATATTAAACATTAACTTGCAAAATCTAGTATCTGTTCTAAAAACATTATGTAAATTAAAGTATTTTATGGTAAAATAAAAAGGCAAACCACAAAGTAGTATATATAATCTCCATATACATAAATACCAAATGCATATAAAGAATACATTAAACACTAGCAACTGAAACCATGCCCACAAATGCAATTGCCATGTCTGTACTGGGCCAGCCCCATAAACTCACTCTGTTCTTGAAAGAGCCATGAAAATGTATGGGTACAAAACCAGGCAGCTAAAAGATGGCAATCTCTGGGAGGCAGGGAGAAGAAAGCAGACCAAGTTTTGGCCCTGCCAAACTCATGACTGCTGCACACATCACTCACCATCGTCACTTCTCCAATGGCCCTGATTCACCACTCTATGGCTCTCTGCAGAGACATCAATCTCCAGATAAGCCAGTATTTGGGCTGACATCACCAGGACTTTTTTTTGGGGGGGGGGTCACACCCAGCAGCACTCAGGGGTTACTCCTCGTTCTATGCTCAGAAATCGCTCCTGGCAGGCTCAGGGGACCATATAGGATGCAGGGATTTGAACCACTGTTCTTCTGCATGCAAGGCAAACGTCTTAACTCCATGCTATCTCTCCAGCCCTACTAGGACTTTTTTTTGGAGTGAGTTCAGGCACCCTCCCCTGACCTTCTTGTATTTCCGAAAGCCCTGACAGTCAAAAACACATCCCACAGAAGTTGCAGTATCAGCAATAGTGCTTGAAATTCCTGTAACGTGGCCACTAAACTCCAAATTTTTTTTATTAGCATCATCAATGTAGATGCCACCCAATGTTCTGAAACCAAAGAAATAATAGAATGGTCAACTAGCAACAAAGGCTAATAAAGTTTTTGACAATGACTTCATGGTGAGATACAATAATTTTCACAAATTTTATTGGTGTTGTACTCTTTTATCCTTTATTATTATTATTTTTAAGAATTTTGCTCCCACTTACCTGGAAACAAATGTACTATGATCAACTATGTCAACTATGTTAAAAGTGGTGTTTAAACAAATTAATTTATATTAAAAAATAATATCACAAATATCAAAAAGAACACCAAACATATCATGATGATTGTTTTGAATAAAATAAAGATCAGTGTCTTTAACTTTCTGATTTGCTGTCATTTTACTTTCCTCAATAAACAGTCTTAAAAGTCTAGGAAAAAAAGAAAACATATACTAAGCCACTTTTCACTTTATAACTCCAAATAATAGGGGCCGGAATTGCTTTGCACGCAGCCGACCCAGGACAGACCTGGGTTAGATTCACAGCATCCCAGATGGTCTCCCGAGTCTGTCAGGAGCAATTTCTGAGCTCAGAGTCAGGAAAACCCCTGAGCACTGCCAGCTGTGGCCCAAAACAAACAAACAAAAAACCCTTCAAAAAATAAATCTGCACAGTATATTTTCACTTCACAAGGATTCTCAAAATGGTGCGAACTATGTTCTTCCAAGGAGGAAGGGAATGAAGGGAAAACAATGTATATCAGACTGAAAGTTCAACACTGCCCTAAAGAGCTGTAACCAGCCCAATTTAATGGACAAGAACACGGCTTGCAGGGAACATGGTTACTTTGCTTTACAAGTGAGGAGAGGGAGACACACAGAGAAGTTAAGCCATTTGGCCACGCTTACTAAAGCTATTAGCAGTGTTTATATGAGGATTTCAACCAACGTCAGAATTGAAGTATATTTTTACTGAACAACGATGTCAGCTATTATGTTTAATCTGCCAGTTTATCCCGAGGGAGCAACATATTAGAGTAAGGTAAATGCAATGTCAGTCATTTCCTCAGGCTCCTTAGCATTCACAAGGAACAAAATTCATAATTATTTACCTAATTATTTTTAAAAAGAAAATAAAACATTAAAGTAGATCAACTGCCCTCTACCTTCCTACTCTCTGAGTTCCCAAGACAAATAATAGGCTTAAGCCCTTGACCTTGTCCTATAACAAAGTTCCACCTTTCCCTTCTTCCTACATTATAACAGCTTATGCTCCTCGCTCTATTCTACAAATCACTAAGCATAAAGAACAGAAGAGAATGGACTTGAATATACCTTCTCTAGGAATCTTTCTGGACTCACGTTTTTCCAAAGACCCAGTGAGAGCAAGAAGGAAACACTGAAAGTATTCTGAAACTATCACTCTGATGAATCTCTTGAACTTAAACACGGTATGTCTCTTACTTCACTTCAAGTTATGCAACAGAAAAGGTCATACTTCACACAACAGCAAAAACAGATGGATACACCCTACACTCCTAAAATTGATGCAAAGGATGAAAAAGAATCCAGAATCTCACAGCTTTGCATTTAATCCAGAATGTACAACTGTTTGCTACCTAATCTACAGTGCAAAGCTCTAAATTCCATATTGCTAGCCAGTAGGCCTGATTTTTGTGCTAAATAACTAAAACACTTTCATTCATTTCACTGCCAGGGATGGGAGCATGTAAGCAGTATTAGACAACTATAAAAATATCTTCCCAGGGGCAGGAGAGATAACATGGAGGTAGGGTGTTTGCCTTGCATGCAGGACGGTGGTTCAAATCCCGGTATCCAATATGGTCCCCTGAGCCTGCCAGGAGTGATTTCTGAGTGTAGAGCTAAGAGTGACCAAGAGCACTGCCGGGTGTGACCCCAAAACCAATATATATATTCCCAGTATTCCTAGAAGATCAGGGGAGTCTCTGAGTGAGGTGGAGTAACCCAAATTCTACATCAGACTAGTTGTTTTTCTCCCACAAATGGATTTTTCACTTGTCTTGTTGTTAACACTGACTCATTTTCACTCTTATTGAGAATCCAGGTGCGACTTGGAGCAGTGCTTACTCCTCAAACATGCTAAGCAAGTGGCCTGCACGTTGCTCTGTGCAACAAATTGGACAGAGTAAACAACGAACTGTGCCTGGCAAGCGATAAAGAGGATCCACCAATCTGAGTCTCCTCCTGGCAAGGCCAGCTGATTTGGGGTCGATGGATGATGAACAGGGCAGAGGCACAGCAAAGTCCCCCGTGCTTCACCAAAACCATTATGAAAGTGTGGTGTGTTTGATTTTGTTTGCTGTTCTGTTCTGCCGGGTGTTAGCCATCTACTGTGCTTTCAGGGGCTGGAGAGATGGTGGCTTGGGCAGTGCTCAAAGACTCAGTCCTGGATCTGTGATCTGTGCTCAAGGATCTCTCCTGAGTGGGGCTCAGGAGACCTTTTGTGGTGCTGGGGATCCATCCAGATTGTCTGCATGCAAGAAAAGTGCCTATTAGTGGAGAGAGCTGTTTCTGTCTCTCTGTCTCTCTCTGTCTCTCTCTGTCTCTGTCTCATCTCTCTCTCTCTCTCTCTCTCTCTCTTTTTCTCTCTCTCATTTTTTTTCAATTTGATTCCAATTTTCTCATAGTTTTTTGTTAAGCCCAGGCTAAACAACCAAACAAGGAACAGTTTCAGTCACTTGACAGAAAGGGTTTCCCTACAAGAAAACCTCCACTCCTTCCTCCAGTCTTTGTCAACATAAAATGCAATAGCTTCCTGGACCAATTCTGGCACAGAAAAGGGCAGTTGGGAAGCCAGTGTGAGGTGTGGCCTCAGAATTGCCTCAGAGACCATTCCACAGAGAACACAAGTTAAAGGTACTACATTAAGCCTGAATTTCCTCATTCTACCAATCTTTTGTCTAAATGTTAGAATATAATTACATATTTCAAGTGATAGAAATTTCCAATCTTGACAGTGATCTTTTTGCTTAAAAGACTAAACACTACATGGAGAAATCTGCATGTGTAAAGAGATGAACGGAGATTACCAAAAGGGCCAAAAGTTCTTCTAAAGTTCTCTGTTTCTAATTTTAAAAATGAACATTTTGCTTTTTCATTCAGACTGGCATCACAAGAGTTAATGGGATAACAAGGACTGTGCAGGTTGGTTTATCTTTAATTAAAAAAAAATATATATATATATTTAGAAAATGCATGGTGTGTATGTGTGTGTGATAATAAGGACTATGCAGGTTGGGTTATCTTTAATTAAAAAATATATATATTTAGAAAATGCATGGTGTGTGTGTGTGTGTGTGTGATATGAATGTTGAGTAAGCTGCTAGCCTCAGAGGCAGCATGCTGTGTGCACAAATGTCAGGCTGGGTGTGGTTAGCTACCTTGTGGTTAATTATTCCTATGACATGCTTAACCTTGAAGGAATCATTCTCACATTTAGTACCCACTGAGACCTACAGGAACTGACCAATTACTCAACAAATGCCAGGCTTCAGAATCAAAGGAACATCCAGTCCCTCTGAACAAACACCAAAAAAACAGGTTTCAGTTATTTTATGAAAAATTGAGGGAATCATAGAAATCATCTCTCAAGACATGAGAAAATAAGCACACACACACACACACACACACACACACACAAAACCCACACAAAAATACTATTACTGGGTTCGGAGAGGTGGTGCTAGAGGTAAGGCGTCTGCGTTGAAAGAGCTAGTCTAGGACGGACCTCGGTTCTATCTCCTGGTGTTCCATGGTCCTCCCAAGCCAAGGAGGATTTCTGAGCGCATAGCCAGGAGTAACCCCTGAGCGTCAAACGAGTGTGGCCCAAAAACAAACAAACAAACAAACAAAAATACTATTACCCTGACTATGACATTTCTTGTTAATAATATTTAAAAAACAAAAACCTTTTTCTTAATGGTCACAACAATTTCCTACTAGCTACTCTTCTGCATTTTATCACTTCTTGTAAGTCGTAAATCATTACACAAGACACATTTACTCTCCAACACAAAGCAGCTGTAGATGCAAATCAGAATGTTTCCAGCCACTCACTTTACCTGTGGAAAGAATTTTTGCTAGAGAATGACAAAGATTTCAACGCTTTCTCCTTGTTGCTGCTTACTTAAGCAGAGGTCAAGGATGACAACAGCCACTTCTGAAACACATGCTGGTTGATTTTTCCATTAAGTCAGAGGGAGAGGCAGTCTCCACACATGGACCCCCACTCTCCCTGCCCTGGTAATTCAGAGTAAGTGCAGAATGGGTACTGAAAATCTTGCTCAGATTTTAGGATATAGGGAATGCTCTGGAGAGAGGCAGGTAGTAGGTGCAGGTTTTACTAAAACTAGGTGATGTTAGCAGTTCTTGCAAGCCAGGAACCAGACCAGTAAGAGCTCTAGGAGGTAAGTCCTTCGCACCTATTTGCAGATTTGAAAATGTTATTCACAAGTTTCCAAGTTACAACTACAATGACATGCCATCATTTATTTAAAAAAAATATAGAATTTCTAGATGGCAGGAGCAAAAGAGGAAGGGCTATTTTACTTCCTACAGAAAATGTACCTGTTTTATAATCCCCTGGTGTGTAGAAATCACTTTTGGGCAGACTTTTAGGAGATAATTTTAGAAGACTATTTGGTAAAAGTATTTTTCTCTTTATCACTCTCTAGGATCTCTTCTGGACTGTAAGCAAAATTATTCTAATTGACCACAACAGAAACACTCTTCTCCAGCCCTTCACAAATACTGGTCTCAGATTTTCCTCAGAGACCATCCCGCAGAGAGCAACAGTTAAAGGCACTGTAAGCCTGAATTTCCTCATTCTACCAATCTTTTGCTTAAATGTTAAAATGTAATTACATATTTCAAGTGATAGAAATTTCCAACCTTGACAGTGATCTTTTTGCTTAAAAGACTAAACACTACATGGAGAAATCTGCATGTGTAAAGTAATAAGATTTCAGTCATTTCCATCCCATTACTCCAAAAAGCACTTTGTAGTCATTTATTCTGTACCATAATTGAGAGCTTATTTGCCAAAAATCTAATGGATTTTTTATTCATTTTAAATCACCCTGGCAAGAGTCAGCAGAGTTTTGAACAGGGGGTTTTAAATGCTTTCTTTCAAAAGAAAAGATGTAAAACCCTGAAAATAGAATGTCAAGGTAACAAACACTAAGTCTTATGTGGTCTAACTTACTGTTGGTGGAGATTAAAAAGACAATACTGTCAGTTAAAATCTATGAAACATAATGATCAAATTGTTCAATAAACATTGCAAAGCAAAATATTAAATTGGCAGAAAATCGAGACAAGGAAAATTTAGTCATTCCAAGTAAGCATGATAAAAATCTATGTCTAATAAGGCAAATATTTTTTAAAGTTGCCAAACACGAGTTTTAAAATGACTTACATATAAAGTCAACCTTTTAATTTTATAGGTATGCAATCTATTTATTGATAAATAAAGGCCACTATAATATATTGATAATATATTGTACAGTACATTTTTCTAGGCAAATATTGCTCATCACAATATTGCTTATCATCTATTTCTCATAGAAACATTAAATAAGCAAATAAAATATCCTTAATTGATTTAATGAAATTACTTCTGAGTCATTTTGAAATGTTTACACAACTGATAAACTACAAATCTAGTAAAAATTAAAAATCTGTCAGGCTCCTTCTAATTTTCTCTATCTGAGTGTCTTACCCAAATATCTCTGATACATTCTGGAAACATGAAATGTGTGTGACTCAAGCACATTAATTGCCTCATTTGAGATAGAGTTTCAAGGAAGCTATTTTCTCTAATTTTTAGCCAAGAATCAATGAAATATTTGCTTCATATTAAAGAGAATAAGATGACTTAAAGTATAATAGCAAATACTGATGAAAAAATAGCACATCCAATATGCTGTAGAAACTTGATTTTCTGGAATGCATCATTGTATTATATTGTTCTCCCCCCACCCCCATTTCATTTCTCTAAAGAATTTATCAAAAGAGAAATTCTCACAGAGGCGCAAAATTGTGCACTGATATTCGGACACCACTTCTCAACAAGGAATGATTCTTAAAATTTTGTAAAACTCTACAAAAGTATTTCTTCTGATCAAAAGTACATGCAGAACCTGAGATGAAAGTTCCACTTCAATAACTAGACTCAATGGCTTCCTTTAGGCAGGTTCCGGCTAGAGAAGGAGTCAGACACTCATAGGGTCAGGAAAAGCCAGTTGCAAAACTTGCTCACAGTGAAAAGAACATCCTAGCTCCATGTTTCATGCGTCTGATTATAAAGAAAAGCACGAGTAAGAGGATAATTACAGTTTAATGCACAGAAAATGCTGGCACACCCATCATCTTGAAGACTAACAAAGTTTTGGCCGTTCCCTACTAAACCCTATGTAAGACACATTTCCTCTGTCATTAATACCAAGTCTTCAGAAAGGTGAATGGACACAGGACTCTCAACACATCACTGTCACAGCAGTGTAATCCCGAAGCACTAAGTCATCTTTTATAAAGCACAACACAGGCTAAAATGATATGTAAGCCAAATAACTGGAGCATGTAAGTTTACTCCTGAAACACTTGGCACACCTCCGGAGGCCCAAATGTATTCTTAAATCCAAGGACTTGATAAAAGATTAAAGATGAAAAACAATGATTAGGTCACCTTTTTGATTCACATTTATAACTGCTCCCAATAGAATGTGATTTCATTTTAATTCATCCAGTTTAAAATATCCACGGTAATAACAAATTCCAATTGCTTTGCTTGGAAGCCCATTAACAGACTAGTTGCTATTGATATAATACTGCAGTTAATTGTACCTTCTAGAGTTAGGGAACCAGGCGGCTCTGCAGCAATTCCATAAACCTAATTAGATAATGCAAAGTTAATTTTTTCCTCAAGTTTCAGTGCACTGGTTCTTGCACGCGGTGAACTGAATCAGGTCTCCCTGTTGGCATATTTAAATGCTTCTCAGGAGCAACACTTAAAAATGCTATGAAGGCTGGGGAGCCCAGAAGGGAATTTCTAATGGAACAGAAATGAGAACATTCCTCATTTTGAAGTAGTCAGGATGCCTAGCAAATGAAGCAACCGAAAGTGAATTTGTTCATCTCCAAAGAGAGACAGAAACTCTGGGTAACTGCAGTTCAAGTTGTTTCAGGGTTCTTTCTGGGATCAGCAGCTGAACTGGAATTAACTAAATCAACTGTAGACCTAAATTATTTTAAATGAATATCACTGAGACACTGATTTCGAGTTTGTTTTTCCCTGGAAATACACACCTGCCAAATTAATGCATATGATAAAAGTTTGTTCCACAAAGAAAAGGAGGGAGAGATGGAGAAAAAGAGGGAAAGGTAGAGGAGAGAATGAGAAAGAGACAGAAACAGAAAAACAGACAGAGACCCTGCAGTGGATGGAAAGGCATCTTCTCCACAGGTTAGGGAGCATTTTATGCCCTGAGCTACTGGGATAAACTCCAGTCACCCATAACCTAGAATTAGTGGGTTAGAAAATAAACAAATGCAAAATCAAAATCAAAACCAAAAATCAAAAGCACTGTTTATGAAAAAAGAGTTTTGCACCTTTAAAAGTTTGCTTGATGGTTTGTGACCAGAAATAATATAACCACAAGACTTAATTCCTGTGTATACCAAACCCTACTGTAAAGCTGGTTTCTTTTATGCCATTTTTCAATTAGTGGTATGCCTAAGTGCTCCTAGTGACATTCAGTGAGGACTGGCTGTGGATGTATATTCAGACATGTGTCCACACATGTAGGCTGTGGAAATGTGTCGGCTGTGGAAATGTGTACATATAATCATGTGCCTGGTTAAAACAGAGCAGATACAACTGGTAACACGCTAAATGTTTCCGAGATAGCTGGGATTTTCTATCATCTTTCCTCTTCTATTTGTGTTTTTTCCTCTCCTGAATGTTCTGAGTAGCTCTGAAGGTTTTCATCTGAGCTGGTTTCCTTGGATCATACCTACTGACAGGTACATTAATAAAAAATATTACCTGGAGTCCCCATGCACACTGATGACTTTAGCTAACAGATGAATTTGCTTCCAGAATTACTTGCAGCATCCTGAATTCTATTCAGTTCACCTGTTTCATTATTTTGGAAGGCACCATACTCAGTAAGGTTCAGTGGCTGCATTTGGGGCCACTCATATTGATTTAGGGGGTACAGGAAATGGAACCCAGACCTCCTGTATACACACTAGCCCATGGAGTGGTCTCATAGACTCATTCTCTAGCAATGGCTGCTCAAGTGTGCAGCCTCTGAAAGTCCTACAAACATAATCCTGGTTCGTTTTCAATAGCACGACATTCTCTACATCTTTTTCCTCCTGCTTTGCCTTCTTCATCTCTCCTCCTGGCACCTTACTAAAGGGCCCTTTGTGCTTCTTTTCCTCCACCCAAGATTTCTCTCCTCCACCCACACCAGCTCCCCTTGATCTATCAATCTGCTTCCCAGAGCTTCCGTCCCCAGGTTCTGGCCAAGGACAGGTCCTTCATTGCAGCAGTCCTGATTTCTATTCCATGCTACCTGGTGGACACCTGTGCCTGACTGGCATGTGGCCTGTACAGTGCCATATGCTAGACAAGCTACAGCCTGCCTGGCGTCATCTCTATTTCCGGCTACATATGCATATCCTCCATGCAGGACTTCTAGATACTGGCAGGCAACCTGCATTCCCCTGAAATGAATCTCACATGCAATTTCCTTCTGCCTTACCCAGCCCACGAGCATCAGAAATTCTGGGCACTATGCTGAGTAACCTGTTTGAATGCTGAAACCTGCCAAAGGGTGAGAACCACCTCATCAGATAAGACACCAGCATCCTTCCAGTCTCAGCCACTTCCCCCATGCTGAGAAAGGGCCTTTGGGGACAACCTCTTCTCTCTCTAATTCACTTTGTTGCTCTTTTTCTTACTTGAAGCTTCTTATGTTTTCCAGAGACTGCTCTCTCCACCAAAATCCAGCTCACAGCATGTCTAGATTGTTCCTTAGGAAGCCCAGATCTAACCCTTCCAGGAGCAGATTTTTTCAGTTCAGATGCAATTTCTTTTGGCAGACTTCCCCCTCACGTTCCTCCACTCCTCTGTCCCCTCTCCTGATCCTGGGGACTGTAAACTCAGTGTCCTTTGCACCTTTGCACATGCTGTGCTCCTGTCCATGAATACTGGAGCCTCTTTGGGACCTTTCTAAGATGAACTGTTTCCGTCCACTGAGCCCCATTAATTCCAGTCTCTGTTAGGTGATCTCTTAGTCCCTATGGGCTTGTCGAGTGCACTTCTGATTACACCCACTATCACAGTTATCTCTGTATTTGGCCTCAAACCTGTGACCAAGAAAGATGACTCATTTGATTTTGTTTATTGGCATAGCAAGTGAGATGATTGTGAAATGTTCACCACTCAGAGTTCTGCCTGGGTCTGTGAGCTTATGAAGCACAGGGTTCCCTCCAAGTCCATCTATTTCCCATATCCCAAATCTTCCTCCTGGCTGAGTTTTGTAATTTGTCCAAACACTCTATCTTCAGAGTTTCACTCACCAAATGCTTCTAATTATTCCTTAGGCTTCAGCTCTGACCTTCCTCCAATCTTTCAAGCTACCTGTGCTGCCTTCAGTTTTGACTCTATTTCAGACTCTCTTCCAAAGTTCATGAGAGCTTGTCTGTGTTGTTAAGATCTGATGTGATGGGTCAAAGAGCATCACTATGAAGTCAGAATGCCTGAAAAGTAATCTTGGCTCCACCTCTTACAAATAGCCTGGGGGCCAAAGAGTCCACATCTCTGTAATGCAGTGGCCTCATCCATCAAGTGGAGACTGTATCAAATTGGCACTAGAAGGTGACTATTATAATTAATGTAATGCATGTGGCACAAATGGAAGATTCAAATTATGCTAACTGTTATCTATATTGCATGATTTACTGCTCTGTAGAATCAATCTCCAGTGCCCAGAGCAATAAATAGTACTTAGCAGACACTCAAAAAATATCTTAAGTATGTGAGTGAATCAAGAGTTGATGAGTGAATGGATGTCAATACTTGCTCATATCTACCTGAAAAGCTTTCCAATATCTTTTCTCCCTGTGGGATTAATAGCATGCCAACCCAGTTCTTTAGCTTTACCATTTAACTTCCTTCAAAGCATGACCCAAACTTCTTTTTCTAATCCTGAATCCTTCATTAATAAAACCAAACTTGATCCTGGTATCACCAGATTCCTTTAGTCTAAAATATTCTTCCCTGCATTTTTACCTGTCTAAACCCTGCCATGCCAGGTCTAGGCCAACTGTCATATCCTTCCCTCTTATTTCTATACATACAGCTTGGATATCTATGCATGAATTTCCTCATCAAATTTTCACTTAGAAGAGTATGAGCTGAGAGTCTGTGCTCTTGCCATCTGTATATCTTCAGTGGCCAAACAAGGACCTTCTTGGGGAGCAACTTCTCAAGCATTATTTTGAGTAACTGTTTTAAGGGTAGGAAGCCAGGATGTATTGTAAAATGTCCTGGCTTTGGACAGCAAAAGAAGACTGGTATTACAGATGTAATACCTACTGAATAGATATGATGTCAAGACTGGAGTTATAACTTTATGATGTAAAAACATTCTTCTCTTTTCTTTTCTAATAGAGAGACCTACTTCAAAGGACTAGATTGTTTTCATATATTGTTTTTGGTTTATTTGGGGCATTACCCAATTGTGCTCAGGGATTACTCCTGGCTCTGCTCTCAGGAATCACTCATAGTAGGGTCGGGGATGTTGGAGATCAAACCCGAATCAGTCTCATGCAAGGCAAATGCCATACCTACTGTGCTATCACTCCAATCCCACACAAATATTGTTAACATACATCTTCTCATGGTCTTCCCTCACAAACATAATCCAACTTGAAAATAATTTCTTAGCCTTCAGTAAGCCTGAAATATATAAATTTATCCTGTAAACTTTCGATGATTAATCTGCCTTTCTCTTTGCCAGACTGTACACTTATTCTTCAGGGAAGAAAATCAGAATTCAAAAATATGAGCCGAGAATGGTCTGTCTCGGCTGCAGTTCAATAATCAGTTGTTTGCCTACATTCAACAGCTATTCAAATCTTGCTAATAAAAATCTAACTCCAAAGTTAAATTTACAAATGGCCCAATTCTGATTTCCAGTCATGAACATTATTTTATCTCTCCAAGTTACTATTGACAATTGGCCCAATACAGCTTATAGCAAAGCCTGTACCTGCCATTCCCCTTGGCAGCCCATGACACAAGATAGTTATCTAAATGTGACAGCTGTTCGCCAATTTTCCTCCTTTCTGCTCTCTGTGAATGACGATTCCCACCGACTGGTTTGGCTATTAATGAAACATGGCCTTGAATAAGTTCTCGTTTTGCGGATGAACTCAGGAAGTAGGAAAGGACCTCAGGCAACCTGAACTAGTGTGTCTTTTAGAAGGAGGATGAGCTCCACTTCTGCTGTTCTAGGCACTCCCAGCAGGGACAGTGATAACCATGACTGGTCAGGGCAAAATTTATATCCAACTTTTAGCCACTGGATATAGGGTGGAAAAACTTCTTTGGACTTGGTACAGCAGTTCTTTGAAAACTGCATTTTTGAAAACCTTTTTGTGTATTGCAACTTCGTTATAACATTGATGAGAGTGGGGTGTGGGATGAAATCAAGTTCCAGTTTCGGCTACTTTTCTGTGCAGAATTTGCAGGTACACCCCCAACCCTGAAGATGTACAAGGATTTTTTTCCCAGTTGCTCCAATCTCTTCCACATTCCCGTCCCAGCACAGTGAAAACTGGTGGGAAGGCAGACTGACTCTCCAGGAGAGCATCCTAGCTTGGTCCTGTGCTGCTTGTTGCAGACTCTGTCACCTATATTCCTGAGCTAGAAAAAGTGAGCTGGGAAGTAGAGGGATGGATATAGATGGTTTGTGGTTTTAGAATTGTCTGAGATCTTTATTTATAAGTTTGCTGGTGTTTTTGTGATTAGAAACCTGCCAAGGGAACTGAACTCTTATTATAGCCATTAGCTTCTGGTCAAACTGGTATCTTGACCTGCCATTTTGCTTATAAAGTTGCAGTTTCTAAGAAGCTACTCACATTAAAGGACAGATTTACAGCAAAGTTTTGGAATGTTCACAGTTCCAGGGTACCCTGACCTCTGTGGGAGACAGAAATAAGTTTTGCACTTTGGCAGACACTCCATGAGCATTACACTTGAATTTTGCCCTCCTCCCACAAGACTAAGGCAATAATTTACAGTAGCCATTAGGAAACATGAAAGTTTCTGATTCTTTATTAAGGCTTTATAAGGATTCCAGGAAGTCTAGAGAACCCACATTTATTTATTTATTTATTTATCTATTTATTTATTTATTTGGGATAGGGTTTGGGTTACGGTTAGGACTAAAGTTTAGGGTTAGAGTTAATGTTAAGGTTAGATTAAGATTTAGGGTTAGGGTTAGATTTTGGAGTTATGTTAGGGTTACTGGTAGGGTTAGGGTTAGTTTTTGGGTTTGGATTAGGATGCGGGTTCAGGTTTCAGATTACATTTAGGTTTAAGGTCGGGTTAAGGTCAAGTTTAGGGTTAAGTTAGGGTTAGATTTAAATTAAGAGTTTGGGTTAGGGTTAGTATTAGGGTTAGGGTTAGTGGTTTTTTTTTTAATAGAAAATCCACATATCTTAAGACCTGGCCTTAGGTGTGTGAGAAGGAATGGATAGCAGAACAGGATAAAAAGTATTACCACAGCATTCAGCTGGGAGAGCAAAGTCAAGGGTAGCAACTGTGCTAAAAATTCTGAGGCGCATAGCAGGGGAGCCAGCTCCAAAAACCAGTACCTTGAATGTGTGAGGCTCCAAGTTTAATCCTTGGTGCCACAAAGGACTTTGCTTTTCATATTTTGCTTAGTGAAAGCTCCATCCTTAGGACTGTACCTGGAACTCTGCTAAGAAATACCACCTCATGGCCATAGGCAGAGCTATCCCGGTGACAACCAATCAGCACAGAGACCAAAGGGCTTCAGTAAAGTGGACCTTGACTGTGATAGGGTAATCAATTCAGCCATCTGGCCTTCTATAAGTGACTTTCCTTTTGGCTGGTCTTAGCACATCTCTGCCTAGGCATGGGTCTTGAACTGGTCCTGCAGGCACGTGCTGAACCTGTGACACTAATGTTCTAACTAAGGTTGCTTGTGCACATAAAAGGCCTCATGAGTTTATAGGCAGTTTCTCACCATAACTGAAAGGGCCAACACAGAGCCATGATGAACTTTTAATATTCCCATTATATATTTACATTTTCAGAGGCTTCCGATTCAACTTTAAAACACTCAAGACCAAGACCAGGGATTTGAGAGATGCTATTGTTTACTTAATAGAAATTTCTACAGTTTCCAAGTGCTAAATGGATGGTCTTGATAAATGCTAACCTGAAAACATCCCGTGGACAGAGCCTTAAAAAACAAGCAAGGCTTTTCCATAATACTAAAATACAACATGAAATATAAATTGTCTTCAGAACTACTAACAAGGCAACCAAAAATAATCTGTCATCCTAAAACTCTTGACATCTTCTCTCTTACCCCTCACCTTCTCACCTAGTTCTGTTGCCTTTTAGGTTTATGTTAGCTCTTACATACTTTGCCTCACCACACCATCCCAACATGTCCTATCTACTCTTCTTTAAATTCTAGCCTTTTAACACTGTTTTAAAATGCTATGTGATCCAATAATTTAAAAAAATGTATCTGAAAACAAAAATTTTCATTATTAGCAGAAAAACATTTGAGGTTTTTTTTTTAACCTATTTCATATACCATATCACAGAATTGCATAAAAATTTCTCTGGCCAGGGGCCAGAGAGATAGCATGAAGGTAGGGCATTTGCCATGCATGCAGAAAGACGGTGGTTCGAAGCCCGGCATTCCATATGGTCCCCCTAGCCTGCCAGGAGCAATTTCTGAGCGTAGAGCCAGGAGTAAACCCTGAGTGCTGCCAGGTGTGACCCCAAAACAAAGCAAAAACAAACAAACAAAATTTCTCTGGCCAAAAGGTCTGGAGTGGAAAACACTAAAGAACACTTAAGAAGCTCAATTCTAAGCACAATACTGCCGGCAGGAAGAGTGGCCTTTTCAAAGCAAATCTCTCTCAGACTTAAAAATCTTTGAGTGGCTGGAGCCAGAGTGATAGTATAGTGGGTAAGGTGTTTATCTTGCATGCAGTTGACCCTGTTCAATCCCCGGCATCCCATATGGTCTTCTAAACCTTTCAGGAGTGATCTTTGAGCATAGAGCCAGGAGTAATGCCTGAACCCCATTGGGTATGGCCCCAAAAAACAATGACAAAAATTTTTTTTACTTCACTAATGACCAAATCCTTGGTTTGGGCCACAAGATGCCTCCACTTTTGTAGGAGTCTGGCTCTCCCATTTTGTAGTTTAATGTTATCGGTTTTCTATCAGCCAGGGCCTTGCCACATGCATCTCCAGTTTTGGGTGCCCCGTCCCAGCACCAGGTTAACTACAACTTTTCTTCAAAGTCTTAGATTTCAACTCATTTCTTCAGGTAGGGCTTTTGTAGCTCCACCTTTTCCTTAACTCCTACTGTTTTTTCTTTCTTCACCATAGGTAGAACATTTTCTATTTATGCATCTGTGGAACCTTGACTGATGTGCTTTATTATTTTTTTGAGGGGGGGAGGGTTATTATTTTCACTAGACTTCCAGACCCTTGGGTGTTGGGGCAAGAAGTATTTCCCTAAGGTTAGATCAGCACAGAAGGTGCTCAAAAAATGTTGAAGGAATAAATCAGATCAAATGAAGTAAATCAATGAAACAGTATGAGTATTTTTTATCTTTTCTTTTCCATCAGGGAAAACAAAAAAGAACCAGAGATAAAAGAGAAGAAACACATATTTCTCTTGTCTTGATGATGAGGAAGAATGTGTCCTTGCAGTAATGCCTTCCACAGTTGGGCAGAGCTCTAACAAGGAGGAAGCAATCTAGGTTTAAAAAAGAATTACCTTGCATGCAACACTTTCCTATCTGGAAAACTCAAAGTACAAGATAAAAAGAAGTGGCAGCTGGCCACAGAGGGGAACAAGGAATACAGCTAAGTTTGCCATGGCAGAGGCAGAAGCAGTATTTGGTAGCCTGGATTGTTTTAACCCATCATCTCACACCAGTGGGGAGAGCCCTCAGTGGGTCAGCATGCAAGGCGAGGGTCAGGATGGGAACCACTATCTACAATCATTATTCAAACAACAAAACCAAAAAGGGAAGCTTGAAACCTACAGAGCTAATCAGTAACTGGCCAGAATCTTCTTTCAAGATATCCTTCTCATGTGAACCTCACTCAGGAAATTTTTTATTATTATCATTAAAGGGAGCCAACAGTTCCCATAGATGTGCTTACGATTTATAAACTGTGTCTTAAATTACTTAGAGACTATTTGTCACAAAGCTCAGGGTAGCCTCAATTGCAAACATTCTTTTTGGTATTTATGTTGGAAAGTCTCAGAATGCTAGTTTTAGCATTTGGCACATGAAATGAATGAACGACACTACCGAAAGACTCAAGAAAGTGCCACGTTAAAGGGAGCATCAACACTTGTACCTAAGAGCAACTAGTAATGAAATATTTCCAAAGAGATTGGGGGCGTAGGTACTGGTGACAGTCACCATTTAGGGGAAGGGCTTATTTCAACCAAGGGCCAAAAAAAAAAATCTAGAAGGGGTGATTTCTGTCAGTCTTTTCCTTCACATTTATCTCCCAGAAAACAAGATTTCTCGCATTCCTAGCTCTCCAGGAAAGGTAATCTGAAGAGATCAAGAGCTTGCCCTCCAAACAACTGCAATGTGTGTCCTTTGTCAATGGAGCCCTCTGAAAGCAAAAACCAGACACACACACACACACACACACACACACACACACACGTCACCATTGCAGAGAGCCCATGGACCTCAAACCACAAAGGCATTAAAAGCAGGACAGATGTGCTGTTAAAACACACACACACACAGACACACACAGACACACAGACACACACACAGACACACAGACACACAGACACACACACACACACACACACACACACACACACACACACAAAACCGCTCATTCTCGTTGGTGACTTGTGGATGAGCATCCCAGCAGAGGCACCCAAGAGTTGCCCTAAGCGCTCGCTCGGTCTCCAGGCGGCACCAGCTCCAACTCAGAACCCGGGTCCACGCCGGGCTGGCGGGCGGCAGCGAGGCCAGCACTGAGCAGCAGCACTCCGGCACGCAGCAAGCTCCGGTCGCCCAACTTGCAAAGCGTGAAACTTTGCGAGTCCACGGAGGAGGGGAGATCACGGGGATGCCGCGCCGGGGGCTCATTTGCAAAAGGCACCTGCACCCCAACCGCGACTCCAAGCCCCCCAAGGACCCCGGGAGTCCTCCAGGACGCTGCCCGTTACACAACCCCGCCCCTTACACACACACACACACACACACACACACACACACACACACACACACACACACACACACACACACACACACCCCTCTGGCAGTTGCCCGGGTCAAGTACGAGACATGGGATGAGAGTGCTGAGCAGTTCACGGGGAGTGGGGGGGGGATCACCCGCCTACTCCCCTCTTTCTCGGGGCGGCTCTGAGAAGCCCCCCACCGCAAGATCCTGCCAGGGGCCGTGAGCTGCGGAACCAAGGCGCCCAGCGCAGCCAGCAGCCACGGCACAAGTTACTTCGTGTGGCCGGAGCAGCCCGGGGGTGGGGGCGAGGACTCGCGGGGTGCAGGGCTCCCCCGAAGACGCCGAGGGCGGGAAGGCGAGTCGGGCGCCCACACGCCCTCTCGGACCACCCGGACACCCCCGATCTCTCCCGTTCGGCTCAGCGCCCCTCTCCGAGCCCGGGGCGGCGGAGGAAGGGCCGGGGCGAGGCCTCCGTCGGCCGCGCATCGCACCCCGACTCCGGGGCCAGCGACGGGCGCGAGCGGGGAGGCGGCGCGGCTTCGTAAGAGCCGGAGGCGGGGCGCCGTCGCCCTCCCACTCCCGGGCGGGCTGGCGGGCGGCTTCGGGGGAGCCCCGGCGAGCACCCCCGGGCGGCCGGGGACCCAGGGGCCTGGTCCCGAGCGGCGGGCGGCTGCAGCGGCGTCGCGCGCGGCTCCTTCCAGGCCCGGCCCGCCCCGCAGCGCATCGCACCCCGCCGCCAGGCCGCAGCCTGGAGGGATGGATGGACCCCGGAGCCGCCCCCGGGTGCCCTCCCGCGCTGCGCCCCGCCAGTCCCGGCGTGGGGGGCTCGGCCGCCGCGCGAGATCGGGGCTCTCCGGAGCTTGGGGAGGGGCGCGCAGGGGGGCGGGCGGACCCCCACCCACCGCGATCCCGCCACCCCAACAAGTTGCCGGCGGGCGGGAGGGCCACTCGCTCACTCACCCGCATCCGGCTGAGCGGGCTGGGCTCGTCGGGCCGCAGCGACAGCGAGGACCAGAGCACCAACAGCCCCAGGAAGCTCCCGAGCACCAGCAAACTGCGTAAGATGAAGCCGAGCTTCAGCCTCATCTTCCTCCGGCGCCCGCGAGAGCGACTCCGGAGCCCGGCGCAGCCGCCGCCACCGCCACGGCGCTCGCTCCCTCCTCCTCCTCGTCCTCCTCCTCCTCCTCCTCCTCCCTCCTCCTCGGGCTCGCACGGCCTCCTCCCTCCCTCCCCCTCCCCCACGCGGGACACCCCGCTTTCTGTACCCCCCTGTCCGGAGCCGCAGTCCAAATCCCCCCCCCCCACTTCCCCACTGCCCACCCGATCGGCCTCCCGAAACTAATTGAACACTTTCTCCCCAGCCCTGGCCTCCCAAAGCCTTTCCATGTGGCCCCAACTTGGCTTGGGGTTGTCTGTCTTTTTTGGGGGGGGGGTTGCTACTGCTAACCCGGGCTTCAGCTTCCCCCCCAGGCTTTTCTCCCCAAAGCCACATCCATCTCTTCCCTTTTTGCACCCCTTTTTTGCAGCACCCTCACCCCCCCTCTCAGCCCCAGGCTGGCTGCCTGGCTGGCAGTCAGCAAACCAGGAAGCAAACGGGGGTTTGCTGCCGCAGCTCCACGTGGCTGATTTATATAGCTGGAAGATTTTTCTTTTTTCTTTTTCTTTTTTTTTTTTCCCCTTCTTTTTCTTATCAATTGTTCTGGCTTTTTCCAACACGCCAGCCTTAGAGGGGGTGGAAGGTTAGTGAGCCAAGAGGCCGAGGTGAGGTGGACACACACACACACACACACACACACACACACACACACACACACACACACACACACACACACACACACACACGTCAGCCCACCGAGCACCCCGGCCAAGTCCGCATTTTTCACTTTCTTCCAAGCTAATTAGAGGAGAGCTTATCTTAGATGCTAATAAACTCGTGTAGTCGTCTCTCCGGGGGCAGATCCGTTTTCTGCAAGGAAGCAAGAATTGGGGGGTGGGGATTTCAAAACCGTGTTCTACCTCGGAGCTGATGTTGGGATCCTCAATTGTTTCTCAAAGGCTCCTTCTCCCCCGACCCCTTCCCTCCTGAACCATTCAGGAAAGGATATGGATAAATGTTTAACCAAATGCCCTGCCTTGAGTAAATAATTTTTGTGCCCACATCTCTCAATCAAGTTGTCTGTCACTTTTCCTTATCGCCAAGTGTGTACAATTAAATTTCCAGAGTACCTTATCCTGAACTGTCTCGTGGAGGTTAAAACTGAATAACGTCCTGTATTTTGTTTTAGCAGGATGAAAATGGGCCCTTTTAGCTCTAGTATTGTCTTATCTGAGGCGCTTTGAAACAGTCAAGACCTAGGGGTGTATATTTTTAGAAGGAAATGGAGACTTTCAATCATTAAGATAGATGAACAATTCAGCCCAACCCACTTCATGTGTCTCATTGTAAGAGTCACCTTACCTTGTCATTTGGGGGAATTCCAGAAGTGCTGTAATTTCAGAATTCCACCGAATACCTGAAGATATTTGCTGAAGGCCTGGAGGGGGGGATAATAGAGTGGGTTATTAAGTAATAGGTGTATTTGAGATTGCACTGAATAATTGCATTCCATTTTCTAAAAGTCCAACATACAGAGAATCTGGCAAAGGGGGAATAAGATGGAGAGTAACAGTAAAATGAAGGAGGGCTTGGGGCAGAGATTTAGGTGTTGTTGGAAAGCAGAAATAGGAACATTTGTGGACTCAGTTTGGACTATTTCGAAGTGAGAGATCACCTTTGCGAAGTTCCTGAACAAGTTCCCTAGCTGGGGTCCTTCAAGAGATCTTACTCGGAAGACAAGAGGCAATAATCGCATTTGAGACCTGCATCCCAAGTTGGCCAAGCAGTTATGAAACCTTTCATTTTGGGCTTTCACTTTCACTGTCAGAAGAGACCTTTTGGTTTTGTTGAGTTTTACTAGTCAGAAAACAGTTTCATTTTTACCTAGTCCCAGCTGCGTTAGGCAGGTAGGCAGGTTGCAAGTGGTCCTCCACTCAAAGGTGACTGGAATGGTTTGTGGTCGGAAATAGCATGCCGAGGAAATTCTGCTGCCATCACCACACCCCCTCTTTAGTTTCGCACATAGACAACTTAAACTATGTGTGAAAGAACACAGAGTTAGAAATGGATGAGTGGGTATATGGCTGTGAAACCCATGTTTCTCTAGTCCTGTGCCCGTGGCAACATTTGAGGGAATTCTACAGAAGGAGCTCTGTAGAACTCACAGAACTCATTTAGAAAATGAAGATCCAGGCTCAAAGCTTAGGTTGGAGTCAGTTACTGGATCTCTTTGACCCCAGGTTCTTAGTTGTCTACTAGGACTGACTACCACCTCCACAATGTGGTCCAAAAGAAGGATGACCAAGTCCCCGTATATAAGTATGAAGACCAGAGGTGATGGAGCTAGCCTCAGCTGTGCATGGCTATGCACCGAATGCATTTGTGTGAAATGAAAGCTGGTGCTATCGTGCTAGAAACTCGGGGTGTTCTATGCCAGAGTTCCCTGAAAAAAAGGGTACAGACTAGAATGAAAGATTGGCAGGAGAGAGATCCTCCTAACCTGGTCATGTGTGGTGGGTGGTGCCAGGGACCTCCAGCTAGAATGGAAACTGGTTGGTTCCTCAGAAGCCTGGTCATGGGGCAGAGAAAAATAAATGAGCGCCAAGTGCAAAATGTGTCATATTTTCATTTTTTTTTCCATGTAACCACAACCCCTGGTGAGGTTGGCGTGACTATTCTACTCAAGCTGGGATCCAGAGCTGCTCTTTTTGAGCTCAGAATTCTTGCCACTGCATCTAAACTCCTTGGCACGCTGGACTAGCCTTCTGGACTTGGAATATAAATAAGTTTTTTTTCCCGGGTAGTACGCAAAAGGTCAGGGCCTAAAGGTTTGTTCTCTTTTAAAATTCTTCACCTTCTGTCTGCTCTGTTCATGGAAATCTCAGGTATCTGTTCTAGTGTGACAGTGTAAGAAGGCCATGAACCAATGATTCTGGCTCCTCAACCAAGAAGAAGCTGATGGATATGGAGACAGCAGTAAGTTGTCTGTTAAAAAGCCACCACTTGGGGCCTTAGTGATAGCACATTGGGAAGAGTTATCTTGCATGTGGTTCAATCCCGGCATTCCATATGGTCCCCTGAGCCTGCCAGGAGTGATTTCTGAGTGCAGAGTCAGAAGTAACCTCTGCCGGGTGTGGGCTCCCTCCTAAAGGGAAAGCTGCCACATTGGAAATTGTCTTCAAGCCAATTAACAGGTTTGAATTCTCTGGGTTTTGGTGAGAGTCATCGGGAGCCAGGGAGATAGTGCAGGTACCCCTAACACTCCAAATCCAGCACTACCTGATTCCTCCAGTATCCTCGGAAGCCATCAGCAGTGCTGGAGTGTCCATGATACTGCAGGTCCTAGGCAATACTGCACTTTGGGGCCTGGCATTGAACTACCAAGACCAGTGGGCTGAGAGTGGGTCCCAATTCCCGTGAGCACCTCAAGAAAGTACACACACACACACACACACACACACACACACACACACACACACACACACACGTCCTTCCCCTTTCTGTCAATCAATACTGCATTGAACTCTGGATCCAAGCATTCCCCCCCCAACAAATCACATTACGGTTTTTCTCTTGTGATTGGCATGAATCTAGTTTAGCAAGGTGCACACTTACTGTTGCTGCTCCTAGCTCTGTGGGCTGGAATCACCCCCAGAGGTATTTTGTAGGACCACATGGTTGACAGGCACTAAAATGGAGTCTGCTGCAAGCAAGTCAAATGCCTTACCCCTAGGTTACCTCTCCAGCCCTTGACTTGAGTCTTAATGGGACCATCCAGGTGGGAGGTGGCACTTTTTCAGATCTAAAATATCTCAGGTTCCTCAGCCAGGTCTTTAGGCTACAGCTTAACTGAATGCTGTTGGAAACATCTTGCATTCAAGTCTTTGCACAGGGAGGTTTTGATTTTTTTTTTTTTTTGGTTTAAGTTTTTATTTGTCGCCTGAAACCACACTGTCACAAAAAGGATTTCCCTTCTATCTTTGATATGTCCTTCCCACTGGTTCTCCCTCTCCATCTGTATCCAGGAATAGACTAATCAGGTCTTCAAATAACATCCTTATAAATTGATGAGGGAAAAATAAAAACAAAGCCAGGTCCCCATTGAACAGAAGTGATGTTCTTGGAGGAACTGCTTTCATTATACTGGATTTTATCTGCAATTTCCAAGAACGTATAAAAGACATTTAGGAGGTTCTACTGTACTCTCTATACTATACTGGTCCTCAAACTATGGCCCGCTGGCCACATATTGTATTTGTATCTGTTTTGTTTCTTCATCGCAAAATAAGATATGTGCAGTGTGCATAAGAATTTGTTCATAAGTTTTGTTTTTACTATAGTCAGACCCTCCAATGGTCTGAGGGACAGTGAACTGGCCCCCTGTTTAAAAAGTTTGAGGACCTCTGCTAGCTACAACTTTTCACTTCTTGTAACCCATTGATTTATTTTATTAAGGCAACAGATTAATAAAAAAAGAAGGTGCACAGGGGGTAGACATGTCTATTCAGCTCATCATTGTATCTCTAGATTGCCTGGTGTGTAGGTCGGTTCAGTAAATATTTTGAAATAACACTGGCTGAATAATTGGATTGAGACTCTAAAGGAAAAATGAAATTTAGAAGAGGGATTAGGATTACTCTAAATTACTCGAACTGCTTGTTCCTCCTTTCCTGGAGTGTCTCCTAGGGCTAAAATTTTGAATTATTTTACATGTGTTTGTCCTCATGTTGGTAAGTTGTTTTTCTTTTATCTACTTCCTTCTTAGGACAAAGAATCAAATAGCTTTAATTTAATATTAGTTTCTTTGGTACTTATTAAGATTTTTCCCCCACTAAAAGAAAAGAAATTATGCTATACTAAAATGAGAATAAAATTTCAAGTTTAAATGCATGCTAGCAAAAAACTTGGATTAAAAAAATTTTTTTGTTGTTTTTTGGGGCCACACCTGGTGGCGTTTAGGGATTACTCCAGGCTCTGCACTCAGAAATCTCTCCTGGCAGTGCTCAGGGGACCTTATGGGATGCCAGAGATTGAACCCGCTGCGGCCATGTGCAAGGCAAACACCCTACCTGCTGTGCTACCACTGAATTTGGATTAAATGAAAAATCAATGATAAATGTCTAATAAATTACAATCAAACAGTAATGTGACCTATAAATGACCAGTTAAACATCCTACTCCTGTCCTGAAAATTCTTTAATCACTTCTCAAAGAAAAATAGCATTCATAGTATTTTTAAATTATTATTTTGGTTTGAGGGCTATACCTAATGTGGGCTCAAGGCTTGCTTACTCCTTCCTGACTTGGCTCTCAGGAATCACACCTTGTTGTGCGGGGACCAATCACTGGTACTAGATATCAAACCTGGGTCAGCTGCATGCAAGACAATTGTTTTACTCACTGTGCTATCTTTGTGGCCCCTGTTTTGGTAGTATCTTAAAATTTAAAATCTACTTTATCATTTTGATATTTTAAGTTTGTGAAGAAAGTATTTGTAGAAAAATATTACAAATAGAATATGTTAATTTGATATAGGGATTATTATTCTTAACTAAAACACCCATCCCACAATTTAGCACATTAAAACTATGCATACTTATAATTGCACACAGATTCTGAGGGTCGAGGATTCAGTTGGGGAATTTCCTTCTCTTTTCCTTTTCTCTTCAATAAATCTTTCTTAAATAAAAAAAAAAAGGGAAGAGAAATCCAGGTGTGTCTTAACTGGTTGGTCCTGGCTCTTAGTTTTTCTGAGGTGTTTGCTTGGCTGTCACTGGCACTTTTCATGAACATGGTTCCAAGTTTGCACACCAGGCTCACACACAGGCCAAGGTTCTCAACTACCATTGGCTGGAGACGGTTTGCTTTCCTCATCCAGAGGCAAAGATCTGAGAAAGGGAAGCAGGGAATGAATCTGATTCACCCTATGAATGCATGCTTGTGTTTACAAGTGTTTGTCAAGGAGGACTGCACAAGTGTATTAAGATAGCTTGAAAGCTTAATATCATTGTGAATCAAATGTCTGGGCCAAAATATTAGCTTTTATCATGTATTATACATGTTCAAAACGACCTGCTGAAGTCTTGAAAAATTAATTCAGATTTTATATCTTTATTTGTTTTTTATGGTGGGGGATTAGGTCACACCCAGTGGGGGTTCATACTTTATTCCTGGCTCTGTACTCAGGGATAACTCCTGGCTAAGCCTGGGAAGCCATATGTGATATCGTGGATTGAACCTGGGTTGACTGTGTGCAAAGCAAACGCCCTCTCCCCAGTCCTATTTTTCTGTCTCTGAATTCAGATTTTAAACAATTGCTTATTTCTGATTTTCTTGCCAAGAGAGTCCGTAGACTGTTTTCATCTGTAAAATGGAGTTGGACCAAATGGGTTTTAACATTCCTTCCAATATTGAAATTCTAAGGTTGTCCTGTGATGTTAATATATGGTTGAGACTTGTAAATTTGTACTTCTGTGCAGAACATGAAAAAGTCTTATTGTGCCTATGTATTTTTTTCCCCTGACATGGATTATTATTTCTATCACAAGTGTAAGAGGTGAATAATTCCTGAGTTGTACTCATCTGGAATAAAAGACTGTTGTCACCAAGGCTTCCATTTGATGAGGTTAATGGTCTCCTATGGTGTTTTGAAAGTAGAAATACTTATTTAAAAGCCTTCTTCGATTTAACACTATAGGACACCACCTCTCCATAAATCAGTCCTATTTTCAGATCCCCATAATTCAGACGTGTTCTTCTGATTTAACCATCATGTGAAAGGCAATCAGGACACGTTTTATTTCTTACCACTCTTTAGAATTAAACCCCAGCGTCTCCTTATCTTAGAGATCATTGTGAGCTTGTCTCCACATGAAGCCTTCTAATTCATTCCTTACCTCTTCTTTTCTCATTTAGACTCCAGCTACATTGATGTTGACCTTCTTTTCTAGAACAGACCAAGTTCTTTGGGCACCAAATTCCCACCTACTAAATTCCTAATGCTTCATTATATTTCAAGTTAAATAGAAATCCTGGATTTTCTCCAAATCCTGGCCCTTGTTAGTTTAGAAGTCCCAGCTTTATGCTATTGGGGCAGCATACTATATACACTCTCATGAAATGGAGAAATACAGCTTTGGAATTTCTTTTTGTTGTTGTTGGGTTTTTTTGGGAGAGATTCACACCCAACAACACTCAAGGGTTACTCCTGGCTCTGCACTCAGAAATTGCTCCTAGCAGGCTTGAGGGACCCTTTGGGATGCCAGGGATAGAACTTGGGTCCATTTCAGGTCTTCTGTGTGCAAAGCAAACTCCCTACCACTGTGCTATCACTCTGGCCTCAAGCTTTGGAATTTCTTATTCAATGGTCTGTCACCCTCCATTAGACCAAGTTTCCCAATGGCAAGAACCAGGTTTTCCTTGTAAAACTACCAGACACTCCCAGGGTCCAGCACCCAGGAGATATTCCATGTTTCAGGGAAATTATGTGCTATCTCTTCACTGTTTCCAATGTTTATTCTGTTTAGACACAGAGATGATTGGAAGCATCATGTAATAGAGGATATATTGCTTCAATGTACATAAAAAGCAGGTATAATTATTCATTGTACAGTTATTAAAAAATAAAGGTATAGCTTCCCTGTAGGGGCAAGAAATCATATGGCGGGCCGGGCGGTGGCGCTAAAGGTAAGGTGCGCCTGCCTTGCTTGCGCTAGCCTTGGACGGACCGCGGTTCGATCCCCCGGTGTCCCATATGGTCCCCCAAGCCAGGAGCAACTTCTGAGCGCATAGCCAGGAGTAACCCCTGAGCGTTACCGGGTGTGGCCCAAAAACCAAAAAAAAAAAAAAAGAAAGAAATCATATGGCATAATTGAGGTATAAAGATTGGATAAGAGCTTATGTCTACTTCCCAGCTGACCAGCTTCTAAACTCAAGATTATTTAGGATAATCTCTTTGCATTTGTCTTTCTGATCAGTTCTTTATTTGCATGTAGTACTATTTATCTCCCTTGAAATATCCAAAATGACTTCTAGACATGGCCCATTTTAAAAATGACACAATCTTTAAACAGTATAGCAGAGAGTTGCATTAGTTAAAAATAAATTTTCAGACTGGAGTGATAGTACAAAAGGCAAGAAACTTGCCTTGTATGTGGCTGACCCAGGTTTAATTCCCAGCATCCTATATGGTCCCCTATGTCTTCCAGAAGTGACTCCTGAGCACAGAGCCAGGCATAACCCAGAGCATTGCTGGGTATGGCAAAATAAATAAAATTAATATCCTAGAAACAGAAGCTTCCTTCAATTCCCACTCTGTTTCTATTAAATCTAGCTATGCATTTTTAACCTGCATTTCCTTCAATCTTTAGGAGTTTTAGTACCTTTGTATATCTTAATAATGTGTCTAGAAATAGATAATTTTTTCTTCCACAAGCCTTTATAATTTTGAATGAACAGAGCCTAAAAGACAATCAAATCTAAATGCTTTGGGGATGTATTTTACAGGTAGGTGGTTTTGTCCTTATCTAGGGGCTGGGAAAGGAGGAACCCGTATTCTGCATTTTTATCTGAGCAAAACCAATGCTATAAATTCCTAGATAATAAAATGATGGCTATTTAGAACTACCCATCTGCTCACTGATGCGGAGGTTTATGTGCACAAACTCTAATAGCACTGACAGTTATACACTGACAAATTTCAGTTTGGATTTTTTTTTTTAATGTCGTTTAACTACACTGCTGAGAAGTTGAGTATTTGCTTTGGTGTTTTTCCTTCCTTCATTTCTTAAAGTGTTAGCACTGAAGGGAAAATAGAGTTTAGCCAAATGTCCCTTTTACTTAGAACATAAGGCAGGGGTCAGGGTGAGAAGGAGGCTGATCTCTCTCTCTCCCTTGTACAGACATAGCTTCTGCCCATTCCACCCTAGTGGCATTGAAAGCTACCCATTAAGAGAATATCAGTGTTGCCAAGAAAGACATTGATTTGCTTTGAACATGTCAGGTGCCCACATTAAGAGGGACTCTGTGGGTCAGATATTTTCTGGATCTGTAGACAAACCTCTATGGGCAGTGCTGGATAACCAGGGTCTCTGGAGGGAAGTGGAGAAAGGAAAGTCTATTCCTTTCACATTCCAGGCAAATTCTTCCAGCTAAAATCCAGGTGAAGAAGTTAACTAAAGGTAAGTAACTAACCACTTACTGATTTATTTGAAGAGTTATGAATATGGTGGGGATATTTTCCATAGTGATGCCTGCTTAAAAGCCTTTTCAGGTGTTTCTTGAGTGTTAAACAGAATTGCATGTAGATAATTTGGGGTATAGATGATAGAGAGATGTGGGGGAGATAATCCTCATTGATCCAGGAAATCAGAAGCTTCATAGACAAGGAGTAGATATCTGGTCTTTTTTTTTTTTTTTTTTTTTTTTTTGGTTTTCTGGCTACACCCATTTGATGCTCAGGGGTTACTCCTGGCTAAGTGCTCAGAAATCTCACCGGGCTTGGGGGACCATATGGGATGCTGGGGGATCGAACCAAGGTCCTTCATTGGCTAGTGCTTGCAAGGCAGACACCTTACCTCTAGCATCACCTCTCTGGCCCCGATATCTGGTCATTTTTAATATTATATTTCAACTATATTATATCATATTTTGCTGATGCAAGGACATTTCATCTTATTTTTTTTTAGCAAGTGCTAAACAAACAAATATATTTTCTCTTTGAGTAAAAAAATCTTGAGAACTTGGGGCCGGGCGGTGGCGCTGGAGGTAAGGTGCCTGTCTTACCTGCGCTAGCCTAGGAGACGGACCGCGGTTCGATCCCCCAGCGTCCCATATGGTCCCCCAAGCCAGGAGCGACTTCTGAGCGCATAGCCAGGAGTAACCCCTGAGCGTTACCGGGTGTGGCCCAAAAACCAAAAAAAAAAAAAAAATCTTGAGAACCACACCAGGAAAATGTAAGCCAAGAGCACTGGTCTTCAGGGGAGCTGAAAATACTGTCACTTTGATAAAGGAACCTTTGGCATATTGCACAGAGTTTTAAGAGTTGGATTTTAATTGTATTTCTTTTTTGGAGAAATGGCCTTTGAGGATTTTGAGACATCTTCATGGATAACTTTTATTTCTCAAACTATATAAAATGACTAAACAAATTAGATCATTTTCTATAATTGCTTACAGTATATGTATAGATATTTCACTTTATTCAACACATTTTTGGAGCATTGTATCCTACCTTAGCCTTTGTTCTAGATAACGAGATTAAAAAAAGAAACTCCTGTCCTAATGGTGTCAGATAATAAACACTATATACGAAGTGTTCTGAATTGTTATCAAACAATCTGGTACATTACTTATGTGCCAAATAACAGCTCTAAATTTTCCAAAGATTAGCTCATTTATTTAGATAGTATAATAGAAGATAAAAGCTAATGGGGAGAATGAAAGCAAAGAAGTCGGATTTGGAATGCTGAATGGGGTTGGGGAGAATGGGGGGGAGAAAAAGAGAGTATCTAGCTGATGGTGGAGGGTTGGTGGGAGGGAAGAGGCATCAGGAAGGGTGAAAAAGAAGCTGGGGATATTGATGGTGGGAAATGTGTACTGGTGAAGTTTGTTGTACATTGTATGACTGTAATTCAATCATGAACAAATTTTTCTGTGGGAAAAACACTATATTATTAACAACCTTGTAAACATGGAGTTTAAATAAAAAAAAACTAAAAAAGTCATCTGATAAGATTTTTTTACGATACTCTCTATGCCCAGAAAGATACTACAGGAGTTAAAGGAGATGCCATTGCTCCATAGACTCGGTTTGAATCCTAACCACCCCATATGGTCCCCAAGCACCGCCAGGGGTCACTCCTGAGTACAGAGCCAGGAGTAGCTCCTCCATACTACAGGATATGATTTCCCCCTCCCCCGCAAAGATGCTATTCTAACAAGACCTCAAGGGTGAGGGGACAATCCAATTACCATCTGAGGGAAGGCAGCTTCATGAAGAGGAAATCGCATGTACAAAAGCTCTTGGGTAAAAATATTGCTGTTTATTTAGGGGGTGGGGACGGGAAACAAGGTTAAACTGAAAGGAATCCCTGAGAAAGTGAGGCAGATGGCTTGAATTTCAAGATGAGAAACCATGGAGAGTACAGAATGTTGCTTTGACACAACTTACATTGAAATAGGATCGACACTTTCAGCTTCTGGGTCTGGTTTGTCAAAGAAGAGAGAAAATGAAAAAGCCAAACCAAACAAAACAATCAGGAGGCCATTGTAAAATCTAGATGGGAGAGGGAGCGAGCGTGGATGAGGGTAATGACAGTGGAGATAGTTAGATGATCCAAATATGCATGTGTTTTGATTATTCTTCAACTATTATGGTTTCAAATAATTGAGCTGCTTATTTTGCTTCCAGACTCTTGTAAGTAGTTAAATTAATAACCTGTAAAGCATATTCTTTAAATGGTCTGGCAGCACACATGATTTTAAGAAACTGTAAGCAATTACCGGGCAATTTGTTTTTGATTTTCATATGCGTCGTAATTTTTTTTAAACGAAACAACATGTTTTTGGAAATAAAATCTCCCACACAACAATGGCAATGAAGGGACCAGGATGTCAGATGAGCACCGCTGAACATGCCAACTAAAATATTTTTAAATTCTTCCTATATGCCTTCAGAGTAACTAGACCATAAAGAGTTGTTAACGTAGATGTAGTTAAGAGTTGACTTAGCAGCAGTGGACAAACATGAGAGGGCTCTGCGTACCATCTTTATTTTGAGTTTAAGGTTTGGGAAACAGGAATAGATTCAGGGGCCAACAGTCAAATGGAAAATCTAAAAGAACCTCCAAAATTAGGGTGACCACAGGGTTATATCCTCATGGTGAGTGACCCTCCAATGAACCCGTTCTCCTAACCCCTTGCTGAGAAACCTAAGTATTGCACACTGGTGATCTAAGGCGTGAGTCAGCGTCAACTGGCCCATCTTCTGGTTTACCACTGCAGTTCCCCCTGCAGGAGGTGAAGGGGGCTAGAAAAACTTTACACTGAAGTTATAGTGGCAGCTGAAAAGCAAATGGAAAGCCTTTTTCAAAGAACTTTTCACATGGTGCTTTGGAAAACTAAAACTGTTGGGGTCACATGGCAGGAAACTACAGAAATGATGGAAAAGGAGAAGTGCTTGAAGATTATTAGATAACGTAGTTTAGTCTGACAGTGCAAAATAACTCAAAACTATCCACTCTCTCTTGTTCTGGAGTTGAGAAGAGACAATGGGTTAAAGAAGCATATTTATGCAGTCAGCTGACTGCTAGATAAATGACTACATCTGATGTGAAGAATACTGGGGGGGGGATGAAATATTCTTAAATATTTAAATTATGCTTAATGTATCAGATTTCATTTATAATTTTCTTAGCCTTAAAAACTTCTAAATGTCTGTCTTGTGGTTTTGGAGAACCTTTTCTATGGGAACATAGAAATTTAATTTACTTTATTTAAAGAGGTTGTATCACATAGTAGACATATTTGTTTCTAGGTAAGTGCAAGCAAAATTGTTAAGAGATTAAAAAGAAAAAAGGAAGAAAAAAGAAGTACAGCCACAAGAAAATTTGTGAAAATTATTGTGTCTCCAATGAGGTCAGCACACCATTGTCAGAAGGTTTAGTAAGCTTTCATTGCTAGTTGACCACTTGATTACTTCATTTATTTCTGAACATTGGGTGGCTTCAGACACCATTGACATCTAAATTGGTGTGTTCTTATGAGGATGGCAGTATACAACACATTGAGTGCTTTTCTTCATCTGACTAATGTCATTCAGCATAATGCCCTTTAGCTGCATCCTTGCTATGAATGAGAGGAGTTCATCTTTTAAAAACAATTGTTGAATAATATCCCATTGTACATAAATGCCACATCTTCTTTATCCATGTATCTGTCATTGAGTACTTGGATTGCTTCCATATCTTTGTTAATAAAAATAACACTGCAATAAATAACACTGCAATAAATGTAGGCATGCATATATATTTAAATTCTTTTTGTGGGGGATTCTTTGGCTAGATATGTAGGAAAAGAATTGCTATATCATACAGTAGCTCTATTTTGGGGACACATTTTTATACTCTTTCTCATAGTCACTAAATAAGTTTTTCATTCCCATGTAAACTGTATATGAAAGGTCCTTTTCTTCCCATCCCTGCTAGCATTAAGTATTTCTGGTCTTTTTGATATAGAGTCTTCTTAATGTGTGCCATGACTGGCTCATTGTTTTGATTTGCTTTTCCCTGATAACCAGCAATGATGAGCATTTTTCCTTATGCCTGTAACCCATCTGTATATCTTATCCACAACTTTTGATGGTGGTTCTTGTTTTGTATTATTATTATTATTATTTTTTTTTGGTTTTTGGGCCACACCCGGCGGTGCTCAGGGGTTACTCCTGGCTGTCTATTCAGAAATAGCTCCTGACAGGCATGGGGGACCAATATGGGACACCGGGATTTGAACCAACCACCTTAGGTCCTGGATCGGCTGATTGCAAGGCAAACGCAGCTGTGCTATCTCTCTGGGCCCTTGTTTTGTATCTTACATAATATCTTTCATAATAATATTCCATTGTCAAGGTTCTGAAATGCTAATACTTTCTCCCAGTTAGCATGGAGTCCTTTTACTGTTGGTTATTTTCCTGTGCAGGAGCTTTTGAGTTTGATGTTGTTCTATTTGTTTAGCTTTGTTTTAGTTCTATTGATCTTGGAGGCCAATCCCTGAACATCCCTGAACAGCATGGAGTGCTTTGCTCAGATTCTCTTCATGGATTTTGGGTTAATATTAAAGTTTTGAACCCACTTTTTTGTTTCTTTGTTTTGGGGCCACATCCGTTGGCACTCAAGGGTTACTTCTGGCTATGCTCTCAGAAATCGCTCCTGGCTTGTGATTTTGGGGGATCAAACTGCTGTCCATCTTAGGCTAGCAATTGCAAGGCAGATGCCTTACCTCTAGCACCACCGCTCAGCCCCTGAACCCATTTTTGAATTAACTCTTATGCATGGTATGAGGTAATACAGTTTCATTCTTTTGCATGTGGCTACCCTGTTTTCCTTATACCACTGGTTGAGGAGACCTCCTTTTATCCATTTTTTTTGTGTTCTTTTCTCAAACAAGACACTGATGCATTAAAATTGAGAGGGAAGAGGGGCAGCAAATGATTCAGTATCACTAGTGCCTAGCTGTCCCAGGCTTGTACTGTGTTGGTCATACAGATCTTGGCTGGAGAACCTTTGGGAAAGTGGGCAGGCTTAACGGGGCAATGGGGTTTCTCACCTTTAAGTATCTATGCCCACAACAAAAAAGACTCATCCAAAAGGATGTATGCACACCACTATTCATCTCAGCACTCAGTACAATAGCTAAGAGTTGGAATAAACCTAAATGTCCAACAATAGATGAATGGATCATGAAAATGTGATAAATATATACAACAGAATACTACATGGCTGTAAGGATGATGCAGTCATGTAATTCGCTGCAATATGGATGGAACTGGAAGATATTAAGTTAAATGAAGTAAGCTAGAAGAAGAAGGATAAACACAGAATGCTATCACTTATATGTGGTATTTTGAATAACTGCATGAAGAATTGCAATGACTTAAATGGAAGTTGTTGAGAACACCTTAGGCCCAAGAGTATAGTGAGGAGAAGAAAAGAAATTGAGTGGAGAAGAAAGACACATATGAAATGACAGGTCTAAGGAATCTCAGGTGCATTGTTGGTGTTAAGAAAGGACAGAACTAAATATCCAATAATAATGAAATGATGAGATTCAAACATTAACAACCAAGCTTGAAAAGGTGCCTGTTATGATGCAGCTGGGGTGGGAGTGGGTAGGGGTATGGAATGGACTCTGGGCACATTGGTGGAGTAATTTTGACACTGGGGGTAGGATTGTTGCTGAAACAATGTATGTCTAAAACCAAACTATGAATAACTTTTTAAATCACAATGGCTTAAATAAAAAATTAAAAAGAAAAAAGAGGATAGTAGGATTTCAATCACAATGGGAGCACTATAGTCAGTAACCCCTCCATCTCCTTCCCTCTTACTAATACTTTGTACTTTGGGAAGTGAGCAAGGTGCTTCCTAATTCAAATGAAGGCATTTACTATTAGCAGTTAGTTGTGTATTGGGAGGGGTTAGGTCTGTGTTTTAAGTCTAAATAAGTGTCTCTAAGCCCTTCCACTCCCCAGTTAATTTGGCCATTAACTTGGTTTGGATGAAACTCAACTCTGAAATTGTTACTGAGAAAAGAGATTGAACATGGTTTCTCGTAACCTGCAAGATGGTGAAAGGTCATCTTGAACATGGCTTCTCATAACCTGCAAGATGGTGAAAGGTCATCTAGATGGTACCTACTGGTGACTCTGTTGCTATGGCAACTGGAGTCAAATATGATACCCACTGCTCAGGTTGCAGAGGTTCCCCCAAATGGTGCCTGCTGGTGACTCTGTTACTAAGGCAACTAGCTAGGCTGCCCCGGATGACGACTCTGTCCTCTGTTTATTCCCAACAGTTCTGTGGCTCCTGTTCCAGTGTAGAATTGTGGAATGGGTGTAGCAGGTGCTTAATGTCAACTCCCTGCTCTTCAGGGCAACGTCTTGTCCCTTAAGATTGCTCCCTAATTTTAGCTTGTTGCTGTGTGGTTGGTTGTGGGGTAAAGGCCTCCCTCTGTCTCCAAATATATTTGGAAGCTCTCCTTCTGTCTGTTGTTTGCTGGGGCCTCAGGTGTATTTCTGTGACTAATCCAAGTTTTTGTGTAGATTTAGTGCCAATTGCAGGATGATGCAAACACAGCTTCTTTCCATTTTGCCATCTTGGCCCTGTCACCAGTTCAGGTGATGCTAGTTTTTATTTTAGTAATTAGCTTCTCTTTGTCTGTCTCTGTCTCTATCTCTTTCTGTCTTGCTCCCCTTATCTTCCAGAGATTAGCACGTTTCAAAAATACATTTTAAAAACTTATTTATGGTATTATGATTTACAAAACTGTTTATAGGGTTTCATGCCTATGCTAGAAAATTAAAAGAAAGAAAGTGGTGTGCACCTTAAAATATTTCTGTATCATTAGAAATTATCTACAGTGACCTTACCTAATACATTTTCTTAATGAGCATTCATTCATTGAACCAGTACAACTGAAACAGAGTGATTATATATAAGAAATCACAGAATAACAGCCTAGGGATAGCTCAATGGTCAGTTATTTACCTGCCTTACAGGCAAATACCCTAATCTGAATGACACCCAGAACATGCTGTGTAATCCTGAGAGCACTGGTAGTTAGAGTCGCCAGTGCTACAGCAGTGTCACATTTCTAACACAACCATAAGTGTCTAAGCCTGGTCATCATAATAACAAAGAGAAAGTAAGCAGAAATTTTTGAAAAGAAGCTTAAGAACAAGATGTTAAAAAGGTGTCATTTTTCTAGCAACATCATTTAGTTGTGGCAATTAATGAGCCACAGCCCCACACTTCCTTTATGTAATAATGTGATTTCAGTTTTCCAACACTTTCGACTCTCAGACCCGTTAGTAGGGGTGATAGGAATTCTAGTGATTTTCTTATGTTCGTGCCTCTTGACTTTTTTTGTGTGTTTTTGTTTTTTGTTTTTGGGCCATACCCAGTGATTCTCAGGGGTTACTCCTGGCTATGCGCTCAAAAATCACTTCTGGCTTGGGGGAACCATATAGAACGCTGGGGATTGAACCGAGGTCCATCCTGGGTCAGCCACATGCATGGCAAATGCCCTACTACTGTGGTATGGCTCCGGCCCCTCGACTTTTCTTCACCTTCTACCTATTTTAGTCTTAAAATTGTGCATATGCTCTTTAATCATTTCACTCAAATTACATAATCATTGAAAATTACAATGTAGTTTGGTACTAAACAATGGTAACTAGTCAAATCACAGGATTCTGAGTTTAATTCTTGTAATTTAAAATTAAATAAAAACTAATGTACTCTATTAATTACTTTCACCCCTGACCCTATTTTCCAAATTTTATAAATAAATGACACATCATATATGTTTACTTAGTATTAAGTATTTTAGTATTACTGAGGTTTAAATTTCTTTTTTTTTAAAATATGGAAGATCTTGAATAATGCTATCAATATAGACTATCTAATTTTGTGATGTCTGATCTACTTTTGTATTTAATATCAGAGTTAAGTTCCCCAAATTAGATGTTTAATAGGATCCATAGATAGGTGGGCAATATGAAATTGTGTGTGTGTGTGTGTGTGTGTGTGTGTGTGTGTGTGTGTTGTGAAAGCCCAAATCTTAGAACTTTGGTACAAGACATGAAATTCTTCTGATATAAGCTTCATTCTTGGCCCCTTATATGGAGAAGTTTTGAAAATCCAGAGTTCTTTGGCTTGCACATATCTCAACTGAATAAAATAGAGAGTTCTCTTCTATTTTTTGCTATCATTATCCTGTTCCCAAAGATGATAAATAACCACCACCATCACAAAACTGGTCAATTTTATACTTTGGATAAAGGTTTCTTTTCATACAACAAGCAAAGAAAAACTGGGTTTTATGATACTAGAAAAATATAGCAGGTAATGAATCTATATCTGGGAAAATCTTTAAGAGAAATACCTGTTGGGGCTGATTTATATATTGTCTAAAAATAGGGGTGCAGTTTCTTGGTTATTTCTGGCATTGTATTGATTAAGTCTCTCATTTTCTTGAAGTCCAATAATAAGAAATGAGAATAGAGAAAGACAGATCAAGTAAGCTAAAGTTAATGAGATCCAACAGTACTCCACAGTGTAAACCACAATGCAAAAATGTGTGTGTGTGTGTGTGTGTGTGTGTGTGTGTGTGTGTGTGTGTGTGTGTATGGGCGGCCGAGAGTCAAAAAGGGACAGTTGGGGACATGGGGAAGGAGTGAACACTGGTGAAGGGATTGGTGAAATAATATTAAAATATTATTTGCCTGAAACCCAATCACAGATCATTTTGTAATTTCATGTGAACTAAATTTAGAAGCTTTTAAAAATTAAGTTAATAAGGTCTATGACCAAGAAGAATGAAAAAAAATTAGTCACCTTAGATTAAGGTAGGAAACATAGAGGATTTTCTTTTTTAGTGCTTTTAGAGGACAACAGCAATCTTCAGCACAAATCCTATCTACCAACTCAGAGAAAACAGCTGTTTGATAACTATTTGCATTGGATATGGAACACAGGCTTTTGTGAACACAGGCATCAGCCCCTTCCTGAATACTGATGATTGTAAATACATTGGCTAGGATGTTTGTTATTATTACTAATTAGATGTAACTGAATCTCTATCATAATATCTCATTTCATCCTGTGATCAAACTTTGGATATACTTTTATTTTTTGAACTTAGAAATGAAACCTTGGAAAGGTGGACACTGAGAAAGATATCACACTTTTTGTTGACCATCTAAGAAGAAATATTCATATAGCTGCAAGAGAAAAGGAGAGAGCAAGGAGACAGAGGAATGAAACACTCTGAATTGAGAATTTTCTGGAATGGTTTCTATCTATGGTTCCTCTACTTGAACCTTAATCCTATATATGTAACTTTAGTGATCAATCTCCTCAGTATACTGTTCTCCTTTAACCATATATCTTCTCTTTAACCATATTCTATATTTTCAGTCTTAATACATATTTTAAACAGCCTTTTAATGTCTTATTCTACACCCCCTCATCTTTACTTTGTGGGATATAAACAGTGAATATCACATGGTGAATTTGGTCTCAGTTTGAACTCACCATGTTAGACTTTCTATGCGATTCATGAAGACCCAAAATTGTACATTTTAGTTGTTTTGGCACTGAGATATAATGACTGCAGTTCATAAATAAAATAATAAAATGGTTTCTGTCTTGCATGGACTGCCAGGCAAATAGCAGCCAGATGCCTTTGGCATACTCTGGTCAGTGAACTGATGGAATGATTGGGCTCTTCATTCCCTCAAGAAAGAGCTGTGAACCAGATCAATTAACCTGTGAAATAAGACACTTCCCATCCTCAAGCTGGCTGGGTGGGAAATGTTTCTTGGTCTTTGCAACCAACCGCATTGCATATGTGATACTCATCTTTAGGAATGCTAAAATCTCTCTTCAATTCATCACATCAAGTACCTCTTGCTTCATTAATTGTGTTTTATCCTTGTGTAGGAGCAAGCCAAATTCAGCTCTCTCACTTGCTGTGTTGAAGAGAAAGAGGACCAGGTCCAAGTAAGTGATCTCAGAACACAGTGTGCTGGTAATATGATCAGAACACGTTTCTCTGCAACCAGTCTATTATCCCTTTTATAAAAACTCATTCAGTTTAATAACGTGGTCAACTAAATATGGGTATAGACAAAAGAGCAAATTCATCATTTAATGAAATACATAGGCTGAGAAGGAAGGAAGGTGTGCTATGATAGAATGTATATTATGATGAGAGTCATTCAGATCCATCTGCTATGGAGATGCCTAATGATACCTTGCCTAATGGACTTACAAAAAGGTTTCTCGAAAAAGAGGTGTTTAAAAGAAGGATGCCAGTGCACTATTGCAGTTATTTATAATGAAGATAGTGGGGTGGGGTTTGAAGGATAATGAGCAGAAGGCTCAAGCTATAAAAAGAAATTCTTTTGTTTGGAATAAGGTGGGAAATAACTGAATCAAGGATGTTAAAAGAAATCTTAAGGCAATGGAAAAGAGAGGAAAAATGGCCATTGAAGAGCTGAAGTTGGCGTGCATTAGCTAACTACCCCACAACGTGCATGACTCTGGCTAAAGTCCACCATCTCTTCTTATTTGATATTGCTACCATTGCACTTCCTTTTATTTTCTGGAAAATTGTCTAGAGGCAAAAAGAGACAGTGTTCTACTATGTGACATCACCCAGCATTGCAGCCAACCTGCATAATGGCCCAGACCAGCTTGGTCCTAGACTAGAAGAAAGCAGAAGTCCTTGCAGGGGGCAGGGGGCAGGGGGCAGGGGGCTTCTCTGCCACTCTCAGAGAGATGTGAAATCTGACAATTGCCTCTGGTGATCTGAATGGAAGACAGAGAATGCAATGGAGCGCCCTACTGACAAGGACTGCAAGTTGCTTCGTGTTTTAGTAAACAAGCTGATCTTAGGACTCTACCAAAGAAATAAGGGAACTTTTGCCTTTGAAAAAATAATCAAGAACAAATTTCAGTTTTATGTTACCTAATGATTCAGTTGCTTCAAACTCTGAAAGTGTACCATCTGCCTCCCACTCTTTATGCCGGGGAGTATATTGTTCCTGTATATTAGTGGAGCTAGAGGAATATACAAGACATCATACATGTGCTCTAAAAAGGCAGGCAGTGCAATGTGAAGAAAGGCAATAAACCTGGTGACTTTTTTGCTGTTGTGTGAACTGGGGTCACTGTGCTGTCCACACACAAATAATTACTAGGGGTCAGTCTGCTGATGGAAAGTATTCATAAATCTTTATTTGTGATACTAGCTGAGCACTGGAGATTGAACTCTAATATTTGTTATTTATTTATTTTGGGGATTTGGGTCATGCCAGAAGTACACAAAAGCTAGCTCTGTACTCAAAGATTATTCCTGGCAGGCTCAAGGAACCATATTGGATGCAGGAGTTAAATCTAGGCTGGCCATGTACAATTCAAGTGCTCTAGCCAAGGAGAATGAACTCTAATTGTGGTACAGGGTCCCAGACATCATTCCCAAGGTCCTATGGAATCACACTCAACATATGTAGGAAGAGTGGTAGGGGGTATAAAACTCAAAACTTTGGGTTTTCAAGGCAGGAACTTTTAGCCACTGAGCTCATCTCCCAAACTTGTGTAATTAGTTCCCATGTACTACAAAAATTTCTGAGAGAAATGCTTTTTTGGCAGTTTTTTACATTGACCTAAGTTAAAATAAAATAGTTGAAACCCAACACATCCTTCTTTTCTTCTCAAGTTTTCTAAATAATAAGATGTTTCTATAAGTGATTAACAAATTCCCATTTGGGGAACTAATCTTTTGGTAATCAGAAGAGGAACAGAAGAAGAAATTATGCCCCCACAATGAAGCTGTATTCATCATCAGGAGACATTTCAATATGATTAGATTGTAATCCAATCTATTTTTTAATCTAATCTAGTTTTTTGGACTAGATCCTAAAAAAATTGAAAGAATATCCAGTTTTTTCCTTTTAAGTAGGCTTAAATAACCCATTAGTATATGAAATCAATTATATAATGTTTTCTGACATGCTAGCCAGCAATTTTATATGTCAACATAAAAATATTTCAATCTTATTTGAAACATACAAAAGTATCCTAAGTTTTGCCTTTGGATTTCATTGATATCATCATTCAACAAATATTGAGTGACGAGTTGTATTAGGTTGAGCCTACAAAGCCTAATAAAGAGTTTATTGCCTAGAAGATGTGAACAGAAGGATGTGAATAGAATATCAATAGAATAATTATAGAAAATATTTCTTTTGCTTTATATTCTTCTTATTAGTACCGTTAATATAAAATTTAAGGTTACATCATGTATTTTCAAATGCCCCTTTTTTCTACTATAATTGTGTTAAAACTAAATTTCTGGGTGCTTTTATTTAATAATATGCCATAATAACTCATAAATTTATTAGGAAAGTTTAGGTGGAAGAAAGTAAAATATAGAATTTTGTACAACAAATCAGAATGACTTCTAACCAAACTTGTAATAATAAAGAATTAATACTAAGTCACTAGAATCTAAGAAAAACCCTCATTATATAAGATATGGATTGAGAAAATATTAAACTGGATATATTATTTTTTTTTTAATTTTTTTTTATTTAAACACCTTGATTACATACATGATTGTGTTTGGGTTTCAGTCATAAAAGGAACACCACCCATCACCAGTGCAACATTCCCATCACCCAAGTCCCAAATCACCCTCCTCCCCACCCAACCCCCGCCTGTACCCTAAACAGGCTCTACATTTCCCTCATACATTCTCAATATTAGGACAGTTCAAAATGTAGTTATTTCTCTAACTAAACTCATCACTCTTTGTGGTGAGCTTCCTGAGGTGAGCTGGAACTTCCAGCTCTTTTCTCTTTTGTGTCTGAAAATTATTATTACAAGGGTGTCTTTCATTTTTCTTAAAACCCATAGATGAGTGAGACCATTCTGCGTTTTTCTCTCTCTCTCTGACTTATTTCACTCAGCATAATAGATTCCATGTACATCCATGTATAGGAAAATTTCATGACTTCATCTCTCCTGACAGCTGCATAATATTCCATTGTGTATATGTACCACAGTTTCTTTAGCCATTCATCTGTTGAAGGGCATCTTGGTTGTTTCCAGAGTCTTGCTATGGTAAATAGAGCTGCAATGAATATAGGTGTAAGGAAGGGGTTTTTGTATTGTATTTTTGTGTTCCTAGGGTATATTCCTAGGAGTGGTATAGCTGGATCGTATGGGAGCTCGATTTCCAGTTTTTGGAGGAATCTCCATATTGCTTTCCATAAAGGTTGAACTAGACAGCATTCCCACCAGCAGTGGATAAGAGTTCCTTTCTCTCCACATCCCCGCCAACACTGTTTATTCTCATTCTTTGTGATGTGTGCCATTCTCTGGGGTGTGAGGTGGTATCTCATCGTTGTTTTGATTTGCATCTCCCTGATGATTAGTGATGTGGAACATTTTTTCATGTGTCTTTTGGCCATGCGTATTTCTTCTTTGTCAAAGTGTCTGTTCATTTCTTCTCCCCATTTTTTGATGGGGTTAGATGTTTTTTTCTTGTAAAGTTCTGTCAGTGCCTTGTATATTTTGGAGATTAGCCCCTTATCTGATGGGTATTGGGTGAATAGTTTCTCCCACTCAGTGGGTGGCTCTTGTATCCTGGGCACTATTTCCTTTGAGGTGCAGAAGCTTCTCAGCTTAATATATTCCCATCTGTTAATCTCTGCTTTCACTTGCTTGGAGAGTGCAGTTTCCTCCTTGAAGATGCCTGTAATGTCCTGTAGTGTTTTGCCTATGTGCTGTTCTATATATCTTATGGTTTTGGGGCTGATATCGAGGTCTTTAATCCATTTGGATTTTACCTTTGTACATGATGTTAGCTGGGGGTCTAAGTTTAATTTTTTGCAAGTGGCTATCCAATTGTGCCAACACCACTTGTTGAAGAGGCTTTCCCTGCTCCATTTAGGATTTCCTGCTCCTTTATCAAAAATTAGATGGTTGTATCTCTGGGGAACATTTTCTGAGTATTCAAGCCTATTCCACTGATCTGAGGACCTATCCTTATTCCAATACCATGCTGTTTTGATAACTGTTGCTTTGTAGTACAGTTTAAAGTTGGGAAAAGTAATTCCTCCCATATTCTTTTTCCCAATGATTGCTTTAGCTATTTGAGGGTGTTTATTGTTCCAAATGAATTTCAAAAGTGTCTGATCCACTTCTTTGAAGAATGTCATGGGTATCTTTAGAGGGATGGCATTAAATCTGTATAATGCCTTGGGGAGTATTGACATTTTGATGATGTTAATCCTGCCAATCCATGAGCAGGGTATGTGTTTCCATTTCCGTGTGTCCTCTCTTATTTCTTGGAGCAGAGTTTTATAGTTTTCTTTGTATAGGTCCTTCACATATTTAGTCAAGTTGATTCCAAGATATTTGAGTTTGTGTGGTACTATTGTGAATGGGGTTGTTTTCTTAATGTCCATTTCATCCTTATTACTATCGGTATATAGAAAGGCCATTGATTTTTGTGTGTTAATTTTGTAGCCTGCCACCTTGCTATATGAGTCTATTGTTTCTAGAAGCTTTTTGATAGAGTCTTTAGGGTTTTCTAAGTAGAGTATCATGTCATCTGCAAACAGTGAGAGCTTGACTTCTTCCTTTCCTATCTGGATTCCCTTGATATCCTTTTCTTGCCTAATCGCTATAGCAAGTACTTCCAGTGCTATGTTGAATAGGAGTGGTGAGAGAGGACAGCCTTGTCTTGTGCCAGAATTTAGAGGGAAGGCTTTCAGTTTTTCTCCATTGAGGATAATATTTGCCACTGGCTTGTGGTAGATGGCCTTCACTATATTGAGAAAGGTTCCCTCCATTCCCATCTTGCTGAGAGTTTTGATCAAGAATGGGTGTTGGACCTTATCAAATGCTTTCTCTGCATCTATTGATATGATCATGTGGTTTTTATTTTTCTTGTTATTGATGTTGTGTATTATGTTGATAGATTTACGGATGTTAAACCAGCCTTGCATTCCTGGGATGAAACCTACTTGATCGTAGTGGATGATCTTCTTAATGAGGCATTGAATCCTATTTGCCAGGATTTTGTTGAGGATCTTTGCATCTGCATTCATCAGTGATATTGGTCTGTAATTTTCTTTTTTGGTAGCGTCTCTGTCTGGTTTAGGTATCAAGGTGATGTTGGCTTCATAAAAGCTATTTGGAAGTGTTTCTGTTTGTTCAATTTCATGAAAGAGTCTTGCCAAGATTGGCAGTAGTTCCTCTTGGAAAGTTTGATAGAATTCATTAGTGAATCCATCTGGACCTGGGCTTTTGTTTTTCGGCAGACATTTGATTACTGTTTTAATTTCATCAATGGTGATGGGGGTGTTTAGATATGCTACATCCTCTTCCTTCAACCGTGGAAGATTATAAGAGTCCAAGAATTTATCCATTTCTTCCAGGTTCTCATTTTTAGTGGCGTAGAGTTTTTCAAAGTAGTTTCTGATTACCCTTTGAATATCTGTCATATCAGTAGTGATCTCTCCTTTTTCATTCCTGATACGAGTTATCAAGTTTCTCTCTCTCTCTTTCTTTGTTAGGTTTGCCAGTGGTCTATCAATCTTGTTTATTTTTTCAAAGAACCAACTTCTGCTTTCGTTGATCTTTCGGATTGTTTTTTGAGTTTCCACTTCGTTGATTTCTGCTCTCAGCTTTGTTATTTCCTTCTGTCTTCCTGTTCTTGGGTCCTTTTGTTGAGCATTTTCTAGTTCTATTAGCTGTGTCATTAAGCTACTCAGGTAAGCTCCTTCTTCCTTCCTGATGTGTGCTTGCAAAGCTATAAATTTTCCTCTCAGTACTGCTTTTGCTGTGTCCCATAAGTTCTGAGAGTTTGTGTCTTTATTGTCATTTGTTTCCAGGAACCTTTTTATTTCCTCCTTGATTTCATCTCGGACCCACTGGTTATTGAGCATGAGGCTGTTTAACTTCCAGGTGTTAAAGTGTTTCTTCTGAGTCCCTTTGGAGTTCACAAATAATTTCAGAGCCTTGTGGTCAGCGAAGGTAATCTGCAAAATTTCTATCCTCTTGATCTTATGGAGGTATGTTTTATGTGCCAGCATGTAGTCTATCCTGGAGAATGTCCCATGTACATTGGAGAAGAATGTGTATCCAGGTTTCTGGGGATGGAGTGTCCTATATATATCCACTAGGCCTCTTTCTTCCATTTCTCTCCTCAGGTCTAGTATATTCTTGTTGGGTTTCAGTCTGGTTGACCTGTCCAGTGTTGACAAAGCCGTGTTTAGGTCCCCCACAATTATTGTGTTGTTGTTGATATTATTTTTCAGATTTGTCAGCAGTTGTATTAAATATTTTGCTGGCCCCTCATTCGGTGCATATATGTTTAGGAGAGTGAATTCTTCCTGCTCTACGTACCCCTTGATTAATATAAAATGTCCGTCTTTGTCCCTTACAACCTTCCTGAGTATAAAGTTTGCATTATCTGATATTAGTATGGCCACTCCAGCTTTTTTATGGGTGTTGTTTGCTTGGATAACTTTTCTCCAGCCTTTTATTTTGAGTCTATGTTTGTTCTGACTATTCAGGTGCGTTTCTTGTAGGCAGCAGAAGGTTGGATTGAGTTTTTTGATCCATTTAGCCACTCTGTGTCTCTTAACTGGTGCATTTAGTCCATTGACGTTGAGAGAAAGAATTGTCCTGGGATTTAACGCCATCTTTATTTCAAAATTTGGTGTGTCTTTTGGGTAGTCTTGTCTTAGATTAGGTCTTTCAGTTTTTCTCTTAAGACTGGTTTTGTGTCTGTGAAGTTTCTGAGCTGTTTTTTGTCTGTGAAACCATGTATTCTTCCATCAAACCGGAAAGTGAGTTTTGCTGGGTATAGTATTCTGGGTGAAGCATTCATTTCATTCAGTCTTGTCACAATATCCCACCACTGCTTTCTGGCATTGAGCGTTTCTGGTGACAGGTCTGCTGTAAATCTCAGGGAAGCTTGCTTGAACATGATTTCCCCTTTTGATCTTGCTGTTTTCAGAATTCTGTCTCTATCTGTGGGATTTGTCATTGTGACTAGGATGTGTCTTGGGGTGGTTTTTCTGGGGTCTCTTTTGGTTGGTACTCTTCGGGCATGCAGGATTTGATCACATATATTCTTTAGCTCTGGAAGTTTCTCTTTAATGATGTTCTTGACCATTGATTCTTCCTGGAAATTTTCTTCCTGGGTCTCTGGGACTCCAATGATTCTTAAGTTGTTTCTGTTGATCTTATCATAGACTTCTATTTTCGTCTGTTCCCATTCTTTGACTAATTTTTCCATTGTCTGCTCATTTGCTTTAAGTTTTTTGTCCAATCTCTCCTGCTGTATGGAATTGTTATGTATCTCATCTTCCACAGCACCAAGTCTATTCTCAGCTTCTGATACCCTGTCCCAGAGCTTATCCATTTTGTCATTCACTTCGTTTACTGAGTTTTTCAGGCCTGTTAGTTGACATGTTATTTCAGTTTGGAGTTTTGTCATTTCTGCCTTCATATTTTCTTGGTTCTTATTAGTGTTCTGTTCAACTCGATCCATGGTTTCTTGGAGTCTGTTGAGCACCTTCCATATTGCTAGTCTAAAGTCCTTATCTGAGAGGTTGATTAGTTGTTCAGTCATTATCTGGTCCTCAGAATTGTCATCTTCATTCTCTATGTCTGATGCTGGCCTGCGCTGTTTCCCCATTGTCACATTTGTATTGTGGGTTTTTCTACGTGTTGTAGTGGTATTCATTGTCTATATGATGTAGGCAGCACACTCCTCTGGCTCCTCCCTTTCTGGATGGGCTGACTTGCCTCTAAGGGAGGGGAGTCCTCCGTGGATGAAGCCTCACACTGGGTCAAATCTTAGGCCCGAGCATGTAACAGAGAAGACAGTCCAGAGAGAAATGTTTGCTTCTGTGATATAGCGCCGTTCTTAGTGTGATTTTTCCTTCTTGTTGCAATGGAGTTCTTTCCTTAGAAAGAGTGCACGGCCGCGTAGCGAAGCGGAGCGGCCGTGCTCCTCTGAGCCTCTTTTTGCCCCACTCGCAAGAGTTTCACGCAAGAGGACAGTAGACAGACATAGACAGGTCACACTCACAGTCTTTCACAGCTGAGCCCCACTGGGCCGGTGTACTTTCGTGGATTTTCCCCGCCTGGTGTCACACACAGGGAGCCAGCTTTTGCAAAGGATAGCCGGTTTTTATGCTCTGAAGTCCCTCCCTGAAAATGGCGTCTGGGCGAGCGAGGTTTCTGGAGGCTCTTTTTGCCCCACTCGCAAGAGTTTCACGCAAGAGGACAGTAGACAGACATAGACAGGTCACACTCACAGTCTTTCACAGCTGAGCCCCACTGGGCCGGTGTACTTTCGCGGATTTTCCCCGCCTGGTGTCACACACAGGGAGCCAGCTTTTGCAAAGGATCTAAACTGGATATATTATAAGGAAAAATTTATTGCAGTTTTTACATTCAGTATTAAATAAAATTCAGCCAGAAATGGTCTTTGTGAGAACAAATAACTAGTTAGATTTATATCTCTTGCCTAGAAATAGGCCAATAGAAACAATGTGTGTTAAGGAATATATGAAATTTAGTATTATGTATCACTTAATATTGATCATAAAATAAATCAGTCAAGAGAAAAGCAGGTCAAATTTATTGACTTGGGGTTTTAGATTTTCTTCTTTAATTTTGAAATCACAGCATGCAAAACAATCAAGATTTTTCATTCCCATTTCTCTGCTCTTCCCTCCCATGTGACACCTTGTTGAATTAATTGTGTTATGTATATAACTCTTCAAGAACAAATTGTTTTACTTCATAGGGCCTTATTTTTTTGAGTTGTTCATACAGATAGGTGCTATGAATAATAAGTCATACCTGTTTAGGACAAAGAGATATATTTAAAAGCCGTACATCATCACTAAAATGTGTCCTCATATCTTGGGCTGAGAGAATTAAAAAAGAGCTTTGTATAGGGTTCTATAGTCTTACATTGTTTGGTCACCTGGAATTTGTGCTCAAGTGGTTTTAATCAGAGCACAAACTCTCTCAGTAATAAACAACAGCTCCAAGGAAGTCTTCAAACTAACTTCCCTTCAGAGCCTAAGGTTTGCCACCCAGTTCAGAGCTCATTGGCTATCTTGAAGATTCAGTAGAGTCCCTTCTTAATTCTGTAGAGTTGAAGAATATCTAGAAGCATAGAATACCAGAAAATTATAAATTGATGGCTGAATACTAGAGTGTGATGGAAGGGGTTCCTCCAGAGGTGCCACCTACATCCCTTCTATTGTCTCTGGGGTATACAGTGGAGCCACTGCAAATTCACCAAACTATATCACCTTTCTTTTATGGACTTGCAATTTTATTTTTATTTTTTTTTATTTTTTGAGTTTCAAAAATATTATACTTCAATAGTGTTAGCATTTTTGAGTTACAAAATTACTGTGCTTTACTAGCAGCAAAATGCCCCCAAATGTCTCTCAATGCTAGTTACACAGTTTTATTTGTGTGGTTTTTTTTTTTTACACCACATTGGGTGGTGCTAAGGGATTGCTGCTAGCTCCATGCTCAGGTATTGCTCCTGGTGGGTGCAGGGGACCATAGGAGCTATCAGGGATTGAACCTGGGACATCTACATGCAAGGCAAGCATCCTACATATCCTATCATATTATCTTTCTAGTCCTGGAACATAGGATTAGAACATTCACTTCATGTTCTTGTTAGAGTCACACTACTAAATTCTAGCCTTTGGGATATGCACACTTTTGGCAGGTCCAGTCTCTAAAAATCATTCTATGTAGCTCTCTAAGCTCTTTCTTTTTGTCTAGTGCACAGAATGCAGACAAAAAAGTCTCAGAATGGAAGAGGCACTATGAAAACTTATATAGGAGCACCTCTGCCACTACTCCTGCTGCACTTGAATTAGACTGTGCCATAAGTAGGAAATTCACATATCAAATGTGATATCAACTTCCAAGGACTGGGAGTGTTCGGCAAAGCAGTTAATCCACAATGAATAATACAGTTGATAAAGGGAAAATGAAGGTAGGGGAATGAGAAACCAAAATATTTTGCTTTGCCGTTTACCACCAATGCCACATTACTCTGTGCAAATGAATATAGCAATGGCAAAAATAATTTAAGTGCCAGGTACAAACATAAAGTTATCAATATATTAAGGTTCAGTGCAGTGAAGTACTTTGTTATCATTCATTTATTTCTTCAAATAAGTTCTGCATATCTGTGTTACATTTCCTCCAAAACAGAGCTCCTGACTCGCCCTGAGGAACAAATTGTTCTTTTGTGCTACTCACAGCATCCCCCTCCTTGGTGATTTTGCTTCATTATCTTGCATTCCATTTCCAAGTGGTTGTAATTATTTTCTGGCTTTTAAAAAAAACTGTTGCTCACCAAGTCTTGAAAAATGAATAATTTTGAAAAGGGTAGAGAAGAGAATAGATTATATCTATGTAGATATAAAATGCAGATTGGAAAAATGTAGTTATGTTTAAACTGAACCTTTCTCTCTTTTTTTTTCTATCAAATATTGCTTTGGTGATAAACACCAGAATAGAAATGATGCCACAAAGGAGATCATTAAATTGAAATGGCAGGTATTGGAGCATATTCAAGTCTCTGTCATTATTATGTTTTTATATTTTTGTGTGTTTTTGATCTATCTGAATGAAGAAATGTACATACAGTATGTTTGTTCCCTTTGCTTTTTTTAATCTATCTATCTATCTATCTATCTATCTATCTATCTATCTATCTATCTATCTATCTATCTATCTATCTATCTATCTATCTGTCTGTCTGTCTGTCTGTCTGTCTGTCTGTCTGTCTGTCTGTCTGTCTATCTAATCTATCTTTCTTTGTCTATCTCTATTTCTATTATCCTAGTGTGATAACACATTGCTAACAAAGCTCCTAATGCCTCCCGACTTGTAGATTTCTTCCTTGATATGGTCCAAGGTGTACTGGGGTTGACTTGTGTGAGCCTTGAATGCCAGCAGAACAATGGGATGTCAGTTGGTTGTTTCAATTGTAGATTTTCACCCCCTTTCTTGCTTGAATCACTTGCTTGGAGGAAGCAAGCTGCTGTGAACAGGGTCTTAAAAGCAGCACTGGAGGCCCTCTGAGAGATGCTAGTCTCCATCTAGCAAAGGAACTGCCTGACCATGACTTACTCTGTGTGTGGGCAGAGAATGGTCTGTTCTAGTGAAACCTTCATATGGTTGCAGTTCAAGTGTCAGCTGAACCCCACCAAACCAGAGTTCTACCTTTCAAAAATTATGTGAGATCATACAGATGTGTTGTTTCAAATTTGGTTTTGCTGAGCTTGTGGGTAATGTAATACAATAGGTTTAAAAAAAAAAAGAACAATTCATAGCATGTTATAGCATCAACAAGCCAATGCAGATCAATGAAAAGACAATAGTAGGATCTGGTGAGGTTTGATACATGGACAATCCTCATTGGTTTCGTCAAGATTCATTTTTTTGAGGTATGGAGAAGAATCAAGACTGGTTACTGTTGTGTATGTAAATATTTTAGGGGATTATTATGTTACTGACCCTAACCTGATTGGTGATTGTGCCCTACCCTAGGGTGTGATCTGGCATTTTGTCCCCACCCTAGGGTAGTACCTGATTCTGCTTCCACCATTGGTTGGTATCTGATCCCACCATTGGGTGGTACCTGATTCTGGGGGATAAAAACAAGGGTCTGTGGAAGGCGAGAGGCTTTTGGGCAGGAACTGATGCTGAGGTTTTGGACGTAAGTCTTGTTCTTTTGGGCAGGAACTGATGCTGAGGCTTTGGACTTCAGTCGTGTTCCCTCAGCATCAGTTCCAGCCAAAAAAGCCTCTCGCCTTCCACAGACCCTTGTTTTTATCCCCCAGAATCAGGTACCACCCAATGGTGGGATCAGATACCAACCAATGGTGGAGGCAGAATCAGGTACTACCGTAGGGTGGGGGCAGAATGCCAGGTCACACCCTAGGGTAGGGCACAATCACCAATCAGGTTAGGGTCAGTAACATAATAATTCCCTAAAATATTTACATACACAACAGTTACTAGGAGGACCTGAGAAAAATAAACAATTAGTCTTGGAAATGAAAGTGTAACCATGTTATTAAGTTCATCAAACAGTGTTGTATTGTGTGTTTCTATGGAATTAAAAGCATTAGGGGAGAAAAATGACTTCAAATTAGTCTGGACAACGAATGATCCTTTCTATCTTACAACGTATAATAATTCGGTGATCACTTAGTAGAGGTTTCCAAGAGATCAGCTAACTTACATGTAAGCAAATTTTGTAATTAAACAAGATATTTTTCAGTACTTAAGGAAGTAGGGTAGGGCGTTTGCTTTGCACACAGTTGACCCAGATTTGATTGCTGGCATCCCATATGGTCCCTTGAATCAGCCAGGAGTGATTTCTGAGCACAGAGCCAGAAGTAGCCACTGTGTACTGCTGGGTATGTCCAAAACAACAACAACAACAACAAAAACAGAAAAAAGGAGGGGAAGGGTTTTTTTTTAATCTCGTGAACCTTTTTCTTTATAGTTTGCCATCTCTGTCATTATTGTTGGTATAAAATTAAAATTCAGAAGTATGTGATTTGAACAGTTTCTAAACTGGAGAAGTCTCAAATAAGGAAGTGGAAAGTTTAAAATAGGCCCAGAGAGATAGCACAGCGGCGTTTGCCTTGCTAGCAGCCGATCCAGGACCAAAGGTGGTTGGTTCGAATCCCGGTGTCCCATATGGTCCCCCGTGCCTGCCAGGAGCTATTTCTGAGCAGACAGCCAGGAGTAACCCCTGAGCAACGCTGGGTGTGGCCCAAAAACCAAAAATAAATAAGTAAATAAATAAAATAAAATAAAATAAAATACCAAGTTATGGGCCAAGGCAATCATTCCAAGCTATATGCGTTCCTATCAAAATTGTACCACCATGTTCTTGATTTCTCTGAGGCTAAAATACAGTTTTTGTTAATAAATTGTCCAATCTTGGCTTCAGTAGTAATTTTGCCTTCCTGCTCTTTCAGTATATTTGAACATGAACGGCTAGGACCAGTTAATTTTCCCCAAAGAAAGAAATAGAGTCACACAAACTTAAAATAAAATATCAGATGAACCAAAGTTTAACTAAGAGTTTTAGAAGCAAGGGCTGGTGATATGACTTAGTGGTAGAGTGTATGCTTTGCCTGAGTGTGTGTGTGTGTGTGTGTGTGTGTGTGTGTGTGTGTGTGTGTGTGTGAGAGAGAGAGAGAGAGAGAGAGAGAGAGACTGAGAGAGAGACTGAGAGAGAGAGACTGAGAGAGAGAGACTGAGAGAGAGAGGAGAGAATGAGAGAATGAGAAAGAGAGATATTTAAAGCTGGCTACAGTTGACCCTGGTTTCTTCCTTGGCACAGCATATGGGCTCCTATATGCCAACAGGAATAAACCCTGAGCATGGAGCCAAAAGTAGCCCCTGAACACCACCAAGTGTAGGCTGAACCACCTCTTCACTCTCCTATTTTAAAAAATAAAAGCTGTAGATCACTAAAGAAAAGATTAAAAAGTGTGAGTGCATTACAATTCTTTTTCTTTCTAGTTTCCTCAATTATTGTATTATTACTAATACAAATATTACTATCAAAAATAACTAATATTATATTATTTATTTGCAATTATATTGCTGATATAATATTGCTGGCAATGTGAATTCATTAATATCATTGTACACAAAGGTTTGCTTCAAAATTTAGTAATTCAAAATCTGGCTCTAAGATCCATTTTATGGCTGAGGTTTTTTTTGCCTTTATTGCATTTAAGTCTTTGGCTTCTCACACATTTTCTTATGTATTTAATTTTATTGTTTTCTTTTTATATTGTGATATTCTGGTATGTTTCATCAGAACTAATGGAGTAGGGAATAAAGAAAGAAGTTGAGCAAAGCATTTTAGATTCAATTTATGCTTCTGACAAATGACTGTTTGCAAATTAAACTTTCCCCAATTTCTAAAATGTCATAAATGGATAATTTATGGAGAGATGGCAGTGGTGGATGCAAATATGGGTCCATCACCAATGATTTCACTTATGAAATAATCAGAAGAGCCTACACACTTAGCGACAGCATACCAAATGTATCACAAAGAGATCATGCTTTTTCGTCTCGAAAGATTCCATTTGTCAGATTATCTTATTAATTTTTATCCAGTCATATCTCATATTGCATTAGCTAAATTGGAAAAATTAGCATCCTCAGACTATACCTGAGATTTCTGCAAGCTTTTCCTGATACAAAGGAGGATGAGGAAATAGCTTTTGTTCTTCCCAATTCAATTTTGTTGTACGATGCACAAGTTACAAAGCTTTCATCAGCAATTACTGACTACTTTCATTGTCATTCTCATGTGGGAGTTCTGAAAGACTGTTTGAAATTCGTTCAAGTAAGAGCAGAGAGGGCACACTGCTGCCTTCTGTATTAAACAAAGAAGAAGAGAAAATTATTCACTCCTATCAAAGGTGCAAGCAATAGAGCGTCAACACAAACAAAACCGGCACAAACCAGAAAGCTGTAGGAAAACAGGGAAGATCAAAAGTGAACTCTATAGAAGTATATGGTATAGAGAAAATACAAAGTCATGTGCAACATAATTTGTGTACAAGAAAGACAAGCATGAATTGTTGATTTACCAACTATTTCTTTAAGACAAACTGACTTCTAAGCAGTGCTTCAATGTGTATGAGTTCAAGGTGCCAGAGACAATACTAAGCAAGAGAGCTCACCAGAAACAACATTATACTAAACTAATTCATCCATAATCAGTATATCTTTTTAAGTTGAGCTCACTAAAAAAACATGGATGTCACATATTTTTGTTTCTTAGTTCTGGGGTCCCTACCACACTCACCACCACTGAAGTAGGGGCTGTCAGAGACATATTTCATAGAAGTGGTTCTATGAAAGGGGCACAGAGTTCTGAGGATTGAACCCAGGGCCTCACAATTGTGAGGGTTTTTTTGTTTGGTTTGTTTGTTTTTTAATTTTGTATTCTAAGCCACACCTGGCAGTCTCAGGGTTTATTCCTGGCTTTGCACTCAGAAATTACTCCCTGCAGACTTGGGTGACAGTATGGGATGCTGGGAATTGAACTTGAGTAGATTTTGTGCATGGCAAAAGCCTTACCTGCTATACTATCAATCTGCCCTCCCCACATTTTTTTAAATTACTTAGTGCAATTATTTGATGTTATTGTCATGTTAGCTGTTTGGAAAAATTCTAAGCTCAGGTGAAAAGTCCAGAATGTCCTTCTAGTCTTACTACTTTCTCTTAGAGCCCTAAGTATTTCATACTATATCACTATCACAGAAGTATAAAATGATTGGTTCCTTTGATATTTTTTAATCAAAAGGTAAAATATTTCACCATTATTTTCAAGATTTTTGAGGACTACTGACAGATCATATAAGAATTTTCTCAATTTAACAACACACTATTATAAGTCACACCATTACAAATTGGTTACATGAACATAAACATAACAGAGTGAGATTCTGAACACCTGGAATATTGTTTTAGGAGAAAAGAAAATATAATTAGTCGACAGTGCTCTTGCAGTAAGCATGATGCCAGTTCAGATTCTAGGTTGCCACTTGGGAAAGGTTGCAGCTCCCTGTTTGGGATTGGGTTTGGTGAGAGCTTTCTGTGGCTAGGGAAAGAGAAAGAACTAAGAGGCTACATCTCCTTTCCTGTTCCTGTTCTCCCTCTAGCTTTGTGATTGACAATATTGAAGATGGCAGCTGCTTGGCCAGCTGGAGTCCCCGAGCCATCATGCCAGGCAGGATCCTGCTTCTAACCTGCTGTAGGAAAATCAGAATAAGGAAAATGATTGCTCTCAACCATTGACATTTTGGAGGTTGTCACGGAGGCATCACTTAATTCATTTGGGCAGCATACTACATTGAGAAGTAAGTACAGAAAATTCAATTCCTGGCCTTCATGATCAAGAGACAGAGGAAAACATGTCTTCAACCTCCATTTGGCTTGGGTGTATTCTAAGAATCATTAGTAGCAGCAAAAAGAAGAATATTCCTAGTTGCATCTATTTACTTGAATATTACAGAGATGTGGCTGATGAAACAAGATAAATAATGCCTATTATAACACAATAGCTAAAAGAATACTAGTCCTGTCTGGTAATCTAATGAGCTTGTTTGTGAGTATGCATATATATGCTTATGCATACATACATATCTTATAATAAATAAGGAAATAGTAGGGTATTTAAAAAAAATTTTTATAAGTAATGCTTTTGCATTCAATCTCAGCCCAGATTGTTTATCCTTCTGACCAGGAGTGAAGCCAGGAAGCAACTCGAGAGTCCTCCATTTATGCTTTAAACTCAAATTTTATTTTGTGGATACCACTGGCTTTATTGCAAGTTTTATTATTAATTTTATGAAAAATAGTAACTAAAGGGTACCATTTCAAGTTATACCTTGGGTTCTCCAACTGATGTAAAGAATAAACAGAGCAAAATTAATTATTTTTATGAGTTTATCTCTCTACTTTTATTTGTTCATTTTTTGGGAGGGGCATACCCAGGTTGCTAAGGGATTACTTCAGCTTTAAGTTTGGTATTTTTTTTCCTGGTAGAGCTCAGGGTACCATTCAGTGTCAGGTAATGAATCCATCCCTCCTAGAAGCAAAGAATACCCTCCAGCTTGTTGAACTAGCTTTTTTGGCCTCTGAGTCTATATCTTTTGCTGGCACTTTTGATGAACTATAATGCCCCCTTTGATTCATGACTGTGTGCCTATCCCCAAACCCAAATGTCATTTTAGACTTCAATAATGTATAAGACTGAGGACAAATGTAAAATTAATTCGGCTATCTTTCTTAGCCTTCTAGTGTTAGGATATTTACTTAATTCCAGTATCTCACACCAAGATGGACATTAATTAATCCTATTAAAGTGTTTCTCTAGCATCTCTTTATGCCACAGTCATCCCAGAAAATAATATTTCTAAGCTACAAGAGAGTAAAATAGGTCTTGCTGAACCACTTTTAGGGACTGAAATACTAGCATATTTATCTAAGAGGTACTTAAGAACTAGCATATTTATCTAAGAGAATCTTGATTTTTTTGAGCAGTTTCTATTTAAATATAGATAATGAAAGAATATTCACACGTCAAGAGAAACACACTTTTTAAAATACCAAAGACTGCTTCAGTACTCAGGTAAGAACATAAAAAATACAATTGCATTACTTTCTCACACACACCAAGGCCACAACATCTGAGGAAAACAATAATGTCCTGCCACACTTCTTGTAAATTGTCATGTAAGGTTGTTCTAGAGAAAAACAATAGGATGGAAGGAGAAGACTTGAAGTCACAGTGTTGATGATTATATCAGCCATTGTAAATTCAGCACTTCCACAGTAAGATTGTTAGCATCTATCAATGTGTTAAATCCATTTAACAACTATACAAGATGGGCATTACTTCTACTTTTTTATTAAGGAAAGTGAGGCTTAAAGGCATAGACTATTACATCTAGAGCCATGGAAATAGTAAATGGCAGAGCTGGAGTTCTAATCTATGACTGACCTAACCCCTCTCTCCTTTTTTTTTTCTGCAAACAACAAAACATAAATGACTCAGGTATACACAATCATTTGCAAATATTTAAGGACTTTTAATTTTGGGTCACACCTGAGTGTAATCAGATCCTACTTTTGGCTCTGCACTCAGGGATCACTTTTGTAGGGGCTTGCGGAACCATATGGGGTGCCAGGGATTGAAGCTGGGACCACTACTTGCAAGGCAAGCACCTTACCCTCTGTGCTATCTCTCTAGCCCAGCATAGACGTTTTTTAAAATGCATCTAGAAGATAGATTTAATAAAAATTTATAAAATTCTCCAATGAAGGGAATTATGAAGGAAGAAGAATAAGGAAAAAGTTTCTATCCTTGATTTTCCCACTTGTAAGCACTGCTTAGCAAGTGATTCCTTCTTAGGGAACCTTTAGAAGAGACTTCTTTAAAGAAAAGGTGACCTTTCTTTTATTCCAGCTACAAGAGTATGATGTTCTACTACATAAAAAGCATGAGAAGTCTGTTAGAAGTAGCTTTCCTCCTACATGAACTTTCTTAGCTATTTGCTTCTTAGACTAACTGCATGTAAAGAATTCAATTCCAAGAGAGAAGTTTCACTCATTCACCAAAGAGTTTCTATAGAAGAATTCTCTTCAAAAACTGCCATATTATAGTTGACCTTCCAGATCCTGGTCTAATATATACATCATTCTGAAAAATGACAATTGTAATCTCAAACCTGTGCCCTCAGCAGGATTGGAGCAGAACCATGGAGATCTACTATTTTTATCAAATTTTTTCCAAACAATGAATGGAAGGACCCACATTACGAGGCATCTTCAAATTTATTGATTTTTTTTCTACCTTGAGAGAAAAGCTTTAAATAATTGAACATTTTGATGTTGCTGACATTTTCACACTTTCTTTTGTATTGCTTTTTATGGATAGTATGGCTGCACCATATATTTAACGATACACTTGCATTTTCTGTTTTAGAATCGTAATTATTCTAAACAAAGGAGTCTCTAAAGAGACTGGTTTTGTCTTTGAAAGAGCACCTGAGCATTTGGCACTGTTCAGAAGAGAGATCTTCAGGCAGCCCTGCTGGGCGGCTCCTGTATTATTCTGTGCCTTTAACCCTTACCTCTTTCCTTTCTTTAAACCAAGCCAGTTGGTGTCTTCTTTAATCTCTAACCTTGAGAGTAGTCTTGAGACCACTTTGGAACTACAGAATCTTTTTGATTTTTCATTTCCAAAACCCAAGGTTTTTAGGGAAAATCTTAAACACAGGGAAGCAAACTCTATAGAAGATGTGACCACTCAATTATTTACAAACAATACCCATTTTCACTGGCTTAAGTTTTCTTTCATTATAAGTAAGAAGAAATGATTGAAAACAAAGAGAGTTTAATGGAGGAGAACTATAGCAATTAATACCATTCTTTCCAAATGAGTTGAGCAGTAAGTTTTACTGAATGATATCTACCAAGAGAAAAATTATTTGTGTCATTCATTGCTGTCCTATTCCTACAATTTTTTAAAATCCAGATACATACTATGTAATGAATTAATATTTTTGATAAAACAATATATTATTATAGGTTTATACCCATCATTTTTATTTCATAATATTTGAGACAACTGAAAGGTAAAGAAACCATTTTAAAGTTAGTCTTTTTAGTATAGTAGATGCATCCTTCAGTAAGGGCCTAAGACAAACAATACAAATGATTAATTTTAATGTTTTATTTAAACACAGTGGTTACATGGTTGTTTATTATAGTTCCCCCCACAGGTAAAGTTATTTATGATGAATACAAATCATTTCTTTATAAGAATAAGACCAACAATCATTTCTTTAATCAGCTCAGAAAAAAATATGCTTATGAGTACACGTTCAATATTCAAACTTCAGGAATACAGGAGTACTTATCAGCTATTTCACATTGAACACATTTTATATCTGTAGTTTCCTCAACGATAACTGGTTCTCACATCTGTAAATTGAAAACAAGTCTTGGGACTGTGAGTAGACTTAAACGGGATACATCTTGTAAGATACTGCATCATAACTTCTGCCACATAGTAACATTCACGAAATGAATGTTAACCATTATTATTATCAGCCTGCCAAAATATAAAATAAAAATAAATATATAGAGAATAAATATTACAGGTATAAATAAATGGTAATTTGTTTGTCTCAAAGATGTCTAGATTCATTTTTTGATATTGTAAGTGATTATGTATTTTATCTATTATCCATACTATAATACCTATAGGAAGATAAACTATTAAATATTACCATTCTATGAAAATACATGATAAGTGGTTAAATGCTTCTTTAAGGCATTAAATGTGAAGCTATTCTATTTTTCAAGGCAATGTTTCTGTTTTAGACACATACACTACTTCTAACAAGTACAGCCTATTTTATTCACCACTAGAATTTCTATTATTCTGAAGAATGGAAACATAATGCCATTGAAGTTTGTAAATGAATTGACAAGCACTTCTAGGTGCTTGAGCAAAGTTTGGAATATTATCCTTGAAGGTAAAGAAGACTACTATATAAATAGCATTGAAAATCTCTTTGTTAGCTGACAGTTCAGTAACTTACCCTTAACAATCACTCAGACTCCAAAGTTATTAAAGTTTAAGACAATCCCTGATGAATTAGTTCAATTACTGTGATGTAGGCCAGAGAGCAAGGTTCTATACATCCTAATTGAGAGAACAATGTCATTTTTTATTAGTTTTTAGACTCTTTCAATCACATTTCTACTAAGTGTTTTATTTACTTATATTTTTTACATTTAAATTTAACTGCTTGTTCACCTTTCTCACTACTTGTTTTTTTTTGTCTAGCATGGTTTTTTAATGCCTTCAGGTGCACATGAATTATTTATATACCCATATGATTTTCTTTCAACATCTCCATGCTGTGTTTTAAGTGAGAAGTTATGAAGGAATATTAAATAAGATGAGAGCAAATCCAAGGGAAATGCAATATAGTTATGCGTGTGTACTGATAATGCCACTCGTCAAATATTACTGGACTCTGTTGCATAAAAACAAATCCGAGCTGTTCTGTAAATGCCTTTACCAGTCGCTCACTTTATATCACCCTAAGGGAAGATTATTTCCAGGAAGACATAATTCTTAACATAACCCTTTCTCATTTCTAATCTCACTATTCCTCTGCTCCAAATACCTGGTAATTTTACTAAATCATCATAATGCATTTTGTTAGTTGTATGGGGAATGGAGCTAAATGAATGTTGGATAATCTATTATGCCAGTGGATATATTACAAAATGCCATTTCACCAAATCAAATACATTTTCAAATCAAACCTCCAGTAGCTGCAAAAAGGAGACATTGCCAGACTCATATTTTACATTCATTTTAAATTATAAATCTTTAGGCTGCCTTTTGAGCCTTCAGATATACAATTATATATCTCTTTCCATGCTGTTTCTAGAGAGTAAAGGAATTCGCTACACTTGCATGATTCCTCTCCTACAAATTCATATCCATAACAGGCCTTTCTCAAAGATCCATCTCTACCTTAATCTCGTCCAAAAGCCATAAAACTCATGAATTTTTTTCATTGATACAAAGACACTTTTAGCCTGAAATCCCTAACTTTGCATTTTCATCTAGAAAAATCTCTTCTTTGCCTGGCATAAGGCCTTGTCAAAAAGTCAGAAAAAATGAAAATGGTATTTCAAGTCTAACTGAATCTTTTAAAAAAGATTTTTTTAAGAAAATCATCCAACACCTGTTTCTTCCTTTTTGACTCAGAGTCTGCCATACAATTCTTGTGTTGAAAATATATACCTCATCCATCATGGAGTTAGAGATCAGAAGTGTCGATCAAGGCTGCTGTGAAAGAAACCATCTGCTTGCTAACTTTCACCTGGCTTCTAAGAAGGTGCCAAGTCATACATTTCAGTGGCTTGTAGCATTAAGAAAACAAGACCACAGGGTGTTAAGTCAACTACAGCTAAGAGCAAAACTTTTTTTCCCTCTCTGATACTCAAACCTGCCAAGATTTTAGAGGAATCTTTGATTTCTTTTTTCCTGGGCAATGAAAGAAAACATACTCTCTTGTCAAATGACCTCTAAAAAACCATGAGCTAATGTGGTTAAAGCTGTTCATGAGTATGAAAGCAAAAAAAAAAAAAAAAAAAAAAAAAAAACAACAAACCTTGCTATCATATTCTCCAACACTTTCCCGATTCTCTTGATGCCCTGTCAGTTGACCATCTTTTTCTGTAAAAATAGACACTGTCATTTATAGTATGTATAGGGGAAACATTGTTGAAACTCTTAACTTGGTAGGAGAATGCTAAAGATCTTTTTTGTTTTTTCAGGGGGCACACCCAGAAGTACTTGGGCTACTTCCAGGTTTGTGTGAGGTGATAAGGAGTTTATTGTTGGCAATGTTTGTGGCACCATGTGTAATAGGGTTAGAGCCAGTGCTTCCGACATGCAAAACATGCATTACAGCCCTTTGTGCTCTCTCTCTCTCTCTCTCTCTCTCTCTCTCTCTCTGGTTTCTGATTCTTTCTTTTTGAACAATTCCATTTTCTCATAGAAATTGCTGGTGTTGTGATTTCATTTTTCAGTTTCTGTGTCTCCACATTTTTACCTCCTGACATTATAACATATTATTTTTGTCACCTATGTACCTGTTTTTTTTTTTGGCATTTCTTTAATGTACTAACTCTATTAAACAGTCTAATGCCCTTCCTTTTCTAGAATGTTTACAGAGGAAGGTGTACTTTCTGAACTCTTCCCAAGAGATGCTCAAGAGCACCAGACTCAATAAATCTTCCTGTGTTCAGATTTTCAAAATTCCTATTGATTCAACTGTGCTTTCATGTTAAAGAAAGAATTGAAATGTCAACTCTTAAACAAAATAACTTCAGTTCCAGGACCGAGGAAACCAGTTAGCCACCAGGCAGTTCTGACATTAGAAGAGTTTCAGAACTTTTCTTCTGGAAATGATCAGTTCTACTGAAGAAGATGAAGGATGATTAGTTATAACGATGGGGATGAAGATGGCTGCTTGTGTGAGTTGTTTGGAAGCTGGAAGTGGTGAAGAAAAGTCCAGTGAAATCATGACATATTCACACAGAAATAATTTGGATGTCTCAGAAGTTTGTTCCCTTTCTACAGCCTTATAAGCCATCAGACTAAAGGTCTTTTCTTGTCTTTTTAGAGATGAAAAAGAGGGAAGAAATGAAAGTTGAAGGTATGTCAATTTTCTACTACAGTCCAGTTTTGATGAGCTACACACAAAGAATATTTTGGCTCTGATAACAAAAACTCTATGTTTAGATCCTCAACCTCCATTACATGTAAATTTTTTGCCAAAGTGGGGCTGTAACCCATTCAGAAAAGGAGTCATGTTATTTTTAGAGAAAATGCAAAAATAGAAGGTTGTTATCAAGAATTTTGTTTTCCCAAGTTGCTGACAGGTACAAAGCAGGGAACGAATCCAGCAGACAGGCAGAAAAATGGTTCACTTGGACTTTCAGTGACCTCATTTTCCAGGATTTTTCATGGGTCATGAGGTTGAATTTAATGCCAATTTAGTCACACGAGGACAGTTTGGGTACAGGCATTTGAGGATGCATGGGGGATATAGTAGTTACAGGAGGAAATTCTTTTTGTGAACAGAATTAGAATGGTGTAGGAAGTCTTTGCTTTCTTCTCTTAAAAATTTTTAGGTTTTTAAGTTTTGTTTGTTCTTTATCTTACTGAAATCATTTATGAGCTGCCTGCATGTACTCAAAGGTAATCTCATCTGGATGACACTAAGATGATTTTCATTGTATTAAATGTGTGTGTTTAAGGATGTTGTATGAAAGATGTAGACGTGCTGTTCACACAATTAGAAGTTTCATTTATATTTGTGTGAGGTTCCTTAATACTAACAATAAATGCAAAACAGTTGTAATTATTGCAATTATAGTAGAGATGACCCATCTGGAGTTATTATAATGACTTACCAATTAAGCATGAGTTGAAAAATCTTGCAAAACTCTAGAGATTTTTCAGAATCATCAACATGTAGGAAGAAGAATAATTAAGATGACTTACTTTGCCGAGGTCATTATTCAAAATGGAAACTACCCTTTAACGTATGGCTCCTTCCTGGCTCCTCAACTGTTCCTTGTACACAATAACACGTTTACCTGATTGGTGAGTTTTGACTTGCTTTTTGTCAAGAAGTTAATTTTTACTTTTTTTTTTTTTTTTACCAAAACACTCTTTATACTCAGTTTAAGCCATAGACGAAACAACACATTTGGGGAAACCCAGCTCACTGCCACATAAATCTATTTTATAAAGTGAAACCGAACATATCACATAGTATTGGAAGTACTGTTGCGGGTGGTGTATGTGACCAAAACAGACTAAAAATCAGTTAACATTTTTTTTTTTTCAAAAAATCTACATAGTATTTAATTTTTACCCATATCTACTTGTAAGAGGGTAGAAGTTAAATTTGGTCTCTTCTTTCAAAATCTAAAACTTCAGTGTGCTGCTTTTTTTCTCTCTTCACCTTTCTAGTACATCTTGGATTAAATTTCATTTCCACGTGTACTAGTCCTGTCTTGGCTTAAAGGCTATAATTAAGTCTTTTGTTTCTTCCGATTGCAATTCATTCCTGGCACCAAGTAAGTGCAAAGACATTGCTTCTGCAGGATTTCCCCACAATAAACATGGAGGCAGTAGCAGAATGATTACTAGCTTTTAAAATGTGAATTATAATGCACATGACAAAACAAATTCACTTTAATATAAAATGGGATGTAGGATTTTATTTCATCAGCCACCTGTCAACTAACCCATTATACATTTAGAAATAATTTTTAATCTTTGCATTCATCTTTTATTTCATTCTCAAAAAATTATCTTCAATTTTGAACGGTATGCTCTCTTTTGGGTTTATGAATGCTTGTACTTTTTATTTTAAAATTGACTACTTTTTTTTACAGTACTATTAATAATTGTTTTTCATGGACATATTTCTAACACCACACCCATCACCAGTGTACCCACTTTCTTTCCCCAAGGGCCCCAGACCCACTTCCAACTCAATTATAACTCTCAGTTTCCCTGTTGTTTGGTCTTTGGATCTTTGTTGCTACCTCACCATTATCTTTAAGTCCTACATATGAGAGAGAGGAGGAGGAGGAGAGAGAGAGAGAGAGAGAGAGAGAGAGAGAGAGAGAGAGAGAGAGAGAGAGAGAGAGAGAGAGAGAGAGAGAGAGAGAGAGAGCATTCTGTGTCTGTCCATTTCATTCTGGCTACTAGCACTTTGTAAATGCCATTTACAGACTATGCTCAAGTACTGCTTCATTTCTTCCATTCTGGCTCTTCTTAAGGTCAGGGCTACCAACTCATTTCAGTATATTTTAAAAGCAGGTGCCATAAAAAATAACCTTGTTTTCTGACTAACTCTTAGGCAACATTGAGTCTTCTTCTTCTTTTTTTTTTTTTTTTAACAAATGAGTAACTAGAGTATTGGAAAATATAAAAACTGATCTAAAAACTTAGACTTAGCCCCAGATTTAGTCTACAGTTAATATTTAAGAAATATTTAGCTATCTAAGAATAACAGATCTTGACCATTTTTAGATGACTGACATCCTACTAATTCTTCTGCAAGGAAGCAACTGCCCTAAAAATGTGAGATTTTCAGATTTTAAAATGGGCCAGGAAATGGAAATAAAAGCCAGTTTCCTGACTCTTTGTTCTGTGTTTCCTTCACCAGATAAAAGAAGGACCAGAGGCTTTATCTTGAAAGGGCACGGTGTCTCCATCCAGTTTTTCTGGGCCTGATCCCAGACTTCACAGTGTCCGTTGGCTTTTGAAGACCTGCCGTGTGACCTTGCCTTACTTATTGGAATTCATGTACCCTGGGATGCCTCCCCTTCAGCTGCACAAAAACCAGGCCTCACTCTTGCTACTTTTGCCTAGCCTCTGACCTCTTCCCTGCAATACCTAGGCACTCTCCTCTCCACTCCCAGACAGCCCTACTTTCAGAATGACTCTGCTCTTGTATCCCCCCTCCTCAGTCTTGTCTCAATGCCTGCAGTTAGCATTGATTCTTCCCTCTTGTCTGTTTTGTATTAATTAGTGAATATATTTCCCCATCTGTGTACAGTTGTGGTTGTTGAGATCACTGGGTGTTACACATGCTTGGGTGTGTTTGCCATACATCTTTTAGGAACAGTGCTTGCACACAGCTGACTGTGATGCTCTGCTGTGGTGCTGTAGTGCTGGGGGTGGCAAACGTACAGCAGAACTATCTCAGAACTCAGACAGAGGCATGTAGAAGTCATATGTAGATGGTGCATGTCTTAAGCTGTGAGGTTTCAACTCATGGCCTTCTGTTTGCAGGGCAGGTGATATACCACAGATCCTGCCTTTAGCAGCATGGCTTCTTTTTCTGAATTATGAAATTCGTATCTAAACTATATTAGTTTCTGTGTGTATGACTTGACATTTCATGTTTCTTGGGAACTACCTTTAATACTTTTACAACCACTGCCTAACAAGTGGGGGTTGTGGGAGTGGGCCACACCTGGTGCCGCTCAGAGGTTATACCTGTCTCTGCACTCAGAAATTGCTCCTGGCAAGCTCGGGGGACTATATGGGATGCTGGGGATTGAATCCAGGTCTGTTCTGAGACAGCAGCATGCAAGACAAATGCCATACCACTGTGCTATCACTTCTGCCAACAAGGCAGAAATTTTATGTGGCTTATGTAATTGGGTTGAGATTTGAAATGACTATCAGAATTCTTTTGTCTTTCTATCACCCAGATTCAATTTGAATTTGAGATGAAGTGTGATAACTGAATATCTATGTGCCATCTGTGATTCATATGCTGAAATCCCAATCACTGGGGAAATAGTATTTGTTGGTGAGGTCTTCAGGTGGTAAATAGATCACCAGATAGGGACCTTTAGTGCCCATATAGGAAATATAAGAGAAATGATGTTTTTCTCTTTTTATTAGGATATAGCAAGAATGAAGATATCTGGGAACAAGAACTTGCAAGGCTTTAGACTTTGGCCTCTGGAACTGCAAGAAATCAAGTTGCAGTTGGTGATTCCACTAATCTACTCTATGGTGTTTTTGTCATAGTACATGAAAAGATTAAGTCAGAATAGAGAAAGAGAACCCAAACTGGGTGTGTTAATAGGAAGGATTTAGCAGGGAGAACTGGTTGTAATGATGTTGGAAGGGCTAAAGAGTAAGTAGCAAATGGAAAAACCAGAGATTAGTAGCAGCAAGACATTGCCAACATCTGTACTGCAGCAGGAATCAAACCAAATGGTTTCAGCAGAATTTAGGAACTAGGCCTGCTAGGTAGGAGCTGTGGCCAATTGGGCATGAAACTGTCTTGAATAGGCTGGGATCACGTAGCAGACAAGAACTGCCAGGGCTGCTGGTCCAAGCACGGAAAAAGGAGAAGGTGTCATCTGGCCTTTCCCCAACCTCCAAACTCAAAACTCTCACCAGTACTGATCAACATAACCAATAGTAAATTGGCAAAGAAGCCTGGGCAGTATGTTTATAGAAACCCACTCTCTGGTAGAAAGTAGAGCGGGCAAAGAGGGAAAAGAGAAAAAAAAAAAGCAAACAGGCAACTAATAAATAATGGTTTGGCAAACAATGTTAACCAAACCAAACAAACTGGAAGTCATTGTGTATATGCTAAAATACAAATAGTTCAAAATAATTCATAAGTAATTTGTTTCCAATATCTTTACCAATGGCAATTTCTGAGTGATGACAGTTTAATAATTTAGATTTCTTAAATAATTTAGCTTCCTCTTATTTTATTATAAATTATAAAAGACACACCAAGTCTTCCTTCTACCTTTGGCCTAGTGCAAAAGGATTGCAATTATGCTGGCATCTGTCACTTTTTAAATAAAGTCCTTTCCAAAATATAGCTCCTAACTTTATCTAGTCTTTTTAACTGCTCCCCCACTTATATTTATTTAATGAATTTACATCTGTTAACATATCAAAATCAAATCCCATTTTTAAATGTTGGTTGAGACTTTTTGATTTAAAAGTAATAGAAACCTAAATTAATTTTATATAATGGAGAAATTTAAATCTTCTATCTCAGGCATAGCTGGATCCAGGAGTTTAAACTTCATTTAAATTTTTTCTTTGTCTCTTTTTCTTTGCCTTTTCTCTTTCTTATTTACACTTTTTTTTGTCTGCTTAATTTAATTAACCATCAGGTTTTATGTTAGTAAGGAGAAATCTAGAATGGTCTTTGAGTATGTTGATGTACAGAAGGTAGAAACTTAGGTCTTCTTGGATCATAGAGCCATCATAAGAAACCATGCACTGAGGCCCAAGCAATAATATAGGACAAAATACGGTCTCCAGAGCATTGTACACAACTACCCATGACCTCTAAACCTCTTCCCCTCTCAACTGTTTTGTGTTTCTTTTTCCTATTTAATTTGGTAATAGCAAAATTGATATTTTGCTGTGACATGCATACTATGGCAATCTCCCTATCTCCTGCCTACAGACCCAGACATCAAATCCTATCAGCTTTTCTTTGAGAAGAATTCTATTATCTGTCATATTGTCACAGCTACAATGCATCAATGTTTGTTGAAGTTTGCTTCAAAGAAAACAGGCTGGATAATCGAAAACCGAGTTAGGTGCAAGAAGTATGTTAGGCATGGCTCTGTGTTTGTCCTTCACTCTCACTTCATCTCATTCCCCTGGCAGAAATTGGGTTCTTTTTTCATTGCATCATGACATCATTGCATCTTGACACTGAACTAAGTAACTCATGATCCATAGAATGTGATTAATGTGCCTGTAGTAATGCTCTGTTTTTAACTTAGCTGTCAGGTTTTCAAAACAGAAAATTTTTTTTTTTTTTTTGGTTTTTTTGGGCCACACCCGGTGACGCTCAGGGGTTACTCCTGGCTATGCACTCAGAAGTCGCTCCTGGCTTGGGGGACCATATGGGATGCCGGGGGATCGAACCGCGGTCCGTCCTAGGCCAGCGCAGGCAAGGCAGGCACCTTACCTCCAGCACCACCGCCCGGCCCCTCAAAACAGAAAATTTTACTATAAATAATTGTGCTTAATATGTGGTATGGAGGGGGAAAATCCCATGTTCCCAAATCACAGAAAACACTTAGGTGGCATCAATTTCTGGCAATGGATTTAAGTTACTGTCAAAAAATTTTATTACAAGAGTACATGCAAGCCCAGACTTCGCTTATAGATATAAATCCTATTACACATATGTAATTGAAGTAGTATTTCTTTACAACATTATAGATAAATTTTAGGTATGTATCATTATAGATCAACATTTGTATATATAGTTTAAACTCACCACTCAAATAAATCAATCTTTCACCACATTGCCAACCCCCTTAACCAGATTTACCATTTGCTTTTCCCCTTTGCCTTTGGGAACCACAAATTTGATGTTCAGGTCCACAACCTAATTTTTTTGCTTGTTTGTTTCTGGGGTCACACCCGGCAGCACTCAGGGGTTATTCCTGGCTCTACACTCAGAAATTGCTTCTGGCATGCTTGGGGGACCATATGGGATGCCGGGATTCGAACTACCATCCTCTGCATTCAAGGCAAACGCCTTACCTCCATGCTATCTCTCTGGCCCCACAACTTAATTTTTTAAATTTGATTAATTCATGTTGTTTCTTTATTCTCACAGATGAGTAACGTCCTATGGTCTGTGAATCTCCCTGGTAAAATCATGCGAGATCACCACAGAAGCTGCAGTTTTCATATCTCTTTGCAATGTATAGAATTTTTTTTCTTTCAATGTTCTGATCTATTTCCTTTTTGAGAATAACACAAATGTCTGAGCTTTGCAGTCTTTTGTGAAGGATGAATGCTTTAACTTATGAGAATCACCTGGGAAATGCAGTCTTCCTCTATCTCTTGCCAGGATCCTCCCTAGTGTTTCTAAATTTCAGGGTTTCTTAACTGATCTGAGAATTTCCCCAATCTTCTCTCTTGGTGCTAAGAGAATGGGATGGATGAGACATTTTTTGACCCCTTAACTTTTCCCCCTTAACTTATCAGAGATCCTGGCATATACAATATTGGACTGAGAGACAGTCCAATGGGAAAGGCACTCGTGTTGCATGTGACTGACCCCATTCGTATCACTGCTCTGTCTCTGGTTCCCTAAGTATTGCCAGGAGTGGGTCCTGTGCACCACAAAGTATTGCCAAGACAAAACTCTAAGCACTGCCAGGTATGGCCTAAAAGCCAAAAACTATAATATAAAAACCAAAACGCAGTCAATATTGGGAATGTCCACATGATCTCCTGAGCACTGCTTGGGACACCAAGCACTGATGCTTTATTTTTTGCAGCATCAGAGTTTACAATAGCAGTAACGTAATATTTTTCAGTTGTGTTTTTTTCTCTCAGCAATAAAACATGGCTCTCCACGTGCAAAGCAGGCACTCTAGCCCTTTAAACTGTTGCTCTATCTTAAAAAAAAAAGTCTCATTTTAGCTTAAAAGGGAATTCCTACTGCTGTGTCCAGGAATCTCTGTTCAATTCTGTGCTATTATTAATGTTTCAGTAAGTGTTACAATGATGAAATAAAAACAAAAACTCTTTCAAGCAAGAAACTGAACCATACGTGATAGCTCTAATACTTCTTATTAGGATCAGCCTTTATGCTGTTGTTTAAAGGTTAAAATAAAGTTGCATAGAAAACAAGAATATGGCTCAGTGGGATTGCACCTGCTTGGGTTGAATTCCTAGAAATTAAATTCCTGGTATTAAATAAAAATACTAGATATACACAGGTACACACACACACACACACACGCACACGCACACACACACACACACCCCCTGCAGTAATAAGTGATAATCAGAAAACTAAACATTACATTTATTGCATTTACTAAGCACTTTCAATTTGTCATTCACTGTGTTGGATGCTTCAGGGACTGTCCACTTGAATAGTGGAAGACCTATAAAGAGGTGCTATTATCGTTAATGAAATTAAGGGGGGTAATAGTGTATGGCTAGTGACTTGCAGGCCTGAATATCAAAACTGAAGAAGTCTCACCAGAACTATTAACCACAGCCAAGATTCAAGTTCTAGCAGGTTTGAACTTTTCTTTACCTATTTGAAAGCTATAACCACAGAAAGACCATAGGCTAAACAAGTGTCCATGTGCCGGAAATCTGTTAGCCCTTCGCCAATTCTTTCCACTCTGTGTAGGAGCTTATGTCAAGGCTCCTCATTAACTTGGTGTCCAGGGAAGCCTTGGCAGGACATTTGAAGGAGAATGTGATTCTCTTCCACATGAAGAGAAAAAAAACCAGCTGCCTCTTGACCCCTCACTGCCCCCTGACTGAATCCTGCCACAGCAGGTATCAAGATGGCTGCTCAGATGATTTTGTCAGCTCAGCCCTCTCATTTTTGCCCAGGGTAGTAACACTTGCTGTACCAGCCTCCTGAGTTGCACTAATCACTTGCAGTTTCTCTCCACCCAGTCCACACCTTTGTAAATTAGCCCTTTAGTAATTTTATTTGAATTTCCTTGTCAGAAATGTGACATTTGTTTTTTTCAGGGACTCTGACCCAGAGCATGTGAGTTTTGAATCACCTGAATTTCAACTCCATTCACACTCCTGCTTCCCAGAGCCCCAGGCCCCAGGGCTGCTCTTTTACTCAGAAGAATGTGATTCCTAAATCTGCAGACTCTGGAAGGTGGTGTGAACTTCCATGTCCCCTCTTGGGAAGGCTGTGGGTTGCTAACTAATGACCTTTCTCAGGATATACATAAATTTTCACGGAGACAAAATGATTTAACCTAATCTGAAAAAAATATTTCTTTAATTAGCTGGGCTGTGGCCCAGACTTGCAAAAACAGTGGATCTTCAAGATTGTGAGGAAAAACTATTTAAATCCAAGTTCTTTTCAGCTCTGCCTGGGGCCCTGGCAGCAGTAACAAAGGCTCATAATAGCTTTCAGTGGTTTTTTGGAGAAGACTACCACTGTGAAAATACTACTTTGTTTCAAAATTAGGTGGAGATGGGATTTAGAGAGAAGCAACAGTTCTTTTGTGTTGTCTTCCTACTTCTGAATAGAAGTAGAAACCAAATCCTGAATAAAGGAGTCCATGGGAAAGCCCCCAGAAGGTCTTCAGTGATGAAACTCAGTCAGGTCAAGAGTTAAGAAGTCTTCCTGCAGGAAGGTAAAGGTGTTACTGAGATATTTCCTAGATGGAGAAAACAATGTGTAAAGGCAAAGAGGCAGGAGGAAGCAGGAAAAATTAGGGGAACCAGAACACAGGTCTTTGTGAACACAGGTCTCAAGGCTTATAAATGTCCTTAGTTATCAAGGATGAAAGACCACACTAAAGTCACTTGGTTAGGTATAATTACTGTTTGCTCTGGTTAGTTCATACCTTTGTGTCATTGTACATCCCAGTTGCCTGGACTATCTCAGGCATTTTTTGTCTGTTTTTGGTTTTGGAACTATGCCCAGTTATGTATAGGACATACTCTTGGTTCTGTGCTCAAGGATCATTTTATTTCTGAGGGAGCATATGTGTTGCTGGGGGATTTGTTCTAGATCTCACCACCTGCAAGGTAAGGATCTTACTTACATCCTAAAGTATATCTCCAGTTCTGAATCATCCCAATTTTAGCAGTAGAAGTCCTATGTCTCAGGAAACCCCTTGATTCCAGAGAGTCCAGGACATCAGGTCATCCTCAAGTAGTTTACTTGTTATTCAATAATACACCTGCATTAATACATATGTAAAACACATAATATGTGTGTTGTGTATATGCATTTGTGTCCTGGGTCTCTGCCATATAAAGCTGCTTCTTCAGTAGTTACTCTTGTTCTTATTCTGAGCAGGATGTTGAATGATGTTGTATTTTCATATATGATCTATCTAAGATGTCCTCCTCTGACTTTGTCAGTCTAAAGTATTTCTCCATACATGTCGTTTTTGAGGCATCTTGAACTCTCCTGCTATCAAAATGAGTTTCCCCTCAAGGATCTTTGAAGAACTCTCTTAAGACTTTTTCTGCTTAGAGGAAATTCCTTTAGAGCCTCAGAAGATGACTGTATTAACAGAAGTGCTGCTACGACTGGAATGTTTGAAGATGGTTCCAGAAATTGTGGTTCATTTTAGTTTTAATTTTAGCCCCTGAATGATGTATTTAATATAGACCAATTTGCAGGAAGAGCAGATCTCCCAGCTGACTTCTCTGCCGCTCTCTGAGCCAAACAGCTGGGTATGGAATCTGCTCACCAGACAGCGGCTGAATGAGCAGCTCTGCAAAATTTTCACTTTCAGAATGTCACTGGACAAACCAAGCTAGGGCTTTGGAAAAGTTTGTAATCACACCTTCTTCTGTACACCAGAAACTCACAGGCATTTGTAGATGATTTGCTGAAATACAAATATCTATGCTAAATTAAAAGTCAAAGATATGCTTGTTTAATGTCAAGACAGTCGTGTTTACAAATCTTTTTCCTTTTTTTCTTTGGCCTATAACAGCCGCCAAAGTCATCTTACTATTGAGATCTGATATATCTCTCCAAGCTTGTCACCTCCTTCACTATTCTTATTTTCATTTTGTTCAGAGATTAACTTTGGGTACATATTAGGATGAACAAATGTCTGGATTCTCTCTCAAAGTGTGACATTGTACTTTGATTTAGTGGTCTAGAGCCACCTTTTCTTTGTCTCAGTCATTGTCAAATCTTCAGCTATACCAAAAGGAAAAAAATTAGGACCTGGAAGCTTTTTCCTATTCTGATATCTTTACCTACAAGACCTTAGTCAGTTAATTCAACAAATTATAATTTATTTCTTCCATGTTTGATGAGATCCTGCCTCTGTACATTTTTTATCTAATATTATTTTGATTTTTAATTCTTCCTCCTCCTCCTCCTCCTCCTCCTTCTTCTTCTTCTTCTTCTTCTTCTTCTTCTTCTTCTTCTTCTTCTTCTTCTTCTTCTTCTTCTTCTTCTTCTACTTCTTCTTCTTCATATTCTATGTAATCAATAACATTTAAAAACTGTAAATGCTCAGATGTGAAAGAACAGCTATAAGACGGACCTTACCAGTGCTTGAAGGACCTCTAGTCATAAAGTGAAGTTTTTGTAACATCAGAAAATGTTTTAATGTTGAAAGAGTCTACTATGATGACTAAGTGTGATTGTTCCTGTTTTATTTGTGAAAGTATAACTGATGTTATCTTTTATATGCCAAACTCTATTCTAGGTACTAGAACTAACACTCTCTTTACTCTTTTGGTCATCCTTACTTGTTTTCAATATAAAATATTAATTATTATTTGTTGATCAAGGACTTGTTGATCAAGAAAATTGATCCTTAGGCTGCTGGATCTACAGCACAGCTGTAGGGTGTTTGTCTTGCATGTATCCAATCCAGGACAGACCTTGGTTTGATCACTGTTGTCCCATATTGTCCCCCAAGCCAGGAGTGATTTCTGGCGCATAGCCAGGAGTAACCCCTGAGCGTCACAGGGTGTGGCCCAAAAAGAAAAAAAAATGATTTATAGGGGTCAAAAGGACAAATGACTCCTTTTCATACAGATTGTGACAGATCTCAACAAGACCCCAAGTTTGGTCACTAGCCAAGTTCTCTCTTTGCAAATCTGTAAGATGATGGTGAAAGGGTAATAACTGAGCAATTTCTGGCATAGTTTATTTCTATGATTAAGATCAAGGAAGCCTTGCCACGAGAAAATCCAAGTCAGCCCAGCCAAGGTTAGAAGAATGAGTGAGATCCTGAGATGACAGGTCCAGGCAGACCAGCTGAGTCACTGTAAAATATTGCTTCTTTATTATGAAAGCACCTGACAAACCAAGATTTATGAAAACTAGCAAACAAAATTAAAAGCAAATGCCTGGTCTAAACTGGGAGAGAAGCAGAAAGAGTTATAAAGGAAATTGATATTCTATGGTTTTCTGATCAGAAGAGAAAGAAATGCTAACTTGATGAAAAGTTTCCTGTTAAAGAGCTATTTTTAAAGAAAAATCAAACATACACAAATATAAATTGTAGGGCCCGGAGAGATAGCACAGCGGCGTTTGCCTTGCAAGCAGCCAATCCAGGACCAAAGGTGGTTGGTTCGAATCCCGGTGTCCCATATGGTCCCCTGTGCCTGCCAGGAGCTATTTCTGAGCAGACAGCCAGGAGTAACCCTGAGCACCGCCGGGTGTGGCCCAAAAACCAAAAAAAAAAAAATATATATATATATAAATTGTAAAAATATATCTTCATGGGCCCAGAGAAATAGCACAATGGCGTTTGCCTTGCAAGCAACCGATCCAGGACCAAAGGTGGTTGGTTCAAGTCCCGGTGTCCCATATGGTCCCCCGTGCCTGCCAGGAGCTATTTCTGAGCAGACAGCCAGGATTAACTCCTGAGCACTGCCAGGTGTGCCCCCCCCAAAAAAAAATATCTTCACCCCTAACGGAGAGCACACAGGTGAGTGCTTTTCCCGGCACCTCCACACTCTCCATGTGGGAGCCTGAGACAGGCTTCTCGCTGCCTCACCCTGTGCCCCTCCTAGGGACCCTAAACCCGAGCGGAGAGCACACAGGTGAGTGCTTTTCCAGGCACCTCCACACTCTCCATGTGGGAGCCTGAGACAGGCTTCTCGCTGCCTCACCCTGTGCCCCTCCTAGGGACCCTAAGCCCGAGCGGAGAGCACACAGGTGAGTGCTTTTCCAGGCACCTCCACACTCTCCACATGGGAGCCTGAGACAGGCTTCTTGTGGGAGCCTGAGACAGGCTTCTCGCTGCCTCACCCTGTGCCCCTCCTAGGGACCCTAAGCCCGAGCGGAGAGCACACAGGTGAGTGCTTTTCCAGGCACCTCCACACTCTCCACATGGGAGCCTGAGACAGGCTTCTTGTGGGAGCCTGAGACAGGCTTCTCGCCACACACCCCACGCCCCTGAGCCTGAGCTGAGTGCAGACCAGGTGAGGAGAACCCTGCACCTGACCCACTCTGCATTGCTGGGATGGGCTAGGACCAATAGACTGGGTGAGCCTGGGCCTGCCACCTGGACCATTGGCTAACCTAGAGCAGCCTACCCCCCTGAGCCCCGGAGTGGACCTGAGACTCCCCAAGGGCTGAGGGCATTAACAGGGTGGGTTTGACTACGGGAATTTATTCTGCTGAGGCTCAGATAGAAAGCTAGGCTCAATAGCGCTCTCAACCATTGTGACCAGGAGCAGAACTGCACCGGCTGGCAGGAATAAGGAGAAGGAAATTGACCAGACCCACTGAAGGAGGGCTGACTTCCAGATAGGGGCGGGGGGGGGGGGGCGAAGGAGCTAGGCTCAACAGTGCCCTCCACCATTGTGCCCAGGAGAGGACCTGCACTAGCTGACAACAAAAGGGAAAAGCAATGAATCAGGCCACATAAAGAGCACAGGAGGAGCCAAACCCCAGCAAGTCCACCCAACAACCCCCTCTAGAACCACGCTCAGGGAGGGTACCCATCCCCACACCACAGGGGACCAAAGCAGGCTGAATTTGGAAGGCACAGCACTCCAAACCACACCAATAAATGCAAAGAAACATGGGTAAATCAAGAAGAAACCTAGTATCTGGAGATATGGAGATAAACTCTATCAAGTTTCCAAGTCCACCAAAATGCACAGATCCATGGGAAGGAGACCTAAAAGCAGCCATGAAGAAGGAAATGCAAGACTTGATAAAAGAAATGAAAGAAACGCTAGCTACTGAGTATAAGAAAACTATGGATTATCAAATCAGCCAAATTAAAGAAGAAATGTTAAAGAACATGAGAGATTCCATACAAAAATAATTGAAGGAATTAAAAGACAAAGTAACAAGCCTTACGAGTAGAAACAGAGTTGGAGAAGCACATTGAAGAACTCGAAGGAAAACTGCAAACAAAAAATGATCAAGAAACCAACAAAGAAATAAAAGCAAAACACTGGAAGAAAAAGTCCAGTATCTAATGAACAAGGACAAAAGAAACAATCTAAGAATTGTGGGAATAAGAGAAGGGGAGAAAATAGGGAAAGGGGAAGAACAAGTAGTCAGAGATATAATAGCAGAGAACTTTCCCACCCTCTGGAAAGAAACTTCAGTGCAAATCCAGGAAGTGGAGAGTCCCTAATAAAATAGAGCCTAATAAACCAAAACCAAGACATATAGTAATCCAAATGGCAAAAAACAAAGAGAAAGATAAATTCCTTAAAGCCATAAGGGAGAAAAAATACCTCAAGTACAAAGGAAGGGACATAAGAATCAAACCAGATCTCCCATTTGAAATAATTCAAGCAAGAAGACAGTGGAATGATATATTTAAACGACTGAATGAAAGAAATTTCCAACCTAGGGTCCAATACCCAGCAAAACTATCATTCATATGGGAGGACAGACTAAAAACATTCTCAAACAAGAACGAACTTGAACTATTTGTGCAAACAAAGCCGATCCTAAACGACCTACATAGAGACAAATTACACAATCCAAACCCCTGATTGTAACAAAAACCACCCTACACAATACAACTGCACAACAGTCATCTCTGTCAATAATCTCCCTAAATGTTAATGGACTAAACTCTCCAATTAAAAGACACATAGTAGAGAATTGGATTAGGAAAAATAAATCGGATTTCTGCTGTCTGCAAGAAACACACCTACAGCTACAAGATAAACACAGGCTTAGAATAAAAGAATGGAAAGTAATTATTCAGGCAATGGAAAATAAAAAAGATCAGGGACAGCCATTCTTATATCAGACCAAATTGAATTCAACCTCAAGAAAGTGATCAGAGACAAAGAGGGTCACTATTTACTGATCAGGGGAACATTAGATCAAGAAGTACTAACCCTGGTTAATATCTATGCACCTAATGTAGAGCCAGCAAAATATGTGAGGCAACTGCTTGCAAACCTGGAGAAACACATGAAGGGAAACGTGATAATAGTAGGGGACCTCAATACTCCACTATCACCACTGGATAGATCCACCAAACAGAAAAATAGAAAAGAAATAAGAGCTCTAAATGAAAAATTAGAAGATCTAGGGCTAATAGACTTATATAGGGCCCTCTATTCCCAGAAAGCAGAATACACATTCTTCTCAAGCCCACATGGTATCTTCTCCAGAATAGACCATGTCTTAGGATACAAAGCCAACCTATATAAGACCACAAATGTAAGGATCATTAGAAGCACCCTATCAGATCACTTTGCAACAGAGGTCAAAATTGACTTCAAGAAGAAGCAATGGAGAAAAACTAATACCTGCAGATTAAACAACACGCTGCTCAACAACAGCTGGATTAAAGAGCAACTCAAGAAAGAAATAAAAAGATTCCTTGAGACAAATGATAATGAAGAGACAACTTGTCATAATTTGTGGGACACAGCAAAAGCAGTAATTAGGGGGAAGCTCATAGCAATACAGACCTATATCAAGAAACAGAAAAATGACAAAATCAACAGTTTAAAGGATCACCTCAAGGAATTGGAACAGCAACAGCAGAGAAATCCAACCACGACCAGAAGGCAAGAAATAATAAAAACCAGAGCAGAAATAAACAACAAGGAAACTAAGAAAACAATACAAAAAATCAATGACACCAGAGTTGGTTTTCGAAAAAATAAACAAGATAGACAAACCACTGGCAAAACTCACCAAAAAAAAAAAAAAAAGAAGAAAACCACCCAAATTAGTAAGATCACAAATGAAAGGGGAGAGATTACAACAGAACAGGGGACCTGGCTTCTGCAAAGGACTGCTTATAGCCGGTTTTCACGTTATTGAGCAGTTACTTGGCATTCCTGCCCTAGAATGGGCCTCTGGGAGAGCGAGTTTTCTGGAGCCTCTTTTCTGCCCACTCCCAAGAGGTTCACATGGCAGGACAGTAGACAGACACACACAGGCAGCACTCACAATTTTTCACAGTCGGGCCCCACTGGGCAGGCGTAGTTTTGTAGATTTTCCCAGCCTGACGTCACAAACAGGGGACCTGGCTTCTGCAAAGTACTGCTTATAGCTGGTTTTCACGTTATTGAGCAGTTACTTGGCATTCCCGCCCTAGAATGGGCCTCTGGGAGAGCGAGTTTTCTGGAGACTCTTTTCTGCCCACTCCCAAGCGGTTCACATGGCAGGACAGTAGACAGACACACACAGGCAGCACTCACAATTTTTCACAGTCGGGCCCCACTGGGGAGGCGTAGTTTTGTAGATTTTCTCAGCCTGACGTCACAAACAGGGGACCTGGCTTTTGCAAATTACTGCTTATAGCCGGTTTTCACGTTATTGAGCAGTTACTTGGCATTCCCGCCCTAGAATGGGCCTCTGGGAGAGCGAGTTTTCTGAAGCCTCTTTTTAGCCCACTCCCAAGCGGTTCACATGGCAGGACAGTAGACAGACACACACAGGCAGCACTCAAAATTTTTCACAGTCAGGCGCCCTGGATTGAGTTTTTTGATCCATTTAGCCACTCTGTGTCTCTTAACTGGTGCATTTAGTCCATTGACATTGAGAGAAAGAATTGTCCTGGGAGTTATTGCCATCTTTATGTCAAAGTTTGGTGTGTCTATTGGTCAGTCTTGTCTTGAAGTAGGCCGTTCAGTTTTTCTTTTAAGAATGGTTTTGACAAGCTCGAATAGCTAAAGCACTCCTTGGGAAAAGGAATATGGGACACATTACTTTCCCCAATTTTAAGCTGTATTACAAAGCAATAGTTATAAAAACAGCATGGTATTGGAATAAAGACAGACCCTCAGATCAGTGAAATAGGCTTGAGTACTCAGAGACGGTTCCTCAGACATATAACCACCTAGTTTTTGATAAAGGAGCAAGAAATCCTAAATGGAGCAAGGAAAGCCTATTCAACAAGTGGTGTTGGCACAACTGGTTAGCTACTTGCAAAAAAGCGAACTCAGACCCCCAGCTAACACCATGTACAAAGGTAAAATCCAAATGGATTAAAGACCTTGATATCAGATCTGAAACTATAAGGTATATCGAACAATATGTAGGTGAAACACTCCAGGACATTGAGACTAAAGGCATCTTTATGAGGAGACAGCACTTTCCAAACAAGTGGAAGCAGAGATAAACAGATGGGACTATATTAAGTTGAGAAGCTTCTGCATCTCAAAGGAAATAGTGCCCACAATACAAAGGCCACCCACTGAGTGGGAGAAATTATTCACCCAATACTCATCAGACAAAGGGCTAATATCCAGAATTTACAAGGTACTGACAGAACTATACAAGAAAAAAACAACTAACCCCATCAAAAAATGGGGAGAAGAAGTGAACAGACACTTTGAAAAAGAAGAAAGGCAAATGGCCAAAAGGCACATGAAAAGATGCTCAACATCACTAATCGTCAGGGAGATGCAAATCAAAACTACTATGAGATACCACCTCACGCCACTGAGATTGGCACACCTCACAAAAAAGGAAAACAAGCAGTGCTGGCGGGGATGAGGAGAGAAAGGAACTCTTTTTCACTGCTGGTGGGAATGCCATCTAGTACAACCTTTATGGAAAGTGATATGAAGATTTCTTCACAAACTGGAAATTGAGCTTCCTACCATTCCTAGGAATATACCTGAGGAACACAAAAATCCCTTCCTTACTCCTATATTCATTGCAGCTCTATTTACAATAGTCAGACTCTGGAAACAACCAAGATGCCCTTCAACAGATGAGTGGCTAAAAAAAACTGTGGTACATATACACAATGGAATACTATGCAGCCATCAGGAGAGATGAAGTCATGAAATTTTCCTATACATGGATGTACATGGAATCTATTATGCTGAGTGAAGTAAGTCAGAGGGAGAGAGAAAGACGCAGAATGGTTTCACTCATCTATGGGCTAGGATGTATCTTGGGGTGTCTTTTCTGGGGTCTCTTTTAGTTGGTACTCTTCGGGCATGCAGGATTTGATTGCATGTATTCATTAGCTCTGGTAGTTTCTCTTTAATGTTGTTCTTGACCATTGATTCTTCCTGGAGATTTTCTTCCTGGTTCTCTGGGACTCCAATGATTCTTAAGTTGTTTTTTGTTGAGCTTATCATAGACTTCTATTTTCATCTGTTAGTAATGAAAAATTTTTTTTATTTTCTCTTCTCATTTTTTAAATATAATTTTTATTTTGATCATAGTGGCTTACATATTGTTGACAATATTATTTTAGGTGCATATTTACATAAAATCAGGGGGGATTCCCATCACCAAATTGTCCTCCCTACACCTCCATTTTTGTCCTCCCTCCCATTTCCTCTTCCCTCACCCCCAGGGCGGCTAGAATATGTGGTCCCCTCTGTATCTGACCTACTACTTAGTAGTCTTGCACCTGTTTGGTCTTGATGTCTCCCTTATTTCCCCCTCTAACTGGAGGCAGGACTAGCTAGTTCAAGATGCATGGTTTTGTTTGAAAAAGAGAAAAGTAATAAACTGGGATAAGAGTCTTATACGCCGAAAATGGGCGGAATCCTTCTAGGGGCTCTCATCAACGATTTGAGAGATGAAGGAGAAAAAGAAGGTGAAACACTCCACCAGTACCAAAAGAAGTGTCAGATATCCAGTGAGAACTCCAGCTATATCGATAAGCATCACAAAAAACAAACAAAAAACAAAGAAAAACAAACAAACAAAAACAAAACAAAACAAAACAAAAAAAAACACGCCATGGTCTTGAAATAAGAAACATGGCATAGCACATAAAGAAAGAAAAGAAAGGAAGAGAAAAAAATAAGTATAACTGGGGACAACAATTTCAATAATCACACCCAAACAGAGAAATCGACCAAAAATAGATAGGTAAATAATAATAATAATAAATGAAGATAAAAAATAATATATAAAAAATAACCAAGGTTTTGTGCTTTTTGTATTTTTGTTTTTTCCCTCCTGCCCTGGCATAGTAAATATTGGGGTCATTCGAAAAGGAATTCACTTGGCCTAACAAATATGGGGTTTCTCCGTCCTTGGAGTATATTGTCATGGGATCAACTATAGACTCTGTTCAGGATCATTTACTCTCCCGGTGGTGATTTTGTGGTGTGTGGAAGACTTCTGCTCTGTCCTGGGTGATACAATCAGAACTCTGTGTCTGGAGGTCTCAGTATCTGCACAGATCCTGAGGTGGGACTTATGATGAAGTCAGTCTTTGTGGTTCTAGAGGTTCTGTTCCCTCAGAGTCATTTTAATCCATCTTTGTAGTTGGTGATCTTGGTCTTTGCGCTGAACCTAGGATGGCACCTAGGATAGCATCTTTCTTTGTGCTTCCAGAAGCCCCATTCCGTTACAATTGTCTCTGCCAGACCTTTGGAACTGGGGATCATGTTTATTGTGCAGGTCATAGTTCAAACCCTAAACTAGGGCTTTTTTATTGGACCCAAGATGTATACAGTCTGGTCATGGTTCTAGCAGCTAGTCATCTGTAAATCTCGATCTTGGCTTTTGGACCTACCAAAGGGTGACAAGTCTTCTGGTTTTGTCTTGTCGTTAGCTGGTAAGGTAGGCTAATCTGCTCTAAGGTCAAGTTGTTCACATTTTTCTCGTTGTCAGGATATCATGTTAGAGCTGGCCCTTGTTGGTGACCCCACAGTATTAAGGCTGTCCCGGATGGGATTTGTTTCCTGCAGCTGTTGTGAAGAACTGTGCCATTTCTGTGTCTGGGATCCAGGGTTCAAGGCTGGATGAATGATATCTAATCACCTGAGGTCTAAGTTGATTCCACATGACATATTTTCAAGGTAGGAGATATCCCTGTATTGTAAACAATTATGAGTTCCTATCTCTAGTAGATAAGAGCTCTTTTTTATATGTAAGATTTCCCCTTTTTTTAGTGTGCCTTTGCAGGGAGAAATGGTGCTACACTATATTGTCGGTGCATTTGGGGGTGGACAGAGGGGATAAGAGAAACAGGTCACATACCCAAGAATGATAAAAAGAAAAAAAAGAAAAAAAAAGAAAAAAAGAAACCTAAAAAAAAGGGAATAAAAATGTATGTTCTCACATGTGTATATGTAGGACAGACATTTAAAAAAATAAAAATAAAAAAAGAAAGAAATAAAATGAGTTAGTGAAGTTTTTAAAGGACCAAAGTGATGCAAAAGAGTACCTTTCATTTGGGGGAAAGCAGGTAAAGAGGTGGTGTATTACAGGTCTTATGCTTATGTTGGAAGTACAGGTTTTCCCACTGTCTTTTGGGTTTTTCTTGTGGTGTGTGGGTTCCCAGGCATCTTTCTATCACACCCCCTGACCATCTTCAGATTGGTAAAAATTTGCGGCAGGGAGGTCTTGGAAGAGTTCTTGCATTGGGGATACATTTGGACCTAGGTCCGGTTTCAAGAAACAGTCCACGTTAGGTCTTTCCTTGTAGGAGACGAGGTGTGGGTTTGACTGGGTGTCCCCTCGCCTGGGTGCTGGGTACTGGTTCGTTGGGTAGGAGGTTGATCTTGATGCCTAATAGATTAAGGACTGAGTGTGAAGAGTTTTAATATGGTGGGAGATCTGGATGGGATTGAGGGGTGTAGGGATAGTTGGATTTCCAGAGGGGAGAAAGGGGAAGGTATATGGAAGGGGTATGAAGGGAGAAAAGAGAAAATACATTAGAAAGAAAGGGAGAAGAGAAAAGGAAAAAGTAAAGAGAAGAATAGAAAAGAAAAAAACATAAAAAAGAAAGTAGAGAGAAGAGAGGAGAGAATAGCAATGGAATGCTGGTTTGGTTGAATGTGTTCGATGAATAGAGCCTGTAGTTTAAGTCTGTACGTCGCAGTTACTGCTTCGGTGGTCTGACTGGTCATGTACTTTAATTCCTAAAAGAAGGTATAACCTTGAGATAAAGTATATGTTAAAGAGTTTTCTCGTGGCCATCTCGTAGTGCAAGCTAGGTATGGTATCTCATGTGGTATCCCGAGTTGCCATCTTAGTTTGTCCGCCCTTTGTATCCAAGGGCACCTGTGGACAGAAAAGCTGAGAGGTCATTTAAAATATAGTAAGATAAAGGCATTAAAACATAGTGTTATGGTATGTTTCCATTGCAGTCAGTGATTTCCCGTGGTGTTCTATACCTGTGTTCTTGTATACGATCTCTAAGGGATTATTGTGCGCCTTTGTTGTAGAAGGCTGATTACATACCTGTTCTCTCTATGCTGCTGTTTCTGGTGTTGCTATTTTCTTTGTGGTATAATGTGTAGTCAAGAGTTTGCGTTGTTCCTTTTTCATGTATTTTGGACACTGCTCCCAAGTATATGTTGACTATTACAGTGTTTGGAGTTTTTATCCTGTTAAACCCTGTTATTTGATTGTTAGTTATTAGTTGTGTATAAAATATATGTTCTAGGTGCTTCAGCATAGTGCTATCATTCTGTGTTTATCTTTTGTCTTCTGACTTACTTCGTTTAACATAACATGATCTAGGTCCATCTACGTTGCTGCAAAGTCTGTGATTGTATCATTTCTGACTGCCATGTAATATTCCATTGTGTATATGTACCACATCTTAATGATCCATTCATCTGTTGTTGGACATCGAGGTTGGTTCCAAGATTTGACTATTATACTGAGTGCTGCGATAAATAGTGGGGTGCATACGTATTTTGGAATAAATGTCCTTCCAACTTGGGGGTATATGCCTAGGAGAGCAATTGCTGGGTCAAATGGCAGCTCAATTCTGAGTTCTTTGAGCACTCTCCAGACTGTTCTCCATAGGTTTTGGACTAGGGGGCATTCCCACCAGCAGTGGATGAGAGTTCCTTTCATACCGCATCCCCGCCAACAAAGGTTGTTCCCATTATTTTTGATGTGAGCCATCCTCACTGGTGTAAGGTGGTATCTCATTGTTGTCTTGATTTGGATCTCCCTGATGATGAGTGAAGGTGAGCATGTGTTTGTTGGCCATCCTTCTGTCTTCCTCAGAGAAGTGTCTATTCATTTCATCTCCCCATTTTTTAATGGCTTTATTTGGTTTTGGAGGGTTCAGCTTTCTGAGTGCTTTGTATGTTCTAGATATCAGCCCTTTTTCTGATATGTCGAGTGAAAAGATTTTTTCCCATTCTGTTAACTGTCTTCTTGTGTTAAGTAGGGTTTCTTTTGCCATGCAGAAGCTTTTTAGTTTGATGTAGTCCCATTTGTTTATATTTGATGCTAACATTCTTGCCATTGGTGCTCCATTCTCAAAGATCTTTCTGATATATAGGTCTTCGAGTGTTCTGCCTATTTTATTCTCGATAAACTTTATAGATTCGGGTCCGATTTCAAGGTCTTTTATCCATTTTGAGTTAACTTTTGTATAAGGGGTGAGGTATGGGTCAATCTTCATTTTCGTACATGTGGTTTTCCAGTTGTACCAACACCATTTGTTGAATAGACTTCCTTTGTTCCATTTCAGGTTCTTGCCTCTTTTTATCAAATATTAGTTGGTGTATATCTTAGGGTTTATGTCTGGGAATTCTGTTCTGACCCACTGGTCTGAGGTCCTGTCTCTGTTCCAGAAATGCTGTTTTGATTACTATGGCTTTATAGTATAGTTTCAAGTTAGGTAAGGAGATGCCTCCCAGCTTTTTGTTTTTCAGTATGTGTTTGGCTATCCTGGGTCTTTTGTGGTTCCAGATGAATTTTGTGATTGATTGTTCTATTTCTTTAAAGAATGGTGTCTGGATTTGGATAGGGATTGCATTAAATCTATATAGTCGTTTGGGTAGGATAGTCATTTTGACTATATTAATTCTACCTATCCATGAGCATGGGATGTTCTTCCATTTCTTTAGATTGTCTTCAATTTCTTTCTGAAGCATTTTGAAGTTTCCCTGGTATAGGTGTTTCACTTCCCTTGTAAGGTTGATTCCTAGGTACCGGATATTTTTTGATACTATTTAAAATGGTATTGTATTTTTAATCTCTCTCTCCTCGACTTCGTTGTTTGTATATAGAAACGCTACTGTCTTTTGTGTATTGACTTTGTATCCAGCCACTTTGCTGTACTGGTTAATTGTTTCTAGGAGTTGTACTGTGGACTCTTTAGGATTTTTTATGTATATCATCCTATCATCTGCAAATAGAGATAGTTTGTGTTCCTCTTTCCCAATTTGGATTCCTTTGATTCCCTTCTCTTGTCGGATTGCTATTGCTAGGACTTCTAAGGTTATATTGAATAAGAGTGGAGAGAGTGGACAGCCTTGCCTAGTTCCTGACCTTAGTGGGAATGCTTCTAGTTTCTCACCATTAAGTATAATGTTGGCTGTAGGCTTTGCATAGATAGCTGTAACTATCTTGAGGAAGGTTCCTTCTAACCCTATTTTGCTGAGTGTCTTTAACATGAAAGGGTGTTGGATTTTGTCAAACGCCTTCTCTGCATCGATTGATATGATCATGTGGTTTTTGTCTTTCTTGTTGATGTGATGTATAATGTTGATTGATTTGTGTATGTTGAACCAACCTTGCTTTCCTGGTATAAATCCCACTTGGTCATGATGTATGATCTTTTTGATGAAGTGCTGGATTCGGTTTGCTAAGATTTTGTTGAGTATCTTTGCATATATGTTCATTAGTGAGATTGGTCTGTAGTTTTCTTTCTTGGTGGTGTCATTGCCATCTTTTGGGATGAGTGTGATATTAGCCTCATAGAAGGAATTAGGGAGGATTCCTGTTTTTTCGATGGTTTGGAAGAGCCTATGGAAAAGTGGTAGTAAATCTTCTCGGAATGTTTGGTAGAATTCACCTGTAAATCCATCTGGGCCTGGGCTTTTGTTCTTAGGGAGTTTTTAATTACATCTTCAATTTCCTCTGAGATGATTGGTCTGTTTAAGCTTTCTAGGTCTTCCTTGTTCAGTCTTGGAAGAGGGTTTTTCTCCAAGAATCTGTCGATTTCTACTGGGTTCTCTATCCTAGCTGAGTATAGTTGTTCATAATATGATCTCATGATATGTTGTATTTCTTGGGGTTCTGTTGTAATCTCTCCCCTTTCATTTGTGATCCTACTGATTTGGGTGTTTCCCCTCTTTTTCTGGTGAGTTTTGCCAGTGGTTTGTCTATCTTGTTTATTTTTTCGAAGAACCAACTCCTGGTCTCATTGATTTTTTGTATTGTTTTCTTAGTTCCTATGTTGTTTATTTCTGCTCTGGTTTTTATTATTTCTTGCCTTCTGGTTGTGGTTGGATTTCTCTGTTGCTGTTGTTCCAATTCTTTGAGGTGATCTTTTAAACTGTTGGTTTTGTTGTTTTCCTGTTTCTTGACATAGTCCTGTATTGCTATGAGTTTCCCCCTAATTACTGCTTTTGCTGTGTCCCATAAATTTTGACATGTTGTCTCTTCATTATCATTTGTCTCAAGGAATCTTTTTATTTCTTCCTTGAGTTGATCTTTGATCCAGCTGTTGTTGAGCAGCATGTTGTTTAATCTCCAGTTATTAGTTTTTCTCCATTGCTTCTTCTTGACCCCAATTTTGAGCTCTGTTGCATAGTGATCTGAAAGGGTACTTCTTTTTTTTTTTTTTTTTAATTTTTTTTTTATTTAAACACCTTGATTACATACATGATTGTGTTTGGGTTTCAGTCATAAAAGGAACACCACCCATCACCAGTGCAACATTCCCATCACCCAAGTCCCAAATCACCCTCCTCCCCACCCAACCCCCGCCTGTACCCTAAACAGGCTCTACATTTCCCTCATACATTCTCAATATTAGGACAGTTCAAAATGTAGTTATTTCTCTAACTAAACTCATCACTCTTTGTGGTGAGCTTCCTGAGGTGAGCTGGAACTTCCAGCTCTTTTCTCTTTTGTGTCTGAAAATTATTATTACAAGGGTGTCTTTCATTTTTCTTAAAACCCATAGATGAGTGAGACCATTCTGCGTTTTTCTCTCTCTCTCTGACTTATTTCACTCAGCATAATAGATTCCATGTACATCCATGTATAGGAAAATTTCATGACTTCATCTCTCCTGACAGCTGCATAATATTCCATTGTGTATATGTACCACAGTTTCTTTAGCCATTCATCTGTTGAAGGGCATCTTGGTTGTTTCCAGAGTCTTGCTATGGTAAATAGAGCTGCAATGAATATAGGTGTAAGGAAGGGGTTTTTGTATTGTATTTTTGTGTTCCTAGGGTATATTCCTAGGAGTGGTATAGCTGGATCGTATGGGAGCTCGATTTCCAGTTTTTGGAGGAATCTCCATATCGCTTTCCATAAAGGTTGAACTAGACAGCATTCCCACCAGCAGTGGATAAGAGTTCCTTTCTCTCCACATCCCCGCCAACACTGTTTATTCTCATTCTTTGTGATGTGTGCCATTCTCTGGGGTGTGAGGTGGTATCTCATCGTTGTTTTGATTTGCATCTCCCTGATGATTAGTGATGTGGAACATTTTTTCATGTGTCTTTTGGCCATTTGTATTTCTTCTTTGTCAAAGTGTCTGTTCATTTCTTCTCCCCATTTTTTGATGGGGTTAGATGTTTTTTTCTTGTAAAGTTCTGTCAGTGCCTTGTATATTTTGGAGATTAGCCCCTTATCTGATGGGTATTGGGTGAATAGTTTCTCCCACTCAGTGGGTGGCTCTTGTATCCTGGGCACTATTTCCTTTGAGGTGCAGAAGCTTCTCAGCTTAATATATTCCCATCTGTTAATCTCTGCTTTCACTTGCTTGGAGAGTGCAGTTTCCTCCTTGAAGATGCCTGTAATGTCCTGGAGTGTTTTGCCTATGTGCTGTTCTATATATCTTATGGTTTTGGGGCTGATATCGAGGTCTTTAATCCATTTGGATTTTACCTTTGTACATGATGTTAGCTGGGGGTCTAAGTTTAATTTTTTGCAAGTGGCTATCCAATTGTGCCAACACCACTTGTTGAAGAGGCTTTCCCTGCTCCATTTAGGATTTCCTGCTCCTTTATCAAAAATTAGATGGTTGTATCTCTGGGGAACATTTTCTGAGTATTCAAGCCTATTCCACTGATCTGAGGACCTATCCTTATTCCAATACCATGCTGTTTTGATAACTGTTGCTTTGTAGTACAGTTTAAAGTTGGGAAAAGTAATTCCTCCCATATTCTTTTTCCCAATGATTGCTTTAGCTATTCGAGGGTGTTTATTGTTCCAAATGAATTTCAAAAGTGTCTGATCCACTTCTTTGAAGAATGTCATGGGTATCTTTAGAGGGATGGCATTAAATCTGTATAATGCCTTGGGGAGTATTGACATTTTGATGATGTTAATCCTGCCAATCCATGAGCAGGGTATGTGTTTCCATTTCCGTGTGTCCTCTCTTATTTCTTGGAGCAGAGTTTTATAGTTTTCTTTGTATAGGTCCTTCACATATTTAGTCAAGTTGATTCCAAGATATTTGAGTTTGTGTGGTACTATTGTGAATGGGGTTGTTTTCTTAATGTCCATTTCTTCTTTATTACTGTTGGTGTATAGAAAGGCCATTGATTTTTGTGTGTTAATTTTGTAGCCTGCCACCTTGCTATATGAGTCTATTGTTTCTAGAAGCTTTTTGATAGAGTCTTTAGGGTTTTCTAAGTAGAGTATCATGTCATCTGCAAACAGTGAGAGCTTGACTTCTTCCTTTCCTATCTGGATTCCCTTGATATCCTTTTCTTGCCTAATCGCTATAGCAAGTACTTCCAGTGCTATGTTGAATAGGAGTGGTGAGAGAGGACAGCCTTGTCTTGTGCCAGAATTTAGAGGGAAGGCTTTCAGTTTTTCTCCATTGAGGATAATATTTGCCACTGGCTTGTGGTAGATGGCCTTCACTATATTGAGAAAGGTTCCCTCCATTCCCATCTTGCTGAGAGTTTTGATCAAGAATGGGTGTTGGACCTTATCAAATGCTTTCTCTGCATCTATTGATATGATCATGTGGTTTTTATTTTTCTTGTTATTGATGTTGTGTATTATGTTGATAGATTTACGGATGTTAAACCAGCCTTGCATTCCTGGGATGAAACCTACTTGATCGTAGTGGATGATCTTCTTAATGAGGCATTGAATCCTATTTGCCAGGATTTTGTTGAGGATCTTTGCATCTGCATTCATCAGTGATATTGGTCTGTAATTTTCTTTTTTGGTAGCGTCTCTGTCTGGTTTAGGTATCAAGGTGATGTTGGCTTCATAAAAGCTATTTGGAAGTGTTTCTGTTTGTTCAATTTCATGAAAGAGTCTTGCCAAGATTGGCAGTAGTTCCTCTTGGAAAGTTTGATAGAATTCATTAGTGAATCCATCTGGACCTGGGCTTTTGTTTTTCGGCAGACATTTGATTACTGTTTTAATTTCATCAATGGTGATGGGGGTGTTTAGATATGCTACATCCTCTTCCTTCAACCGTGGAAGATTATAAGAGTCCAAGAATTTATCCATTTCTTCCAGGTTCTCATTTTTAGTGGCGTAGAGTTTTTCAAAGTAGTTTCTGATTACCCTTTGAATCTCTGTCATATCAGTAGTGATCTCTCCTTTTTCATTCCTGATACGAGTTATCAAGTTTCTCTCTCTCTCTTTCTTTGTTAGGTTTGCCAGTGGTCTATCAATCTTGTTTATTTTTTCAAAGAACCAACTTCTGCTTTCGTTGATCTTTCGGATTGTTTTTTGAGTTTCCACTTCGTTGATTTCTGCTCTCAGCTTTGTTATTTCCTTCTGTCTTCCTGTTCTTGGGTCCTTTTGTTGAGCATTTTCTAGTTCTATTAGCTGTGTCATTAAGCTACTCAGGTAAGCTCCTTCTTCCTTCCTGATGTGTGCTTGCAAAGCTATAAATTTTCCTCTCAGTACTGCTTTTGCTGTGTCCCATAAGTTCTGAGAGTTTGTGTCTTTATTGTCATTTGTTTCCAGGAACCTTTTTATTTCCTCCTTGATTTCATCTCGGACCCACTGGTTATTGAGCATGAGGCTGTTTAACTTCCAGGTGTTAAAGTGTTTCTTCTGAGTCCCTTTGGAGTTCACAAATAATTTCAGAGCCTTGTGGTCAGCGAAGGTAGTCTGCAAAATTTCTATCCTCTTGATCTTATGGAGGTATGTTTTATGTGCCAGCATGTAGTCTATCCTGGAGAATGTCCCATGTACATTGGAGAAGAATGTGTATCCAGGTTTCTGGGGATGGAGTGTCCTATATATATCCACTAGGCCTCTTTCTTCCATTTCTCTCCTCAGGTCTAGTATATTCTTGTTGGGTTTCAGTCTGGTTGACCTGTCCAGTGTTGACAAAGCCGTGTTTAGGTCCCCCACAATTATTGTGTTGTTGTTGATATTATTTTTCAGATTTGTCAGCAGTTGTATTAAATATTTTGCTGGCCCCTCATTCGGTGCATATATGTTTAGGAGAGTGAATTCTTCCTGCTCTACGTACCCCTTGATTAATATAAAATGTCCGTCTTTGTCCCTTACAACCTTCCTGAGTATAAAGTTTGCATTATCTGATATTAGTATGGCCACTCCAGCTTTTTTATGGGTGTTGTTTGCTTGGATAACTTTTCTCCAGCCTTTTATTTTGAGTCTATGTTTGTTCTGACTATTCAGGTGCGTTTCTTGTAGGCAGCAGAAGGTTGGATTGAGTTTTTTGATCCATTTAGCCACTCTGTGTCTCTTAACTGGTGCATTTAGTCCATTGACGTTGAGAGAAAGAATTGTCCTGGGATTTAACGCCATCTTTATTTCAAAATTTGGTGTGTCTTTTGGGTAGTCTTGTCTTAGATTAGGTCTTTCAGTTTTTCTCTTAAGACTGGTTTTGTGTCTGTGAAGTTTCTGAGCTGTTTTTTGTCTGTGAAACCATGTATTCTTCCATCAAACCGGAAAGTGAGTTTTGCTGGGTATAGTATTCTGGGTGAAGCATTCATTTCATTCAGTCTTGTCACAATATCCCACCACTGCTTTCTGGCATTGAGCGTTTCTGGTGACAGGTCTGCTGTAAATCTCAGGGAAGCTTGCTTGAACATGATTTCCCCTTTTGATCTTGCTGTTTTCAGAATTCTGTCTCTATCTGTGGGATTTGTCATTGTGACTAGGATGTGTCTTGGGGTGGTTTTTCTGGGGTCTCTTTTGGTTGGTACTCTTCGGGCATGCAGGATTTGATCACATATATTCTTTAGCTCTGGAAGTTTCTCTTTAATGATGTTCTTGACCATTGATTCTTCCTGGAAATTTTCTTCCTGGGTCTCTGGGACTCCAATGATTCTTAAGTTGTTTCTGTTGATCTTATCATAGACTTCTATTTTCGTCTGTTCCCATTCTTTGACTAATTTTTCCATTGTCTGCTCATTTGCTTTAAGTTTTTTGTCCAATCTCTCCTGCTGTATGGAATTGTTATGTATCTCATCTTCCACAGCACCAAGTCTATTCTCAGCTTCTGATACCCTGTCCCAGAGCTTATCCATTTTGTCATTCACTTCGTTTACTGAGTTTTTCAGGCCTGTTAGTTGACATGTTATTTCAGTTTGGAGTTTTGTCATTTCTGCCTTCATATTTTCTTGGTTCTTATTAGTGTTCTGTTCAACTCGACCCATGGTTTCTTGGAGTCTGTTGAGCACCTTCCATATTGCTAGTCTAAAGTCCTTATCTGAGAGGTTGATTAGTTGTTCAGTCATTATCTGGTCCTCAGAATTGTCATCTTCATTCTCTATGTCTGATGCTGGCCTGCGCTGTTTCCCCATTGTCACATTTGTATTGTGGGTTTTTCTACGTGTTGTAGTGGTATTCATTGTCTATATGATGTAGGCAGCACACTCCTCTGGCTCCTCCCTTTCTGGATGGGCTGACTTGCCTCTAAGGGAGGGGAGTCCTCCGTGGATGAAGCCTCACACTGGGTCAAATCTTAGGCCCGAGCATGTAACAGAGAAGACAGTCCAGAGAGAAATGTTTGCTTCTGTGATATAGCGCCGTTCTTAGTGTGATTTTTCCTTCTTGTTGCAATGGAGTTCTTTCCTTAGAAAGAGTGCACGGCCGCGTAGCGAAGCGGAGCGGCCGTGCTCCTCTGAGCCTCTTTTTGCCCCACTCGCAAGAGTTTCACGCAAGAGGACAGTAGACAGACATAGACAGGTCACACTCACAGTCTTTCACAGCTGAGCCCCACTGGGCCGGTGTACTTTCGCGGATTTTCCCCGCCTGGTGTCACACACAGGGAGCCAGCTTTTGCAAAGGATAGCCGGTTTTTATGCTCTGAAGTCCCTCCCTGAAAATGGCGTCTGGGCGAGCGAGGTTTCTGGAGGCTCTTTTTGCCCCACTCGCAAGAGTTTCACGCAAGAGGACAGTAGACAGACATAGACAGGTCACACTCACAGTCTTTCACAGCTGAGCCCCACTGGGCCGGTGTACTTTCGCGGATTTTCCCCGCCTGGTGTCACACACAGGGAGCCAGCTTTTGCAAAGGATAGCCGGCTTTTATGCTCTGAAGTCCCTCCCTGAAAATGGCGTCTGGGCAAGCGAGGTTTCTGGAGGCTCTTTTTGCCCCACTCGCAAGAGTTTCACGCAAGAGGACAGTAGACAGACATAGACAGGTCACACTCACAGTCTTTCACAGCTGAGCCCCACTGGGCCGGTGTACTTTCGCGGATTTTCCCCGCCTGGTGTCACACACAGGGAGCCAGCTTTTGCAAAGGATAGCCGGTTTTTATGCTCTGAAGTCCCTCCCTGAAAATGGCGTCTGGGCGAGCGAGGTTTCTGGAGGCTCTTTTTGCCCCACTCGCAAGAGTTTCACGCAAGAGGACAGTAGACAGACATAGACAGGTCACACTCACAGTCTTTCACAGCTGAGCCCCACTGGGCCGGTGTACTTTCGCGGATTTTCCCCACCTGGTGTCACACACAGGGAGCCAGCTTTTGCAAAGGATAGCCGGCTTTTATGCTCTGAAGTCCCTCCCTGAAAATGGCGTCTGGGCAAGCGAGGTTTCTGGAGGCTCTTTTTGCCCCACTCGCAAGAGTTTCACGCAAGAGGACAGTAGACAGACATAGACAGGTCACACTCACAGTCTTTCACAGCTGAGCCCCACTGGGCCGGTGTACTTTCGCGGATTTTCCCCGCCTGGTGTCACACACAGGGAGCCAGCTTTTGCAAAGGATAGCCGGTTTTTATGCTCTGAAGTCCCTCCCTGAAAATGGCGTCTGGGCGAGCGAGGTTTCTGGAGGCTCTTTTTGCCCCACTCGCAAGAGTTTCACGCAAGAGGACAGTAGACAGACATAGACAGGTCACACTCACAGTCTTTCACAGCTGAGCCCCACTGGGCCGGTGTACTTTCGCGGATTTTCCCCGCCTGGTGTCACACACAGGGAGCCAGCTTTTGCAAAGGATAGCCGGCTTTTATGCTCTGAAGTCCCTCCCTGAAAATGGCGTCTGGGCAAGCGAGGTTTCTGGAGGCTCTTTTTGCCCCACTCGCAAGAGTTTCACGCAAGAGGACAGTAGACAGACATAGACAGGTCACACTCACAGTCTTTCACAGCTGAGCCCCACTGGGCCGGTGTACTTTCGCGGATTTTCCCCGCCTGGTGTCACACACAGGGAGCCAGCTTTTGCCTGAAAGGGTACTTCTAATGATCCTTACCTTTGTGGTCTTATATAGGTTGGCTTTGTATCCTAAGACATGGTCTATTCTGGAGAAGGTTCCATGTGGGCTTGAGAAGAATGTGTATTCTGCTTTCTGAGGATGGAGGGCTCTATATAAATCTATTAGCCCTAAATCTTCTAATTTTTATTCAGAGCTCTTATTTCTTTGCTATTTTTCTGTTTGGTGGATCTGTCCAGTGGTGATAGTGGAGTATTGAGGTCCCCTACTATTATCACATTTCCCTTCATGTGTTTCTCCAGGTTTACGAGCAGTTGCCTCACATATTTTGCTGACTCTACATTAGGTGCATAGCTATTGACCAGGGTTAGTGTTTCTTGATCTAATGTTCCCCTGATCAGTAAGTAGTGACCCTCTTTGTCTCTGATCACTTTCTTGAGATTGAATGTAATTTGGTCTGATATAAGAATGGCTGTCCCTGCTCTTTTTTGTTTTCCATTGGCCTGAATAATTACTTTACATCCTTTTATTCTAAGCCTGTGCTTATCCTGTAGCTGTAGGTGTGTTTCTTGCAGACAGCAGAAGTCTGGTTTATTTTTCCTAATCCAGTTCTCTACTATGCATCTTTTAATTGGAGAGTTTAGGCCATTAACATTTAGGGAGATTATTGAGAGAGAGAGGACTGTTGTGCAGTTGTGTTGTGTATGGTGGTTTTTGTTACAATCGGGGATTTGGATTGTGTAATTCATCTCTGAGTAGGTCATTTAGGAACGGTTTTGTTTGCACAAATAGTTCAATTTCGGTCTTGTTTGAGAATGTTTTTAGTCTGTCCTCCCATATGAATGATTGTTTTGCTGGGTATTGGACTCTAGGTTAGAAGTTTCTTTCATTCAGTCGTTTAAATATGTCATTCCACTGTCTTTTTTTTTTGCCATTTGGATTACTATATGTCTTGGTGTTGGTTTACTAGGGTCTATTTTATTAGGGACTCTCTTGACTTTCTGGATTTGCCTTGAAATTTCTTTCCAGAGGGTGGGGAAGTTCTTTGCTATTATCTCTCTGACTACTTGTTCTTCCCCTTTCCCTATTTCCTCCCCTTCTGGTATACCCACGATTTTTAGATTGTTTCTTTTGTCCTTGTTCATTAGGTACTGGACTTTTCCTTCCATTGCTTTGCCTTTCATTTATTTGTTGGTTTCTTGGTCATTTTTTGTTTGCAGTTTTTCTTCGCGTTCTTCAATGTGTTTCTCCAACTCTGTGTTTCTGCTAGTAAGGCTTGTTACTTTGTCTGTTAATTCCTTCACTTCTTTTTGTATGGATTCTCTCATGTTCTTTAACATTTCTTCTTTAATTTGGCTGATTTGTTCATCCATAGATTTCTTATACTCGGTAGCTAAGGTTTCTTTCATTTCTTTTATTAATTCTTGCATTTTCTTCCTCATTGCTGCTTTTAGGTCGCCTTCCCACGAATCTGTGCATTTTGGTGGACTTGGAAACTTGTTAGGGTTTGTCTCCGTATCTTCAGAAGTTAGGATTCTCTTTGATTTACCCATATTTCTTTGTGTTTATTGGTGTGCTTTGGAGTGCTGTTCCTTCTAATTTCAGCCTGTTTTGATCCCCTGTGGTGTGGGAATGAGTCCCCTGCCTGAGGGTGGATCTAGAGGTACTGTTGGGAGAGCTTGCTGAGGTTTGGCTCCTCCTGTGCTCTTTCTGTGGCCTGATTCGTTGCTTTGCCCTATTGTTGTCAGCTAGTGCTGGGAGGCAGCAGAAGTCCTGTGGGGGGGGGGGCGGGGTGTGGCCGGTGTGGGTGGGCGGAGCTTCCCTACCTTGGGAGGCAGCAGAGACCCAGCGGAGTGTGGGACATGGCCATTCGCAAGGTCAGCGTGGGTGGGTGGGGCTTCCCTACCTCGGGAGGCAGCAGAGATCCAGCGGAAGGCTGGGTGTGGCCGTTTGCATGGTTGGCGTGGCTCGCGGGGCTTCCCTAGCTTCGGGAGGCAAGAGAAACCCGGCGGAGGGCGTGGCGTGGCTGTTCGCTGGCAGCAATGAAAATTTTATAATCATTTTATTTAAGCAGACACTGAATATATATATATATATATATATATATATATATATATATATATATATATATATATATATAATGGCTATATATTTATGTAGTGTAGAAGAAGTATTGTCTCAGATTTTGATATATATGAAAAGGCTTGTGTTAATGTTGGAATGGAGTGGAGATCAATGTGCTTAAAGTTTCAATTCAAAGATGAAATAGGAACCAGAAGAAATGATGTAGGTGAGACCTACATCATCACCCAGATAGGGCCAGTCTTTGAAGAATTTGGACCCAGATATCTGGAGCCTTTTTGGATGAGGTCTTGCTGAGTCTCTCCCTTTTAAAAGGCGTAGAGCTCTAACCAAATTTGAATTTTGCTGGCATATAAGTGTCCCAGCTTACATGACATAGTGGCTGAATCATCCCATTTTTATAGTTCTTGTCCAAATTTCGTAGTACTGACAGACCAACAGGAACATAGAAAATAGAAGGAAAAGATGTGTAGAACTCACTTAGCTCAATGAGTAAAACTATAGCACAGAAGGACCTATTAATATTTTATAGTTCATTAACTACTTAGAAAATGATTTTAGTAATGCCATCATGAGATACATGTTGTAACCAACAATATTTAGCAAGTTATTTTGTGCCTTCTAAGAGGGCTGGCTAGGAAGATTGGTAGCTGGGGCAAGGATATATTGGTTGTGGGACTGGTTTTGTAACATGGAATACCTTAAACAACTATGATGATCAACTTTGTAAATCACAGTGTTTAAGTAAAGTTTTAAACATTAATATGAAACAGGAACCATGGCCTGTAGCAGGAAGAGAAGTGCCTTAAGCAAGCGTGGAAGACTGCTCCATCCAGACTGAGAAAATGCCATTTGTACCATGAAAATGTCACAGCACACAGTCCTGTTGGGCCTAGATGACAGATTTAAGAAGAGCTAACAGATTTGTGTAGATGAGGCATATTCTCTGGATTGAGGAACAGGAGTGCTTGACAAAAAGTTTTCAATGTCCTTCCAAAAAGATTGACTATTCCCGCAACATTTGGCCACCAAAGGAAGCTATGTAAGGAAGGAATTGATGCATTTTTTAGTATGTTTGAACAATAAAGACTTTATATGCCACCATTTGGTGATACCCTCTTTCAAATATATAGACATTTTGTGATAATGTAATATATGGAAAAATGATCATTTGTTTGACTAGGTTCTATGGACAAATGTTTAAATGAATTTAAATGCTCATATTTATAAGAAATTTATAAGTAACATCTTGAGTTTAATTTTTTCTCTTGTCTAATTATTTCCTTTGAATACTTCTGGGAAACATACTTGCCAGTTCCTTTAGAATATTTCCAGTTTTTTTCCTGCTTCAAAAATTCCTTCTCTGTTTCTATAAATTTGAATGTGCACTTTCACTAATGTTAACATTAAATTTTAATTTTGCCTATGTAAACCTTTAAGTCACCTTTAATTTGTTTTCAAATACAATATGAATTGTTAATTTAAGAAATTGCTTTCTAGTTGTCTTGTTGACTTAATAAAAATCTATTCTTTCCCTAGTGTCTTGCAGTCATTTACTAATCATGCACTCAGTTCTTATGTATATTGGATTTAAAATTTGAATATTGTATTTATTTCATCTCTAGTCTGAATGCAGTATCACTTCATTTGCAGCTTCAATTGAAGCATGCAGCTTCAATTTTGGTAACTTTACAGTAGAATTAATGGAAGAAAAAAAACTCTACTTATTCAAACTAGTTTTAGGTTGCTTCCTGTATGTGCTCATAATCCCTTTCTATAAACCTTATATTTTAATAAAACCCCATCACATCCTATAGCCTTATGTTAGTGATACTCAGGAATAATGAGATTTGGGGAGTCTAACCTTAAAGATGGAAGTTCTGGAAAAAAGGGACTATATGTAAGAATAGGTAATCCAGGAAAGAGTAGAACATTTAGAAAGTTTCAAGAAGAGCATTTTCATTTTGAAGGAAATAATGAATCAGATGGCTCTATATAAAGAAGACTCAAAGCTTATATATGTTATTTATTATGCAAATGTAGGGGATATAAAATATACATAAACATTATACCCCTGGCAATGATCAAAGAGACCACAATAGTGGTGCTGCTCTTATATCTGTCAGGGCAAAACAGATGGTCCTTTCATCCTAGTGATGCCTGGGAAGGTGGCAAAGCAGTTCCATGCTTGGGACACAGGAAAATTCACACACATAGAAAATATGTATTTATGATTTCTAAATGTTATTACAATATATTAGTTATTTTTTATGTTCTGTTTCCTAAAATTACCATTATTTTAGAGGCATTCTCTCTAAAGATATATTTTTTTCCTACCAGGCTTTATTTCATTGGTTACATATTGTTCTATAGTCTGGATGTTATGATGCATTGTAAAACTTCCCACTAATCCTTTGGTACTAGCATCCCTTTGGTACTGATAGAGATGAATATAGAGGAATAATATTGGAGCACCAGAGTAGGTATATCTTTCTGGGCCTAGGAACATAATACGTTATCTACATTGCATGATGTAGCATCCTGTTTCTCAACCTTTTATTACCTTCTTTATTTTATAATTTTTTTTGAGCTTACATTTGTTGGTGATCAAGGCTGATTATTCCTGGTACTGGTGGGATTTGGGGGGACAATATATGGTCACTAGGATTAAACCCAGGTCTGCCTCAGACAAGGCAAGCGCTTTAACAGCTGTAGTATGGCTCTGGCCCCTGATTCCCATGTTTTTCTGACTATGATTACTAGATTTTTTTGACTATGGCTCCTTTCTGATCTTGTTTTCTTCCTGTGCCTACCCTAGAGTTCTCCTGGTTGAGTCTCTAGTGTTTTTCCATGCCCCACTATGTAGTCTGCCCAGAATATCCAAAGGGCCCAAAGGGATCCTATGATCCCTGGGTGAGAAATGCTGATCTAGAAGGTCTTTTTTTTAATCTGGATTTATTTTTTTTTTTTTACAAATTTATTCTTGACAATTACATGCTTGAGCAGTTCTTCTTGTCTTATAGATCCACCCTACTTACTTCCTGTCCATTACTGTTTTGTCATCACCAGTATGATGTCTGATTCTTACGCTCATATTTTAAATTTTTATGTCTCATTAAATTGTTATGAGTGGTCTTAGTGAATGAAATAGAAGGCACTTTTAGGGGACTGGATAGATAGCATGGAGCAAGAGATTTTTGCCTTGCATGCAGAAGGTCGGTGGTTTGAATCCCAGCATCCCATATGGTCCCCTGAGCCTACCAGGAGCGATTTCTGAGCATAGAGTCAGGAGTAACCTCTGAGCACTGCTGGGTATGACCCCAAAAAACTAAAAAAAAAAAAAAAAAAAGAGAAGTCACTTTTAACTTTATAAAAATGTATATTGAAAGTGAATATTTCACTTTAGAATCCTTGACAAGAATATTATTTTAAAAAATACCTTGTTCTCTATAATCTTATTTTTATTATTCATTTTATAGTTGGAAGTGATATTTTTAAATAAAATTGTGCTTTAGGCTTACGGTATTTCAATGCCAATTCCACCACCAGTATCAACTTCCATCCCCAGTGTTCCCATTCTGTCACACACCCTCCATCCCAGCTTGCCACCTTGGCAATCAAATTAAAGAGTTTGGTGGTTGCAGCTTAGATCTCATGTTTTCAGTGTTGTTAATTTGTACTTTGGGTTTATAGCTAGATCACTCTCCCATAACCCAATATAATGGAAGCCCTGACTCCTGCTTTTCCATTGATTCCCTTTCTCATCTTCCTCCTTCTTGACTTCCTTCTCTGTTTTTTCCTTGAGCTCTGCGGTCAAGAGTGAGCTAGGCATTCTTCCTTTTGCTACATTACAGTTGGAACTAAATTTTTTGACCCACATTTAGAAATGCTCAGAGATTACTTTTGACTGATCTAAGAATTACTCATGGCAGGTGTGGGGGACCATATGGGATGCTGGGAATCAAACCTGGGTCACCTGTGTGCAAGGCAAACACCCTTCCCTCTTTGCTATACTTTTTGCCCCAGTTAGAAGCAATTTTTTCAGGTTTGTTTTTTTTTTCATTTTTCATTTTTAATTATGAGAACAAAGATGGAAAGAAAGAGGATGTGGTAAAGTTACAGTGGAAGGACAATCACCCATAACCAGAATTCTCAGAAGTCCCCTTGCTGATATCTTAAATTTGAACTGTCAGCCAAAGAACATTAAGAAAAATAAAACAGAACCCATGTACAATTACTTTGTCCCTCAAGTCCCCAGATTGTAATACATAATATTTCTTAGCAGCACACAAAGCAATGTAAAGCCATAAAACTTATGTACCTCCTTAAACATTGAAGGCAAAGTACTTTTTTACACTTCCATGCACATGCATATTAGTTTAAGTTAACCTCAAAAGTTTAACTGGGTTGTTTTTCTTAAGGATTAGAGTCAAAGAAGTACAGTAAAAAGGAGCAATTATTGTTTGCATAGGCCCACCAAAATATGAGAGACATGGAAAGGAAAAGCCTTGGCCTAAATACAAGAAGACCCTACCCCTGAAGTTTCCTGGCATAAGACCAACTCTAGGCTCCAGGCAAAATAGTTTGTCCAATCCAGGTCATTGTCTGTAGTGCCAATACACTTATATTTTTCACACAGTCTCTGTTGTTGGTATCATGTTTCTGTATTAAAGATCCTGGAATTTGCATGTCCTATATTGCAGTCAGGATGGTGCAGAGCATCCTCTTGTTTCACCTCACAATTAAAGGGCAATGCAGAGAACTTTGTCCTATAAGCAGGTCGTTGTTGTTGTCAAGTCTTAGTGCTAAGGGAAATCTCTTTTGAGCAGGTCGATGTCAGAGCAGTGGTAGGGTCTTCCCTGGTAGAGGATTGCTTCCAGGTGTTGTTATAAAAAACCTTGGATGATTCGTAGATAGCTTCCCTGGTTCAGGGGTGAATGGAGGATGCCCATTTTTCTGAGGCCTGTGTCAGGTCATTATATCAATGTTCAGGGTGTAAGGTCTCATTGCACTACAAGATGTATGTGTTCCAATCTCTATTAGATAAGAACTTATTTGTATGTATAGTATTTTCCCATTTTGATGTGCCTATGCAAACAAGGAACAATGCCATGTGGCGTGATCTGCACATATGGGGGCCGTAAGAACAAGCCCAACAATGCTCATTACATGGTTCAATCACAAGCATTAAACTGAAGGACTCTTTCACCAAAATTCCTTAATGAAAAGCTCACAAAGAGAAGAAAAAGTGGGTAGAATCGTCACTGTAAAAGAATATTTAGTAAGAACTATAGCTGTCAAAGAAAATACACATAAAATATTAAAGACATATGTGTCAATTTTATGTCTTTTGAAATAGTTGGGGGCTGTTAAATCCAATGCACGACTTAGGTCTGTGATTAGGACTGTGCAGTACTGAAGTTAAAAAGAGTAAATGTGGGGTACTGATGGTTGGGGGTGAGAGAGTTAAGGAGTAATAATGAGCTGAGGGTAAAGAGGGTTAATTAAGGGGAAGATAACGAATCCAAATTAGGAGATGAGGGAGTAGAAGGGACTCTGGTGTGGGGGAGAGGCAATATATCAGAGGGGCTCTATACATTGTATAGACAAATTGTTTATAGATTAGACATGGCAGTCAGAGAGGACCACTATATAGGAAGTCACGTCTACATATACACTGATTTTAGAGACCTATTTGAATGTTATTCTCCAAATTTAGGGCATTCCATTTTTTTTCCCTTAGAAACAGTCAAAAACTAAGAACATTTTTGGATAATGTTAGAAAGTATATATATCGCACGGGTGCATAACCGTGTGCTTTTGAAAATAAATACTAGTAAGAAAAGAACCCATGAATGGGGTTCAATATGCATACGAGAGGAGTTTCTCTCCCCCACCCTCCCCCCAGGGCCCGATTTACCAGGCCTGGCCCTAAAGACCAGTCTGGCGTGGGGGAATTTCAGTCCCCTGGACTAAGTGGTCAGCCCAGGGGTCCTAAGGCTAGTTGTCCTACCCAGAGCCCCCAACATACCAGTCAAAGAGAATCAGAAGTCCTGGCATGTTGAGTCTTCTGAGCCCAGCCCCTGCCTCTGTAGTTTGTGTATGCATTGGGGAGGAGTTTCTCTCCCCCACCCTCCCCCCAGGGCCCAATTTATCAGGCCTGGCCCTGAAGACCAGTCTGGCATGGGGGGGGATCTCAGTCCCCTGGACTAAGTGGTCAGCCCAGGGGTCCTAAGGCTAGCTGTCCTGTCACAGCCCCCAACATACCAGTCAAAGAGAATCAGAAGTCCTGGCATGTTGAGTCTGTTAGAAGTAATTTTAAAGATAAATATTACCACAGCTCAGAAAGGATAAGAGTTATATATGATTTAGGACTAGATCAAAGGTATTACGTTGGCACCAAGTTTAATGATTCTCTTTCTAAAGGTCCCTTATATTATAACAACTCATCCTTGCATTCATTGTATATAGTTTATTTAGGTCCAAATGGATTTTGTTTTGATTTTTTTTTATTTTTGGGATACACTCAGTGATACTCAGGCTTAACTTATCTCTTCATACAAGTGGCATCCCTGGCCTTGCTTGAGGGACCACATACAGTGCAGGTATTGAACCAGGTCAGGCACTATAAAAGGCAAACACCCTCCCTGCTGTACTATCTCTCCTGCCTGAGATGGATTTTATGTGCTAATTCTTATTTGTAATTTTTATTTATATTTACAAGGTGATATTGCTTTCATTTGGGCTATGTTTTATAGATTTGATGCCATAATGAGTTGCTCATTTTTGCAGTTTCACTTAATAAAAAAGTTATTTGTCTCTAAAATCCAGCTTTGTTATACTATTAAAATTGCTTTTTCTTTTATCTTTTAAATTTTTTAATGTTTTTTATATTAATCTTTTTTTTTTGGTTTGTTTTTGTTTTTGGATCACACCTGGCAGTACTCAGGGGTCACTCCTGGCTCCATGCTCATAAATTGCTCCTGGCAGGCGTGGGGGACCATATGGGATGTTGGAATTCAAACCCCCATCCTTCTGCATGAAAGGCAAACGCCTTACCTTCATGTTATCTCTCAGGCCCCTATTTTTTTTGGTTTATGTTTTTATATTAATCTTATCCTTGACATATGGTAATTCTATTTTCTGTTATTATCTGTTTTGTGTCTTTTAGTTTATTGTCAAAGTTTGTATCATTCTTTTTTTTCCCTGAATTACTAGCTTTTGTTTATACTGAGTGAAAAAAGAAAAACTAAGAGCAAGCTGATGTAAATTATATAAAATCTCTTGCTTTCTTGAGGGATCTTCTTTTGAGACATATCAAAATATTAGACTTATTGTTTTACTCTTAGTTTTGCTTTGCAGATATTATAGCTATGTATGAAAATTTTTGTGTTTTTAATTACCACTATTTCATTTTTTTTTTTTTTTTGGTTTTTGGGTCACACCTGGCAGTGCTCAGGGGTTACTCCTAGCTCTATGTTCAGAAATTGCTCCTAGCAGGCTTGGAGTACAATACGGGATGCCAGGAATTGAACCACCAACCTTCTGCATGCAAGGCAAATGCCTTACCACCATGCTATCTCTCCGGCCCCACTATTTCATTTTTTAAATAAGAAAGTGCTTCTTCCTTTACATATTTTTAGAAATCATTAATATTGTCACATACATTTTCGCCAAAATTTTTTGTGACATTTACTCATACTACTTTATATTTTACTTGTTCTCTTATTTGATTTATGGTCTGTCAAACCTAGGACTGCTTACATCTCTCTAGTTTATGTCATAATTTTATGTGTTTGGTTGCATAAAGGAAAAGACCATGTAATAGGAATTAAACAAATGGTTCAGCATCTTCATTTCCTATTTTATGCAATGCCCAAGTAATACCTTGGTATTAGGCACATTGCTACAGTCATCTGCTTGAAGGAGAAACTATTTAATCTGGCTAGTGGTCTTGGTTCTGGGGCAATTGTGAGTGGAGGGGGAAGGACAGAAGACACAGGAGGATTACTGTCGCTCACATGAAGGGGAACCCACCTTGTAGCTTTAGAAATTCTTTTGATTTTTGTTCCCTTTATCTTTGGCATTCTGAAATTCCTTCATGAATATTTTATCATTTTTCTGTTTGAAGTTTAGCCTTCCTTTCTAAAGACTCTGGGAATTTTCTCAGGCTCTTTACTCCACAATTTACTCCTCAGCTCAGTTCATTCCACTATTCATTCCATTATTATTTTGTCGATGGCATTCCATTTCATCCACAGAAGCAGTATCTTTTAAATCTCCTTGGATATAACAATGATCCCCTGTGGGCTCACTAACTTGCTGCTCCGTTCAAAGCATTCTAATTAATAAAAACTTTTGCCTTGATTTGACTGTGAAATATAATGTCCAGAGCTGAAGAGACAGTACTAGTATTAGGGTGCATGCTTTGCTCTAGGCTTGACATAGGTTGGATATCATGGTACCACACAGACTCTTGAGCATCACCAAAGTGTAGCCCTGATGGCTTCCAGGAACCTCCCGGGTGGCCCTAGTGTTTCCCAGCACTGAGAGTCCTGCATCCCACAACATCTTCAGCCCTTTGAGCTGACCTACTGGATAAGAATTTTCTGGGCGTTGCCCCTGGATTCATGAAAATGCAGCAAATATGTATGTAGACTTCCCAAAGGTATTGGTACTATTTTTTCACTTCCTTTATTTTCATTCATAGGCTGCAGCTGTACCACCTGCAGTTATTGCAGCTACGGGTTCAGCACTGGATCAGAGCTATGTTTTAAGAATGGCAGACCTGACGATGGAAAAAGCCAGGATCCTTGATGGTATGATCAAATAGCTACCCAAACCCTGAATTGCCTTCCACCAGCCTTCTGCTTTGGTGATGAAAAGAAACCTTTCCTTTGCATCATTCTTTTAGTTAGATTTTCTATTATGCACAGATATTTGCCATCTTTGATTGATGCAACTGATTTAAGTTGTCTTCTGATCATCCAATTAACTTGTTATTCATTTCAGCCCTTCCTTTACTTATGAGGTGCTAAAGCCCTACCAAGCCTGCCATAAATTGAAAATATTGTAAGTCGAAATGCATCTCATAAGTTCAGTTTATCAAACATCAGAGTGTAAACATGTCTACTTAAAATGTGCTCAGAACACTGATATTAGCCTACAGTGGACAAAGTCATCTAAGGAACAGGCTGTTTTCACTAACATGTGGATGAACTCAGGTAGAGATGAGTGTTTGTTATATGATTGATAAAAAAATTTCCCCAAAACCACGAACCCCAGTATCTCTCAAAGTCTGGCAACACCTAAACAATCAAGGTTTAGTGATTTGCCCTGGCCACCAGGTGGCTCAATGGGAGTTGCAGGCCAGGAGAAGCTTGCAGAGAGGTCTTGGGGTGGGGTAGGTGGGGGATGAAACTCTTCAATTAGAAGGCAGGTGTCTACCAACAGCCTCTCACTTTCATATCAACTGAAAGACAAATAATTCTAAGTTCATCCATCCTAGGTTGGGGATCTAGTTAAGTTGTATTAGATCCTTAGCTTGTTAGGGCTAGTGGGCTTTTGTTGGCTTTCTTCAAGGGTTGAAAGTTCTTATTGGTCTGCTCAACACTGAACTGAAGTGTTCCTGTTTGTTGGTCTTGTTTGTTTCTGATTATCTGTTTGTCTTAATAATGGCAGGGAGAGTAAATTGAGGAGAGGTAGTTTTCTTTATTTTTCTCACCAATAAGCACTAGTCCAGTTCAGTTGGTCCCACCCACATCCCTGTAGTAGCAGGAACAATTGCTTGTTATTTGACATCAGAACACTTGAGAGTGACACAGGAACCAAGGAGGGCTGATTGCCCAGCCTAGTGTTCCAAGGTTGGCACCTAATTAACACGTTGACACTGGGGCTGACATTTGTTTTAATTAAGCCACTTCCAAGTGTGAGCCACACTGGTATGTATTGCTGCCATCACACCCCATTCTCCAATTGCCCTCCTCAATTTTCTGTTAAGAAAAGCCTTCCTCTGGAGTGTTTTTTTTTTTTGGGGGGGAGAAAGGGTTTGGACACTCCCGGTGGTGCTCAGGGATAATCACTCTTGGCTCTGAGCTCAGAAATCACTCCTAGTAGGCTCAGGAGACCTTATGGGATGCTGAGGATTGAATCCAGGTTGGCTGCATGCAAGTCAAATGCCTTATTCACTGTGCTATCCTGTCTACTCAGAAATATTTTTAGATTGACTTTTGCTTTGGTGAGGTCATAGCAGAGGGTGCCCAGGGCCTACCTACTATAGTTATTATTTGAAAGCTGCTCCTGGTGGATGCATGGGGGAATGAAACCCAGGCCACATGTGTATAGCATGCTTCTAGCCTGTGGGGCCATTTCCAGCCTTATTTAAAAAATTCTCCATGGCATTATTCTTTGTTGCTATTTGTTTGGAGATGGGGGCGAATGGGTGGCATGGTGGTGCTCGGCTACTATTCCTTGCTCAGGGCTTCCTCCTGGCAATGCTTGGAGCCATATATGGCGCCAGTGATTGAGTGAAAATTGCTGCAGGCAAGGCAAGTGCCTAACCCCCATACTCTCTCTGGCCCGCTCCTGGTGGTTCTCTTGCTGATGTTTCTAGCCTATTGGAATTTATTACTTTGAATGAAGTGCTCTGAAAAATGAGTCCCTTAAAGCAGTTTTCTGGACTTCATTCCCCAGAGTGTGAGGAAACGGATGTAGAAACTTGCATGTCTAACATGTTTCTAGGGGATGCTGCAGCTGTTAGTTCTGGAACAAGGGCTCTGGAACGGATTGAGAACAACTGTGTTAAGGCGTATCTTCCAGTTAATAAACTTTTGGCAAATAGGTATCCATGTGTGACTAGTTTATTCTACTGACCCTCAAAAGTCTCATTTTAAACAAATGTTATTTTCTCAAGATTTTGATAATTGGGTCTTTAATACGGTGGGGGAGGGATGTGTGTGACCAATAAATATGCTAGTTTGTCGTTTAATTTCACCTCCTCTATGCTTCCCCTCCAGTTAAAATGATTTCAATTATTCCTATTTAAATAATTGTTGCCTTCCAGAGCTCAATGTTTTCCCATTGGATTGTGAATGCAAGAGAAAAGAAAACCAAAGCCTGGTTTGATATTTGCATATGTAGATAAAAAGACTGAGTAGCCAAAGCTTGTTTCAGAAATCTATATTTGTAGGAAGAAAAGCCCTAGGTATACACATAGACACATTCTCCAGCTTTGTGAGATTGACTCAGATAAACTACTTATCTGCCAGAGCCAATTCACTCATGTTTTTCCCAAATAGCCACTGGTACCTGAGAAATCCAAACAGAAAAGGAGAGCTAAATATGCATTCCTTCCTCCTCTTTCATATCCTGTCTCTCCTCCAGAAATTTATTTTCGGGCTCAAGATAACACACTAGCTTTTAGATTTAAATGTTCATGTCTGCTTTATGCTGTTTTGTGGGACAGATGCTAAATGCATGAATGCATTTACCAGAAATCTCTGTATGCCTGTATCTGGATCATTAGGGCATACATTACAAAGCACATATTAACCTGAATAGTTTATTTTAACCTTGAGGCTTCTGTCATACTCTGGAGGAAGGAGGCCTTCTGAGTCCCCTTCACTTAAATATGTGATGATGTTCTGAGGTTATTTTATTCCCACTACCTGTCATTGAGTGTTGAGCTCAAATACTGCCTATTTTAAGCTCTAACTACTTTAATTTAAATTTGCAAGCAATTATTACCCCTTGCATTTGAAATGCACATTTCTATAAGTGCAAAAATCACTCTCAAGTGAATTAGCTATATATAAATATCAACAACCTTAAAGTAAAGTAAGCCCAAATTAACCAGACTAATATTAACTATAATGTAAACATATTAGGCAAGTATTTTAGGCTGCAGCTTTCCTTCTATAAAGGAACTCTGAAAAATACTAGCTGTATTCTTATGGGTAAGTTATTACTTTCACGGGAGCCATCATTTTAAACTTGTTATTTGTGAGCATAAATCTCAGCTCTGTTCTTACTTTGGCCTTGCTTTAGACAGAGGAAAAATTTCCAGTCTTCCTTGAATATTTTAATGAAAGCATTTGGCCTCATGGTGAGCTCCTAAAGATCTCATCTAATTTTTTCCAGATAGAACATTATGTGATGTTAGTCTCAAACACAAGACTCCAACTAAGTATCACTGCCCTTCAGTATGAACATGGCTTGATTGTATTCTAAATACACAGAGAAGGACAGAGTGAAAGGCCACTGAGGTCTGAGAATTTTCTAGGAGAAAGAAATAAGAAACAGAAGAGGAATGACACCTTGATGACCTTCATGTGCTACTTTTGAAAAACAGTAGCTTGAGATTGCTTGTAGCATGACCAACAGTGGCTCTTTGCTCTGTTTGGAGAATTTAGATTGTATAGTTAGGGCATTGGGAGAGGGGTTTGTTCATTTGAATACTTGTCTTCTGGCCTGTGAAATGAAGATAACAAAGTTTACAAATTGATGGGTTTATGAGGACTATAAGAAATGTCGATGGGTCTATGAGGACTATTCTCATGCAGGAGCCCCCCAAAACCACTAAGTGTGGTTTTCTGGAATAATATCCAAAGACAAAAGAAATAAAAACATGAAGACTGGTCCATGGTAGGAAGCTTGCCACAAGGGTGGGAGGAGTTCAGGTAAGGCAGAGAAGGGACCACTATAATAATGGTAGTGGGAAATAATCACTCTGGACAAGAACTGGTTGTTGAAAGGAGCTAAAGTGATATACATGGTGCCCTTTTAATAACAGTAGTGCAAACAGTGCATAAAGAGAAAAATAAGGAAAAGGAGAAAGAGAAGTAGTATCTACCATAGAAGTAAGCTGTGGGTGGGGACGTAGGGCATCGAGGGACATTGATAACAAGAAATGTCCACTGGGTGTTGGAACATTGTTTGAGTGAGAATCAATCATGAACAACTTTGTAATTGTATCTTGTGATTTTATAACAATTTTTTGAAAGGTTAAAAAAATTAATATAATCAATACAATTTTATGAATAATTAATCTAAATAAAAATTTATTCTATTTATTAACAATAAATTAACATTATTTATTATAATAAATTACTGTTTAATATTAATAATAATAAAAAGCACATTGTATTTATTATAGTAATAAATATATTCATTATCAATAAACAAAATATTAATACTAACAACAATAATAATTTTAATGTAAAATAAGCAATTCATAGAGTGGTTTTATGTTGAATCACAATACAAGAGTAATGATTCCTCAAAAAGATACCAAGTCAGAGCTGGTCTTACATGTGTATGACAATAAACAATAAAGCAGACTTTTGGAGGAACTAATTAACATATAAAAGTGCATTTCACAAATGAATATGTGCTTAGGCAACTACTTTATGCTAAGTACTATCTGAGTGTATTAGTTAAGTAATGCTATAAGAAAACAGTTTTATGATAAAGAACTTTATGCTTAAAAAATCACCCCTCATCTCAATTTCCACAAGCTGGGAATCTAAGCATAGTTTAAGTGGAGCCTCTGCTTCAGTGTCTCTTACAGGCTATAGTAAAAAGTAGGCCAAGTCTGGGGTCTTTTCTGAAGAGTAAACTAGTGAAAGATTTGTTTCTAAGCTCACTTGTTCCTTGGCACAATTCAGTTCCTTAGGAATTGTGAAACTGGTGAACTCAGTTCCAGTTGGTTGTTGGCTGAAACTACCCTCAGTTGCTTATCAAACTGGTCTCAGCAACATGGCATTTGTGTCATGAACACACACAAACCAGCCAACCAGCAGAGCAAGTTTGCTGTTAAGCCAGTATAAATGCACATCATTGCTTTTGTGGAATAGCACCTAAGAATGTGCATACCATCACCTTTTGCTGTTTTCATGGGTTAGAAGTGACTTAGAGGCCCCATTTATGATCAAGAGGAAAGGATTGCACAAGGGTGTAGAATATGAGAAATGGATCATTAAAGAGTCCATCTGTCTAAATAGCCAACATGGAAATAATAGAAATTATAATTATAGCATAAGTTAAATTGCCCTCATGATATCCCAAATACTTTACAGCATTTATATCTGATACTCTTTAATCTTCCTAACTACTCAATGAAAAAGAAGTTATGATGTTTTCTTTTATAATGAGGTCACTGAAGCCCAGATTTAGTTACTTGGCTAGTCACACAGCTAGTAAATGATGGAATCTCTAGTTCTAGAGATTTTTTTACTCCTACCCACTATCATGGACTGTTCATTCACTTTATCACTAAACAACAACAAGACATAAATAGTAATGCATTAACAAAAAGAGTAGATTAACATATTTCTACATTTAAAATCTATTGTCTGTTGATAGACTTAAAATGAAAATGTTCTGAATAGGTGAGAGAATGTATGTACTGCTATTTTATTGATGTTCATCAGTTTGTGTTATCTACCTTCCTATATGTTGGTAATGCAAAGGGGCACTGCAGAATTAGGAGAGCATTCTTTGGGCCATATTTGAATAACTCATTATCTACCTGTACTTCAACATTTCTAGCTTCCAAAGGCCAAATCTGCTCAGAAGTATTTCTTGGAAGCAGAAAATATCTCTAAGCTTCTGAGATGATACAAGGAGTTTTGCTTTCAGAATGATCTCCAAAGAGTATCTGAATAAATTATTAGCTTTGGATGGATGGATTTTAGTGATAAAATTGAGTAGCATTTGTTTTCAAAGGGGGATTTTTTTTCCTTTTAAAGCTCAGTTCAAACCTCTGTATGGCATGATAAACAAGGTGTACTTATTCCCCTCCTCCAAGAAGTAATAAAAGATCAATTTACATTTTTACTTTATTTTTTAGCTGCCCACCTCTATAGATAAATGATGGTCACTGTACCCACACTGAAATTCCTGTGCCACTCTCTCTCCACCCAAAAGATTTCCTCACTCCACCCTCCTTTCTCCCCATTCCCTTTGACAACCACTATTGTTTTCTTGTGAACAGAGGAAAGGGTTTTCTGTTAGTTGGTTTGCTTTAATACTTTGAAATAGAATGTGTTTAAGTTAATCTCTGTATACTATAGAGTTCATTTTGTTTTCTGTCAGACCTACCTGCCTCTTCAATGTTGAGGCCCATTATCATGCCATTTTCTGTGCATTTTCATTTCTTTATCATTAAAATAAGATGAAGATATTCATATAACTCTATGAGATCATCTTTCCCAACTCTGGTGCTATGTGAATAGGTCTGTCTAGGAAAGCATGACAAAGTAATGCAGTATGTCCTCTGATTGCTGTTTTTTTTTAATTTTTTTATTTTGAATTATGAGAACAAAAGATGAAAAGAAAGAGGACAAGGTAAAGTTACAGTGTAAGGACAATCACTCATAACATAATTATCAGAAGAAGTCCCCTTGCTGATATCATAACTTTGAACTTTCAGCCAAAGAACGTTAATATAAAATAAAACAGAATCCATGTGCGATTATTTTGTCCCTCGAGCCCCCAGATTGTAGCACATTATAATATTTCTTAACAGCACACAAGGCAATCTAAAGCCATCAAACTTACGTAACTCCTTTAACATTAGAGGCATAGTATTTTTCACATTTCCATGTACATGAATATTAGCTTAAGTTAACCTCAAATTTTAAGTGGGTGCATTTTAAGGATTAGAGTCAAAGGAGCACAGTAAAAACGTTGTTAGAGTGGCAATTGTTGTTTGCATAGGCCCACCAAAATATGAGAGGCATGGAAAGGAATAACCTTGGCCTAAATACAAAGAGATCCTACCCCTGAAGTTTCCTGGCATAAGACCAGCTCTAGGCTTCAGGCAAGTTATCGTCCAATCCAAGACATTGTCCGTAGTGCCAACACACTTTTCACACAGTCTCTGTTGTTGGTATCATGTTTCTGTATTAAAGATTCTGGAATCTGCATGTCCTACATTGAAGTCATGATGTGGAGTGTCTTCTCATTTCACCTCACCATGAAAGGGCAATGCAGGAAGCCCTTTCCTGTAAGCAAGTTGTTGTTGTTAAGTCTTCTCAGTCTTAAGGGAAGTCTCTTTTGAGCAGGACGATGTCTGAGCAGTGGTAGGGTCTTCCGTGGTAGAGGATTGCTTCCAGGTGATGTTATAGACAAACCTCACAATTAAGGGGCAATACAGCAAGCCCTGTCCAGTAAGCAGGTCATTGTTCTTGTTGTCTTCTCAGTGTTAAGGGGTGTTTCTTTTGAGTAGTTAGATGTCAGAGCAGCTGTAGGGTCTTCCCTGGTACAGGAATGCCACCAGGTGATGTTATATACAACCTTGGATGTTTTGTAAATGTCTTCTGTAGATCAAGGGGTGAATGGAGAATGCCCATTCTTCTGAGGCCTGTGCCTGGTCTTTATGTCAATGTTCAGGGTGTAAGGTCTCATTGCACTACAAGATTTGTGTGTTCCCATCTCTATTAGATAAGAACCTATTGGTATGTATAGTATTTTCCCATTTTAGTGTGCCTAAGCAAACAAGAAATAAAGCCACGTGGTGCTATCAGATATATGGGGGCGTAAGAATATTTCCAACAAGACCCATGACTTGGTTCAAACATAAGTATTAAACTGAGGGATTCTTTCACACCAAATTCCATATTGAGCAGTTCACAAAGAGAAGATAAAAAACATGGGGGGGGGGGGAATCATCACTGTATAAGAAAATATTCAGCAAAAGTTTATAGACGTCAAAGAAAACACCCATAAAATGTTGAAAACATATGTGTCTTTTTTATGCCTTTTAAAATAGTTGGGTGGGTGTAAACTCCAGGGCACCACTTTGGTCTGTGACTTAGGACTCTACAGTACTTAAGTTAGAAAGGGTAAATGAGGAGTAATGATGATAGGAATTAAAGAAGTTAAAGAGAAATATGAACTTATGAAGGGGTATGCAAAAGGGCAGAGTACAAAATGGACATTCTGCATACATAAAAACATAATTCAATGATAGTGAGTACTATTAATGTTTCTTGTGTGAGTACTATTAATGTTTCTTGTGTGAGTACTATTAATGTTTCTTGTGTGAGTACTATTAATGTTCCTTGTGTGTGCGGGGGTTATTGCCCCCGCGCGATTCTGAAAATATAGACTGGACAGAGATTACCAGTGACTTCAAGAAGCTGGGAGGCCAGAAGTTCAGAGCCCCACCCAAACCCTCCCTAAGGAGCTGAATGGATAATGGGGGAAGGCCTAGGGTACCTTCAAGCTCCACCAAGGGACCCAACTCACCGGATTGCCCAGGCATGTGGCCCGGGAAAGCCCTGGAGATCTGGAGCAAGGCGGTAGAGGGGTGCTGGGGTTACCCTGTTATTTTTTTTTCTTGTAGGACATTTACTTAATTTCTAGCAGAGAGCAAGTGCAACAATACTTTTGATTGACAGGTAATCTGAATATCTAATTACAGCTTTATTAGTCTGCATAATGGAGCACTGACTAGATATGCCATAGTTTTCACAGTCTCCATGTGAGAATTTTGGTCGAGAAGGAAGTAATTCATGAATCATTTTTTAATGTTTTGTTGTTATCAATTATGTACCATTAAGTGACCATTAGTGAGTAGATCTATGTGCATTATTCTTGGAAATTAAACTCAGATATTATTTTATGTGGCATAGTAGATACCTTCTGGGGAGAATTTATGACTGCATTGTATTTCTATAAAATTTATGTGTTGAAGAACTAATCATTTAAGGAAAATAATTAAGGTTAGCCAAGTAAAGATTGGGCCCTTAACCAATATGATGGTATCTTTGTAAGAGGAAGAGATAATAGAGTTTTTTCTCCAATGATGATAGAAGAAATATTAGGTGAGAACTGAATGAGCAGAACCTGTAAGCCAGGATGAGAGCTTTCTTCCTAAACCATCTTACTGATACCTTAATCTTGTATTTCTAACTCCCAGATTGTGAGAAAAATTGATTTCTGTGGTTTAAGCTTCTCAATGTTTGATACTCTGCTATGGCAGCCCAATGACTCAGACAAGATGCCTATCCAGTCAAACTCTTCACCTACAGCCTTGCTTTCTCTGCCCACTTTCAACTAACAAATGAACTCCCACATACTTGGCTCAGTTAGTAACATGTGAGTCATGTAACTTTCCCTCCCTGAAGATGGCTATGTATTTTGCAATGTATGTATGTATGTATGCAATCCAGACTTGTCCAGTCAATTCATGCTTATGGGCATTGATATAGAGACTTGGCACTGTAGTGAGTTTAGGTGAGATTCTTTTTTTTTTTTTTGCGGGGGGGGGGGTCACACCTGGCAGTGCTCAGGGGTTACTCCTGGCTCTATGCTCAGAAATTGCTCCTGGCAGGCTCAGGGGACCATATGGGATGCTGGGATTCGAACCACCGACCTTCTGCATGAAAGGCAACCGTCTTACCTCCATGCTATCTCTCCGGCTCCCTGTTTCTTAAAAGATGCCCTAGTATAAAATCTTGGCTGCAGTGATCTTGAGATTGCTGACCCAGAGAAGGTAGGTTATTTTTGGAGAAAGAAATGAATGAAGCAGATGAACAGATGTGCAAAGAAGAGAAAGGAGGATCTCAGCAAGACCTTCAGAGATGGCTCTCACCTTGACAATAAACTTTCTAGTTCTCACTTTCAGTCCCTTCAGCTCTCCTACTTTAGTTTTGCACTGGATTTCTACCAACCTTGAGTTCTTTATAAAAATTATCTTTGCTTCAACTGTCTCTAGGTGACATCTGTTTCATGGGTTTCTTAATAAGACATAAGGAAACACGTTGAAATCATGGATTAAATGGAAATCCCATAATACACAGAAGGTTAATTCAAAAATTTGCTAATCATCCCCTTGCTGTGGAAAATAATGGAGATCTTATTTTTAACCTATAGCAGCTATAATCCTTTATTTAGTTGTTATTTTAATTTCTTATTCATGTTCTACAAGAGATGGTTTTTTGAAGAAAACCTGTCCTATGATTTATAATAAGAAGTAAGATTGCAAACCATTCATTCACTAAAAGCATTATTGTGTACTATAAAGAAGTACATATCCTGGATTTAATCTTAGGAAAACAAATCTAACTAGATCTTATTTCCATCTTTCATATTAACCGTGGAGTTATGCACAAGGCACTCGGGTATAGCTTTGCAGGATGTTAATTATATAACTCCAGAGGGGGCACATTCAAACTTACCAGGAACAGTAAGGATATGTTCTTACTAGGAACATATGCTCCCTAGGATAAATAGTATATAACATTCAGAACCAAATGTAGCTAAGCATAGGCTCTGTAATACACAAACCATGAGGGGCATATGTAATTCTTCCTAGGAGGAAAAGTAGGTCAGTGAAGTTACAGTGAGGGTAAGGCATTTGAAAAGATTTTGAAAAGAGAGGACCTGTTTGTTCCTAGCACAGGAAATAATAAGAATTCATGGAGGTATGGAGTAAGGACCCCTCAAAGACTGCTTGTTCATAAAGGCAATGAGAACACTGGCAAAATTTTTTCTGATCATGCTTTTCAGAATTCTGAAAGTAAACTAAAGACTTCTACAACAATCTGAAGAACATTTATTCAAGAAAAATTACAGACCCTTAAACATCGAACAAGCATTGTGATTTTGGTTTGGGGGACTTTTTTAGGCCTATAGATAGAAATGTTTCAGGGACTATGTGGTGCTGGGGATCAACTAAAATCAGCTGCTTGCAAGACATATAACTTGACTCCTCTATCTCTTTGTCTCTTTTGTTCCATTCCTTGGGACACTTAGTATACTAATCCAGTAATACTCTAATAATGCCCTGCTGGAATGAACCTGATAATTTGGTATTTGGGTGTGGCTGAGGTATTGGGAGGTAACAGACATGTTTAACTTGTCCTAATTCCAACTAATGTCATAACTAAGCTTTCTACGACCTTGAAAACCACTAGCATATAATTGCCATAGCCATGAAAATAACAACCTAGCAAACATCATAGGGGACAGAACAACTTGGGAGTTCTTTCAGCATTCCATCCTCAGATAATTATTTCTACTTGTCAGCAGTTCATTAAAGAATTCACATCTCGGGGCTGGAGAGATAGCATGGAGGTAAACCGTTTGCCTTACATGCAGAAGGTTGGTGGTTCAAACCCTGGCATCCCATATGGTTCCCTGAGTGCTGCCAGATGTGACCCAAAAACCAAAAACCAAAAAAAAAAAAAATTCAATTCTCAAGATTTGTCTATGTTACCTAAGTAAGATTGCATTAACTGCTTTTTGGTTTAATAAGCATAATGCACAAGAAAAAAAGTAGACAATAAAAACTATCTCTGTCTCCTTGTATTTAGGCCAAAGTTTTTCCTTTCCATGTCCTCCATACTTTGGTGGGCCCATGCAAATGATAATTGTCACTCTAACATTATTTTTACAGTGCTCCTTTGACTCTAAACCTTTAAGAAACCACTAGCAAAAATATCTGGAACTGCAAAAAATGGTTTACATTAGTGTTAACATATAAGCTTTTAGTTACACTAGCATTCTGGGGGATAAAGGAGGGAGATAAGGATATATGCTTGGGAACAGGGATGAAGGGAGGACAACACTGATGGTGGAAAGGCCCTCATTTATTGTCACTGTGTACCTTTAATATCACTGTGTAAGATTTGTAATTCACTTTGGCCACAATAAAAATTAAAAAAAATAAAAAACCCACCTCTGTGGAAATCTTGATGTTGAACTTACTAGACAAATACTCATATATATAATATATATGTATATATATATAAATATATATATTCAACATACACTCCTATTTAGGATATTATTGCAAGTTATCACAAAGTCTGTGATCAAAGAAATTGATGAAATAATTGACAAAACCATTTTTGTGTTGTAAGATATGTCAGTAACTTTTCTAAACTCAAATTCATTATGCTTATCCAATAGGGGTATTTAAAGGCATTTTAAAATTCCATGATTCAACAAAACTCTGTGTGAGAAAATATTTACATCTCACAAGAAAAATAATGTTTTTAAACATGATTTTGGAGATAAAGATCTTCACTAGTTTCTTCTAGCAGGGTAGGAAAAAACTATGGGAAGAACAAAGTCTTATCAGTATATTTATGTGGTATAATGTCCTATGCATCCTACATTCTCTGTTCTTGTTTATTAAAAAAATAAAAAAAAATTAGAAGAATAGTAAAAGCAACCAGGCAAGCTAAAAATTTCTACCATCAAATTTTCTCTTTTCCAGACAAGCTATGATTATGCTCATTTCCCTGCACCTACACTGTCAATTATATTCTTTCCCACCTCAAGACCCAACTTGAGTTGAAGGATGAGACCACACAATTGGAATAAAGCTCAACCAAACTTTAATTTGCTTGCCAACAGCTTCTAACCTACAGGATCAGGGTTCTCTCTCCCAAGAGAGAATAGGATTATATAGGGAAGAGATACAGGGAGGTTCTAGCTATGATGATCTTTAAAATGATTGGGTGTTGTCTAGGGGTACCTTCCTACTGCTCCCTGTGTCCTTTCCAGATAGGCTACCTGGTATGGCCAGGTAACTTGGGTTATGTTAGTGGAAATAGGTGTGAGGAACCTCGCATGTGGCTTACAACATGTGGTCCTTACAAAATGGCATCCCTCCCTTTTCATGTGGTCCTTACAAAATGGCATCCCTCCCTTTTCATAACCCAGGACTGCACAGCCTCACAAAAGTACTTTGAATTCATAATTTTGTTCTACTCTGCCTTTTCCTATTGTCTTTAAATCAAGTCTAGATGAACATGAAGATCCTGTTTAACTCTCATTATGCTCTTATGTATTAACATTTTATCTTGGGCTTCCAATATTTGTTCTAAGTTCCAACTCTATACAACTCTTCAGAGTATATCCTGCTATGATATCAGTTTAGTCTACTCTTAGTCACATAACAGATAAGATAGGACTGTACATTTGTTTCACTTTAGCTACTTTAGGAAAACCTGTCTTCACCTTTTTTTTGTGTAGTACAAAAAAATTCATGTCATTAACTTGGATTAGAGATAAAATGTTGTTTTCAAACATATACTTCCAAGAAAGTTGGCTGTCACCAATGAATTGCTTCTTCCCTCTCCTCTCTCTCTTTCTTCCTTACTCTTTAGTAGTGGAATAAATTAAAATGCAGAACCAAATGAAGGAACACTTTATTTTAGAATATTTAGTATGTGCCAGATGAAAGTAACAGAAGATATCCTAGCTAGGCACCCTACCTGAATTACTCCATTCATTCAGTGACCTCTAAGAGCATTATCTATTGAAGACTCCAACCAAGAATTGTCACTGACAGTGCTGAGGTTTTAAAATATACAGTGAAGATAAACGGTTAAGAAACTAATGCAAAAAAATAAAGGCATGGAAATTGTAATTGTTGTGATGTAAAATAATTGCACATCAATGTAAAAGCTTACTAGGAATTCTACAGAGCTTTCTAATAAATATGCATCTAAGCAACAATAGGCCATTTTCCAGGAAACATTTTTCATAGCATATTTTGATGTGGACCCTTTGAATAAGGCAATCAAAAATGTTTGTTATGATAATGAACAATAAGATTGAAACTTGGGAAAACCAGCAATTGAGAGAAGCAGCATGAACAAAGATTACATAGGTAGAGAGAATTCCATCTGCTTGCTTTCACTGCCAGAATAACTGAAAATGTTTAAGAGTACTGTCAGGAGAGCTATTCTTGATGTTTCTTAGCACATGCCCCGTTCTTTTGGGAATACTTGGGATAATATCCCAAATATAGAGCTTGGAGTAAGATTAGTATAGAAGAGTGAAAAAGGAATCACTGTATATAATAATGTAGGCAACCCCTTCTCTTATCAATGAGTGGTGACTGGTGGTTATATTTTTCCCTTCAGGGAACTAGAACATTGATTTACTTCTGGGGCCAAACAATTACTCTTCATAGAAAAATACAGCAGGGTTTGGGATGAAACTCAGTGGGAAAAACATGGCGTGTATTTATAAGACCTGGGGTTGATCCTGACAACAATGGAACAACAGTTAAAAAAAAAAGGCATAAGGAAGCATCTCAAAAAGTAGCACTTGGAAAGGCATAATAAATGTTGATGCAATAATGATAATAAAGTGATGAAAAGAGCTAAGAAGTGGGCAACCATTAGGCAACAAAATTTGGGGCAAAAGAAAATAAAGCTTAGTTGAGAAAAGACAGGTAGAAGCAAAGGAAACAAATGAGCATAAATATGAACAGAAACAGACCTGTTGGTTTGTTTTTATTCATATAATGTGAAATTTAGTAAGTAATTTAATGAGGCTGGCAGTCTAGAGTCCCATTACTTTCACCTCATGGAAGGAAAAAGGAGGTTCCTTTGGTCCTGTAACAAACTCTGAAAGTTCTATTAGGAGGTGTTGGCATTTATTCTGAGGAAGTGCAGAGATATGTCAACATGACACTGCACTTTCTTAATTGCCTTTTAGTTGTTTCTGCATAAATCCTTCTTTTTTTTTCCTCACATCAATTTAACATAAACATTTAATTTGCTACTATGTATTGAAGAAGAGGAATTCAATATACTGTGTCCTATAATAAGGATATAATCCCAACGTTTTCCATATTTTAGTTTAAATTGTGATTTATTGAATTTGTCTTCTATCTGCATAGAATTTTTAACTTTAAGTAGACTGACACCTAATTATCAGAATTGTTTCTATAAAAACCCAAGCTGTAATGCTTAGTTTCATCTAATTTTACTAGGAGCTTGAATTCAAAAGACCTTTCAGAACTATTCTGAGTTGGGTCAAGGTGACTGGGCCTGAAGTCCCTGCTTTGAATCATCGTCGTATGTGGGCTGCCTTAAATGTATGTGGGCCTTGCATGTGAGCTCTCTTTTTAGTGGAAGCAATTGTTGAAGAAATTACCAGTTGAAAGCCAAAGCTATTCCAGCATCCCAGGTTGATACCTCATTGCTTGCAGTGCATCTGGGTGATGATCCTGGGACTCATTCTCACTTCCTTAGAAACCCCTTTGGATTCCTTGAATTGAATTGTTCTGGAAACAATTCTAGGCAGTGCTCCTTATAAAGGTTTGCCTCCCTACATTTTTTTTTTCTGGCTAAACATCAATTCTATTTTTAGTTCCCAAGTCTATCCATCCCCCTTTATTCTGTTCCTGAATATTTAAAAAGTCTGCAGGAAATGCCTTTGATCTTGCTTGATTTATTTTTCTTATCAGCCTCTGTTGACAGAATTATCTCTTGAATGTTGTCTTTGGATATTTTACCTCTGTTTCCCCTCTCCCCCACCTTGTACTTAATAAATATACTAGCAGTTGGGAATATTTCCTGTGCTCTTTAGCATCATTGGCTTTGTGTTTTCTGCTACATTTTCTATAGATCATGTTTTATTTAATAGGCTTTCAGCTTTCTGATTCTCTGAAAGGATAGACCCATGTTCCATTATCATTTCTCTTATATATTCAATTTTATTCATTCTGACAGGAATTTTCTTCGTTTTTCATTCCACAAGATTCCCTTTTTGGAAAATTTAATAAATAAACAGAAGTCCCTATTTGAACATATTCTAGGATTCAGACAAGTTTCAATGCAGGTGGGAGTGTGAGACATTTATATTGTGGAGGGAAATGAAGGCATTTTGCCTGTGCCCTGGGAATGGAGAGGAAGGAAAATGAGAGGAAGGCAAAGTGGGGATTTTTAATGTGCCATAGGACCTCCCTTATGTAAGTCTTCAAGAGACCAGGACTCTAAAGGAAAACCCCTAATCCCAAGAGGGTCACTATAATACAGAGATAAAAGTGGTCCTTATGCAAGAAAGGGTGTGCTATGTGGTATCATTGTGACCAAGGAGGAATCAGAGAATTCATTCCAGTTCATGGGGATTCCTAGGGTTGATAGGGTAGTCAGAGGATTTCTCAGGCTTCAAGAAGCAATGACTTTTCTGGCAAACTGGTCTAACAGGAAGGTCACAGTGATGTGAAGTTGTTCCTGTTTGTTGCTGCACTTTCCACCCACCTCTTCCCCTCCAATGACCTGCAGATTTCTAGTAACATCCATTATCCTCAGTGCTTCATGAATAGGGGTCTTATTTTATTTTTTATTATTTCTGTAACTATTAAGAAAGTCAGAAGAGTGTTGGATCACTGGAATGAAGAATGATAAGAAAAATCAGAACTAGAGTTGACCTTAACCATCTAAGTTCCAGGAAAATTACTACTGCTTGGAGGAGCATTGTATGTTTGACTAGACATGAATCAGGCAGGATCTAATACGATAGTATCAATCTCAAGGAACATTGGATTCAGGTGATATATGGGTTATACCTATGACTATTTTCTTGATCTTCTGCTTACAACCTTGTTAAATAAGGAACTGAGTTGAATTGTGTCCTTCAAAAATTCATTTTTTTGAAAACTAAAATCCCCAGTACTTCTAAAATAGCATCTTGTTTGGAAATAGGATCATGGCACATGAACTTGGTTGTTAGGATGAAGTAATTATTGACTACTGAATTAGTCTTCTAATCCAGTAAGACTAGAGTTCTTATATAAGGGAGAGTTTGTGGCTGAAAATGTGGCTCAATTTATAGAACACATATTTTGCTTGTGTAAGGCCCTGGATTTATCCCAGGTACCATATTCCCACATGCCCACACCCCTTCAGTAATATCTAGTATGATCCTCACAATAATAAAATATAAATTTGAAAAAATAACAGAAGGAACATTTGGGCATGGGCATACAGAGAGAACTCCATGTGGAGAGACAGAAGATTTTAATCTAAGCCAAGGGAGAGACCTGGGATGGGTAATTTCTCTTAGCACTCAGAATGATATAATCATGACAAGACTTTGGTCTCTGACTTCTGCTCTCCACAACTTTGCGAAAATGAGTCCCTGTCAATTAAGTAACTTTATTTGTGGTATTTAAATGACTGAAATAAGAAACATTCTAATTCAATCACTGAACCTGGGCCCAACTGAGATGAGTTCTAAAGAATAATCAATTTCTTTGCTCTGTCAAAGTTGGTCTAATATTAAGGCACTTTGCTTAAATATGTGATTTGAGCTTTGTGGTCTATATTTTTAAACCACCTATCAACACTCTGAGGTATTTATTTGAAGTCTTTCTATTAGAAATTGAGCTTTCTTTTGCCACAAAGAAAGGTGAGTATACAGAAGGGTCCTCTGTGACAATGATAGTTGGAACCGATCATTCTGGACAAGAACTGGATGCTGAAAAGGAAGAAAGTCATATGCATGGTAGCCTGTCATTAGCAATAGTGTCAGAAAAGAAAAGAAGAAAGTAAAGGAGTGAGTGAATGGATGATTGAGGGAAGGAGTAAGGGAAGAAAGGAGAGAGAGCAAGAAAGAGAGTGAGAGAGAGAGAGAGAAAGAGAGAAGAGTGGGGGAGGGTGGGTGGAAGGGGAACTGGGGCATAGGTGGTAGGAAATGTGTACTGGTGAAGGGTGGTGTGCATTCTATGTCTGTAACTCAACCATGAACAATCTTGTAACATGGTGCTTAAAGTATTAAAAAAATTAAGCATTCTCCATGAATTTGTGATATTATTAACAAACATTTTTTAGTTTTCCTCTAAACTCCGATTTACCATTTCCCTGTCTTATTTCCATTCTCAAATTTCTATCCCAGTTCACTCCTCTCTCCTCTAGACAAGTTTCCCTGATTGAAGTCTTAGATTCTTTTTTTTTTTGCCCTTTTCCTAATTCTCTTACAATTTCTTTAAATATTGTACCCTTTCCATCAGTTGCAAAACTATTTATTTTGAAGCAAATATATTTTTGATTACTTTTTTGTGGTAAATATAGTGCTTGTTCAGCCTTCCAAGTCCCCCCCCCCCCACCTTTTCACACCTTTTAGTTTTTTTTTTTCTTCCTCTAAATGTACATAATTCACATCCCATCTGTAATTGTCCTCCTAGGGCTGTTTCCTTTGTTTTCCCTTTCCTTTTCTTCTTTTCTTTTCATGTGGGTTATAACTAATGAGCACATTTGGGGGATAATATACAAGTGCCATAACTACTGAACTCTCTGACCCCTTAAGCCTGTCTCTCTTTGTATTTTCATTTTCACCCTGGAAAGGAACATACATGTGTCTGAATCCCTTTTATTATATATTGTTCTCTCTCTCTCTTTGTTTTGTGTTGGGACTAGGGGGATTTTGGGTCACACAGTTATGACTAGACTTACTTCTGACTCTCTGTTCAGGGATCACTCCTGGAGGTGCTAAGTGGGGTAAAGCAAGAATTTTATTTGCTATACTGTTTTTCTGTTTCTTTGTTTCTCTTTCTCTGTCCGTCATTCTCTCTCTCTGTCTCTCTGTCTCTCTGTCTCTCTCTGTCTCTCTCTCTGTCTCTGTCTCTCTGTCTCTGTCTCTGTCTCTGTCTCTCTCTGTCTCTCTCTCTCTCTCTCTCTCTGTCTCTCTCTCTCTCTCTAGGTTTTTGGGCCCCACTCCATGATGCTCAGAGGTTACTCTTTGCTCAGAAATCCCTCCTGGCAGGCTCAGGGGACCTTATGGGATGCCAGGGTTGAATCTGGATCAGCCACATGCAAGGCAAATACCCTACTTATTGTGATTTTGTTCCAAGCTCACTTTTTCTCTTTTTAAGGATAAACTCTTCATGATTCTCATGGAGATGGTGACTTTAGGATAATGATATTTTTTTTTCATTGTCTTCTCCAGAAAGTAGGTGGAACATAGGAAATCTACATGACTTTTAGGGGAAATCACAGTTTTCACTATTTATTGTGAACAGTGGTACAGTGGTTAATGCCCAAGAAGGTATAGAAAAAAAAATGTTTGGTTTACTCTGTTTTTCGGTATGGTCCAATGATATTTTCAAAGTAGTACCAAATGCCTATCTTTACTTAATAATTACCTCAAGAGAAGCTCGTACTGCTCCTTTATTGTTAGTTTTTTCCTCTGGTTTAAAGAATAATTAAACCACAGCAAGAAGAATGGCTTTCAAAACTTTTGATTTTGAGCTACATTCTATTTTAATGATCAGAAACTTTTAGGAAAGCATTGTAGGCATCACAGTGAAAACCAAAAGCCTTCAGATGCTATTAATAATTTAGTGTCTCAAGTTCATGTGGGAATGTTAATCCCACTTACTGAAGAAGAGTTCATTATGATTCATTATGATTAAGACCTTGTAACTGTGGAAATGTGGAAGTGTGAAAGAATGCTATTACATACATATCAAGCATCAAATCCAAATATACCAACAGAATACATAGTGAATAAAAGTCCTGATAAATTTTTCTTGAAGAATATTACTTTAAAAGTTAAACTCAAGTTTAGATGTTTTAATTTTTTAATTGAACCTAGATGATTTTTAAAATCAGATTTTTATAAGTTAACGGCAACTAATACCCATTTAGCAGGGTCATCTTAAAAAACGTACTGTTGCTCTGCTTCCACTTATCATTATACCAAGCATTATAGACATGTTTCACATCATAACAATAATGATGATGATAGTTTAGTTTTCTGAGGATCTGGATATCAAACCTAGAACTACACACTTGAGTCAAATGCTCCTTCTAAAACTATATCCCTGGCCCTGAAGTATGTAAATTTGACTTGACTTCATCAAAGGAGTTTATAGGACTAATGTAGGGTAAGAACTAGATCTGGAGATGCATACCTGGTCTTAATAAAATAAGAATACTTATCCTATCTTGATTAGGATTCAGGTTAGGATGAGCTAAGTTTAGCCAGAATAGTAAGAGTATTTGCAGAAGACTTTTCATAAAGGTTGATGGTGGGAATGGCAAAAAGAAGGTTCTAGGAGTAAAGCTCATGCCTTGCATAGTCATGGTCTCAAAGTTCAATTCCTTACACTTTTGTCTCCCAAGTAGCTCTGGGCTGAGTCTGGCTAGTGATAGCCCCTATTAAAAAAACAGCAACAAAGTAGAATGATATATCTCCTTTTTCTTTGCAGTTTATTGTGTAGTTTTGCTGTAGTGACTTTAATTATGTTAGACTTACATTACTCAACTAAATAAGCCATAAATTATACTTATTTTTTTAAATAAATGATTATGCCATTTAAAAGGTGTTTAGACTAAAGTGAAATATTTAGAAGAAGGGAACATGACTAAAGAGGAAGAAGCTAAGACTTTTGGGGTTGCTTCAGGATGCCACTTTTGGATCATTTTTTGGGAGGACCTTTGGTAATTTGAGACAGGTAGGTATCCTACTTTCTCTTCACTGCTATTTCTGTAAAAGGTCCACAGTCTGGCTGACATCATGCTTTGTTGAAGTGCATACTTTTGACTCCTCTTATCTCTGTGTTACACTCATTTATTTATGAATGAATTTTATGTTGTTCTCATGGTGACCTTTCACTCCAATTCCTCTAATCATTTATATGTATCCATGACCCATTAAAAGCTTGGTTCTTTATTTTCTTGGTTTCTTTTCCCTAGTGACCTTCTCTTCCACTTCACCTCTCTCCACTTTTGTAGTTGAAACATATCCCAAACTTTTCTTTCTTAATCAAAAATTTAATACCTGCTCTATGATGACAGCTTCTTATTTGTCTAGATTTCTAGTTCTAATTATTTGTATTATGACCATATAAACTCATATGGGCATGAGTTAACAGCTATTATCAGCTCTAGTCTTTCTCTCATCAATCCATTTTTATCTTACTTTTTGCTACATTTAATTTAGTTAAAATATTATTTTACTCTAGGCATATCTTGGTTCTCTGAGAGATCTTGGTCTTTATAAAACTATTCCTCTCATTTTATTTTTCTAAACATCTTTGCCTTCGTTCCTTCTGTCTTTGTTTCTTTCTGTCTCTATCTCTGTCTTTCTCTCTTGTCCTCTCCTTTATTTCCTTTGCTATTGTTGTAATAAATAAAGTCACACATGCTTGGCAATGGTACTTGTTGGAGTAACACATTTGGTTGTGGAGCTTTCACCCTTGACTGAAGTGCTCACTAGCAAAAGCACACTTTAGTGTGGTACTCATACATGGTTTTGGGCTGTGTGCTCTGAAAAATCACACACACACTCTGTGGTGCCAAGGATTTCACATGGCAGAATCTATATGACCATGTGTGATGCATGTGGATGACACCAGGGATTGAACTCACAGCCTGATATTTGTAAGATAGGCTCTTAATGCCACTGGACCATCAGAAGACCCATGTTTACCTATTTTCTTTTCTAAGCATTACTCTATTCCCCCATATCAGTTCCCATATAATATTATTATTATTTTTTGTCTTCTCCAGTAGTATTCCAGTTCATATCTTTATCCCATGTCTCTTACATGTGAGATTAAATGCATGAAGGAGACAGGGAAAGAAGAGTGAATGGAAAATTTCAAAGCTACCAGGCATTGTTTTTTGAGGAAAATCTGGCAAGGCCACAAGGCTATTCCACAGCCAAATTCCATCAGATTATTCTGAATCTCCTAAGAATAGTCCTACTTCCAGAATGATGCCCAGCTCATTCAGAATCTAGACATAGCCCATCTAAAGCAGATTCATAGGATGTTGTTTTTCCAAGCAACTTCCCTACTAATGTTTACACCTGGACAGCCCTTGAATATCTAAGTTTCAACATTTTAAAGTTAAACAGCTCATTGGCAGAAAGATTTTTGTTTTGTAAATGATGTTAACCCTATCATCTGTTTAGAGGAAGTGCTCAAAGCAAAGAATGTGTCTTGGCCACCTCCATCCAAGTTTTCATTAATTATCTAACTTAAGATGAAGTTAATCTAACTTGTCTCAATTACCTTCATCCTAAATAAAGCCATCGTTAACCCTATCATAAGCTATTATTGTGGTCTGCTCATCCATTTCTCTACATCTACTCTTGCTCTTCTCTAATCTCTTCTCTGAGTTGCAGAAAAATGATCTTTTAAGAACACAGTTATTATCATAACTGTCCTGATACATACCATTGAAAGAATATTTTTTTATTTTCAATGTGCAAGAAATTGATGAGAGGAAACAGCTGAGAAAGAAAATGGGAAGGGAGCTGGGAGCAGCTGGACAAGCTTTTTCAGACTTGATACAGGTAAAATGCGTGAAGGAGACAGGAAAGGAAGAGTGAGTGGAAAATTTCAAAGCTAGCAGGCACTGATTTCTCAGAAGAATCTGGCAAGGCCACAAGGCTATTCCAGAGCCAAAGCCCATCAGAGAATCCTGAATCTTCTAAGAATAGTCCTGCTTCCAGAATGATGCCTGCTCATTCAGAATCTAGACACAGTACATTTAAGGTAGATTCATAGGATGTTGTTTTTCTAATTTAGCAGTTGAGCCCTGCATAAATTTTCTTCCTTGCTGTCCATCAGGGAGGCTTGTTCTCAAGATCAACACAAGGGTGATCTAATACAGTGAACTTCTATGACTTGAGGGAAGAGAGTAAAATCTTTTTCTAGTTTTTAAATTCCTGTGTCACCTCAACGTCCTTTTAGGTCACACAAGCTTCTTTTTTTTCAGCTTTTTATATAAGCACTATCTTGGAAAATCATGTACTTTGACTCTTGATTAATAGAAATATACAGGAGTCCAGAACTTTTTCTCACAGTTTACTGAAGGAAAGGACTTTTGGAGGAATGTAGGCAGGAGCACTTACTGCCGAGTACAAGGGAGGGTAGCAATAAGACAGAGGGTGTTTGGTCAGGGGTTTTAAGATTCTATGTGTGAGGGCCCGGGCGGTGGCGCTAAAGGTAAGGTGCCTGCCTTGCCTGCGCTAGCCTTGGTTCGATCCCCCGGTGTCCCATATGGTCCCCCAAGCCAGGAGCAACTTCTGAGCACATAGCCAGGAGTAACCCCTGAGCGTTACCGGGTGTGGGCCAAAAAACCAAAAAAAAAAAAAAAAAAAAAAAAAAAAGTCCTAAAAAAAAAAAAAAAAAAAAAAAGATTCTATGTGTGGGACTGAAAAAGCTTCTGTCCAATCCACAATTCGCCTGTCCATTGCCAGGAGAAACGGCCTTGCTCCAGGAACTGTGCTTGCTTTTCTGACTTGTGTGTGCTGTGGAACTGATCACTGTAAAAGTGCACATGTCCAGTGAAGATCAAATAGCTTAAGGTAGTAACACTGCTCATTACTACTACCTCAGGAAAGTAGGAGTCTGGACAGGGACTTTCCACTGCCTTGTTGAGGAGTTGAGGAGTTGAGGTGAAGAGGATTTTCATTTACCTGAGGCTTCTGTACATACAGTTGACTGTAGGGATTTGTAAAATAAAAATATCCACGAGTTGGTGAGACTGCCCACACACCTTGTTTCTAATCCCTCAGGCAGATGGGTTCTGATGAAGCAGGTAGCAACAGAAAAATACTTCCATGCCAGTCAAAAATTAACTAGAGCCAGCCTACTTTTTGCCTCATGGCCTCACTTTGCTTTGTGCTCTCCAAACCAACTCCCAAATACCCTCAGGGGGAAGTTCAAGTCAGATACAAAAGCAACTATTCAGTAAGCTTTTACAGCTCAAAGGAAAAGGTTACTGGGAAGCAGAAGTTGGGGAACACTTTGTTTAGGATTTCAGCTAGGTTCACCTTACAGGGATGCTTGCCCAAGCAGTTGAAAATCCGTTTGTCAGATATAATTGTTCCTCTCTGGGGGTGGTTTTGCATCTGGAGATTCTATGAAATTATATTTGAATCAATGAATGTGGAATTGCTGATAGAAATTAGAAGTCAGTAGGCCTACAAGGTTCAAGTGCATGATACATTTGCTCTCTAGCATAAAATATCCTTGGGTAGCCTTTAGGTTTTATTCTAGTCTCCTTACCACTACCTCTTGTTTTTGAGAAAAATTTCCAGAAAAATTCCTTTCTAGACTCAAAGTCCTTCACTCTTGGGTATGACAAGATTTTTTCTCCTATGGAAAATAGATGGAATAAACTTATCATGTTTATAATCTATTGTTCTTTAACAAGTTAAGCAAGATTTGTGATTCTCTGATCAGAAGAGCAAAACTAGTACTTACAGCATATTTTGGATAGAATTCTTCTATCTTGGGCTTTTATTTAACTATTATACTTGATTGCCATTTTTGTATTATTGGAAAAAAATGAGGGAAAGTTGTTTTTTTTTTCAGGATCTAGGTCTAAGGTAGGAAATAAAGATTGATTATTGCCAAGGGCTGGACATTTCAGCTCTTAGAAAAGGAAACCAAAAGAATTAGAACGTTTTTTCCATTTCATCCTTTTCTATAATAACTTGCTAGCATTGTACAACTGCAGGTGTTTACTGAGAGGTCCCATATCTTAAAGATTTTGTAAATATCACCTTCACATGAAGAAACTGGAAGCAGCATGAAAATTTTCATTTTTGGTTAGAAGCATGGTGAAGAAGAAGAAAATCCTTTGTCTGATCTTCCAGTGCATTTATATTGTCATCACTACATAGAAATAAAAATTATGCTTAGGTGATACAGATATGACTCAGGAGTAAAGGTGCTTGCCCTGCATTCCCCAACTAGGGTTGATCTTTGGTTATGCATAGGGTCTGCTAGGGGTCATTTCTGAGCACAAGCCAAAATTGGGCTCTGAGTCCATCCCTCTCCCACTCCTCTCCGAATCATGCCTACATGAACTACTTGTACTCATTCCTTGACACTGAGGGGGAAATGCTATTTCCTTGCAAAAATTTATCCTGAATCCGTAGATTAGATAGGTACTATTTTTATGTCTGCTAAGACAACATTCATAGCTGCTATCCCATAGTTATGAAATCATGAAGTAATTTGATTGCTACCTGATTTCTCTATCAGTATGCTAACTCCAAGATTGCAGAAATTATGGCTTTCTCTGGGCCTTTAGATATTCCACATTGTTGGGTTATACAGTGGATGCAGTGAGTATTGACCAGTTGAAGAAATGAATAAATGAGAAAATGAATGCACAAATAGAAGAAATGAAAATTTATTGGTCTAGAAATAAGCTTCTTAAACTGAGACACATGAAGTCTTGGAACTACCTGAACGCTGTCATCTTGAACTATTTGGCAAAGGCAAAGGTTTTTCATTGCACAAACCCAAAATTAATTCAAATTCAACCATGTAATAAATCTAAGGTGTTTCTGGCAGCACTCCCCCACAGAGCATTTTTCTGGTGGAAGGGGTCCGATGCATTCTAATAAGTAAGCTGGGAAATATAGACTAATTGCCCAGAGCAAAGTCTATAAAGATTTTTTGGTAATTTATTAAAGGTTAAAGCTCTTAAAATTTAGTTTTGGAGAAATCTTTCCTAAGACAGAAATTAGCACTAAAATAGAGATGATTTCTTTGACCAGGTAACTTCATAATATAAATTGAAAAGTGCTTTCTCCTCGGTTCCTTTTATGATTATCTGTTAGAAGTGTGTGTGTGTGTGTGTGTGTGTGTGTATGTGTGTACTTTCAAGAGGCCCTTTCTAGAGCCCATTTGGATTATGGACTGGAACTAATGGCTCTGGTCCCTGCAAAGCCTGCTCTTCTCTCACTCCCTTCACCAACTCCTCTTATGACATGTCCCCCCTATTCACAGCGACTCACTTTCTCCCAGGCGCTGCTACTGCTTCTCAGCAGGGCCTGGTTATTGCCACCTGGTCTGATTTTCTGCTCTTAATATTCCTTCTTTGGGTCTTGTTCTGATTCAGCTCTTTGCAAGACAAATGCCTGCTCAGCTGGCTTCCCCTAAAAAATGGAGCTGCCTTCAGCATGACAGCAGGACTGCAGAACAAGCTGCCTTTCAGACTGATGTAGAAGATCTTACTCTTCCATCTGCTGGAGGGAAGCAAAGCGCACATTTAAACCTGACCTTGAATTCCTAAGTGGCATTTTGCAAGTAAACAAAATGACTAAGTATTTTGGTGGCATATTAACTCTCTCTCTCTAATACCACTCAGTGTATCTTATTGGCAATTGGTTTAATGAGATTTTACATTACCCCAGACCAGCTTTTCACCGTTATCCTATTTATCCTCTAGTCTGCTCCCCACCTATTTGGGGAAGAATTTACTTTGGCTAATTGTAACTGTGCTTTACCTCTTGTACAGACCAAAATTCCTGGCTCCTTTCCTGGCTTTTATGATTATTCTTTATTCTTGTTTGGATTTTGAACCACACTAAACATTGCTCAGTGGTCTGCACTCAAGGATTATTGCTGGTGGGCTTGGGGATCATGTGGGATACAAGGGATTGAACCTGGGTTGGCCATGTGCAAGGCAAGAACCTTAGCAACTGTACAGTCTCTTCAGTCCCTTTGAGATAATTGTTACACTGGCAATTTCCATTTCTCTCTCTTGTGGAAATTCTCTTTTGTTTATGCAGTGTGTGTGTGTGTGTGTGTGTGTGTGTGTGTGTGTGTGTGTGTGTGTGCTGGTTAGTTTATTTCCTGCATTTATTTTCTTCCCTTGCCCCCTCAGGACTTGGAGGATGAAAGAGGTTGGAACAAAGACCTTGAGTCTGAGTGAAGTAACAATGTTCTCTGTGTACAGTAATAGAATGGATCTGCTAATATTTTATTTTTAGAACATTTATTCCATTATTTTAAATTAGAATCTATATTTTAAAATTTGGATGAAATGGTCATATTTGGGAAGATAATTTGTTATTTGAGCAGATAGTGACATTGGAGTTTAATTATGGAGGGTGGAGATACTATAACTATGATCGGAGTGACTTTGGTTAGATCTCCAGCACTGTATGATCTCCTGGGAGTAGCCGCTGAGCCCTGTGGATATAGTGGATATATAGTGGATATAGGTGGATATAGTCCACCACCTCCTACTCCAATGATCAGAATGCTCATCTAGCTAGAAGTTAGTTTCCTAAATATAAGTTACCCAGGAATGTTGGTGGTGTATTATTACTGATAAGGTAAAATCTGGATATTGACTCTGCACTGACCCCAACATTTGCTTTCTCTTTTTAATATTTTCTTGGTTCTAGAGTTAATATGCCACATGAACTCTACCAAACCATATATCTACACCCCCTTTCTGTTTAAATTAAGGAAGAAATATTTATTCCTTTTATTTTTCTAAGATACTCTCTCCTTGCTTTCTTTCCTCCTCATATAGGCGTTCTCATCATCATTAGACTATCTCAAATGAAGTTTTATAAGAAAATTTTACAAGAAGTCTTATAACTTCTTGCAACAAGCAGAAACAATAGCTGATTCAACAGCAATATTGTTACCTGCTGATAGAATACTTGTTATCCTGATTGTCCCAGTTTGCCTTAATCCCTATACGATTCAAGTTTACTAGTCTTACTTGAGCTTTGCACTCCACCAACATTTGTCTCATGAATTGTTCATCAAATTGCTCGATTGCAGTTAGGTAGGAATCATAAAGCCATTCTTCTTTTTTCAATTGTAGAATTTTTAGTTTGTGATGTCAGCTTAAACAAGTTCTCATAATAAAGATTGATTATATAGCGTGTGTGTGTGTGTGTGTGTGTGTGTGTGTGTGTGTGTGTGTGTGTGTGTATTGCTTAGGGATTACTCCTGGATCTGCACTCAGGCATTGATCCTGGTGGTGCTAGGAGTAATGGAATTCATATGGAATTCCTGGGCAAAGGCCCTACTGTAAAATAAAAATATATATCCACCCACTGAGTTAGACTCTCTGGCACTGTGTTTGGTTAAAACACAGGTTAACCCTGAGTAACGGTGAAGAAATAATACACCAAACCAGTGAGTTAAAGTTTCATTGGAGTTAGTTTGCTTTTTTCTCATGGCTTTTCTCTGCCTTGAGTCTCTATGCCATCTGCTTTCTCTCTTGAGCCCAAAGCCACCCTCCTTTTCTTATCCAGAACCCTACCCACTAGGGTGGGGGAAGGTCCAATAATTCAGGTAGGTTTTTACATACCAAAAGAAGAGATTAGGGATAAAAGAAAGTTGGGGGAAGGTTTATACCCTACCTGTTAAACTATTGCTCTGGCCCCGCTTTTTTAATAAATTGATTATTTAATTAAATCACAATGAGTTACAAAATTGTTCATGATTGAGCTTCAGTCATAAAATGTATAACATCATTTACCATTGCCTATATTCCAGAACCAATGTGCCCAGAAACCTTCCCACCTACCATCTTGCTCTTTCTCCTACCTGCGTCTATGGTAGACATTTTTCTTCTCTTTCTCTTTTTCTTTCTCTCTCCTTTCTTTTCCTTTTAGACACTTTGGTTTGCAATATTGTTGTTGAAGGAGTATCATGCACATCACTTTATCTCTTTCCAGCACTTGGTTCTTATCCAGAGAGGCCATTTTCATCTATAGTTGTCACAGTGGTTCCTTCTCTGCCCTAACTGCAACTACAACTATTTGTGGTTAGCTTCCTACCATGGACTGGTCCTCCTGGTCCTCATCTCTATTGTCTTTGGATATTAATACCATACTATCTTCATTTATTTCTTGGTATTCTACAATTGAATAAAATCATTCTATAGCTATTTCTCTCCCTCTGTTTCATTTTGTGCAGCGTAATACTCTCCATATTCCTGGACGTATATACAAATTTCATGATGCCATTTTCCCAAACATCTGTGTAATATTCCATTGAGTATATGTACCACAGTTTCTTTTCCTTATCCAGGTGTCTGTTCTTGGGTACTTGGGTTGTTTCCAGTTTTGGGTCTAATTTTGAAATTTCACTTTGAACTGATATTTATAAATGCATAGTCAGTCAGTTTTTGAAATGATAGATTATGGTTGAACTTCTCTTCTTTTAATTCAGGGATAGCTTATTTGTGAAACAGGACTGAAATTGTACAAAAGTCTTTGTGCAGGGTCTAGAAGTATAATTAATATTCACCTCTCTATCTTCAGCTACACTCTTGCTTGTATAAGCATTAGCATTTGGGGACATTCATTTGAACTCAATGGATTTAGAATGACAGAAACCTGAAACTTTTTTTTTTTACTTTTTAATCAGTTCAGAAGCTGCATATTTTAGATGCCTCTGGAGAATTAAGTAAATATTCAATTATTTTAAAACTGGATTGTTGAAAGGGAAATTTTGATTAAATAACACTTTTGCTATAAGAGACACTCCGATACTTCATTCTAAAATATGTCACGTAGGAGGAGGTGTAACAAGCAGTCTCTCACCTTCAGGCTTCTCAGTTTCTCCAGATGTCTCTTGTGCTCACTTTCCCCTGGCAATTATATTTGTGTTTGGGAAAAAATGATCCTGTGGAGAAGATCTAAAGAGGTCATTTCCAGGATGACATCACTTGAAAGTGAAATAATGATATTGCTAGAGAGTGAAGACTTTAGTGATAAGACTTTGAACCTGACAGTTGAAATTGCTTTGAGATCTGTCACCTGCTTGTATAGAGCCAAGCTAACTGGGTACAATTAGATAATGAATAGGGATTTCCCAAAAGAAACTACTGATAGTTTGTTGGGCTGGACTGTGAATTTTTTTCTATTAGGAGAACCTAATGGAAAATTTACATGTAAAAATATTTAGACTTTTTTTTTTAATCTTATTTGACACCATAGAGCCATATTTGTTCCCCTAGGGGTTAATTAAAGACTGATGTGTACTTAGTAATTGGGTCTAAAATGTACAGTTTAAATGCTAATAAGATGCTAAGTGTATACCATTTGTGCATTTATTGAATCCTCTTACTTTTTAAGTTTCGTGTCTCAAGAAAAAAACCCGTATTTTATTTTTTTTATCTTATCTAAAAATTTGCTCTTACCTAAGATATACTTTTGCAACAAGAGTAATTTGGATTTTACAATATTTATTCTTTGCTTCTTATGGACTGCTTTAAATACTTATCCCATTTCATTTTTATAACCTTCTAAAGTACATTTTACAACTGAGCAAACATGTTTGGCCTCAACGAGGTTCTCTCTGAGTACTTAATGAAGACCTGGTGTGCTGAAAGTGGTGCTCTGAGTTCCTGGCTGGAATGAGCCTGAAGTACATGAACTTTCACCACTTAGCATTGCCCAAAGTTGTGATGAACATACTATTTCCAGTGCATGAGACTCTGAGTATTGACTTGCTGCCCACTATGTCTAGAAAGAGAAAAGGGTCTGACATGAGATTTCATTCATCTCATTGCCAATGAGTAGAGAGTCTGTTGATAACTAGGTTCCTGCCAATCAAGGCTTTACAGAGAACCTTAATTAGAACATACACACCACTTAGCTTCTCACCAAGGACTACCTTTACAGTGAATTAACAAAGGCAATGGGTTTATATTGTCAATATTCCAAAGACAGTTGATTTTCTTGAAAGACTTATGGAGATTTATTTTTGATTCTAACTAGGGCATAACATTTCACAAGGTATTCATGAAAATGGAACTATGTACTCTTAGACCAGTAAATGGTGTTTTGTCTCATTAAAAAAACATGGACACTGGAGTATTGGATTATACAAAAAATTCTTGGTGCCCCAAATCAACATTTTTGCTTTTGTTTCCATTCTTACAACCCTAGATGTCATTTTGTTTTATTTTTGAGCCTGAAATACTTGTAAGTAAATATGTCTGCCAATAAACAAATCAATTCTTGTACTGAGTTGGAAACCAAGACTGCCACGTGGCCATTTTGGTCTCCTCAGACCATTAGGTTAAAGGAGGAGAAGAGACTGAGTTTTAAGGGCTGATATGAAGACATTATAGTCACATTCAGGAGGTAATTGCACATTCTTCTGAACAAAAGGGAGAGTGAAATGCAGAAGTACTGCAATTCCAGATAATCCAAGCATCCAGGCTCTTTAAGAACAAAGATCTGATTGGCTTTACCCATTAAAAAACCCTAAGGTAAAAATGGGCTATGTAAAAGGTTAGAAACTTTTTTTTTTTAAATTTTCGGGCCACACCTGGTGATGTTCAGGGGTTGCTCCTGGCTATGCACTCAGAAATCGCCCCTGGCTTGGGGGACCATATGGGATGCAGGGGGATAGAACTGCAGTCTGTCCTAGGTTAGCTGCCTGCAAGACAAACGCCTTACCACTTGCTTCACTGCTCTGGCCCCTGAGGAAAGAAACTTTTAACCATCACCTAATGACAAATTGTAGATGTAATGTCTGTGACTTTCCTTCCTATCTGTCAATTTTGTACTGGTGACAATGTGTACATAACATCATTTTCTGTCAGACCTTCCACCTTTTGGAGTCAGAAATGAGTAGATTTTAGTTATACAAATACTCGCATGACTGCTAATTACCTTTTTCCTTTTCTGTCTTTTTCCCACACAGTAGGGGTGTTCAGATTTTAGTTTCTCATTGTTTTTTATTTTTCTGAACACTGAGATGAGATTTTTATGGAAACCAAAGGAGTTCAAACCCTTCAAGGACCTCAGGGTTGATTGCTGCAAAACTTGTTTCTGTTTTTATAAGTTTTTTGATTTATTTTACAATAAAAGTGTTGTTGCATTCTTAGGTGGAATATGAGAAGAAAATCAGGGGGAGAAAAATGTAGGTAAGGATGCATGAAGAGGTGAACCAGACCAGATATTTGTCCTTTTGTTCTTTTCCCAGCCATCAAAGCTACTTTCTAATTTCGAGAATTATATGCATCTCCTCATTATGTTAGGTCAGGTTATTCCACAAAGAGGATCAGAGTCTTTCTTCACCCTCTGGTAGCATGGGCCAGTTTGGGCGAGCTGATCTGTGTTTAGTCACACATGTTTGGGATTCTGGTAAGCCTGTGATCAAATGCAGACCTCCCACCTGCAAGGCATGAGCTCCTCAGTTGAGTAACCTCCTGGCCTGGGAGAGAGCATCTTGAGTGAGGAAGATGAGATACAGAGATCCTTCAGGATTCAATACACAATAGCTAAAATGGGGGGGGGTGTCTAGAAACACCACCCAGACCCTGGTGGCTGCAAAGCCAAGCATCATCTGATCCTGTAGAGGTGACTGTGAGCCAATTTCCGTGTTCTGGTACATTTAGTCACTTGGAAGAACTGAATGCCTTAAACTCCTATTCTTTTTTTTTTTTTTTTTTGCCTTTTTATTGTCAATTCCCTGATCTCTTAAATAACTTTCCCAGAAATTCATTTTTAGCTTTAGTTTTCCATTGAAATTCCTGCCACACCCAAAAGTGACAGCTAGAAACTAATCTTCCCTGAGATTTTGGATCCTTGAAGTGTTATGTTAATTGGCCGTTGCACCCTCCCTCAATTAATATCTGTGCAGAAATAGCAACTTGAATCTTCTTGATGCCAAGCTTGTCTTCTGAGCCACAATTCTACTATTTAAAGATTGAATATATTATGGAGATTTGCTGGGTCTATGATTTTTTTAGAAAATTACTTCTATTTCATTTTATTTTTGTGTGCTCAGGGATTACTCCTGACTCTGCACTCAGATTTTACTCCTGCCAGACTCAAGGGAGCCATCTAGGAGGCTGGGGATCAAACCCAAGTTAGCTTGCAAGGCAAATGCCCTACCTGCTGGCTATTGTTCCTAGCTATTATTTTAGGGTCTCAATACTTAGCTGCTGATCAGGGCAGTTCAACAATTGGGCTCTACTGTACTTGGTTGGTGGTGGGGGCTTCTCAGTCCATGCTTAGCTATGTTGGGGGAAGTCTGTGTTCCTGCAGATGGAACTTGGGGTCTCCTGATTCTTGGCCCCAGAAAAGTACTTAGTTTAAGGGCACAAGAACTCATGTAAAAAATAAATTGGGCTGATGAGTGTCTAGTACATTCAGCCCTTCAGGAAGTCCACACATTGAAGGGGTTTAATATCTCTGCTTTTGCCTTGCCTCTGTCCCAGGCCGTGTGACAACCTCACTCCAGGATCGTTATTCCACAGGGAAATTTCTACCAGGTTTCTCTGAGAGAACCTGCAGACAGTGATCTCCAGAACGTAGAATCCTGAGCCTTTTCTGAGAAGCTTTTCCAATCCAAAGGCTGGAACAATGTTCCTTTGGTTTATTGAGGCCTGACCTTTAAAATCCTCCTATGAAATCTGATGTCCTCCTTCCCCCTCCTCCTTCCTCTAAGGGACCTGTTGTACTTTCTGGCATCTCTTCTCCTCACAGACATTAAATTTAAATTGCGTCCTTAATTTTACCCCAGTTTATTCCTTCAATTCAGTCTAGTAATGACTCTGAATGTTGTTTACACTCTGTGGACACTTTTCAATGATGGCTCCTGCAGGTTGCCAACTGGGCAGAGCTGGGCATTTGATTACTCTCCTTTTTTCCTATGCCAGTCTCTTTGCCCTTGGAGTTTAGTTTGATGTTTCCCTCTGAACTTCCTGCCTATCTAGCCCAATTGGAAATATGATTAGCATATAGATTTCTTTTGCCTCCATGAAAGGGTGTTACAAAGGAGGTCTAACCCACCAAATTCAATCTAGCATGGGCTGATCTTCTTTTCGAGAATCTCTTTTCTACAAAGTTGGCTTCAGAGAGCGGGCTGTGAATTGCCAGGTCTGGATATAAAATGCAGGTGGAGTTTGAATACTAGGCAGCTTTGTATCCAGCCACGAATCTCACAAAATCAAGCAGGAGAAGAGTTTTTAGTCACCTTATCGTGATCAATTTCAGGCGGTGTACTTATCTTCAAATTGATTGCTGAATGCTTTTAGTGTACCTGCAGTGGCATGGTACTTTTTTTTTTTATAACCATCACTCTCTGGCTACAGGTCTATCTCTGGCCAGGGACAGTGTCTGTGATCCTAAAACTCCAATCTTCTCTGGGATCTGATGTTAATTTTTGCAGCTGTCTTGTTAGCCAGTCGTGTCTTTTGTTTTGCTTGAAGGCAGCCACCCAGGAGTGTTTATCAAGCACAGCACAGTTTAACTGCCTATAAAGAGTGGTCCTGGGCTATTTACTTACTAGATGGGTAAAAATTGGCAATCGGGATAATAGCTTTCTCTTTCTCTTGACTGGCCCAGCTCACATTTCCTGTCAGGCTGGTAAAAATTCTGTGATCTTTTTTAATTATGCTTATACTATGTCTCTTTTAAGAAAACTTTGAATAAATTTCAACCAATAGGGCCGGGCGGTGGCGCTAGAGGTAAGGTGCCTGCCTTGCCTGCGCTAGCCTTGGACGGACCGAGGTTCGATCCCCTGGTGTCCCATATGGTCCCCCAAGTCAGGAGGGACTTCTGAGCGCATAGCCAGGAGTAACCTCTGAGCGTCACCGGGTGTGGCCCAAAAACAAAAAAAAAAAAATTTAAACCAATAACTAAACAATAAGCTAGTTATTATTTGATAAGAAAGGGTTCAATTTTGGCTCCATCAAATGCATTTGCCACTAAGCAGGCAAACTTGATCTGCCCTTGGTTTTGTTTTGGATCACCAGATTGGGAACATGAACAGCTTCTCTGGTAAAGGGTAATAGTCTACTTTCTTGAACTTCCCTGGCAGGGAAAACACATGCTCTGCCTCTATCTGTGCTACTCTACCATTCGACCCTCTGTAGAATAGAAGTGGAGAAAAAAGCTGGCACAAATTTTATGAGAAATTCCTTAGAGCCCTGTTTCTCTTATGGGGACAGAAGTACAATGTGCCTTCAAGAAGTTTAGGAATATTAATTCACATCAGGTCAGAAAAGTCACTGTTAAGGAAGTAATTTTGACAATCATGGCTTGGGATTACTTCCTAGTGTGGTATGATTCCATAGTCAGCAACATCAAGGGCACTTTAGAGGTCAAGAACAGTTAGCAGGTCTTTGTTAGTCCTTTTTCTGCAGGTGGAGAGTCCAGTGTTTGCCTCTGAGCATGACAATGAGCATAACCTCCTATGTTCAGTGTCTTTACACAGCCTGAATCACATTTGTTTTCCATTCTCAGATTATACCCCTTCCTCCCACTGTTGAGAAGCACATCAGAGTGAGTGAGAATGGCATTGATTTAGGACCAATTCCTTCCACATTTCCAATGTGAAATGGAAAGAAAGACTTTGTGCTTTCTGCATTGTGAGTAAAGCAATTGTGACACTTTTAATAGCTGATAGAGATTCATGGCTAGATGGTGGAAGAGCAGAGGAGTTGCTTGCACACACTCTCTTGTTAGGGTTCAAGGTTGACAGAGCCCCCATCTACTGGTTATTTTGGCTAGAAGGGAATATTTAGGAAAAAGAAACAGAGAAGATGCTTTCCAGGCCCAAGAAGGTATGTTCCTGGTTTCTGGCCTTTGAGATACTGATTTTATTTTTATAAAAGCTTAGAGTACTCAGTATCTTATTCCCTTTCCTTTGTTATTTTTAAATAGCTAATTCTTTGAGAAAGCTTCAGTCAGCTCTTAAAAACAATAGTAAAAGAGCATAAGATTACTATTAAGAAACTGTTTCCTTTAAACCTTACATCTGGCTGTGGTTTTGTAATCCGAAAAGCAGATTTTCAGCCTGCCAGCAGGGTTACAAAGTATTTGACAAGGCTTTCTGTGAATTCGATTATGAAGACAGCTTCATACAAGCGAGCTCACCATGACTTACATGTTTTGTCGAATGGGTAGGATCAGTGTCTTTGAGGGTGGGGCTCTTGGGTCACAATCAAAGATTTTCAGGACTATTCCTGACTCTGTGCAGCAGTGATCCCTGGTGGTGCTCTATGGATCAAATTTTGTGCCAGATATCAAACTAGATTCAGTCACATGCAAGGCAAGGTTAACTACCCTATAGCCCTGTATTATCTCTCTGGCTGGTACCTACTTTATATCACTTAATAGGTGATGAAAACATAAATCACTAACTTATAGCATGTACTACCCTTGGGACTTTTTTGTTTTTTGGGCCATGCCTAGCAGTACTCAGGGGGTTACTTCTGACTCTGAGCTCAGAAATTATTCCTGGCAGGCTCAGAGGACCACATGGGATGCCTGAGAATAAACCCTGGGTTGGCTGCATGCAAGAAAAACAGCCTCCCCACTGTGCTATCACTCTGGCCCACCCTGGTACTCTCTTAAGAATGCTAACTCATCATTTCATTTTGGTATGGTGTGTAGATAGAGTTATATTTGCTCAGAAAAATAGCACCAACAGTTGCCTTTATCTCAATCCTCCAAATGAGACAAATATGCTCCTTATTCTCCGTGACACCTTTATAGTATAACAGGAATCTAGTTTTATTTTACTGCTAGAGTAAAATAATAGAATTTCCTGTTTATAAAAGGACATTAAACTATGCTACACTGTGCTAGAAAAAAATATATAGCCTAAATTACAGCTAGTAGATTATGTATTTAGGGCTCTTCATCTAATTAGGAGCAAAGTTTAACTTCAATAAAACTAGAGTGGGGAACCTCAGGATTTAGAAACCAAAACAGAGAAGAGCTTTACCACATGGTGCTAACAAGGGAAGCTTCTCCTCCTTTTATGGTGACACTTAAGAGAAGCAGTTCAGTGGGTCAAATGTGATTCGTCTTCAAGAATGTAAGGGTTAAAAAAAAAGAATGTAAGGGTTATTAATTCACATCAGGTCAAAAACAGTGGGTGTTAGGGAAGTAATTACAGTAGCCATCACATGGGATTTTTTTCCTATTGGTGTGACTCAGGAGTGATCAAAATGAAGCTTAGGTTTGGGGTCAAGAACAGCTAGCAAGTCCTCTTTAGTTCCTCTAGAAACCTGTTCTGCTGGTGGGGAGCCCAATGTTTGCTCTATACTTGGCCTCATTTCTTGTTTTCATGCATTTCTTGTTGCTTAATTAGATTTAGTTTTTCGGGCCACACCCATTTGATGCTCAGGGCTTACTCCTGGATAAGCGCTCAGAAATTGCCCCTGGCTTGGGGGGATCATATGGGATGCCAGGGGATCAAACCGCTGTCCTTCCTTGGCTAGCGCTTGCAAGGCAGACACCTTACCTCTAGCACCACCTCACCGGCCCTGCTTAATTAGAAATAGAAATCAAAGTCTGCAACTCTGGAGAGCTCTCAGATTAGATTCCTGCTCAGAAAGGCCTGTCTGAGTCGATCAGTCTTACAGGGCTCTCTCACTTGTTCATGCTTTCCTTGCGTTATCTCAGAAAGACTCATTCCATCAGTAGAGAAGAAGCCAAAACATATTATACAGTGAGGCTCTATTTGTTGCATTATTGCTATTCAGGTCTCAGCCATTTACACAAATGGTTTTTACATGGGCATTTGCCACCTCCATTAAAAAAACAGGCACTACATGTATACATTTTTTATCAGCTTGTACCATGCTGTCTTTTCTTTTTCCCTCAGGTTCCTTTCTTATTTTATTTTGTGACTATTTTTATTGTTTATGTTTATAGAAGACAAAATCATAGCACGAGAGGGGACAAAGGTGGAAAGGGGAACACAGTCATTCTATGACCTAGTAATACTCTTGTGATCTATGTCCCCTCTAATGTGGGGACTAAATATAGGAGAATCAAAGGAATTTGGTATATGTTCAGTGTAGATAAGAATATGAGGTTCCCCTGTATTTTCTCCCCCCAATGGGATATATTTTAAGTGTTCCTAATTTGAGGCCAGAGAAATAAGTTGATAAAACATTTGCCTTGGGGCCGGAGAGATAGCATGGAGGTAGGACATTTGCCTTGCATGCATAGGGACAGTGTTTCGAATCCCAGCATCCCATATGGCCCCCTGAGCCTGCCAGGAGCAATTTCTAAGTGTAGAGCCTGGAGTAACCCCTGAGTGTTGCCAGGTGTGACCCAAAAACTAACCAACCAACCAACTAACCAACCAACCAAACAAACAAACACTTGCCTTGTATGTAGTGGACCAAGTGTTCATCCCTAGCACTACCTGTGACCCCCTGAGTAGCAGCAGGAATGATCCCTGAGGACCTGAGTACAGAGCCAGGAAGGAGCCCAAACTCCAAACCAATAAACAGAGCCAAGCCCAAACAAACCAAACCAAACTGTGCCATATTTGATTTTCTTTGACCAATATTTCGAAGCCAATTAATCACATCAATCAGGTTTTCTACAGGAGCCTCTACCCGAGCTATTCCTGAGCCTATGCCTATACTTGTCGAGCTCTATACCTGAGCCTCAACATAAATAATGTTTTAGCCCATTCTAACCCCCCCTCTCTGTTACCCTCCCTTTTTCATCCTCTCCCATGACCCTCTCTCTAGTCACCTCTTTCTTTCTATTTTCCTCTGCTCTAATTTTTCAAGCTGGAGCTAGGGAAACTAGCCCAGGGAAGTAGACAGTTTTTCTTGGCATGCATTCATCCATTTAAGAAAACTTAAGAACATCTAATAAAGACACATGGTAGATAAATTGATTTATGTTTCAACAGGTTTGTTTGAGTAGCACTTAGGAGGCTTAAATTTACTTTGTTTTGGTTTGTTTGGTTTGCTTGATGCTAATGCAGATAATTTATTGTTTTATTAATTTTTGCTGTGGTTGCTATCTCTCTATTTATTTATTTTTTCAGGAGCAAACCCTGGAGCAAATAGCTTTATTTCATAGCAGCCTTTTCCTAAGTCCATTCATCTCATGATGCAGTAAAATTGCACCAACCTATTTTATCCCATATTCTTAGCTGTGGCACATTTATCAGGCAAGTTGATCAGCCACAACTGCCACATTTTGATGGAGGAATTACTCCTGGTTCAATATAACACCAAGGAAGTCAATTAGCCATAATGACCTAATGTCTTCTTCACTGTTTTGTTGTAATGCTAAATTCTATTGTGGCAGTCTTTTTCTAATATCCTCATTTATCAAGTAAAACCCAATTTTATTGGTACTCCCTGTAAAGCAAAGAACAAGCTAGTCATTTTAATGTTGTGGCAGGGGTTTAATAGTTAGAGGTTCCACATTTTCTTTTCTTTGAAATTAAATCAAGACAGTAGCCAAGAGTCAGCTTAATGGGACTGGTGCAGGCGTTGCCTGGTGCTGCATCGTTCCCCAAACATAGCTGGAAGAAAACTCAAATATAGAGCCAGGAATATCTACTGAGTAGTACCAGGTATGGCTCAAAATGACAAAACAAATTAGCAATTGCATGTTAAAATAAGCAGAAGTCGGGCCCGGAGAGATAGCACAGCGGCATTTGCCTTGCAAGCAGCCAAACCAGGACCAAAGGTGGTTGGTTCGAATCCCGGTGTCCCATATGGTCCCCCGTGTCTGCCAGGAGCTATTTCTGAGCAGACAGCCAGGAGTAACCCTTGAGCACAGCCGGGTGTGGCCCAAAAACCAAAAACAAAACAAAACAAATAAGCAAAAGTCAATTTAAATATAACAAGTTCTTTAGAAAATTTATTTTGTGTTTTATACGAGCATTTCTTAGTGATATGTCCCCATTAGGTCCCTAGATTTTTCCAAAGGGTTTACAGGTTAAAATTGCATAAACTGGCAGAGGGGTGTGTGTGTGTGTGTGTGTGTGTGTGTGTGTGTGTGTGTGTGTGTGTGTGTGTGTGTGTGATGCTATGAGACTAAGGAGTCAACCAGAGAACCATGGGAAGGAAACAGACACAGGTCAGAAGTGGTCTCTAGTGCAAAAAAATGTTAAATAATACTGTTCTAAATTAATGATGTGGTGTCAGAATGCACTTGCCTTGCATATGTCCAACCTGGGTGTGATCCTCAGTATCCCATGTAATTTTCTTCAAACACTTCCAGAAGTAATTCCTGAATGCAGAGCTAGGAGTAACTTCTCAGATTACTGGGTGTGACACAAATACTAAAAACAAAAACAAAAACAAAAACAAAACAAAACAAAACAAAACTATTCTGTTACCTTGATTTGATGAATAAAAATTTTTAGGACCATTTTCCAGTAGTGAACAATATAGTTTTATAACTATAATGGGTTTAAATAAAATACATTTAGTGAAGTTTTATCTTCAAATTTAGAAGCAGCTAAATAGAACCATATCTACATGATTCTAAAGAAATTACCAGGGATAGAAATATAAGTACTTTGGTCCAAAGTATATTGGTGAACTTGGAAGGTTATCAGAACATGTCATCCCCAAATAGATCATCTTGGAATAAGAATTATTTTGAGTTAAGGCACCTGAACACCTAAAATCCCTTATCTGCTTAAAACCTGAGCCTTCCAAAAGAGCTCAAAAATTCAATTGTCATAAATCCCAGGGAAGAATTCTAATCTCATTTTGGAGACAAGAAGTCTGCATCTCCCAAATAGACACTGTCATAAACTGTCAGATGTTCCATCTTGTCTCCTAATTTATATTTTCAAATTTCTTTTAGTCTTCTATAAGTGATTTTTCTCCCTTCCTTCCTTTCCTATAGGCATTTTTCCTATGTCCCTCTTCATTTTGACCTCTGAATCCCCAAACACTTCCTGTCCCTTGAATTTCATTTTTTGTAAATTTCTGTGCATAAAACTACATAATTAATTTTTCTGATTGTTGATCTGGGTTTCATCATTTTAATAGACAGAATTGCTAAAACTAAAGAGTGTAGAGGAAAAGATTTTTCTCTTCCTCCCTAATTGATATTTTCTCTGATCTACAAATATTTTGTTAGACTTTGTCCCAGTTTTTTCTTGTTTTATTTTTTTTTTGTTTTGTTTTTGGTTTTTGGGCTACACCCAGTGACACTCAGGGGTTACTCCTTGTTATGCACTCAGAAATTGCTCCTGGCTTGGCGGACTATATGGGACTCCAGGTATCGATCTGAGGTCCATCCTGGGCCAGCAGTGTACAAGGCTAATGACCTATTGCTGCGCTATTGCTTCCACCCCAAGTCCCAGTTTTTATATACTTTAAAAAATAACTATCATTAATAGTGACTTTACTTTCAAAATTCTGGTTTGAATAACACTTTCAAAGGTTTGTCTATTATTTGCTTCATCATCAGTAATGATTTCACCTTCGAATTATCTGTTTTGTAAAATGAATTTTGCACTCATCCTACCTAAAAGAATCATTTTATTATAATGAAAGCTGCTGGAGGGCAGGCTCCATGAAATATTAGTGTTTTCTTTGAATGTTGCAAGTGGCATGGCAATTTTTTTCTGGCATGATCCATTTTAAATAATATTGCAAACCTTTGAAAAAGACAGAAGTGTTAAAGATTCATCTTATTTTAAAGGAGAGAGAAGGGTTTCCAAGAGGAGGCAATTAACCATTTTCTCAACATTGTTTATTCCACTGGTAGAATGCAGAGGTACCAAACTTGGTTTACCATCCCATTTCAAAAAAACAAAAACAACTTGAGAATTGTGAGGCCTACAGCAGAAGGGAATATATTTTGTTGACCCAATGTTAAGTTTCCATTTAAGGACTAAGTTTCTATCCCAACAATAATGATGTAGAACCCAAGGCCTTAAAAACTACAATATACTGCCCTAGGCATCTAGCCATAAAAGAACATGATGAAACGCTTTAGAAATATCCTAGACAACATCCACTCAACTTAAAGGTCAAGACTTTCTGCTTCTAATCCTATACAACCTGGCTTGTGACACTCCCCACCCCAGGTGGGGTTGCCTCCTGTGGGAGGTGGCCCTAGCCAGTCAGTCTCTAACTTGTTTGTTGATGGAATAAAGCTTTGCTTTACTTTATTCTTCTTGTCTAGTCCTTTGACTCCAGACTTTAACAGAATCATTCTTCCATAAGCAAATAAACAGGAAGTACTTCCTAACTGTTTCCAGGCAATATTCCACCACACTGGGTAGGGGCTGGGTGATGTCATTCACTTGAGCAACTCTGTTTTCTAGTAAAGTCTCACTGTTGTTGGTCCTCACCATTGATTGAATTACACTCACAGAGAGTATTGAGTCCTCAGAAAGAGAGCTGATGCTGCAGAAAACAGTCCTTCTGGTTCTGAAGGAGAGACATGTCAGAAGGATGTGAAGGAAGGCTGGGGATTTTGCTGACCTAACATTTTTCATTTTATCCTACAAGAGATATTTCGACATCCTCAAATCTCCTCAGGAATTGCACTAAACTGATGTTTTAACTTCTCTTTCAGGAGAAAGTGTACTCAGGAGTATTGGAAATAGGGGAGAGTGAAGAAAGTATGAGGAAAATAGTTTCTTGAATTGCCTCTCTAGCTAGTAGCTGAGCTGTGGTTGTAATGTGTGAAGTGCCTTGCTGTGTTCCAGGCTGGTGGAGATAGTCAGCAACTGCCTTGGAAGCTGCCTTGGAAGCTTCCTTCAAAGCTGCAGCTCATTTTTTTTTTGCTCTCTCTCTTCTTTTTTTTTTTTTTTTTTTTTCTGGTCACTGCAAACCATCTCTGCTCCCACCCCACAGGCGCTGTGCTGCCAGCTCTCTGATGTTTAAGGAATGTAGAAGCAAGGTCATTAGCTCTCCTCCGGTTAAGACTTTCCAGTCTTTGTCAATAAAAGAACCTCGACTCTGTGTCCTTTCTGAAGCAAAACCATTTATCCAAATGAATTGTCCCTGAGATTGTTTTGTTTTAAACATTTTAGTGACTCTGCATAGTTATTTAGTACCCCTTTGAGCTCCCACTCTTTAGAAACCATCACCATTGGCTAAAAGTGATGTCAGGTGTGTGTGTGTGTGTGTGTGTGTGTGTGTGTGTGTGTGTGTGTGTGTGTGTGTGCATGCCTAATGGGTCTGACCCTCATCATTTGCTAGCCAGTAGATATTAATGAGTAGTGGCATCTCTTTTCAGGGGCAACTTTTCTTTTGTTAGCTGAGTTCTTTGACATTTCAGTCTCTTTGACATTTCCCTGCTGTTCCCATGAGCAGATTAAAATTATCTTAAGGAGTTTAAAGTATGGCTTATTTCTTTCTCTCCATCTCTCTTGCTGTGATTTCTATACTGCCAGGAATCTTTTCTTTGCTAGGAAATTCGAGTGTTCAGGAGAGCCTCACTTTCCATACTTCTAGTAAGAATTACAAGATGGCAAATTCTGATGATCAACATTTTATCCTTCTGGTTTGACATGCTCTGTTCAGATGTTAGAATTCAGAGGGCTTTTTGGGTGCAGCCAAGAGAGAATTTTCCCCAGAAAAATACCTGCACATGTGTGGCCTATACTATGGACACACACCACATTCATTTTTTTCTTTATTTGGGTTTTTGGGCCACAGTGGATGGCATTCAGGGATTATTTCTGACTCTGCTCAGCAATTGCTCTTAGCAGGCTCAGGGAACCAACCAGATGGGATGCTGGAAATCAAACTCGGATCTACCCCGTTTGCTGCATGTAAGGCAAATGCCCTACCACTGTACTATTGCTCAGGTTCCCAATTCCCTAGATAATACAATTTTCGTAGATAATAGAAACTTGGATAGCAATTTTGTTTTGTTTGGTTTTTGGGTCACACCCGGCAGCACTCAGGGGTTACTCCTGGATCTACACTCAGAAATTGTTCCTCGCAGGCTCCTGAGACCATACCGGGATTCGAACTACTGTCCTTGTACATGCAAGGCAAACACCTTACCTCCATGCTATCTCTCCAGTCCCGGGATAGCAAATATTAAGAAAATTTCTCCATATTCTTTCTTTAGTGGGTCCTTAGTATATACATGTGTTCATATAAACCCTAACATAATTGAAAGTAACTTTGAAGGATTTAACTCCTTATACTTAGAGAAGCTGAAATCAACTGAAAGAACTAAATGAAAAAAAAAAAAAGATCTCAATTAACTGTTATTTGTGAAGACAGAGGATGTAGAAGAAATAAGATTTTAGTATTTATTTCCAATGACTAGGAGATTATAAATCCAAGACAATTTACAGTTCCAACATGGCAGAAATTCTAAGCATTTCTTTTTGTTCTAATGAAATTATTGAATTGAGTGGAATGTGGTGAGAGATTGTTACACTTTAAAGACTTCTAATTAAGTTTGCAGTATTTTTCAAAGACAAGGAGCCATAGCTCTGTCATTACTGCACCATGTCTTTAAAACTATATTGACCAGGTATTTGTCACCAAAACATAATGTTCCTTTTCTAAAGACGAATTTGGAGAAAAAATATTATGTCTGGGTTAGAATGACTAATATATTGAAAAACAATGCTGAGTAAATTATTTAACCTTGGCCTTCTTTTGATGTTCAATATTCTACAGTCATGTGAGTTTCACTAATTACTCAGAGGAAGAAACAATAATTAAATTGTTAGTGTGATCCTCAGGACTTGACCTGTTTACTATATTTTCACTGAGATGTATAAGTGATTTCAAGGAAATTTATCATCAGACCATCACATAGCTTTTCTTGGTCTTCCAGCTTCTTAGTGTCAGAGTAAAGGAGAAATTTTCTGGCTATAGATATTTCTTGAAGTTGGCTTTTTCTAGTTTCCAAAAGATGGCTTCTAAATGGAATAATGTTCAAATAAATATCTTAAACACATTTCTTGTTAATAAGACCAGATTTAAGAAGATATTTTCCAAATGATAAGACCACCAATTTAAGTCAGCAGGTTTCAAAGGGGGTGAACCTGGCTATCAGCATTAGCATCCACTAGAACTGTACTAGAAGAGTAGATTCTTGGATGTTTCTGTTTGTTTGTTTGTTTGTTTTGAGCCACACCCAGTGACACTCAGGGGTTACTCCTGGCTATGCGCTCAGATATGGCTCCTGGTTTGGGGCACCATATGGGATGCTGGGGATCAAACTGAGGTCCTTCCTGGATAAGCCACGTTCACGTGCAAGACAAACGCCCTACTGCTGCACTATCACTCCAGCCCCTAGAATAGTAGATTCTTAAGCCTTTTCCAAGACTGAATGTAAATTGAAGTGCTGTTGGCTTAATTATTTCTGTTTCAACAAATGCTTAAATGCTAAAAGTTAACAACCATTGGACTAAAAAGAAAAATGTAAGAGATTTGAAAGATAAATATTGTTAGATATATTTATCTTAATTAACTTCAGTTATTAATTTTATGTAACCATTCCTTCAGACAACTGCTGTTCATATAGATGAACAAGATCATCATGTCAGTTAATTAGCTTGGATTTGCTAGTGCTGGTAAGACATCAAAGTGGAGGTACAAAGTACTTTTTAAAATCTCTTTAGATAGCACATTAATATCTGCTAGACTAAATCAAAAACTTCAGTTTAGTCAGTGTAGAGTAAGATCCAATCCTTGGCATGTTCAGTAAATACCCTTGAAGAGGAAATATCTCAGAAAAAAACTCACACCAATGTATTTAGTGTTGAATGATTAAGAAGTGCACCAGATGGATTTTTTTGAGAAATATTAATATTATAGGGAGGTCAATTTGAAGGCTTCCTGAAAAGTAAGCACAAAACCTTTTTTTGATAGTTGTATTATTTTCTCCCTTGTTCTCCAAGACTGAACTCATCAGTAATCATAAAGTACATGGTCATTTGTTTTAGGATTAGTAATTTTAATCTATGCAAAAAAAAATTCTTAGCTGAAAACTCTTTTAGTTGGTAACTTCTTTTCTTTCAAACATCCTGTAAATCTCACAGTAAGGAAATTAATATTGAATATCAGCTTTGTGCTCTTAATAAATATGCAGGAAAACCAATAACACACAGATGGAGAAAAAAAAACATATAGAAGGGGTTAAGTCCATAGGCTCATGAGGCAAAAGAGCTCTAATTGAAGTCTTTGACCATCTCCATGTTTCGTTTGGAAATGGACCACTTACTAGACCTTTCAGTGAGGGACTAAGTATTATGGAGAGTCGAAGAAACTGAGGCTTCACCATCAGAACATAGGATTCAAGGCCTGGGCCTGCTATAAACTAGCATGACAATGTTGGGTTACTGATCTTACTCTAATCAATATTTGTACTCCACCCTAGGGTGTGATATGGTGATGGTATATTGGATTATTCCTTACTTGGAATTCTTCTCCCAACCTAGGATGGGACCTGATTCTTGTGAATAAAAGCAGGGGTCTGAGGAAGACAGAGGCTCATTCTTTGGTCTTCTTCCATTGATCTATATTCCATCTTATGAACACAAAGCTTGGGTGGTTGAATTCCTTGCTTAAGCACTGGATTTCCTGAACCCATTTTTAAACCTCTTCACTGTGTGGATTATTTCCTGCATCAACATTTGCTTCCAGGCCTGCATCTCACCAGACCCTTATTTTGGAGTCATAGGCTTCACTAACAGATGCTACACTAACACAGGACTATGAGCTATCCAGCCCTTCCTTTCATAAAAAGCAGTAATCCCACCTACCTTAGAGACAGTGTAAGCTACAAATACAAACTTGCTTTGAAAAGTAACCATACAAATGAGATATATTTATCTATTTGCCTATTTTCCTAAATCCTTTACTAGATTATTGAGAATTAATAATGTGGCTGGCCATGGGGTTCTATTGGCCTTTACTTGGAAAAGTTTTCTCAAAATTATTTAAAATCAACTAAGTTTGATGGAAAACTTGATGGAGACTAGATAATTTCTTCTGTATTGTAGGATAGACATTGATAAAATAAAAGCCATTTGAACTCTCCGTAGAGGAGCTATGAGGTAAATAGGCAGGCAAATTAGAAATGGAGAAATACATTTCCTAACCAAATGAGAACAAGGATACTTTTAAGTGTAAATGCGTCTCTGATGGGCATAAACTAGGACTTTCTGCCAGTAAGCAGGGCCTATATCACTTAATTATCAACACCCTTCCTAAGGCCTCTGATGTTAGACTAAAATCATCAGGAAGAAGAGTCAGCAATCCAGTAACCACTCTGCTCAGAGGACTGTGCATTGCTATTGGATTTGACCTGTTTGCTACACAAAAACTTAGAAGGCTGAAAGGACAGAACACTGTTCACAGCTCCTCTGAACAGAAGGCTCAGGCAGGTGTCTCTGTAGTTGTTTCCTGAGAAACTGTAGATGCCCCAGCTGGGTGTATCGAGTGTTAAGATGAGAGGATTGTGAATGAAAGCTACAGGCCAGTGTCAAGCCTTTCAAATAGAGTCACCAACCCCCTCCCCACTCCTAGTTCTGGAAGCAAAGGCTATAGACATAAATCCAGGAGCAATATCCCTAGTCGGCAGTGTGGGAATGCCTGGCCGCATGTCATGCTTCAGGGTTCCTGGCACCATTTCACATGTGGAGAGTAATTACAGTGAGTGGTGTCACCGGAGAATGATGGTGGCCTGGGTGTAACCTGTCAATGAGGTGAAGGGAGAGGATGATATGTCCATGAGGTACAATTCACCTCTCATTGTTATACAGGCTCCCAGAGGCCTAGCACATCACAGAAAAAAGAATTTTCCTGGGAGGGCTTCCTTCCAGGGATTTCTAGAAAAGGCTTTATTTCCAGGTCTTCATGCTGCTTCTGAAGGCACATTGCAGTCTTAATATTGCAGTGTCATATCCCCGCCAGGCCGAGAAGACTTCAGAGAGTTTTTCTAAGGAAATCCCCAGGGGTAAATCAGTGTTCACAGCTCTATATTTTGAATATGAGAAGCTGACTGCACTGGAAAGTTAGTGGAACTGCCCAGTATTAAGAAGCTTCTGCAGCCCTTCAGTGGACAGTTATGGACAGAAGGTGCTCATCAGACTTGGCATGAAGTCTGCTCTAAATCTTAGGTGTGTGACCACCTGGGTCAGCGATGTCATCTAGTGGTAGGTGTAACCTTCATGACTGATGCCTTATAATCAAAGAATCACAGGGTGAGTCTGACTTAAAAAGTTCATTGTACCTGTCATTACAATGGGGGGAAAATATGTGTGTGTGGTTATTTCTCTACAGTGATAATTATTAAAAAAATAAAGATAAGGGGCACATCGGTTGGGTGTTCGTCTTGCATGTGGCCAATTTAGGACAGATCCAGGTTCAATTCCCAGTATCCCACATAATCCCCCGAGCCTGCCAGGAGCAATTTCTGAGCACTGAGCCAGGAGTAACCCCTGAGCATTGCTTGATGTGGCCCCAAAACATAAATAAATAAATAAATAAATAAATAAATAAATAAATAATTTTTTTTTTTGGTTTTTGGGTCACACCCGGTAGCTCTCAGGGGTTACTCCTGGCTCTATGCTCAGAAATCACTCCTGGCAGGCTCAGGGGACCATATGGGATGCTGGGATTCGAACCACCATCCTTCTGCATGCAAGGCAAACACATTACCTCCATGCTATCTCTCTGGCCCCATAAATAAATGTTTTTTAAAAACAATGAAATAGAATTTTTTTGTGAGACGGTAAGAAGCATATAATGCCCTTTGAGTAATAGTTTTCTTCTTCTTCTTCTTCTTCTTCTTCTTCTTCTTCTTCTTCTTCTTCTTCTTCTTCTTCTTCTTTCTTCTTCTTCTTCTTCTTCTTCTTCTTCTTCCTCTTCCTCTTCTTCTTCTTCTTTAAAAAAAAGCCATAACTGACCTTGAAAGAAATGCTGGTGTGCATTGGCATTGGCTTTATGATTTATAAGAACATGCACAGAATAAGTTGAACATTCTATTTTATGGACTGTAAATCCATTTTCATGAAGTGTTTCACACTTCTTATTATATAGAATTCTAAGTGACTAAGTCCTGATAAAATAATTCTGGATCTTTAATTATTCACAAAGACTGCTGATATCATGAATACATTTAAACATTGTCATATGATTATAATATTTTAATAGCAGCAGAAGTAGAAGTCAACACATTGTTATTTTCATGGTTTTAATCCAGTCTTTTGTCCCAAGTATAAATCTCACAATTTTTGCCATTTTTTTCTGCCCAGTCTTTATAAATACATGAAAAAATACCTTAAAATAAATTATTTTCTAAAATCTGGCAAAGCCTTTCTTGTTGTGGAGAAGTAGCAATTTCTAAGGCCAGATTCTCTTTATACTATTTTCCTTTTCATTCTGAAATAAGAGTAGGTCAGTGCTTTCTTGTTCATTTCTAAATCATATTTCCAGTAAAGCGAACCTTGCTGATAATAGTTCAAGTCTTCTTTGCTAACTAACTGTACAAACACATGTTATTTTCTATTTTTAAGAATGTGACTATGATGTTTGAAGTAAGGAAGTTTCCAGTCTGAAGTAGTACAAACTGAGAATTCCTTCCCAAATGTGCTTACTGGCTCATATAACCTTTTGCTTAGGGCTATATTCTCTAAGTTTCATTTTATTCAGTTTAGATGATTCTATTTGCAAACATTCAAAAACTTGGCGCTTTGAGTGTCTTATTTTATCTTTTTTGAGGCCACATCCAGCATTACTCCTTCTGACTGCACTCAGGAATTATTTCTGGTGGGCTTGGGGGGACATATGAAAAGTTGGGGATAGAAACTGGATAAAGCTATGTGCCAGGCAAACAACCTATACTATTGCTGTACTATTGCTCCAGTTCCTAATTTTGACTTTAATGTCTCAGGTTTTTTAAAATTTTTATTTCATTTCTTTTGAGGGGAGGCTTGCACTTGGCAAAGCAGGGTGTGGTTATGAGGTTGAATTAGAACCCAGGGTCCTGAATCTACACACCAGGCATGTGCTCTGCCACTTAAACTATATACTACCCCTATGTCCCTTCATACAAATTAAGTTAGAGCCAACAGACAGGTCCAGATTGATAAGGTAATCAATCCTTATCGATTTTTTGGATATTGCACCCAAACAATGCAATATTCAGGCTTTCTAAAAGAGTGCACCAAACACATTATGGCTAGAATTCTATGATTAGAACATCTTTACACAAGGCAGGAAAGAAATGGGTTCTCCAGAATATGAAACCCAGAGTTGGCTCTTGAGTGGAATCTTAAATCACAGTCAACTGCTTAATGACATAATACAAATTTATATAGGCTCATCTAATTCTCCAGCTAGATCGCTCTCTGAACACTCAAGATAAATCTTTACTCACTCTCTGGAGTTGCTCAACACACAGGTTCATTTTTCACTATTGATTTTTTTCTCCTCTCTGCATCATGAATTCTTCAAGATATCTTTACCTACACACACATACACACACATGCATATAGGCATGCGCACATGCACTCATATTGCCAACATGTCAGTTTGAAAAGAATAACTCTTCAAAAGAATGCTTGAAAAAACCAGTAAAGATAATGAGTAACTCTTCACCTCCTATTACTCAGGAAGTTTATCTGAACATTTTGACCCAATTTCGAGGAGAGAGCAAAATCACGACCATTTCTAATAAGGGATTCTGTATATTAAAGCTTCTAAACATGACTGCTATTCTTGTAGGCAACCTCAGGAACCTTCAGTATTCCCATGTCATGATGGACAATATCATATCAAAGCAGAAGAGGTTTTGAACCACTTTGGTTAACAAGTGCGAATAGAACTGTGCTGGATTAGGGTTTGTAGATCCCAGAAATCAGGCCTACTTTCTTGGGGCCTTGGTAATTCATCTATTACAACCTTAAGTGAGGTTAAGAGAAATGTTTTTATTCACAGGAGAAGCAGTTAAAAAAACAAAACAAAACAAAAACAAAAACAAAAACAAAAAAAAAGAGAGAGAAAGTCTTTTCCTCCCTGAAAATAAAAACATACAACAAATTTAATTATTTTCTTCTGGAAATTCATTTATACCCCAGTCTATTTCTCTCCTACACCAATTATCATGGAAAATTAAAACTATTTAGATGATAAAGTGTTCTACTTAGTTTTGAAATCATTCCTTTCTGCACCCCTGAAATATTGTCCCATTAACAGAAAGTGGTATCAGAAACCATTTATTAATGGAAGTTTGTTCTTTGTGCTTCCAAATAGAACAATAATATCATTAATATGAGCAATATGAAAACCCAAGTGAATAAATCTGAACCCAACAAACGAAGCCATTTCTTTGCCCCCAACACTGGTAAGAGAGAATTGAAGTGAACCAAACCATTTTCAGGTATCACTTGGAGTGTGATTTATTTGGGCTTAAGAATCTCCTAAATAAATTGCATCAAATTCACTCCATTTCCTTCCTAATAAAAATTATGACTGAACAAACATTAGACTGTTAAAATTCTAAAATAATAATAATAATAATAATAATAATAATGCCAAAATAGAAAGCCATCTCCTAAATCTTACACGGTTTTGTTGCTTGTGGAATAGCTTTCTCTTTGGAATAACTTGGTAGCATAATTTTGCTGTGTTTTTTTTTTTAACTGGATTTACACAAGGGGCACTGAATTAGAACTTCAGCTGATTTGTGGAGGCCACGTTTTATGAACAGGAAGTTTATGAACAACTCTCAAAGAAAAACAACAAAGGTGACTAAAAGGACGGGGTTCGTAGAAATCCATTTCCTTCAGTGATTCGCTCCATGAGCTAGTGCACCCCTATTTAAAAAATAAGCAAGAAAACAGAACAGTATGAGCACTCTGAAATCATCTGCAGCACTTTTAAGGGTTAAACCTGCTTAACCCATTCTTAGAGCGTGGCATCAACGTGTGCAGCTCACCCCTTCAATGTGGCTTGTTCTACACCTGCCGAATCCTCAGCAGTCAGAGCCAACATGCGCTCCATTCCACCCCCCTCCCGCCCGATATAGGATCCATTCATAGCTACTCACTACTGCAGGATTTGACCTGAGAAAGGCTAGGATTTATTAACTCAGCAGTTGTTTCGAAAAGTCCCTAAATAATCTTTGCCCTTGGCCAGCAAGGGAACTGCTAGTGTCAAGTTCTCAGAAGCAGCTGGTGAGGTTCTGAGCCAAGTGCTTCAGATGCAGGAAGTTCTTCAGGACAACCGACTTGGACATGGCAATTACAAATCTTTAGACCAGGCTTCTTGGATCTAGGAAATGTTATTCCTGACTCCTTGGACCCAGAGGCTGGCTACAACGTGGTTTTCAGCAATCTGTAGATATTCACTCTTTCTTGCTTCCTTCTTTCTAGGTGCTGGCATGGTGATTAAAATGTTCTAAAACAGTCATATTAATATGTTCAAAAATCCACTGCTGAGTCTCAGAGAGGGGATCACATCTGGCCATGAAAATCCTCTTCTCTGCGGGGTTGCAATCCATGCAGCTGTTGCTCACAGGATGGAATAACGTTCTGTCCTGGAGGGATCAGGAAGGAAAAAAAATAAGACTGATGTAATATGCCGTGGAGGGCTGTAGGGAGGAAGTAAATGACTCTTGCTTAGGTTTCTGTGTTTTCCCATAATGTGAGAAACATCCTTTCCCTACAAATCAATCACAAGCAGGATGATTTGCCATATGGGACATATTTCTTAGGATCTCTTGATTTTATGCAGCCCCACCCAGAATTGTCCATCAAAACACAATACTCATTCATTCATTTAATAAAATGCACCCATCCATTCCTTTGCTCTTTGTGTAAGAGCTCTTTTCTAGATGTCAAATTTTGAAAATAAAAATCTATGAGGTTGCTTGTCAAGTAGTTTGCTAATGATCTATTTGAGTGGCAGTGTCACACGCAAAGATTGTAGTTCAGTTCATTGTAAATAACAACAGCAATTTACACATACATACACACAGAGGGGTCATAATTTTTCTGATATTGAGCCTCTACTGGGAAGGAGACATAGAAAGACCACAGGAACCAAATGAGTCAAGTACACAATTGCCCAATTGGGAAGATCAATGTGAGGAAAGGGAGAAAAGTGAGGTACAGACAATGTGCAGTCTCAGATTTGTCAGCACTTGAGCTCAGGCACTTCTCAACCCCTTTGTTTTCTTTTATTACTGCTCTTTCTGTGATGCAATTCCCATTGCTTCCTGCTTAATGGAGAAGTCAGGGTTCACGTTTTAGAAAAGTCACAAATGCATAAAAGACTGCTTTGGAATTGAAGGAAATATTGCATCTCCTGTTTTAAGCAGTGAATGATCAAGTCCACTATCTACGGAGCTATTAACACACATCCACACACACTTCTTGATTATGCAAGTGGGAAAAATGAGATAAAAGCTAAGAGAAGGTCTTTCTTTCAGTAATACCAAAGTTCTTGTCTCAGGGACCAGGAGATAGTACACCCAACCCTGGCACCAATTTGGTTTCTAAAGCATAGTTGAATGCAGCTTTGGGAGTCCTCAGTATCACAGGGCTGGCTCAGGTAATCCCTAGTACTTCTGGATAGAGCAGCCCTCTATCATCAGGCTCTGAGATGGAAGTGCCAGCATGGTTGGCCAAGAAGAGCCTGAACCCTTCTCCCCCTACCTTGCTTTCTCTGGAACACCATTTGGGAGACTTCCCTTCCTGCCATAATGAAGAGGAAAAAAAAGAAAAACAATTGGTTTTGCAGTGCTCATACTAAAAATATGTGTCAACAACATGTAAAACACCCCCTAATGCCTGCTTAAATTTTGGAATTGACTGTGTATTATTTAGCTTAGGAATTATTTAGAGGTTCTGATTTTTTTCCCTAGGGGACTACAGACAAGAGACCAACTAGACAGTCATGTATGTGAGGCATGTGTTTTTTCGCTGAACTAAGGCCTTAGCTTAATTTCCTTTCACCGTGGAATATTAAATTTATAATGCTTGTAGAATTCATGTTTCAGGCACCCTGTGTAAACAGTTCTGGGTTGTTCCTGGATGGTCAGACTCCATCAACTAATATTTAATATCGTATTAGAATCCGGATGTTTACACAGTGAGGTGTGCATGATGGAAGGAAGATTAAGGAAGGAGGAAGCAGGTTGCCTGCAATTTGGTTTGCTTGTTTCTATTTCCAGTGTAAACAAGTGTTGAGCCTCATACAAAGACTTACTGTTCTGTTCTATTTAAATTAGTTTTGTACGTTCGTTGTAGATTTTACTTTCCTGATACCAGAAAGGTTCCTGAAGTTTCCTTCCTGTTATCTTCTTTTGTCTCACTAACTCCACGGCCTCAAACCCTAGAAAACTCTGAGTAACTTTTTCCTATGCAGGATGAAAGGCAAAGAGTCTGGAAGGAGGAAGGGGGTGCTCTGAAACTGAGCACACACACCATCTCTCTTGGTAACAATGACTTGGTGGACATGAGCTCCTTCAGTTGCTTCCTGCCATCCTTTTGACCTTATTTGCTTCCATGAATTTAGATGTGTTTCAAAGAACATTCTTTATGGGGATGAGGGCACCACTTAAGGTCTGGCAGAATGATTCTCAGCCACCTGGTGCTACTTGGAGTCTCTGTTGGGGATTACCCGGGTAATTGCATTCTTTTAGTTTGTTCTTTGCTGGTCATGGATAGCTCATCCTTACTCAGTGATGCTCAGGGGCCATGTGATGCTGGAGAAGAAACCAGGATCAGTTGCATAGACTTTAACCTTTGTACTGTCTCCTAGATCTCTTTGACCTCCAAAGAACATCAGAAATCATTTGATTCATGTAGATTCTTATGATCTGCTAAGTTTTATTGTACTAAGTTCTCTTTGCTTCACCGATGTATGTTCTTTATCTCTAAAGCACATATTTACATGAAAGGGTGGGAGAGAGACAAAGAGACACAGAGAGATAGATAGAAGACAGAGAGATTCTTTTCTCTCCACTAGCTTATGCAACAAAGTGTAAATATAAAAAAGCCAAATCAGGTTCTTTTAACATTTTACGTTCCTGAACATTACTCTGGAAGCTATATTGAGATGGTGCTTTTGCATATCTGCAATGGCAGCATTTTCTGATGGACGGGCTGCTGCATTGGGTGAGACAGGTAGACAAAGTGGGCAGCACTGCCCCTTATGGCCCAGGAGGTGTCTTCTGTAGTTATGTTTCATGGGCTCATAAAAAAGAAGTTTATCCATTGATCTCTGTCTGAGAAACTTTATCAGTAAAGTAAGAGACCAGATAAAATCAAGCTCCAGGGCCAATCCGGTTATTGAACTGAAAGTACATTTTGTTCCAAAGTTCACTCATGACAGAAACAAATAACAGGACCTTAAAGTAGAGACTTTCAGTGCACTCAGTGGAACAACAGATGGATTGTTAAACACTGAGCTCCACTCACCCCTGTCTTTGAAGGAGGTTCTAAAGGTTCTAGAAGCATCTGTGTCAGAAGCATCATTACTTTTACTGGAACAAACATGTGGTCTTCACCTTTGGCCTTGGGCTATTTATTTGCATTTTTAGATTTATTCTTTATTCATGGTTCGCTCATCCTTACTCCTGTTTTTCCTGGTTGGAAATCAGTGGACCAAATCATTGTTCATTGAATATGTCTCCTGTTCTCTGATGATGCTCAATGCCTATCTCTACCTGTCTTCTTGCTCATGGCAAATGATGGCTCTCTGAATGAAATACAGCTTTTCTTTGGAATATGAATAGGATCTGGGACTCTAAATACAGAAAACTTGCTGTCCAGCCTGGGTGCTTTGAACTAGGACTGTACTTTCCTGACTTCAGGAGAAGGTACTGCAGTTTCTCTGGCTAAGCCAATAGAAAAAAACAAAAGGCATCTTAGGCAGCCCAGCCCCCATCCTTCCCTTACTGCCTTGCCTTTGATTTGGATGTTTTGTTTGTCTCCTAAGAAACTTAGTACTCCTTGAATAGAAAGTGAAAAGATCCAGAGCCAGGGTTATAGTACAGCTCTTTATAAGCAAATCAGGTCAAGCACAATGCATTATGAGGCCAATGAGTCCCTGTTGTGGTGAGACATTTAGGTAGGTGTTGAAAGAGACTTCTATTATTTCTAACAATCTTGCTGTTTGATTGGCACTTTGTGACTATTTGTGGAGTTAGTACTGATTTTTATTAGATTCTATATTTCAGGAGGATCTGAACTTTTAAAGAACAAGTAACTCTCATAAAAGAACCAAGCATCAGAGAGAGAGAGTGAGAAAGAGAGAGAGAGTGAGAGTGAGAGAGAGAGAGAGAGAGAGAGAGAGAGAGAGAGAGAGAGAGAGAGAGAGAGAGAGAGAGAGAGAGAAGGAAGTTGGCACTTGCCTTGCATGTAGCCATCCATGTTTCAATTGCTGGCACTGCATGTATTATTTTGAGCACCTTCAGGAATGACTCCTGAGCACAGTGCCAGCAATAAGCCCTGAGCACAGCTGACAGGTAGGTGTGTCTACACCTCCAAAGAATTAAACAAAGCAAATACAAAAACATGAAAATAATAATGTCTATAATATTATATATATAATATATAATATAATAATAATGTTTATACTCCCTCTTTTCTCTTAATTTAATTTTAGTTAAGGAATATTTCCTAATTCTAAAAATCAGGCCATACTAACCAGCTTATTTGTATCCAACTGTTTAACACCAAAATTACTTTTCTGAAACCTTGGTCAAATTGAATTGTCAAAAACTAGCGCTGCCTTAACCAGTTATCCAAATAAATATGCAAGTACTTTCCTTTTCAGGCAAAGGGATTTCTGGAACAATGATAATCTCTGGCCCTGGAATGAGCTCCTTTGTGTGATACGGTCAGAGTTTGCATCTGCTCTATGTGTTTAAGCCCTTTGCCTAAGACACAACATCATTCAGGGGAGCTAAACAACTCTTTATGAAGTGCTTTGTATTTTCTGGTGGGAGTTAGTGTAGAGGCAGAGAAAAATAACCTAAGATCTGTGTTCCTGCATCCAAGCAATAGGGTAAACAGCACTGTTTGAAGTGAAAAAGTTTCAGTGAAGTTGTCAAGGAGGGAAAAAAGACGTTTTAGACAAGGAAAAAGCATGAAAAGGAATATAAAATGACATGCACATTTTAATAAAATTTATTCAACAAAAATGTATCAGCATCAACTATTTATCAAGCACTGGGCTCTGAGGCTGGGATGCATCTTTACTAAGACAAAGAATGTTGATCTCCTGGGGCTTCATGCTAGAAGAAGGGGTGAAGGAAGGGGTATAGACAGTAAAAACTTAGTGTCAGATGTAAAACTTTATTGCCAGGGTGCACATTTAAATAAGAGATACTGGTGACCCTCATTCGTAAGTGACACTTTGTGTGTGTGTGTGTGTGTGTGTGTGTGTTTTGGGTCACATCTGGCAGTGCTCAGGGGTTATTCCTGGCTTCATGCTCAGAAATTGCTCCTGGCAGGCACGGGGAACCATATGGGATGCCAGGATTTGAATTGATGACCTTCTGCATGAAAGGCAAACACCTTACCTCCATGCTATCTCTCCGGCCCCATAAGTGACACTTTTATAGTCTTGAAGAAGGTAAGTGAATTAACCCTGCAAAAATTGAGGGGTTCCCCATAGAAGGACTAATTTTTGGAAAGACTCAGAGAAGAATGATACAGTGGGGTGAGAGGAAGAATAAGGAAATCAGAGGGAAAGAGGTAGTAGGTGACATTAGAGGTATTGGAGACTCAATCATTTGCTGGAGTCAGTGCATCATTTAGTGTGGCTAGAGAAATAAAGAGCAAAATAGAGAATTCTGGCAATAATATCCAGGAGCAAGGAAAGGGCCACATCAGAAAGAGAAGACGTCTTTTCCTGTTCATTTGAGGTACGGTCATCAGAAAATTTTAAAGACTAGACCCACAGGATCTTTATTCTAGAAGGATTGGGCCAGTGACTTGAGAGGAGGGTAGACTACTGGTTGTAAGGCAATGGGCCACAGTCACAAAACAGCTAGAGGCAGAAGCCAAAGTAAATGGGGATGTCTTAGGGGTGAGCTGAGAAATGAGGAGAGATATTTGAGAAGTAAAATGTATAGGGAAATATAATGAATATTATGTGTTGATTTAAAGTAGAGAAAGAAATGAATGACTAGAGGAAAGCAGTGTGGGGCCAGAAATACAGAAAGAATAATAAAACTTCAGGTGATATATGATCATATATGATATATGATAATGCTTTATGTATTTTTAGTGTCTGAGTTGGAGACATGTATGGGACATCCTAGTTTACAAGCCCAGTAAGTAGTAAACTATGGATCTGACCTCAGGATAGATCCTCTGGGCAAAATTAAGGAAATTTGATATTTATTTCTGTGCATCATACACTTAACAAGAGTGTATTTGTGAGAACTCTACCTTGTCCTATACTGGTTGTGTCTAATATGGACATGAGAAAATGAAGGTGTGAGATTAAGAGAATTGTTTTTAATATTAATTTTATCTCTGATCACCTTCATCATCTTTATCTCTACAATATTTTATGGTCCTTTAATTTTTCAGGGATTCAATGTTTTTATTTACAAAAATAGGTGGGGTGGGGAGTGGAGAGGGGAATATGGGATAAGGGGATGAAAAAATTTTGCCTTCTCATCACTGAGGATTAGGGAGAAGAGCAAGGCTGGTATGTGAATGTCCTTTGAGTTCTGGAAGAAAGATATCAGGTAGGGTTTTTGACTGTGGGAGGATGGAGTTACCTGGGAGAATGCAGATACCCCATTGATCAGGTTGTTGAGGACAGAGAAGTCTTATAACCCTTTTCCATTTGTCTTTCACAGGCAGACTTACTTATAGGAGCAGGGAAGAGTGCCTTTTGCACTGAAGACTAATCTGGCCAATCATAAATGATCTGTTGGTGTGTGGTGAGTTAACACTGGCCACTACAGAACATCAAGCCCTCCTCCCACTGTCTCACTCCCTTCCCTGGCTTTTCAGACTAGTGATGTATGTGACTATATCCTCGGATCTCCTCAGAACACCTAGTTTATGAACCAATTAACTCTGATTAGTTTCCTTTCTTTTCTATTAATCTCATAACCATCTAAAGAACATCCTGGTTTCTCAGCATTTTTTTGTAGACTAGTTTCAACTAGGCTCTTAATATAATCTCCATGGTCCCATTCACTCATTCAGCCTAGCTCCACTGGCTGTATCCCTGACTTTCCAGGTAATTGTGCTTTCTCATACTCTAACATATTAACTCCATTTTTTCTGCTTTGGAAAGAATACTAAGAGCTTGCCTATCTCAAGACTGTATCAGAAAATAATATTTTCCTCTACCTTTATCTAAATTCTAGAAAACCTCTACTTTAATCTCTCTGGGCTTTTTTCTTTTTTTTTTGCTTGTTTGTTTTTAGGTTACAGCCAGATGTGTTCAGGACTTACTCTGTATTTAGGGATCACTCCTAGTAAGGCTCTAGGGACCCAATGTGGTGATGTGGATGAAACCCAGGTCAACTGCATGTAAGGCAAACACACTATTCACTGTACTCTGTCTCCAGCCTTCTACCTCTATCTCTGATCTGAAGACAACACCATGTTTGAGCTTTCAATATGGACATTGTATTTTCTGTGTGCTTTCCCAATTGAAAGCTCCAAGTGTAGAGCAAAACCATCTGTTCTCTATCTGGTTTCCATCTGTCCACAGCTCTTACCCTTCCTCAGAAAACTTGCCAGAAGTCTCTTTGGCTTAACAATAGCTGTTCTTTATTGGGTGTGTATCTGTGTGTCTGGCAGTGTTAAGTATTTTACTTAGATGTTCATCTTTATATATAAAATATAAGCAATGGGGACACTGAACTAGATCCTTTGTCCAAAATCTCTCCCCTCCCCTTTTATGGTACCAGGGAATGGACCCCAATCTCATGCCTGTAAGCTAGGTGCTTTACCACTGAGCTACATTTCTGGCCCTGCATTGAAATTTTCTTTACTTAGAATTATAATATTTTAAAGTAAACATTATTATCTCTTTCTTTTGTAAACACTTCATGAAACAGAAGTGCATGTGAAAAAACTCTCTACATTTCTAGGGTAAGGCAGATGTTAGTGGAATCAGAATTCAAATCTTAGGAACTATGGGAACTGTATTCTTTTATTTTTATTTTTTTTTATTTTTGGGCCACACCCGGCGTTGCTCAGGGGTTACTCCTGGCTGTCTGCTCAGAAATAGCTCCTGGCAGGCACAGGGGACCATATGGGACATCGGGATTCGAACCAACCACCTTTGGTCCTGGTTCGGCTGCTTGCAAGGCAAACGCTGCTGTGCTATCTCTCCGGGCCTGGGAACTGTATTCTTAAACTTGACGTTAAGTTTCATGCTTCTGGGCTGAGCTAACTGGGTGTCTCATTCCAACTTGTAATGGCTTGGGAGAGAGGAATTGTCCTTATTAGCAAATGCTTATCTGCCTACTTACCTATCTGTCTGTCTGTCTATCTATCAATCTATCACTACTAAGCTTCTTTTATGTTTGACAGAATATAGCGTAATAGTTGTTCAGATTAGGAAGAGTTCATCCTTATGTTAGTATCTGACATAGTCATGACAGAGCTTTCATTCTTCTGAATGACAGAAGATCTTTATTTTGGCATTAGTTAAAATAATACCCAGAAGTAATATTGCTAAGTTACCTGGTCATGAAGCTATCTGACTTCAGTTAGGCTAGACAGACAGCTACAGCAGAATGGGAAGATAATATTATTTACTGAAAAGGGAGCTTTATTATGGAGGGAATGAATTTTCCCTCTGGGATGTTGTTAGTATTTCTTCTTTGGGAAGGTATTTAAATCATTAGTTTGATTTGAAATCTTCTGCATAAAGACTTCAATTGGTCAGGGTATGATATAAGTATCCTGTTACAAATAGGGCTATGATATAGACAATATGAATAGGGCTTGAGTTAGATCTTTAAAAAGCCCATATTTGCTTTCTTATCTGCAAATAAAACTTTAGAGCTTGAAACTATTATTATTAGATAAATTTATATATAATTGGATAACATTAATAGTTCGATGTCATCTCTATCACATGATACAGGCTCAATTCTTGGCCTTTTCCATTTGGATAAGTAGCTTGAAGGAGGGCATAAATATATGCTAATCCAGATTTCTAGATGGAATAAAAGTTAATTTGTTCACCAATTAGCTGAAGTCAAGTTCAAATCCATTTGGAGTAAGTCTAGTGAGACAGAATTTAATAGAAACATAAAAGTATAGATGATGAACTGTACAGAGACTAGAGATATGTATCTGTGTAGAAAAACAAGAGAGGAAGATTTTTTTTTGGGGGGGGGGCACACCCTGTGACGCTCAGGGGTTACTCCTGGCTATGCGCTCAGAAGTTGCTCCTGGCTTCTTGGGGGAAGAGAGGAAGATTTTTGTTTTGTTTTTAAATACTAAAAATATACATCAAGAAGCCAAACAGGGGCTGGAATGATAGTACAGTGGGTAGTATGGTGCTTGCTTTTCATGCAGTCAGCCCAGGTTTGATGCCATATGGTCCCTGAGTACCACCAGGAGTAATTCCTAAGTCCAGAGAAAGGAGTAAGCCTTGAACATCACTAGGTGTGGCAAAAAAGGCAGGAAATCAACTCAACTCATAATAAATTAAATATATATGTATACTGCTTATAACAAAAATAGTATTAGGTATTCATAGCAAAGGGTTCTGGAAATTCTTCAGTTTTACATGTGCTCAGGTTTGGACATCATGCTATGGTCCTGGACCGGAAGTATATTAAGAGAGAGGATCCTGGACTCTAGTCCTGGCATGAGTGCCACCTGGGTGGCCTGCTGTGGGTTCCAGGTGGGCTCTATTAGGGGTCCCCAGGCTTCCGCCCTACTCTAGGGGGAAGGAGCAGAGGGAGGGGCCAGTCTGATAGCTGGCTTCTGGTGCCTTGATCTTGGAGGCCAGCTCTTCCCAGGTATGGGGTTAGGGAACACCCCATTCCGGAGGCTTACTCCCTAGCTTGGGGGGTGCTGGGAGGCTTGGCAGGCCCCCAGCCATTCCCCTATTTTTCCCCTGGACTCTAGGCCTGGCCTGAGTGCCACCTCGGGTGGCCTGCTGTGGGTTCCAGGTGCACTTTATTAGGGGTCCCCAGGCTTTTCCCTCTCCCTACTCTAGGGGGGAGGAGCAGATGGAGGGGTCGGGCAGATAGCTGGCTTTTGGTGCCTTGATCCTGGAGGCCAGCTCTTCCCAGGTATGGGGTTAGGGGACACCCCATTCCGGAGGCTTACTCCCTAGCTTGGGGGGTTCTGGGAGGCTTGGCAGGGCCCCAGCCATTCCCCTATTTCTCCCCTTCTCCAGGCCTTCCCTGGTTGCCGGCCCAGGTGGACTCTATCGTGGTTCTCAGGCTTTCCCCCTTTCTCTCCCTACACTAAGTGGGGGGTACACATGGGGTGGATGGTGGGTCGATGCAGCACTGGTGTATGTTGGGACATTATGTTGTGACATTCACTGGTATTTTTTTTTCTCATTGGTCTCCATTTCAAAACCACACGGGGCATACATATATATTTAAAATAAAAATGGGAGGATGGACTCTCAGGCTGGGAAGAGACCAGTTCGGGTGGGGGTACCATATTTGAATATTGTAGATATATTCCCTTAACCACTATAACTATTATTGAATATCCCCTTATATGGTGACAATTGTGTCCACTGTCTTAAGTTAGATTATTTTCCCTACTTTTTATCTTTTATTCCTCTTTGTGAACTGTTCAATAAGGAATTTTGGTGAAAGAGTCCCTCAGTTTAATGCTTATGTTTGAATTAAGTCATGGGGATTTTTGGACTTGTTCTTGCGACCTCCTTATGCACTGATAACGCCAGGTGGCATTATTCCTTGTTTGCATGGGCACATAAAATTGCAAATACAATACATACAAATAAGTTCTTATCTAATAGAGATAGGAATACACAAATCCTGTGGTGCAATGGGACCTTAACCCTGAGCATTGACATGATGACCTGGCACAGGCCTCAGAGGTCTGGGCATTCTCCATTTACCCCCGAACTAGGGAAGCCATCTATGAAACATCCAAAGTTATCTATGACATCACCTGGAAGCAATCCTCTATCAGGGAAGACCCTACTGCTGCTCTGACATTGATTTACATAAAAGAGTCTTCCCTTAACACTGAGAAGATTTAAACAACAACAACGACCTGCGTACTGGACAGGGCTTTCTGCATTGCCCTTTAATTGTGAGTTGAAATTAGACGACACTAATGCACCATCCTAACTTCAATGTAGGATATACAGATTCCAGGATCTTCAATACAGAAACATGATATCAACAACAGAGACTGTGTGAAAAATAAAACTGTATTGGCACTACAGACAATGACCTGGATTGGACAAACTAGTTTGCCTGGAGCCTAGAATTGGACTTATGTCAGGAAACTTCAGGGGTAAAGTCTCCTTGTATTTAGGCCAATGTTTATTCTTTCCATGTCCCCCATACTTTGGTGGGCCTATGCAAATGATAATTGCCACTCTAATACTGTTTTTACAATGCTCCTTTGAATTAAATTTATAAGAAACCACTTGTAAAACCATCTGAAACTGCACTTTTGTTTTTGTTTAATTTCAATTTCCATTCTTGTGTATGTTGTTGGTGTTTTTTGCTATTTGTTCCATTAAGTTTTGAATGGCTGTGAGATTCTAAAACTATGTTTATTTCCTCTGAATGATTCAATTTAGTTATATAAAATTGTGCATACTAATCTAAAAAAAAAGACTGCTCAAGGGAAAAGAAACGAAAAAAAGAGAGAGGATCTAGGAAGCTGAGGCTAACCCAGCAGACCAGTGGGCAGTCATTTTATCAGATGAAAAAGTAAAAATCAGAGAAGCATTGTCCCATTATTTGGGTCTCTATCTTGAGCAAAATGAATTGGATTCCATTTGTTTGTTAGCAGAGACAGGAAAAAAGGTTTCTGTCAAGTAGGTCTGCCCAGAAATGAATGGACCAACTTGGGGAGTGTGAGTGCCAAGTATGATGTAAAGTCTAGGATTTTTGTAACGGGACTTCATGTGCCTTCTTAAATCAAACTCTTCACATACACTTTTCCTCATTTGGGGTTTCCCAATGAATATTAGTCAGAGAGATTTAAAGATAACAGCCTTGTGACCTGCCACGTGGCATGGTTGTGGGCTAGCATGATTTTATGAGCTAAGGGATCAGAGCCCTGGCATCTATCATAAATAACAATAGAGCCAAATGTAGGCACTTGCCAAGAATTCCACCCACTCACTTTTTTAAACTAATGTGACTGCTGTGCTGTTATCAATTTAGTCTGACAGGTACCTTCTTATCTGTATTTCCTGACTGATGCTATTTTTAAGCCCTTTTGTATGGACGTTAAACTATAAGAACACCCCAGAGAACAACCAGGAAAAGCAATATAAACCTTTTCCTTTTGGTCTTTGGGGAGGATATGCATATGAATCTGAGATAAAGAGATGTAAGAAGTTTTATCCAGTTTATGAAGGGGCTCATGAGGGGATTTAATTAATAACTGAACCCAGGGATTCTTTAAGGCATGTAATAAATCCTTATTTAGGGCCAGATATTAAAAAGGCCAGATGGAAATAAAAAAAAAAGCTCCTTCTCAAAAGTGGTTGGTCTCTAAAAGAGGAGACAACTATGCATAATACTACGTACAAGAACAAAAGACAGAGCAGGAGAAAGAGCTCAGAAGGTTAACCATTTGCGTTGTATGCAACAGCCTTAACCTGGACCCTGGTTTGAATATGATCACTATGTGATCATATATGTGATCACATATGATCACTACCAGAAATCTTTTCTAAGCACAGAGTCAAAAATCACCGTGAACTAGTACTACTGTGTGTGGCCTCCCAATCCTTCAAGAATAGAAAGGAACATTATGGCAGGAGACACAAGTAGAGGGATAAGTTTCAACTAAAGCAGGGGGAAAAGGATGGCAAAAAGAAAAAAAAAAGCAGCTAGAAAAGTGATTTTCTTCCTAATATTTAGAGCCTGTTCAGAGCTTTACAAAATTATCAGTACCCAAATCTTGCTTTCCAGGAATCCTACGTCATCTTTCATGCATAATACCTTAATAAATATACTTTTTAGTGTTTTTATGTGTGGTCTTTTAAAATAATATTTAATACTTGTTTTTCTTATTCTATATTTTCCTTAATATTTGGGAGTAGAGAGTTAGGGGTCAGAACATGTTTGGGTCAAAGTCACTCAGGGGTTATTCCTAACTTTGTGTTTAGAAAGGACCATATATGTGGTGCCAGGAGCTGAACCCATGTTCCCTGCAGGCAAGGCAAGTGCTTCCCATACTATCATCTATGGCTCCCATTGGCTATTGAACCTTTAATTTCCTTATACATTTCAGAATTAGTTTACTCAGGTTCACAGGGATTAGATAGAGTTTCCACTACATGTATATATTTTTGAGAACTAATACTTCTCCCTATTGAGTATTTTAATCCTTGAACATACCACATCTCTTTCATATGTATTTTCATCATTTCACTCAGAAATGATTGTAGTTTTCTTTGTGGGGAACTTCTACAACTTTTGTGTGATTTAGTCCTGTTATTTTATACTAATTCCAAATGTACTTTTTTAGTTTTGGGGAGGGTGGAGAGGTTGGTAACTCCTGGCTGTGCTCAGAGTTTATTCCTGGCTGTGTGCTCAGGGATCATTTTTGTAGGCATGGTGTGTGTGTGTGTGTGTGTGTGTGTGTGTGTGTGTGTGTGTGTGTGTGTGTGTGAGAGAGAGAGAGGGGTGCTGAAGATAGAATTGGGATTGTCAGAATGCAAGGCTAGAACCTTACCCACTTTACTTTCTTTCTTCCGCCCTGCCCCAATCCAAATGTGCTTTATATTTTTGATTGCAAATTGGTAGATAATGGATGTTCTTATATTTACTTAATATCTAAGAACTATATTAAATGTACTTATTGATTTTAATAGTTTAGATGTATAATGATTTGCTTTTCTATATCTCTATATACAGATAAACTTCTGAATTTTTCTCTTTTCAATTCCTATACCTTTTAACTTTTTTTATCTTGCTTAATACTCTGGGCAGGTTAGCAGTGCTAAATAAAAGTGATAATCATAGATTTTGCAGTTTATTCTAAGTCTATTTTAAGAGAGGGGAGCTTTACCATTTCCCCACTAACAGTGGAGGTTGTTGTGGGTTTCATTTTTATTACTTTACTTTCTGTGTGGTTAAGAGTATTTAGTCTGGGGCTGGGAAGGTGGCGCTAGAGGTAAGGTGTCTGCCTTGCAAGCGCTAGCGTAGGACGGACCACGGTTCGATCCCCCGGTGTCCCATATGGTCCCCCCAAGCCAGAGGTGATTTCTGAGCGCATAGCCAGGAGTAAGCCCTGAGCATCAAACGGGTGTGGCCCAAAAACAAAACAAAAAAAAGAGTATTTAGTCTGATGGTCAAAAACTTGATTTATTGGGAGATTAATGTATTTAAGGCATTTGACTTAAGATAAAAATATCATTTGCATATAATGGAAGAAAACGTTCTTTAAAATTATTGGTGAAGGATCAGTTATATATAATTATGAAAAAAGAAAAATAGCAATGAATTTATATATATTATACATATATATGTATATTTCAAGGAAGACCAGGGAATAGCTCAAATGGGAGGAGTACATGCTTTACATATGGTGGGCCTGGGTTGCATGCCTTACATTCCATAGATTCCCAGAGCTCTGTTAGGAGTAATTCTCAAGCACTGATGGCTGTAATCCTTCTGAAATATTTCAAGAAACAATATACCAAAAGATGTAGAAGATTAAATTGTAAAGCTTCCCATAAAGACTTAGAAATTCATCAGCTTAGTTTAGGTGGGAACAAAGAATTTATAAGCAGAGCACATAACAGCACCAGTCATAAGGCCTCCCTTTTTATCAAGATCACCTATCAAAGAGAAAAGCCAAGATGCTTACTGTAGTGAGATATTTATGATACATATATCCAATAATGCATTTGAATCTAGATATAAAAATAGTTGCCCAAATCTGTATCAAAAAGTCAAATAATGTTCAATGATTTGAAGAGGTCATTTACAAAGATTTCCAAAATGGCCAACACACATGATATCACTAACTAGAAAATAACATAACAGAAAAAGCCCCTTGCTGGTGAGGAAGGAAAATAAATGGGTTCTCATGTATTATGACTGTAGGTCTCAGATTACACCATGTAAACCCAAATTCCTGCACTCAAGCACTGTGTCTTTTTTCCAAAGACTCTCTAGAGTCTCAAGAATATTGTCGGCGAATGTCACAATGCAGAGGGACCAGAGAATAAACTCTTTTTAGTAACTTACAAATGAAATATTGACTAGAGAGGTATATAAATAAATAAATATTCTTTCTTCCTGGATTACTGAAGTGTGTTCTCTGACTTCTAGAAGTCCTTCGTAGTGCTGAGGTTTTGCTCACATTAAGCTTGGTTGAGAGTTCCTGATAGGTTCCTACCATTTCCTCCTTTCAATTCCCTATTCTCAATCATGATGGTCTGAGGGCCAGAGCCCCACCCTTACACTTAAATTTTCTTTTCAGAGTATAGATCTAAAATATAAAAATTTGTCCCTTCCCTCCCTCCCCCCCAAAAGAAAAAACTATATAAAAATCCAAGTTGAGCTATGTTCTATGCCAACAAAAAGAGAAATTTAGAATAAACACTTGGAGAGAGTTCTTAATCTGGAAAGAAAGGTCTTGGAGCTAGCAAGAGTTACTATTGCTTGCAAATTATTATAGGTTAATTAGGATAGATTTGTTTAATAATTAGATGGAGCAATAGACTGATTAGGATAGATGACTGCAGCGAGACAGTATACCACAGCGACACACCCCATCATTATTTTCAATGTGAAAAAGGGCATTTGTCACCCATACAGACATAGATTAGATCCTGGCATCAGGAATTGTGTTAGAAACTCTATGTAGTTTATCTCAATTATTATCCTTATTCCATGGATAAGGACATTGAAAATTATAGTTTCAAGACCGCACTGCTATTTCGGGATGAATTAGGCCATGTCTGGCCCCTCTGACTCTGAAGGAACAGATGAAGAATTGGGAGGAGGCTGGTTGCCAGGTGACTAGGGACATTGCGGAGTAATCCAGGAGGAAGGGGGGACAGCAAGCAACTAGAGCAAAGAAGGTGTATTTTAGAGAAATTAGCTGGGAGACGAAGCCGACATGTCGTGCTGATCAATTAAACCCAGAGGTGGAAGAAGAGGGATTCTTTTTTGTCTCTGATGTGGAGAGATAATTACTTTTACTGAGGTCACGTTCAATCATTCTTTACTCTTGTAATGGGGTCCCCCTGGTGGTCAAATAAAACCAAAGCTAGATTCCCTTCTATGTGTGCAAACTAAGTGGCAACTAGACCGAATTACAAGCCTGGGGACCAAGGATTCTCTTCTTTTTTTTTTTTATTTTGGGTCACACCCGACGGTGCCCAGAGGTTACTCCTGCTCTGTGCTCATAAATCACTCCTGGCTGACTCGGGGGACCATATGTGATGCTGAATATTTGGATATTTGCTGCATGCAAGGCAAACTCCCTACCAGCTGTGCTATCACTCTGGCCCCTCTGGCTTCTCCCTTTATATGTGGCAAAGAGCGCATCTAAAAACAGCTAAAGTATGAAAAGGGGAAAGGGGTGAAGGTGTTCAAAGGACACATGCTTCCGGTCAGTCTCAGGGCTAGATTCTTTGTGAACTTGTTAATAAAAGAAGGAGCTCCCCAGGAACAATTAGTGTAACCAAATAGGGAAGTGTATTCAAATATCCCAACCCCAGGAGAAAAAATATTTGCTGTATGTATTGTACCTTTATGCTTTGGTTATAGCCTTGGAAACAAACAGGAGGAACTTCCTAAATCAGATAGAGTCTGCACCCATCTGACTCACCAATCAAGAGGAGATGTTGCCATTCTGAGCCTTTAGCACATTCCTGGTTATGCATAAATATCCTGCTTGTTATTAAATACCTAAAGAGTGCAACCTTTAGTTAAGGCCAACAGCTACTCAAAGAGCTGAGAAAAGAGCCCTGGCTTAGTGGCATTTAGGGATTCCTCTTTCACAAGTCCCTGGAGATCAGGGTTTAAGGTATAAAAGCTCTGAGAATTCTCCTCAAGCCACAGCAGTCCTTGTTTCTTTCTCCCAGGAGTGCTAGATGCATGCGTATTCATGGGTCTTATCCATCTGTAAGCTTTTGTAAGCTCCTAATGAAAACAACTGTATTTTCCTGGCTTAATTGCGCATTATTGAGTGTTCTGTCTCTCGTGCTATAAATGTACAGTAATGAGAAATAGTCTGGCCAGCAGGGACCACCAGCCTCCTAGGTGAATAGCAAATCAGCTGTTTTATTGATGTGCTCAGAGAGTACATCTTAAAGGTCAAAACCCACCCTTAAAAGCACTGTAGAAAAGGCCTCTTTATTGTACCCCACACAGATTTGTGTCATCTTGGATAGCAGAAGGGTTTGAGAAGATGGATTATTTGTGATGAATTGGTAATGATGAGAAAAAGAGTGAAGTTTCCCTAGTGCATATTTTTTTGCTCCCCCATATAATTTCCAATCAAAGCTATCTGTTTTCGTTAGTTTCTTTGATTTTAAAGGTCTGTATTGTAGAGGCCTACCAATTGGTACCTTGAACTATTTTTTTTTTTTGGATATGTAGCTGCAAATTGCCAGATGTGGTATGGATGGAAGTGTGTAGGATAAAACTTATGTACAAATAAATCTGCTTTCCATGTATTTTTGTCATCCTCCAACCAAAGAACTTATTAAGTGGGGAACAGGGACCAAAGTCAGTATTCCTCCATATTGATTATCTGGAATCAATTATTCTCTTCAGCTTTCTATAATTTTGGTGATAATGATGTGGCTTCTGCCTCAGACTAGCCAAGTTCACGGTAAAAGGGATGGGGAAGTCATTTTTCTGGTAGTACAGCACACAGCTGAATGATGCCAGAGCACAGGAGTGTGGAAAGTCTCTTCTGCTTGTCTGGTTCTAGGAACTGTCAGTTCTCTGGCCTGGAGGCGCAGAATGGAGAATTTCCAGAATATTGTTACCTAACAGTTGAGACATGCTTCAAGAATTAAGAAAGTAAAAAAAAGTATAGTATTCTAAGCAATTATTAAGAATAACTTGGGGCCGGTGAGATAGCATGGAGGTAAGGCATTTGCCTTTCATGCAGAAGGATGATGGTTTGAATTCCGGCATCCCATATGGTCCCCCATGCCTGCCAGGGGCGATTTCTGAGCGTAGAACCAGAAGTGACCCCTGAGCGCTGCCTTGTATGACCCAAAAAGACAAAAGATAAAATAAAATAAAGAATAACTTAATGCAAATCTTTGACATTGATCATTTAATAGCTATGTATTTTGTCAACTATTTTGTGTTTGAACTATTTATTTTTATATCACTCCAGTTTAGCTTTGTAATTCCTTAAACTTTTACATGCCCCATTACATTTTCTTTTCGGCAACATTTTGGTCAAATTACAAATGTCCTGTAGAAGGATTGTAGTAATGACATCTACAAAAATGTTTATAAATATTTTATAAACATAAATAACTTAGCCCAGACCGTTCCTGAGCTAATGAGTCTGCAATTTATAATGAAGAAATAGATACAATAGTGTGTTTGTGTGAATTGAGGTTCTTAATTTATTTTTTAGACTTGCATGTTTACTTCATGAATTGAATTGTAGTCCTTGATCAGAGAGTTATCTAAACTAATATCATTCTTTTTCTCTTGCACTTCAGTGTCTGACTCAAAACCATTTCCATCCTAACTTACCATGATGGTCATACACATAAAAAGCAAAGTCAAAAGCTTTATCTCTTACCTAACCTGTTCCATGTGCCATGTTCTGTCCAGGTAACCATTCCAACCCAAACCATGAATTTTTATCAGAAATGTTGAGTTGGGGGAAACTGTAGTTGCCTCAAGGTTTTGTGAGTGGACCTTACCTTCCTGTATCCCCAGAACTGGTTACCCTTCATGCCATGGCAGTCATAGAGAGTGACAGGGCTGTTGTGAGAGATGGCATCAAAGCAGAACTTCCGAGTGTGCAGTGGCTCACCAGGCCGGATATCTTCTCTCCATCCAAATGTGAAGAGCTACCAAGGCAACAAGAGCACAAAAACGATAGTGAGTTTACACAGAGAGAGTTAGCAGCAGGCCCTAGTGTGTCATGGAACAATGCGTTGGGATTTACAGGAAAGAACTGGGTCTTGAAATCACTGATGTTGAAAAAGGTGCATGTTGGGGCCGGAGAGATAGCATGGAGGTAAGGCATTTGCCTTTCATGCAGAAGGTCATTGGTTCGAATCCGAGCATCCCATATGGTCCCCCAAGCCTGCTAGGAGCGATTTCTGAGCATGGAGTCAGGAGTAACCCCTGAACGCTGCCGGCTGTGACCCAAAAACCAAAACCAAAACCAAACAAAACAAAAAAACAAAAAACAGAAAACGGTGCATGTCATAGGGGCAACAACAACTGCAACAGAGTAGTCAGAAACCAACAATGAGAGTTTCTGTTAGATCCAGGAAAAATATAAGAGGGAAGAATGAAGTTTGGGAGAGACTTGGGTGCAGTGGCACTATATGTGGTTCCCCAGAAAACCAGGAGTGACCCCTCTGCACAGAGCCAGGAGTAAATCCCAGCACAACTTGGTGTGGCCCCAATTCTTCTCTCGCATCCACAAAGTAGAGAAAGGATGCACCTCTTTAAGGAAGTCTTTAGGTTCATTTAGATAAAATCTTGGGTCAAATTCCACACAGCTTAAATGAGCAGATTAATTGAAAGAAGAGGATACTAATAACTTGAAATATTTAATTTGGATTTCCAGGGCGGGATTCAGAACATAAAAACCGGCCGGCAGACTGCTGCAGAAGCTGGATTCCCTGCTTGGGACATCAGGCGGGGAAAAGACACGAATCTAAGCCTGCGCAGAGGGGCCCAACTGTGAGTGTGAACTGTAAATATCTGTCTACTGTCCTCTTGTGTGAAACTCTTGGGAGTGGAGCAAAAGAGGCTCCAGAAATCTGCTCTCCCTATCCCGGAGGCCATTTCCAGGGCGGGATTCAGAACATAAAAACCAGCCGGCAGACTGCTGCAGAAGCTGGATTCCCTGCTTGGGACATCAGGCGGGGAAAAGACACGAATCTAAGCCTGCGCAGAGGGGCCCAACTGTGAGTGTGAACTGTAAATATCTGTCTACTGTCCTCTTGTGTGAAACTCTTGGGATTGGAGCAAAAGAGGCTCCATCAGAGCCGCTACGCGGCCGTGCGCTCCTTCTAAGAAAAGAACACCATTGCAACAATAAGAAAAAATCACAATAAGAACTGTGCTATATCAGAGAAGCAAGCATTTCTCTCTGGACTGTCTTCTCTGTTGCATGCTCGGGCCTAAGATTTGACCCAGTGTGAGGCTTCATCCACGGAGGACTCCCCTCCCTTAGAGGCAAGCCAGCCCATCCAGAAAGGGAGGAGCCAGAGGAGTGTGCTGCCTACATCATATAGACAATGAATACCACCACAACACGTAGAAAAACCCACAATACAAGTGTGACAATGGGGAAACAACGCAGGCCAGCATCAGACATAGAGAATGAAGATGACAATTCTGAGGACCAGATAATGACTGAACAACTAATCAACCTCTCAGATAAGGACTTTAGACTAGCAATATGGAAGGTGCTCAACAGACTCCAAGAAACCATGGATCGAGTTGAACAGAACACTAATAAGAACCAAGAAAAGATGAAGGCAGAAATGACAAAACTCCAAACTGAAATAACATGTCAACTAACAGGACTGAAAAAGTCAGTAAACGAAGTGAATGACAAAATGGATAAGCTCTGGGACAGGGTATCAGAAGCTGAGAATAGACTTGGTGCTGTGGAAGATGAGATACATAACAATTCCATACAGCAGGAGAGATTGGACAAAAAACTTAAAGCAAATGAGCAGACAACGGAAAAATTAGTCAAAGAATGGGAACAGATGAAAATAGAAGTCTATGATAAGATCAACAGAAACAACTTAAGAATCATTGGCGTCCCAGAGACCCAGGAAGAAAATTCCCAGGAAGAATCAATGGTCAAGAACATCATTAAAGAGAAACTTCCAGAGCTAAAGAATATAGGTGATCAAATCCTGCATGCTCGAAGAGTACCAACCAAAAGAGACCCCAGAAAAACCACCCCAAGACACATCCTAGTCACAATGACAAATCCCACAGATAGAGACAGAATTCTGAAAACAGCAAGATCAAAAGGGGAAATTACATTCAAGCAAGCATCCTTGAGATTTACAGCAGACCTGTCACCACAAACACTCAATGCCAGAAAGCAGTGGTGGGATATTGTGACAAGACTGAATGAAATGAATGCTTCACCCAGAATACTATACCCAGCAAAACTCACTTTCCGGTTTGACGGAAGAATACATGGTTTCACTGACAAAAAGCAGCTCAGAAACTTTACAGACACAAAACCAGTCTTAAGAGAAAAACTGAAAGACCTAATTTAAGACAAGACTAACCAAAAGACACCAAATTTCGATATAAAGATGGCATTAAATCCCAGGACAATTCTTTCTCTCAACGTCAATGGTCTAAATGCACCAGTCAAGAGACACAGAGTGGCTAAATGGATCAAAAAACTCAATCCAACCTTCTGCTGCCTACAAGAAACACACCTGAATAGTCAGAACAAACATAGACTCAAAATAAAAGGCTGGAGAAAAATCATCCAAGCAAACAACACCCATAAAAAAGCTGGAGTGGCCATACTAATATCAGATAATGCAAACTTTATACTCAGGAAGGTTGTAAGGGACAAAGATGGACATTTTATATTAATCAAGGGGTATATAGAGCAGGAAGAATTCACTCTCCTAAACATATATGCACCAAATGAGGGGCCAGCAAAATATTTAATACAACTGTTGACAAATCTGAAAAATAATATCAATAACAACACAATAATTGTGGGGGACCTTAACACGGCTTTGTCAACACTGGATAGGTCAACCAGACTGAAACCCAACAAGAATATACTAGACCTGAGGAGAGAAATGGAAGAAAGAGGCCTAGAGGATATATATAGGACACTCCACCCCCAGAAACCTGGATACACATTCTTCTCCAATGTACATTGGACATTCTCCAGGATAGACTACATGCTGGCACATAAAACATATCTCCATAATATCAAGAGGATAGAAATTTTGCAGACTACCTTTGCTGACCACAAGGCTCTGAAATTATTTGTGAATTCCAAAGGGACTCAGAAGAAAAACATTAACACCTGGAAGTTAAACAGCCTCATACTCAATAACCAGTGGGTCCGAGATGAAATCAAGGAGGAAATCAAAAGGTTCCTGGAAACAAATGACAATAAAGACACAAACTCTCAGAACTTATGGGACACAGCAAAAGCAGTACTGAGAGGAAAATTTTTAGCTTTGCAAGCACACATCAGGAAGGAAGAAGGAGCTTACCTGAGTAGCTTAATGATACAGCTAATAGAACTAGAAAGTGCTCAACAAAAGGACCCAAAAATAGGAAGACAGAAGGAAATAACAAAGCTGAGAGCAGAAATCAATGAAGTGGAAACCCAAAAAACAATCCGAAAGATCAACGAAAGCAGAAGTTGGTTCTTTGAAAAAATAAACAAGATTGATAGACCACTGGCAAACCTAACAAAGAAAGAGAGAGAGAGAAACTTGATAACTCGTATTAGGAATGAAAAAGGAGAGATCACTACTGATATGACAGAGATTCAAAGGGTAATCAGAAACTACTTTGAGAAACTCTACGCCACTAAAAATGAGAACCTGGAAGAAATGGATAAATTCTTGGACTCTTATAATCTTCCACGGTTGAAGGAAGAGGATGTAGCATATCTAAACACCCCCATCACCATTGATGAAATCAAAACGGTAATCAAAGGTCTGCTGAAAAACAAAAGCCCAGGCCCAGATGGATTCACTAATGAATTCTTTCAAACTTTCCAAGAGGAACTACTACCAATCCTGGCAAGACTCTTTCATGAAATTGAACAAACGGAAACACTTCCAAATAGCTTTTATGAAGCCAACATCACCTTGATACCTAAACCAGACAGAGATGCTACAAAAAAAGAAAATTACAGACCAATATCGCTGATGAATGCAGATGCAAAGATCTTCAACAAAATCCTGGCAAATAGGATTCAATGCCTCATTAAGAAGATCATCCACTACGATCAAGTAGGTTTCATCCCAGGAATGCAAGGCTGGTTTAACATCCGTAAATCCATCAACATCATACACAACATCAATAACAAGAAAAATAAAAACCACATGATCATATCAATAGATGCAGAGAAAGCATTTGATAAGGTCCAACACCCATTCTTGATCAAAACTCTCAGCAAGATGGGAATGGAAGGAACCTTTCTCAATCTAGTTGAAGCCATCTACCACAAGCCAATGGCAAATATTATCCTCAATGGAGAAAAACTAAAAGCCTTCCCTCTAAATTCTGGTACAACAAGGCTGTCCTCTCTCACCACTCCTATTCAACATAGCACTGGAAGTACTTGCTATAGCGATTAGGCAAGAAAAAGATATCAAGGGAATTCAGATAGGAAAGGAAGAAGTCAAGCTCTCACTGTTTGCAGATGACATGATACTCTACTTAGAAAACCCTAAAGACTCCACCAAAAAGCTTCTAGAAACAATAGACTCATATAGCAAGGTGGCAGGCTACAAAATTAACACACAAAAATCAATGGCCTTTCTATACACCAATAGCAATAAGGAAGAAATGGACATTAAGAAAACAATCCCATTCACAATAGTGCCACACAAACTCAAATATCTTGGAATCAACTTGACTAAAAATGTGAAGGACCTATACAAAGAAAACTATAAACCTCTGCTCCAAGAAATAAGAGAGGACACGCGGAAATGGAAACGCATACCCTGCTCGTGGATTGGCAGGATTAACATCATCAAAATGGCAATACTCCCCAAGGCATTATACAGATTTAATGCTATCCCTCTAAAGATACCCATGACATTCTTCAAAGAAGTGGATCAGGCACTTTTGAAATTCATTTGGAACAATAAACACCCTCGAATAGCTAAAGCAATCATTGGGAAAAAGAATATGGGAGGAATTACTTTCCCCAACTTTAAACTGTACTACAAAGCAATAGTTATCAAAACAGCATGGTATTGGAATAAGGACAGGCCCTCAGACCAGTGGAATAGACTTGAATACTCAGAAAATGTTCCCCAGACATACAACCACCTAATTTTCGATAAAGGAGCAGGAAACCCTAAATGGAGCAGGGAAAGCCTCTTCAACAAGTGGTGTTGGCACAATTGGATAGCCGCTTGCAAAAAATTGAACGTAGACCCCCAGCTATCATCATGCACGAAGGTAAAATCCAAATGGATTAAAGACCTCGATATCAGCCCCAAAACCATAAGATATATAGAACAGCACATAGGCAAGACACTCCAGGACATTACAGGCATCTTCAAGGAGGAAACTGCACTCTCCAAGCAAGTGAAAGCAGAGATTAACAGATGGGAATATATTAAGCTGAGAAGTTTCTGCACCTCAAAGGAAATAGTGCCCAGGATACAAGAGCCACCCACTGAGTGGGAGAAACTATTCACCCAATACCCATCAGATAAGGGGCTAATCTCCAAAATATACAAGGCACTGACAGAACTTTACAAGAAAAAAACATCTAATCCCATCAAAAAATGGGAAGAAATGAACAGACACTTTGACAAAGAAGAAATACAAATGGCCAAGAGACACATGAAAAAATGCTCCACATCACTAATCATCAGGGAGATGCAAATCAAAACAACGATGAGATACCACCTCACACCACAGAGAATGGCAAACATCACAAAGAACGAGAACAAACAGTGTTGGCGGGGATGTGGAGAGAAAGGAACTCTTATCCACTGCTGGTGGGAATGCCGTCTAGTTCAACCTTTATGGAAAGCGATATGGAGATTCCTTCAAAAACTGGAAATCGAGCTCCCATATGATCCAGCTATACCACTCCTAGGAATATACCCTAGGAACACAAAAATACAGTACAAAAACCCCTTCCTTACACCTATATTCATTGCAGCACTATTTACCATAGCAAGACTCTGGAAACAACCAAGATGCTTTTCAACAGATGAATGGCTAAAGAAACTGTGGTACATATACACAATGGAATATTATGCAGCTGTCAGGAGAGATGAAGTCATGAAATTTTCCTATACATGGATGTATACGGAATCTATTATGCTGAGTGAAATAAGTCAGAGAGAGAGAGAGAAAAACGCAGAATGGTCTCACTCATCTATGGGTTTTAAGAGAAATGAAAGACATTCTTGCAATAATAATTTCCAGACACAAAAGTGAAAAGAGCTGGATGTTCCAGCTCACCATAGGAAGCTCACCACAAAGAGTGATGAGTTTAGTTAGAGAAATAACTACATTTTGAATTTTCCTTATAATGAGAATGTATGAGGGAAATGGAGAGCCTGTTTAGAGTACAGGCGGGGGTTGGGTGGGTAGGAGGGAGACTTGGACATTGGTGATGGGAATGTTGCACTGGTGATGGGTGGTGTTCTTTACATGACTGAAACCCAAAAACAATCATGTATGTAATCAAGGTGTTTAAATAAAAAAATAAAAATAAAAAAAAATATATTCTCAGACAAAAAAAAAAAGAAATATTTAATTTGGGCCAGAGAGATATGTAGATATTAGAGAGCCTGATTTACTGGTGCCATTACTCCTGTCCTGTACAGACTAGGTGACCCATAGACATGAGTGCAGGTGTAGCCTCTGAACCTCATCCAATCCCACACCCCTTAAAACTGCAATTTAAATGCAAGTTGAGTTTAATGGTAGATTCAATAGATTGTTTATCATTTTGTATATATCAGTAGTTTAAATTTTTTCTCTTAGGCTGCTGAGATGCTTTCTAATGTCATTTGTTCTTTCCTAATCTCCATGTCAACCCAATATGACATTAAACCTCTCATGCATTAAGTTCGCATTCTTGTTAAACAGAACAGGCTGCTCTGGTGAAAGTATTTTTATTGTTTGATGTAGGTGCATTTTTGGTGATAGGCATAGTTTGCCCCCTACTCGCAGGCTCTTCTTTTCATAAGACTATTTAGATCTTTCTCAATGCAGGATCATACATATCATGATCCTATGTTCTCCCAACACCAGCTACACCTCCAAACCCTCAGTTTCAGTGGCTATTGATGTCTCTCCTTTCTTCTTTTGAGTGACACTTTCAAATAGATGCAGAGGACCAAAGAGCAAGGATAGTAGATAAGAAAGCTGTCTGGCACATAGTTCAGTTCACTCACCTTCCACACCTGGCAGAAACAAGATCACTGTTGGGTGTGTCCCCCAAACCAAACAACAATAGCTGCAAGAAAATATGCAATTCCCAGTTCTTAGTTTTTGTAGTAAATGTAATAGTGTGTGTGTGTGTGTGTGTGTGTGTGTGTGTGTGTGTGTTTGATGTGTAGTGGGTCTCTTGTTGTCTACCCGGATATGAATAATGTCAGGACACTTGGTATCTATTTTCCTCTTGACAACAGACCAGGAAGAGGGCTGACAATAGTGTTCTCTCTGTGGGTCGTTACATTTTATTGCTTTGCTTGGTGATTGGTTAGCAGAAAGCAGAGCTAGTACATCTTCCTCCTGGCACTTTGTACCCTGTGGAGTTATGCTCAGTGGCTGGGAGGGAGTGACGGAAGGAAGGCTGCATCCTAGTAACTTTGGGAACCCTCCCCAGTATCCATTTCCTTCCCGGCCTGTTGCCCAGCTGCTCGCAGGCTCCTAGAAGGGCACATTTCTCTGCTTCTTCCGCAGGACCCAGGCCGGCTGTCTGCAAGGCTTCCTGCACTCAGAGAACATGGCAACAAGATCTCTGTTCTCCCCCCACCCCCATCACTAGAGGTCTCTTTGTTGCTTCCCTTTCTGTACACACCTACTATGGTCTTGAAGAATATCTTTGAGACCTTCCTCTTTTACTGGGCTCTTTTTTTTTCTGTTTTGCACCCTAAAGAAAACAGAAAGTCAGTGCACTCTGGCTCTATACTCTCTCACAGCTGAAAGCAGGCGCTGGGAATAGGACCCACATCCGGGCTCTGTCCAGAGAAGTCAGAGTCTCCTCAAGATGCACCCAAGGATGCCCATGGTGCCTGGAAACTATTCTTTCACTAGTGCTGAGTTTTTGCCATTTTGTGGGGTATCTGTGGATGGTGGATAATTTTACTCCATTAATTGCTCTTTTTTGGGGGTGTTCTGTATTGGGAGTGTGAGGGTGCTCTCAAACAGTGCTCAGGAGGCCTGTGGTCCCCTTCTGGAGATACTCAGCCAATCAGGTCAGGGTTCCTTCCATGACAGAGCGGAAGCTTATGTGCTACTCATGATCTGTAGGGCCAAAGGAGACTAGGTCACCAGTCCTGGGGCATCCAGGGTTGATGGTCTTGGATGCTTGGGGCATTTGCACACAGGGCCTATCTTGGGTCGTGGGCTACCTCAGGTCCCTTTGATGATTTTGCATGAAGAAGAATACCTATATCTTTCATTCCTCATTACTTTTATTTTTTTTGCTCATCCAAGAACTTTAATAGAAATGTTAAAATCGAATGGGTTCCTATTTTTGTCATTAACACATGGACTAAAACACAGTTTCTTATAGTTAACACAAGGCTGCATGCCAGACTTTAACCTCTAAATTAATATATGGTGATTTTTAAAAAACATCCTTTCAACATCTGTTAGTGTCTCCACAACTGGATTTTTTTTTTTTTTTTTTTTTTGGCCACATCTGATAGTGCTCAGGGATTAGTTTTGGCTATGTGCTCAGAAATTACTCCTGGAAGTTATGGAAACTCCATGAAATTTCAGGGATTGAACCCAGGTCATCCGCGTGCAAGACAAGCACCGTAAGCACTATACTATTGCTCTGGCCCCTACAGATGGATTTTCAGTGCCTGGAGACTTGTCTTCTGCTTCTGCAGTTGTCTGCTTATCTAGTGCTGCCCTCTGGTGTCTATTTCCTGAATTACATGCCATATAGTTTATTAATTTTTTTTCTGCTTTGTTTTGGATTTTTGCCCTAGGGGGAAAACAATGAACCAATATTTTGCAGTGTATGCAGCAGAGTCAGTTCTGTTGATATTTGTTTTCAGCAGCATTTTTCAATCAGGCATATATTTCATCGCAGAACATTCCAGGGGATAGAAATAGGAAATCAGATTTAGGCATTTCAGTTTACATCCCATCAACCATCTTGGCTGGGTGAAATTCCAGATGGGGTGAGAAGAGAGGGAAGCAAGAATGTAGCTTAATAGTGGACACACTGCTGTTTTTTCCTTAAGTGATATTATTTTAGAAAATTACATTATAAAATAAAGAAACTCTATGTACTAATAGATGTGACACCCATTCTCCCCTTGCCCACTTGGGGGCCTAAAACAGCTGCATTGCAGATGTGAGACTGTGGGTACAAGCTCCCACATACTGTATGATCTGTGACTCTGACTAGAGTCACAATTGATATTTTTACGCTCCTTTATTTTATTTTATTTTATTTTTGTGTAACAAGATTGCTTTTATCGACACTTAAGAATATGTGTGGGGAGAAAGAGAGGAACTACTAATCAAGAGAAAACACGAGCATCTCCAGAGTGGAAAAAACAAAGCAGCACCTGATATAGGTGTTTTAGGAAGAACAGACTGCAAGAGTAAACCTTCTTCTCCCTCTCTCTCATAATTTCTTTATTTAAGCATTGTGATTAGAGAAATGCTCATGTTGGGTTTCAGTCATCAAAGTACACCACCCTTCACCAGTGAGACTTTCCCGCCCCATTTCCCTCCTCCTTCACCTCTGCCTGTCTTCAGGATAGACATTCTATTTCTCTCTCTCCGTATCATTATCATGGAAGTTGTCAGTGCTCTAACTGCACTCACCACTTTTGGTGGTAAGTTTCATGTCATGGGCTGCTACTTCCAGCCTACATCTCTATTATCTCTGGGTATTTTTATCATGCTGTCTTTTACTTTTTTTTTTAAAACCCATAAATGAGTGAGATTACTTTGTGTCTATCTATCTCTCTGACTCATTTCACTCAGCATAATAAATAGTTTCCATGTCCATCCATGTACAGGAAAATTTCATGACTTCATTTTTCCTAATGGCTGCATAGTATTCCATTGTGTATATGTACCACAGTTTCTTTAGCCACTCATCTGTTGTTGGGCATCTGGGTTATTTTTAGATTCTGGCGATTGTAAATAGCACTACAAGCTCCCTTCTCATTATTATGTTTATTTAATTTTGGTCACAACAGGTGTGTTCAGGGCTTACTCCTGGCTCTGTGCATAGGGCTAACATCTGATGGGCTTGGGGGTCCTTATGGGATGCCCTGGATTGAGCCTGGTATGATCATATGCAAAGATAAGTGTTCTACCTGCTGTCCTATTGCTCTAGCTCCTTTTCCCTTATTTTTTTGTTTTGTTTGGCATTACTCCTGGCTCTGTGATTAGGAATTACACCTGGTGGTAACTGGAGAAACCAATTGGAATATTGGTGATCAATCCCCGATAGGCCCCATGCAAGGCAAAAACCTTCCTGGCTGTTCCATTTCTCTAGCCCTAATGTCTCATTTTTTTAAATAATAATTTTTTTATTTAAGCACCACGGTTAAAAATATGTTTATAGTTAAGTTTCAGCCATCGGTGTACAGTTTCCATTTTTTTTCAGAATACTTCAATACATGATATCTGCTCTGAGGAGAAAGAGAAAGGGTAAATGATTCCCTTCAGCACAGAGCTGGTTAGTGAGCGATTAGAATCTTACTCATATTCCAATACCCTATAGAAATTCTCAGTGACTATCACAGCACTACTCCCTCCCATGGCTCCCCATGGGGGAGAGACATCCCACCTGCTCATGAGACCATGTCCTTTCCGAGCCGTCCTTGACACAGATGTCCAGCCTCAGTTCCGTCCCAGTGGCCCCATGTTTGCTGTCGATACACAGGTTGGCTGCCACATTGCGAATCTATGGAAAAATAAAGGTAGTAAGATTGGGAGCATCTTTTTCCCCTCTTGTTCTACTCCTGGATTTGGATATGCTGCTCTATGTTTGGTTACTGTATTATTTTACAATAATACATGTTTTGAACGAGACCTTCAACAGACATGCAACTTCTAGAAAACCATCAGTAAACTCAATAGAACATAGCTTACAAAATTCTGTTGACCAGGAGATGATCAAATAGCAAAACTACAGCTAGCTGTGTAAAAGATGCATGGAAAAACATAGGGTTAATGCATCTGTACTAAGAATTGATCAGCTGGGATGGAGATCAGATCTCAAGCAAGAGGAGGTGGATGCAGAGTGTGGAATTGATCAGCTGGGATGGAGATCAGATCTCATGCAAGAGGAGGTGGGTGCAGAGTGTAGTGGAAGAGGGGGCTGATAAGCACCCCAAAGTTCTCTACTACTCATGGAGACCTTAATTTCATGTTCACAATGATGATCTAAGTCTTCTGCTATCAACATTTAGCGATTCTCCTGAATGAAAATCACTTCCCTTGAGTTGTGGCATAAAGAGAAAAAATAGTATTATTGGAGTGATCCTGTCACACAAGAATATTTCCTATGTAAAACCTGAAGCTTGAAATATTTCAGAATGAGAAAAAATGGTCCCACATTGTGGTCTTGGACACTGCCTATGAACACTGGCATCAGATACTGAGTAGTTAGGGCTGGGAAAAAGTAGATGGTAAAAAGTTTTGATACCAAGAGAGAGCAGTAAGTTTGGATAAAGACAAGCCCTTGTCACATCTTCCTGCTTGAAGATTTTATTACATTGGTTGGCATGAGAACCACATGCTATAGAAGAGATGGATATCATTTATAGTTGACTGCTTTTGTCGATAAATAAGCTGTAATCTCTACCTTTTTTATGCATTATGCAATCCTGAATTTTAATAGTCTCCTTACATCTAGTCAATAAAAAAAGGTAAAGTTGGGAATTTCTTAGACAGAAGGCTGCATAAACGGCCCTATTCCAAGGAGGATAGGACAATCAAGCAGAGAAAGCAGATTTCTTTTATGAGATCTACTGGGTGTTTAGAAAGAAATAGAAGTGCTGATGTGCGATGGGTAGAGGCAGTTGGTTACCATTTCACACTCTCTGGGAATAGAATCACTCAGAGGAGAGTGTTGTGGGTGGGGACCAACTTCCTCATTCAGAGAATTTGGCAAAAGCATCAGTTCATCTTCCATGATTTCACCTCTTTCAGTGTCTCTGTCCCATGCCAGGAGAATATGGGATAATAGCCTATCGGTCTCCTGAGCAACGCCAGGGGTGATCCTTGAGCACAGAACCAGTAATAACTCCTGAGCATTACTGGGTATAGCCCCAAAACAAAAATTAAAAAAGAAAAGAAAAGCAACAATTCTGGGATCAAGTTGGCAAAATAGTAAATGGGGCTCAGCATAAAATAATTAAATAGTCTTGTAGACATGTGCTTTTTTTATTTGAGACTATGTTCCATTTTTCACTGTTTTATTTTGTCTTCTGCTTAAATTAAGGTTAAACTCAATGTCCTTCACTTTCCCCAGCCCCTCCCAGCAAAGAGATTGGACCTTTTGTAAAATCATTTCAAAAGGATGCAGGGAGAGCCAAGGTTAAGGGGTTCCTTTTGCTTTCACTGCCTGGAGCCTGCTGCTCTCTGGCAAGCTCCTATTTGATATGCTTATCTGGGCCTTGTGTGGGTTTCTGAGACTCTTTCACTATAACGCTGTCTGACAGGCTCCAGGAGATCTCTCCTTTTATTCTTGGGGCCACTTAATTCCCAGACATGTTCTTCTTGTGGAGCCAGCATCACTGTCTTCCAAAGATGTCTGGTGTGCCCCACTGTTCCTGTCACCTAAGTTTAGGGGCACTCGACCGACAGTGCCAGACGGGGGAGGGCAAAGCATCTGCCTTTTAGATTATTCGTCCTCTTCTACCAAGGGCCATGCTGCTCCCTTTTCCAGGGACTCTGCTCTTGTGAAAGGAAGAAGTTTCAGTGTCTCAGAATAGCTGGAAATGATCACTCTGGACAAGAACTGGGTGCTGAAAGGAGATAAAGTAATAGGCATGATGTTACCTTCAGTAACAGTATTGCCAACCACAGTGTCTAAAAGGAAAAACAAATCAAAGAGAGAGAAGATAGAAAAGAAAAAAGAACCTCAAGGAGAGAGAAGACAGGAGAGGGATAAGAGAAAATAAAAGAAGATAAAGGAGGAGAAGGAGGAGAAAGGAGAAGGGGAAGAAGGAAAAGAAGGAGAAGAGAAGGGGGAGAAGGAGGAGGAGAAGGAAAGGAAGAAGGAGAAGAAGAGGAGAAGGAGAAGAAGAAGGAGAAGGGAAAAGGAGGAGGAGAAGGAAAAGAAGGAGGAGGAGAAGGAAAAGGAGAAGGAGAAGGAGGAGTAGAAGAAGGAAAAGAAGAAGAGGAAGGAGGAGAAGGGGAAGAAGGAAAAAGAAGAGGAAGGAGAAAAAAGAAGAAGAAAGAGGAGGAAGAAAGGGAAGAGGAAGAAGAGGAAGGAGGAGGAAGAAGGAAGAAGAGGAGGAGAAGGAGAAGGGTAAGGAGGAGAAGAGGAAGGAGAAGAGGAAGGAGGAGAAAGAAGAAAAGGAGGTGGAGGAGGAGAAGGAGAGGAGGAAGAAAGGGAGAGGAAGAGAGGAAGGGGTGGAAGAAAGGAAGGGGGAGAAGAGGAAGGAAGAGGAAGAAGGAGGAGGAAGAAGGTCTGCCCTAGAGGAAGGCTCAGGGGAGAGCTGGATGCCTACCCGGGACATTGATGGCAGGAAATGTGCACTGGTGAAGGGTGTTGGGCACTCAATCATGAACAACTTTGTAACTGTGAAAAACAAAGCACCCAGCTGTATTATGAACAACCTTGTAACTCTGCTGTTTAAATAAAGTGATTAAAAAAGCACATTCAGTTTTTCATGGCCACTCTGCAGATGGATCCCTACCCCAGCCTGTCAGAAAAGCCCCATTTTGTTCCTCAATGACATAAGCTCCAGCGAACACTGGCCATCCATGGGAGGAGACCCTGTGCTAAACTCTCACGTTTTTCTAAGTTCTTACTAAGCTGGCATTTGCAGCCATAATGGGATGATCTACTCTGGAGCCAACTTTCAAAAGCGTAATTATCTGCATCTGTGCAAATTACAGTGCCCAGTCATGCCAGAGAGGACGTAGTGAGAGTTCACTCAAGGATGTGGGAGCCACCTGGACCTAAGCTGCCTATCTCTTGCTTCTCTCTCCTCAGGACCCTCATTCACCTCTTCATGTTCTTGACCCCAGCCTGCAGACATGACTTTCTCCAAATCAGAATAACTCAGAGGGGAGCCAAGGCTAATAGATACTCATTCATTACAAAGTTTAAAAAAATGTAAACAAGCACTGAGACTTTGATGGAAGGAGAGATATTGGTGACAGATCCAGCTAGGAAGCAACTCTCCTGAGATTCCCCATCCTACTGGAAACCAAAGAAAAATCAGTGAAGAGAAAAATGTACTCTTATCCATAGTCAAGGGTAAAGCAATTCAGATAGGCATCCCACCCCCAAATTTAGGCTGTTGCAAAAATCCAAAACAGAATAGATCATTTTCAATCCTTAAGATATTTTTTTAAATGTCCAGATTTAGGGTTTGAATATCAAAATATCATGAAGGTTGTTTAGAGGAACTAGAAACCCACTGCAAAGGATTACAAGAGAGGTAATTGTCTAGGACCTGGGATGGGGGTAACTGAAGAAAAAGGGGCAAATGGAGGGCATCCTTATGCATTCAGGACTAGAGAGCTGATTAGGATTAGGATTAGGAAAAGGTCTGGCAGAAAGTGAACGATTTCTTAGGTTTGGAAAAGAATTCAGGTTCAGAATTCTCTGTTTTCTCCTATTCTCCCCCAATGCAGAAGAGTTTTACAAAAGAAGTACAAGACCAGAAGAGAAAAGTATAAATGCCAAGGGCATGAGTAGTGGGGAGGGCAGATAGATAATTCAATTGATTATGGAAGAGAATTTGGCCCCGGTTTAACAATAAGAGAGCAAGGCTTGCTAATCCCTCTTTTAGTGTGAGTTCATTATTCACCAAAGATTGACAAAGTCTCTTCTCTGCACCAGGCATTGTGCTAGCTGCTATGAAAAGATAGAAAAAATAATCTGTCCTCTCCTTTGTGTGGGTACTAAGAAACACTTGAATGGAAGAAGGACTCACAGTGTTCAATATTACTGTTATTTTTTGGGGATGCACACCCAATAATAATAAGGGCTTACTCTTGGCTATAAACACAGGAATCACTTCTGGTGAGCGTGGTGGGGAGGCTTGGAGACATATGGGATGCTGAGGATTGGGCTCAGGTCTGCCATGTGCCATGCAAGTGCCTACCCACTGTACTATCACTTTAGCCGTGATTAACTGGGTTTTATTTGGGTAAATAGCACCAGAATATATCCCTTTAATATACAGAGGTGGGATTTTCAAGGCAAAGACATGTGCAGACTTAGAAAGGTGCCAGCAGTCATGGAGAGAGAAAGGAATAGAGTCAGCAGGTGTGGGAGCTCAGCAGGCACCGAGGTCATTTCTTATAACCTTAATTTCTCTTCTCTTAAAGCTCATCTTATGAATATAGAGCGTGAGACACCACTTCAGTCTGTCTCTATGCTTCTCAGTGAAAAAGACTGTGAGAAGTCCCAGGGCTCATTCTGAGAAAAGAGCAGCTTGGTCCTGTTTTGCAGGAGCCTGAGCTTTGCGATGTGTGAGGGAGGCTCCTCAGTGCCAAGTGGGTACTGAAGAAGAAAGAAGCAGTTCTATGCTAGTGTGCCTGAGACACTCAGCTCAGATATGGAACTTGGAAGAGGCTCAGAAGGGCAGGTAGAACGAGAGCAAGACAGGGAGCAGGTGGAAAGACGCTGTAGCCTGTGGGACCTAAAAGGACACAAGCCTGGAAATGAATTGGACCCCACAGGGCATTTCTGGGGAATGAAGGGCACATCACTGGGTAGGAAGGAGGCTCATGAAATGGGGACAAGAATGCCTCTGAGGGCGCTTGTGAAGACCAGGTACATGTTCAGTATCTGGGACAGCATCTGGGGCTCCCTAGGTGGTCAGAGAGGTTAGCTGTTCTCTGCTAATTTAATTTTTCTGCTGAACCCAGCATGCTAGTGAATCTATGCTATTATACTATGTGGTGTCTCAGAGACTCTTGTCTTGATAGACACCACGTCTGCTCTGGCTGGGGCTTGCACCAGTCTTCTGTGGGAATCACCTGTTAGTGACATAAATGGCTGGTGAGTACCCAGCTCTGGCAGCCGGGTACCTTACACATATCTGTTGCACCACCAATCAATAGCCTTCCCTCAGCTCTTTTCTTCATTCAAGTCTCAAGACAGTGTCTTTAGCATTTTCTCTTGGTTTAAATGAATCCTACTAAAGTATACATAATATGAAGTCTGCTGTTTTAGCCGTGTGTGTGTGTGTGTGTGTGTGTGTGTGTGTGTGTGTGTGTGTGTGACTCCAGGAGTGCTTGGGGGCTACTCCTGGCTCTGTGCTCAGATTCCTAATGATTCTTGCTGTGTTTAGAGGATCAGGTGGGTTTGGATTTCAAACTGGACACATTGCAAGCAACACACACACAGCTCAGTGGGCTATATCTTAACCATTTGAAAGTGTAAAATTCAGTGGCTTCCAATACATTCAAAATTTAGTGTAACCATCACTACATTCTATTTCCAAACATTTTTATTACCTGCAACAGTGAGTCTGTATTAAGTAGTAAACTTCCCACATCCAATCCTGGCAACTTCTGATTTACTGATCCTGTGAATTTATTTGTTCCAACTAGACAGGAGGGACAATGTCATGGTTCTTCTATAGTATCAGGTTTATCTCAGTCCTTTTAATATTGTCAAGTTTTATCCACTTTGCTGCATGAGTCAGAATTTCATTCCTCTTAAGGAGTAATAATGTTCTATTATATGTAGTCATTTATGTATGCATATTCCTAGTTGATCATTTTAAATCAATCATTCACATTTTGTTTATTCACTCATCCATGGACAATATTTCTTTGGATTGTTTTGATCTTTTGACTATTGTGAATAATGGTGCTGTGAATATTGACACATAAATATCTGTGTGCTTGTTTTAAATTATGTTGGCTTAATGACTAGAAGTGGAATTTCTGGTCATTTGGTAATTCTATGTGTAATTTATTTTTAGGAAATGTATAATGGTTTTTTATAGCTCCTGTACCATTTTGTATTTTACCAGGAGTGTGCAATGATTCCAATTTCTTTCTATCCTTAACAATAGATATTGTTTTTGTTATTAAGCATGGTCACCTGAATGGGTTTAAATTGGTGTTTTCTTATGACTTTGATTTGCATTTCTCAATGACTAATTAGGTTAAATATGTGAAAGTCTTGGTTATTTGTCTTTTTTGGGGCAGGATCACAGCCACCAGCACTCAGGGGTAACTACTAGTTCTGCACTTAAAAATCACTCCTGGCAGGCTCAGAGGATTATTTGGGATGCTGGGGATCAAACCCGAGTCAGCTGTGTGCCCTACCTGTTGCATTATAGCTCTGGCCCCTAGACATTTATTTGTCTTTCTTTGGGGAAAATGTATATTTGGGTCTTTTGACCATTTTCCAATTAGAATATTTTGTTAGATTTTGGTTTATATTTTTTGTTATTTTTGAGTCTTAGTAGTTCTTTCTGTCTTCTGGATACTGATATCTTATCAGATATGCTATTTGCAGATAATTTTTACAATCTTGTAGGTTACTTTTCACTTTGTAGATAATGTCATCCCTTCGATTTCTGCCTCATGTTCAATTACATTGTCCTCGCCGGATTGTCTATGTTCAAATGTTCTTTATATATAAGGGCACCCACCACTCATATTGGAGTAGTTATACCTACTAGTATGACATCATCTTAATATAATTAATTATAGAGCCAGAGAGACAATATAGGGATAAGGTGCCTACAGCCTTATGTGTTGCTTGTTGATTAAAAATAATAAAATCCAGGAGTCAGGTGAGGCTGCCCCAGATACAGTATTTTTAACCCCCCAGGCTGACGGGTCTGCTGAAGCAGGTTAGTTGCAGCAGAGAAATAATACACAGCATTCAGAAAAGCTATTCACTGGAGTTAGCTCGCTCTTTTTCCTCACGGTTTTTCTCTGCCATGAGTCTCCTTGCCATCTGCTTTCTTTGCTAAGCTCTCCCTGTCCTGACTATCCCATGCTTCTACTCTCTTTCTGATGACCCCTAGGCAGACTTCTTTTTTTTATTATCCCAAACCCCACCCACTAGGGTGGGGGAAAGGTCCTTGTTATTCAGGTGGGCATTTACATATCAAAAGAAAAGTTTAGAAAAATTGGAAATTTAGGAAAAGGGCCTTTGTTAGGCTTTTACCTAGGTTCACTTTACACTGCTAATTCCAGTTTGATCTCCAGATCACATTTTATTCCCTGAACACTGGGAAACATGAACCTGAGCACAGAGCCAAGAACAAACCCTATTAATAATCAATCTAATTACTGTGAGCATATACCTTTCCTAGCAGCATTTGTTGATCTATTTGGCTTCTCCATTGAACTCTCTTGGCAAAGTATAGGTTTATTTCCAGCTTCCCTGTTCTGCTTTTGTAACAATCACATCTAAGATCTATACCTTTAATGTTTTCCAAGTGTATATCTCAACATTGTTAAATGTAGTTACTAGTCTGTACATTATATCTCAAGAACCCAGCCATCCTATAACTGAAAATTTGTGCACATTGGCCAAGACTTACCTATTTCTCTCATTCATTTAAAAATCCTGGCTTAGATTATGCAAGAATAATCCAATTTCGCATGGTAGAAATTGGACTATGGTGGAGATAGGGCCACACATTTTGATATTTCTGTTCTAAATAATCTTTTTTATAAAAACTATTTCATGCCCCTTCAAGTTAAATTTGTGACTGTGTTTCCGAAACTAATCCAACTTAAGAATAGAAACTTACAGTTTAGGATTATTTGCCAGAAAGTTTGAATTTAACAAATAGATAGGTTGGCAGATTTATATGAAACTTCATATCTATATTTAAACCACATTTTAATGCATTTTAATAAGCAACTTTTTTTTCTGAAAGAAGTAAAGAACAAAGTGCATACCTGCTTAGTACTTCATAATGAATTATTTCATACTTCATACATTTCTTCCTAATGATGCTATTACAGCCACCATTTCACTGAATCTGCAGCACTATCAGACTTTCTTTCCTATTTGTACTTGAGGTTCTGAGAAAGCAAGTGGTTCAGCCAGCAGGTGGCAGGATTCATGCCCATGTCTCTGATCCCTTGACCCCTGTTCTTAAAACCACATCAATTAGTGGCTATAATTAATTAAAAAATGATGAAATTGTGGTCGATAGACTGTGGCCAGTCCTTGAGATTACACAAATGACAAAGTACTAAGAGTTCTTGTCAGCTCTTGGATCTAAATTTGGGCTGCCATCTGGTCTAAATGTGAAGTTGAAGTAAGATTAGAAAGAAAATCACTTCCCTTCTTGGGGATCTTTGGTAAAAACAATCCCCTCCAGGTACTTATTGGAAGGATTTGGAAAAACTAATTGAAAATTAGTTTTCATGTTAATAACTGCATTATTATTATAATAACTATGTTAATAACTGCATTATTCATAATAGCAGAACGTGGAATCAAATTAACCATCTCTCCACAGATGGTTGGATAAAGAAACTATGATGTTTAAGCTCAGTGGATTGTTACTCTGGCATTAAAAAGATTAAATGGAGACAAAATGTGAGACAAAAATCAATGAAACTGGAGGTCATTATGTTGTTAGTTAAGGAAGATAAAGACAATTAGGGGCCGGAAAGATAGTACAGTGGTAAGGCGTTTGCCTTGCATGCGGAAGGATGGTGGTTAGAATCCTGGCATCCCATATGGTCCCCGTGCCTTCCAGGGGCGATTTCTGAGCATAGAGCCAGAAGTAACCCCTGAGCACTGCTGGGTATGACCCAAAAACCAAATATATATATAAAGACAATTATCAGATAGTTTTACTTATATGTGGAACATGAATTACTGGAGCAAATGAACTGGTATACAAAAAAAACTAAGCAAACTCCTAGACTTGGTGAAATGTTTGGTAGAGAAATCTTTTAGTAGAGAAAAAGTAGAGAGAATTACCAGAGGTGTCTTTTTAGTGGCTGGATAACATTGGAACTATGATGATGAGAGTGGAAGCAATGATATATAGAAATATAGATGTAAAGATAAACTCGATTTTCATAATATTGTAAAGCAGTGATATATGTCAATGAAAAACTTCTGATTTTCAGAAAATGGTAGAAGAGTGGTGATGTAAAAAAAGAGATCAATTTGAGGCCGGAGTGATAGCACATCAGTAGGGCATTTGCCTTGCACACGCGACTGACCCAGGACGGACTTGATTTGATCCATCCCATATGGTTTCCCATGCCAGGAGTGATTTCTGAGTGCATAGCCAGGAGTAGCACTGAGCATCACCAGGTGTGGCCCGAAAACAAAACAAACAACAAACAAAAAGAAGATTTCATTATAGTATAGGTAACATGATTACAGCAGTGTAAATGTGTATTGATTATTGATAGTCACTTCACCCCCACCATCACCACAATGGTCAATTACCTACACTGATACTCATTTCTACTTTTATTCTACCTCTTCATTCCCTCAACACTCTCTCACTGCTTTTTAATAATCTGAGTCTTTTAATGCAACATTAAGAATTTGCCATTATTTGATAAAATCTAGGCCTTTACTTTGCCTGTGACTATTCTACAGCTGAGTGAGATAACATGGTATTTGCCATTTTCTTCTGATTTATTTTGCTTAACATGATATCCTCCAGCTCCATCCACATTACAACAAATTCTGTTGTTTTCTTCTCTACAGCTGTCTAGCATTTCATTGTGGAGACATACCACAATTTCTTTAGCCAGTCATCTGCCATTAGATATTTGGATTATTTCCACATTCTGGTTAATGCACTGGGAACTGCAATGAACATGGTTGTGCATACATTTTTTGAATTAATATATTTGTGTTTTGGGGGGGTCAATGCCAAATCTGGGATTGAACCCAAGGCCTCAAACCTTGGAGCCCTGTACTCTACTTTGGAACCATGTACTCTACCTTGGAGCCACATCCAAGCCCTACAGAGATAATTTATCTTGACCTATCCTGACCTATAGTAAGGAGTAGAAAATACTTTCATTGGTATGCAACAGCAAGGTAGTCTTTGCAAAAACAGTTTATAAAATAGTTTAGTCTTTTGAAACCACAGAAGTATAAACAGGACTTCTTTGTTACTGTGATTTTTTCTAAAGTCTACACTTTTCTCCTTATGAATGAATATTGTAATTTCAGAAAGTCAAGAAAGGACATCCCTCATAGGAGCACTGTTGGAATAGAATCCTATCTAGAGAGGAATGGCCAACAGCAAACTTGGCTGGAGAAAAAACTAGGCTACAATGAATCATGTTTTAGTGAAGTGTTCATTGCACAAAAATATGACCTAGCAGTCCCTGGAGATTAGAACTGTTAAAAGTTGTGAGAAGTAGAATAGGAGATAAACAGCTTTGCTGTGCTCTGCTTTCTTCTCTACCTTATCCCAAACTCAGATGAGTCAATGAGAATTGTCCAGGAGGAGAAAGAAAAGCTGACTTTACAGGGAGTGGTTAAGAGGTACAGGAAAAGTGGGACAAAAGGATATCTAGAAACTAGGAAAGACTAAGTGCCAGGAGTTAATAAGAGTTTTCCTGTATTCTGTGCAAAGCAGGAAACAGGAAGACCTGCTCTCCTTCCAATAATATAAACGACACCTGTGTCAGCTGCTTAGACAGCCAAGGCAAGTCCCAGGGGAAACTGGCTTATGTACTAGGAAAGCAGAAGCCTCCATTTTAATGGAGGCTGTGGGAAGAAAGCCCAGAGTGGAATGGAAGCTGAAAATGCATAGCCATCTTTTTTCAGAACTATCACTCAGAAAACAGCACCCAGAAATCTCCTCTCACCCAGTCTCTCTGTGTTGCCAAGCCCCTCTTCATGACTTGACATTTAATATTTCCATAATTTTTTTTCTGGAGTGCTGTTTCATACAAACCAACACTTCTCCCACTCGTCAGGGTCAGCTATGAATTGCCAATACATCAAAGATGTGTTCCCAGTCTACCAAGACCATGAAAGGCTACTTTCAACATTATCTTCAAAGTCAAGGGCAACAGCCACAGGCATAGAAAATCAAGCAACCACTTTTTTTTTTTTAGTACTGGAAAAGTTATTCACCCAATGTGTATTAGGATAAATATAATGCTTTTTTTGAATTCATCTCAGATTGTTAAAAAGTGGCAGGTTTTTTAAAGCTTGTCTAATGCTGAGATGTTAAGCTCTTACACAAAATCCAGGACCATTAGTTAATGAAGACCTGCATTCAAATTATAAGGTTGCTTTTGAGAAGAATGTGATCCTTTGACCTTCGACAAAATTGCAAAAAAATTTTCTAGACATGTGTTAATGTGTTTTTCCCCCCAAGTTTGCTAGAGAAGGAAATTAACTTGTACTCATTCTTGAGTTTAATAGCTATCCATTCTAGGAAGTTCAGGAAAGTTATCTTATTTTTCTGAGCTTTCTGGCATAACTGTCATCACTGCTACACAAATTCAGCATGTTATAAGAAGAGGCTTCATTCTTTAAAGGAGAAAAAGGTAATTACATCAAATTATTTGGGATACCAAAATTTTGTATAATAATTCGAAAATGCCATATTTTTTAGTGTATAAGAAGACTGGACATATAAGACGATCCCCTACTTTTCCTGTAAAAATATAGGGTTTGGGCTATATTTGCCATATAAAACTACCTCTCTTTTAATGCACACCAAATGGAAATTAAAAAACATAAGAGAAAGAGTAGAACCCTCAAAGGTTAACAGTATATGCTTAATAAAGCAATACTTTGGAGTGCCAACAATTATTTTACATTTGTCATTTTAGTGAGTGACTGTGATTTTTAATTGTAATCTACATTGAGATCAGGGAGAGGGGGCTCTTCAAGAGCAGCTGGCTGGGGTGCAGTGATTAATAGGGTAGCTAGAGGGAGACAGAGTGCTTCCACTGTGTCCCATAAAAGCTGAATAGAGAGAGGACTGAGCACCAGAAAACCGCATACCAACTATGACACCAAGCGGCTGAATGGGATGCAGCGTTGGGTAACTAAGTTCCTCTGTGTGCCCTGAAAGATTAAACAGGAGAAGCAGAGGACTGAGTGATGACGCCTGGCAGCTGGATGGAATGCGGTAAAGGGGGGGGGGGGGGCAGATCATTTGTCTCTGAAGCTGGAGTAAGTTTCAGCATGCTGTACACCGGTGTATAAGATGACCCACGACTTTTTTCTTTTAAAAACTTTATTTATTTATTTATTTATTGATTGATTGTTGTGCCCAGGGGTCACTCCTGGCTCTGCACTCAGAAATCACCCCTGGCAGGCTGGGGGACCATGTGGGTGCTGGGAATTGAACCGGGTCCCTCCAGGTCGGCCACATGCAAGGTAAATGCCATACTGCTGTGCTATCTCTCTGGCCCCTTGACCCACAACTTCTAAGAAGTTTTTCATGGGTTAAAAAAGACGTCATACGCTGGAAAATACGGTATTTTTTGAGGATGAATACTTTTCTGCAATAGTTGTCTTGCTTGTGATGTTACATCATTTCTATTTTGTAGAGGGCAAAACTGAAGAAGGGCTAAATATTCCCACCCCAATCCTTACCTTCTGCTATAAAAATCAAATAAATAGGAACAGAAATCATGAGCTTTCCAAAAAATCCTGAGCTTTAAAAATTCTAGCCTTGAAATTTTGAACTCACACTAAGCAGCATTCCACCACTGTGCTCTGTAACCAGGGAAATTTATGCCAAACTAACAGGGGAAACATTTATAAAAAGGCAAATCTTCTCCCTTTCAACTAATCACACCAGAAATTTATTCTGGGCACTATTTTATGCAAAAGTTAGGGTAGTATTCTCAGCATGCTTGAATGTCTGGTCAGTGACCTGAATGATTAGCTTACATCTACTTTTAAGCTAAGCATTTTATATTCAGTCTTTCAACCTGGAAATCTTAGCTGGGTATGCATAAACCTTACTCATTTCAGAACCCCTAACTATGGCATATTTTTTGATATGTAATGCATTAGTCATCAAGGGCTCACAACAAAACATCAGACAAGATGAATTTAAAAACTAGACTCTTAGTCACCATCAGTTCTTGGAGTTAGAAATCCCAGATCAGGATCTGGGCAGGATTGGTTCCTCTGAGGACTCTTTCCTTAGCTTGAAGATGGAGGCCACCTTGATCTGTTGTCTCTGTGTTCACCAGACTAGTGCCATTTTCTCTTAAGAAGACAGTAAGTCCTTAACTTTTTTCTTAAAGAACCTGTATCTGAATGTAGTTATGCTATCCAAGGCTTTGGACTTTATTGTAAGAATTTTGAGAACATACACTTTATAACACATAACATTCAAATATTAGCCTTTTGGTTTTCAGTACTGGAGACTAAACTTAGGAATGCAGACATATAAAGCATGTGTGCTGCCATTGGCCTAGATCCCCCTTTTTCAATAATTGCATTTTATATATGAAATAGTTTGATTAGGGGCTGGAGTGGTGGCACTCCCCTGCAAGTGCTAGTGTAGGACGAACCAGGGTTTGATCCTCCGGTGTCCCATATGGTCCCACCAAGCCAGGAACGATTTTTGAGCGCACAGCCAGGAGTAACCCCTGGGCGTTAATGAGTGTAGCCCAAAAACAAAAACAAGAAAAACAAAAAGAAATAGTTTGATTATTTTATCTGGTGAGTGTTTCTGCCATTAAATGAGAGGAACCATGATGAAAATTATTTATTATTCTTGTGATTGATCTTAGGTTTTCACACAGAGACTATGCAAATATTGAATGGGAAAATAATTTAATTTTTTTGTTTTGTTTTTGGACCACATCCAGTGATGCTCAGGGTTACTCCTGGCTCTGGGGTCAGAAATCACTCCTGGCTCTGGGGAGGAAGTCTGTCCTAGGTCAGCCTTGTACAAGGCAAATGCTCTATCACTGTGCCACCGCTTTGACCCCAATGGGAAAATAATTTAAAAGGAATTTATTGTAAGAACTTTTCATCAGTCCTGCTCAATATTCATTTTCTGTTACTACACAATGATCTAACCAGAAGGTTGCTGGAATCTCAAAGCCACTCGCCTGCATTCATCACTCAAATTTCTTAACCAAATGGTGACTCATCTCTTATTGTGGGAATTAGGGCATGGGAAAAACTCCAACAATGACTCTTTTTTTGAGCTCCCAGTGGTCCTACAGCAGAATGTGTTGTTGCCTGGTTTTTATTTTGTATCTGGTCTTAATATTTTTATTTAAGGCTGTCAGTATCATTTTATGTAAGTGATTCTAAACTTTTTTGTCAAGATTTTCAGAGCTTGATAAAATCTATGGACTCTTCCAGAAAAATATGCCTTTAATATAAATAGTACAAAAATAATATATTATATAGAATGACATATGAAACAAGCCAGCCACCAAAGAAGAGTCATTATATTGCTTTACCTATATAATATACCCAGAATAGTCAAATCCACAGAAGAATAAATTAGAATAGTAGTTATGCAGGGCTACAGGAAGGGAAAGGTGAGTCATTGTTTGGTTGTTTCAGTTTGAGATGAAAAACTTCTGGAAATAAATTGTGACAATGGTTGTTTAATAATTTGAATGTACTTGAGGCCACTAAGCAGCACATTTAACAGTGGCCAAAAAGGAATTTTTATAGCAGACCTACTTTATAAAACAATGCATTGCTCATTTCACGATGGTTGTTTTATATAAATCCATGAAAGAAAATTCTTTTCTCTTTCTCATTAAATTCTAAACTAAATTTGAAGCTGAATTTTAGAACTAAATTCTAGAGGACATCATGTGAGACAGTAATTCCTTTCTTTTAAAGGTGGGAGTTTGAAGAGATGTATTTGACAGGGATTCTGAGTGAATATGATTTCCTCAATATATTTATGGAATATGTCTCATACCAGTGAAGCTTTTTGCTACCATTTTAGAAGAGATAATTCTGGAAAAACTTGGATTACTTTCATTATAACAGAAGGAGCTAAGATCAGCTGTAGGTAGCTGCAAGTGGAAAACGTTTTGTTTGTTTGTTTGCTTGTTTTTGGGCCACACATGGTGCTGCTCAGTGATTACTCCTGGCTGTACACTTAGGGGTCATTCTTGGCAGTTATCAGGGAGCCATAAAGGATGCTAGGGATGGAATCTAGGTTGGCCACATGCAACACAAACACCCTCTTTGCTGTGCTATATTACTCTGCCGTTTGGTAAGCATTTTTATTTTTGTTTTCACTTTGCATTTCCTGCTTTGTTTGAGAAGAAGCCCTTTTTCATCCATATTACCTTTTTTTAGAAAACAACCAAGATCTTTTCTTCTTAAGACACAGCTCAGGTAGTCAGAGAGAAGCTTTCTAGCTTTGTCTCCAGTATTTTGTAACCAATCAGGGAAACTCAAAGGATTCTTCCAACCAGAGATAATATTCCAATAAATTGGGAGAGACAAAATCTCAGCTTTTATATTTATGAGCAGTTTTACAATCCTTTGGAGAGGTGGATAAAGAAAGAAGGAGCATTGGGAAAAACTTGGCAACTCTTGCATTTCTCTGCATGGTGAGAAAACATGCAGCTTGCTTTAGGAGTAGGTTAAAGATGAGCTTGAATTGTATATTTCTCAAGATCAGCTCATTCAGATGTCATGATTTAGCAAGACACTATATAGTAAACTTTTTTTAAAATTTAATTTTTAGTATTGAGTTTGCCTCTTCTATCAAATACAGTTTTAGTTCTCTTTCTCCTAGTTGTTTGAAGTTGTGCCACCATCATGAAAATACAGTCACTTCCTGGATCAGTTAGTTCATAATCAATTGATTCTAGAGCCAGAAGCAAATGTCATGGAAGAACTTTACCTTGGGAAGGCCACAGTACCTATGAAAGAAATTTTAGAGAAACTTGCTAAAATGTATGTGACCATTCCAGATATCATCTTTATGTTTGGATTTAGAATCCATTTTAGTGATGGCAAAACAACCATTATTGGCATGCTTTTCTATATCTTGGATTATATTTAAAAAAAAACATGCTCAAGCACAGACTGGAAAGACATAGCCTGTGTGAGAAGAAAAAGACCTCAAGAAAACAGAGAAAAGAACACAAAAACAGAGTGAAGAAGATCTGGGGGCTGCAAGGGCTAGTGTTGTCACTGGCAAAAAAAGAAGGAAAGAATCTGTAATGATTATTACAATGATAAAAAGTTAAATGATGCTAATAATAATATTTTAATAATATAAATAAAAAATAAGAAGATTGTGGTGATTTTGCAGATTTTCTACAGAAAAATTAATAAATTTTAATAAATTAAAGTCTATATAAAGGATTTAAAAAATTTGGGATCATTTAGGAGAGAGAAAATAATTTATTTCTAGGTAAAATAGTTGCTGATTTTTCATGGGCATGAAAGAGAATTACATGTGATTTCTATTTCAGATAAGCAGTACTTAATGTTTGAATCATTAATCATTGTTATATATGGAATTATGATCTTGTAGTCATTCCAAAGTCATTTTGCTCAGAGATGACTAGAAAAAGTTCAGAAATAACAAAATACCAGTTACTATTAATCATTAACTTGAACATGGGCATTGCTATTAATATTACTACTACCATTTATAGTGGTATCACTATTGGTAACATACTGTCATGTTCCAGTTATTGAGGTAAGCGTGTCTCAAGGTTCACTAGAGTTACTCCCCTCCAACACTCAAAACTGTAGAAACTCGTATTTTCTTTTTACTGTGAAGGAAATTGGTAGAGGCTGAGTAATTTATCTTATTCTACTATATCTTGTCAATAATGAAGCGAGAATTTGAATAAACAAGAGCCCACACTCAGTAGAATGGAGGTTATGCACTAATTGATGAGAAGGTGAAAGCAACACTGATTTCCTATTTATTTTGGCATTTGCCACAACATGGCACATCACATTTTATGACTGGCAAAATGAGCACAATCCTAGCTTGTAATATAAATAAATGAGGAAAGTGAAAGGATTATTGTGCTTAATTATCTCAAGTTTTCATTTGGAAGTTGTTGCAATGTGTGTGTGTGTATGTGTGTGTGTGTGTGTGTGTGTGTGTGTGTGTGTGTGTGTTGGCAATAGAAAGGATTATTGGAAAGTAGAAGGGAAATAAAAAAAACTCACTTGAAGAGGAAATTATTATAGGGCTAAGTTCACAACTTCTGCAAATGTGGCATTTTATGTGCTCATTTTAAATGCTTCTATGAGGTAACCTTTTACAATAAGGGGTTGAATGGCGGATTTGCTATTTGTATGGGGTGTGTAGGCTACCCTGGAAGTACTTAGAAACATCATGTTTCTATGCCTTGCTGATCTGTGATTTGTGCATATGTGGTCTCACCAGAATTCATTTTCCACAACTAAAGGGAATTTTAGGAAATCTAGGATCTAGTTTGTTTGGTGAGTGAGGTCTCTGTTGTTGAGAACGATGAAGGCAGCTTGTTCTCATTATGACTCACTAGTCCTTTGGTCATGTAAGAGCAAAAACTGTATCAGAAATGTTCATCATTCATCCTCCTGAAGAAGAAGCACAGTGCCTGGTCAAACACATATTTGCAGAATGAAAGGAGATGAATAAAAAATGAGCACTTAAAAATGAGATCATTGAAAATTGTAAGGTCACCCAAGGGAGACAAGTTGACCAACAAAATCCTGCAATGATTTACTCAATGACCAGCATAGAAAGAATGTGTTGGATTCTGGGAAAGTGAATCTGTGGTAGAATGAATACCTCGATGCATGTGTGAGGCCCTGGGTTCAATCTCTGACATTACAACAAAGAGTACAGTACCAGTATAATATGTGACCCTTTGGTGCCTCTATGATAACAAACAATGTGCAGATTAGAAAGGGTTGTCAGTAATAATAGAGCAGAAAGAGATGACTCTGAAAACTAAGTATTCTCTGTGCCATTCCAATGCTGACTAGGTAACTAGATCTAGTTACTGCAAATATTTTGTCTCAAAGGAGCTGAGGTGGAAAGCTGTAGCAACATAGATTTTGAATGCTATTCTTTCTGGAAAACCACCCCCGCTAGCATACCCAATGCTTTTAAACATTAGCTTCAGTTTTTTCCTGATTCCATCTTTTTTAAACAACTCTTGGCCTATTCTGTAGGCTGCTTGTATAGAGAGACTGTGATGAGAATATGTGTTTCACGTTGTTGTGTTCTCTATGACAGTGATGGATTGAACCCTATTACTAATGATATCTCCAAAGGATATTTGGAGCATACGTAGCAATCTGAGACTTAATGTATAGATTTTTATTATATTTCCAAGCTTTGGACCAGTTACTGTTTTCATTAACAATTGATTGTGAACATTTTAGCATCGCTTTTTAGAACATTGTGCATTTAATTGGTGGAGAAAGTCAGTTTCTTTGGGGTCTGATCGGAAAAACAAATGAGTCAGAAAAAAGTGAGTTTTGGCTTTCTAAAGAAGGGGATCTGTTTAACTCATGCAGACCAGGGGTCTCAAACTTTCTTTGTGAACCAGACTGGTAATAGGAGAACATATCAGGGGAAAGTCTGAAATCTTGGGGGACAGAAATATATTTTTGAAATAATCCTTTTATTAATAAAAGTTATGAATTGTGCATTCTGTTGGGTTACATGCCAACTCAAGTCAATGCTCTTTCCTCAGTGGCCTCTAAGTAAAGGTAAAAGTGACTTTTAAATAAAATGGAAATATAGGGCCTGGAGTGATAGCAAAGCAGGGTGTTTGCCTTGCTGACATGGGATGAACATGGGGTAGATCACTGGTATCCCACATGGTCTCCGTAGCATGCTAGGAGCAACTTTTGAGCACAGAGCCAGGAGTAACCCCTGGGTATCACCAGGTGTGGCCCCACAGGAAAAAAAAGGGAATATAGGCAGTGGCTTCCTAAGGCTTTGAGGCATCTAGGGTGTGTAGCTTAGCCCTCTCTAGGGCAGTATGCTTATGAACACTGGCTTTTGACACCAGCTCAATATCCAGAGACAATAGACAATGGCCAGAAGGACCAATCCATAAGAGAAATCTCATCACACAGAGCCATGAATACAGTTAGGGAAGAGAAGGGACCATATGACAATGATAGTTGAAAATGATCACTCTGGACATGAACTGGGTGCTAAAAGGAGGTAAAATGACATGCATGGTGCCCCTTCAGTAACAATAGTGCAAACCAGTGTCCAAGAGGAAATAAAAAGAGAGGAGAGAGAGAGAGAGAGAGAGAGAGAGAGAGAGAGAGAGAGAGAGAGAGAGAGAGAGAGAGAGAGAGAGAGAGAGAGAGAGAGAGAGTCTGTTACAGAGACAGGCAGGAGAGGGCAGTAGAAGGGCAGAAGGTAAACTGGGGATATTGGTGGGTGGGGAAATGTGCTCTGGTGAAGGGATGGGTGTTGGATATTGCATGACTGAAACTCAATCATGAATAATTTTGGAACTGTGTATCTCACAGTAATTCAATTACAGATTAAATTAAATTAAATTAAAAAATATTTGTAAGTGGGGCCGGAGAGATAGCATGGAGATGAGGCGTTTGCCTTTCATGCAGAAGGTCAGTGGTTTGAATCCTAGCATCCCATATGGTCCCCTGAGCCTGCCAGGAGCAATTTCTGAGCATAGAGCCAGGAGTAACCCTTGAGCACTGCTGGGTGTGACAAAAAAAAAAAAAAAAAAAAACACACCAAAAAACCAAAAAAAAACAAAAAAAACAAAAAAAATATTTGTAAGTATGTGATTTCTCTGTTTCAGCACTTGCTAGCTTTACAAGCCTCAGGTATTTAATTTACTCTAAATTGGATGATTTCTTCTTTTTTTTTTTAACTTAAATTGGATGATTTCTTAATGCCTGAAGATGAACTGATTTTTTTTTTTTTTGATTTTTGGGCCACACCCGGTAATGCTCAGGGGTTACTCCTGGCTATGTGCTCAGAAGTTGCTCCTGGCTTGGGGGACCATATGGGACACCGGGGGATCGAACCGCGGTCCGTCCAAGGCTAGCGCAGGCAAGGCAGGCACCTTACCTTTAGCGCCACCGCCCGGCCCCCAGAACTGATTATTTTGATTCTCCTATTGATGTTGTTTGATTGCTTTCTAGTAATTTTGGATGTTGTGACTAGAATCTCAAATAAACATGCTTTAGTGATGATTCTCTTCTCTTCTAGTCACTTTTAAGAAATCACATTGTGGCCTCTGTTTATATTTAGTCAAATGGTACACAATAAAACAATATGTTTTATGAGAATTAAATCAATTACATGAAACATTTTTTAAGACATCACCTACTTTATAGTATATTACTAAGCATAAAATAATTTAAAATATTGATTTCATTTGTCTGATAAGAAAGGCCTCTAGACCAATGGGTTTAAGTCATCATTTCATAGACTCCTGCCTGCCCACAGGTATAAAAAGATTAGAAATAATTGATTTAGAGTGTAGACAACTAATTTGCAGTTCTCCAAATATTTATCTCCTATTATTTATCTCCTATTATTCCCCAGAAGTTCTAAGATAGAACTAGTAAGTACCCTTAATGCAAAACTTGAGTTAAAGATTAGATTAGCAAGATGTTATGTAATTCAGTTATGAGAGGACATGATGGTGTATGCATCAATATAATAATTTTTGTTCTAGGGTGCATGGAAAATAAAAATGTATGTAGGTATGTGTAGTTCTATCTACAATATCACTCAAATGAATGCCTATGCTTTTTTTTTTTCCAAGAAGAAATAGCATCCTCCTTTTTGTCAACTAGAGATTTTAAAGGTAAGCCCCATATAGCAGGTCACTTCATCCCAAACACTTAAATAGTTAAGTAAGGTGAGAGAGAGAGAGAGAGAGAGAGAGAGAGAGAGAGAGAGAGAGAGAGGCCAGTCCAGTACATTGCTGTCATTAAGATTTCTTGAGTTGTGTAAAAATTCTTCTTCAGGATCCAAAAAAAATCTATATTATTTTGATTTTGTTATATTTCACATATAGCAAAGAGTTCAAAATGTTTTACTGGTCAATTTGAAGTTATTCTATTTTTTGTAATTTGGACCACACCTGGCAGTGATCAGGGGTTACTCTGGCTCTATGCTCTTCGATCACTCCAAGGGGGATCAGGGGACCATGTGGGATGCTTGAGATTGAACCTACTTAACTTCTTGTAAGATAAGTGCCGTACCAGCTGTACTATCTTTCTAGCCCTGAATTTTTCTTTTAATAGATTTCTTTATATGTTTGCTCATATCTCTGACATATTGATTTACTGTGTTTACTGTATCTACAAGGCTGTTCACTATCTAATGTTTTCTCCCCTGTGTAGTCCTTGGTAGTTCTTATTGTTTGGGATCTATTGATTGCCTTTACAATACTGGAAAAATATAAAGTTCATTTATTTTTTTGTTTTTCTTTAGAGTATGCCTAATAGAATCTTCTGTAAGCACAACTGGCTAGTTTATCTTTTTTTTTTTTTTAAAGCATCCTTTTCTTCAGGAATCAAAATGTAGGTGATAGTCTTTGTATCCTAACTGATGCTTTGGGAGTGGCAATCAAATCATGCAAGTCCATTCCCCACTTCCTCTATTTTATTATCTGTATATTGTTAGATAAAGCCATTCATTTTTAATATATTTTTTATTTAAACACTTTGATTACATACATGATTGTGTTTGGCTTTCAGTCATGTAAAGAACACCATCCATCACCAGTGCAACATTCCCATCGCCAATGTCCCAAGTCTCCCTGCTCCCCACCCAACCCCACCTGTACTCTAGACAGGCTTTCTATTTCCTTCATACATTCTCATTATTAGGATAGTTCGAAATGTAGTTATTTCTCTAACTAAACTCATCCCTGTTTGTGGTGAGCTTCATGAGGTGAGCTGTAACTTCCAGCCTTTCTCTCTTTTGTGTCTGAAAATTATTATTGGAAGAATGTCTTTCATTTTTCTTAAAACCCATAGATGAGTGAGACCATTTTGCGTTTTGGAGAAAGCTATTCTTAAGAATTAGTCATTCTTGGTGCTAGAGAGGTGTGCAGTAGTCAGTGATTTGATCTGTATGCATGTTAGACTCTCAGCACTGCACTTGGTTCATAGTCCTGTGAATGAAAAGGACCAGGAATAATCTTGAGCAGTTCGGGGAATACCCTCCACCTTCCAAACAACCCAACACATATTAAAAGAAACAAACCAAAAAAATCACTGCTAGTCTTTCCTCAACCTATGGCCACTCTTATTTCAAAATCTCTAGGTTTACTTTCTTTTTCTTTTAAGGAGGATGGGGAGGTGGGGATATCTGGCTTGAAGGAAGGGGGCCAGGCAGTAGCGGGAGTCGAACTGGAACTGTCTGCATGTGAGGCAAGTGCCTTTCTCTCTACTTTCACTCCATTCCCCGGTTCTTCATTTTATGATATTCCTTTTTCTCATGTTTCTCTGAAAGACTCATAGGAAAAACCAAGCCTAATTTCTGGAATACTTAGAATTGGTTTCCAGATTTTTTATATCTCAAAGCCTGGTTTGGTTGACTATAATTCTTTGGTTCATATCTTATTGTCTGGAGAACTTTTTTGATATTTCTCTATTGTCTTTTGATACAAAATGTTTGTGCTCCAAGGAGACTTTTTTTCTATTTGATTCTTTGACTTGAGTGCATATAATAGGTTTTCTTCACTTAAAATAAAAAGTTGCATTGGGATTACTTCAGTGTTGACCAGTTCTCAGGTGAAAGATCACTTGCAGTTCTTTTACTGTGAAGATTTACTATATTTTTTGCTCTATAAGATGGAATATTTCCCCCCAAAAGATGGGGGAAATGTCTGTACATCTTATGGAGTTTCAGTCTGAGTGCAGGGGAGGAGAACATGTACTAATCACTTGACATCCACAGTGTGACGCCCCTTTATTGCACAGACATACCACATAGGATGAACAATCAGTTTAATGTACTTTCATAGTCACATATAGAGCTTTTGTTTCACTAGTTGATTGCTGCTGCAGCTTTCATTTTTATAAATTAACAAAAAGTATTAAACATTTTTTTTAAATTTTCTGATGTAAAAAAAGTTAAGTAAATGTGTTTAACCAGCTGTGTGTGGACAGGCATATTGTAAATACACTTTGGTCTTACAGACTGATTGTTCCCAGCAGCCATCTTCTGACAGTGTCTCATGATGCATTTATTAAATATTTTAGTACACCATTTGCTTTAGGATATTTTTTTCTTGTTTTCTTCATCTAAAAACGATGTGTGTTTTATGGTCAGGTGCGTCTTATAGAGCAAAAAATACAGTAAGTCCTTGTGTGTGTGATGGCTTTCTATAATGCAGTTTTATTTTCGTTCATTCTGGGTATGGGTCTTTTTTCTTTTGGAATTAGTTGTGGGATCATCTTTGAATCTGTTTTTCCAAAATGTTGGTAGAATCCCTTTGATTCTTATCTTTATTTTCTCTTAATTTTTTTTGTTTTGTTTTTGGGCCGCACCTGACGGTGCTCAGGGGTTACTACTGGCACGGGGGACTATATGGGATGCTGGGATTCGAACCAACCACCTTAGGTCCTGAATCGGCTGCTTGCAAGGCAAACACCGCTGTGCTATCTCTCCAGCCCCAGTTTTTTTCTTAATTTTTTTTTCTCTCTTTTAGTCTCAACTTTTCGATTCCTGTGCTGTGCCCAAGGTCTCTATTTCCTTTCTTTTTCATGTCAATTCAGTTTGCAGTTCGAAAACATTTCATTCCTTCCTCCATCCCTCTTTAGAGGTACCAAACCCAGATGTATTGTGGGTAAGCCATTCTTGGTGATGCCTGGCTAGGTTGACCTGGTGATTAGGTGCTCATCCTGGTAATGCTTGGTGGCCATGCTAGTTGATTCTGAGGTGGTGAAGAAGAGGCCGCATAGTGCCAGGGATTGAATGCAGAGCATTATGCATGCTAGGCATATTATCTCTCACTTAAGCACTGTCCTTCATACTTACTCTTTTCACTCCTGAGTTTTCTGTTTTCTTTTTCATATCCTGTTTCTAGAATCTTGATGGAGTCCTTTTGTTTGTTTGAATTGTGACTGGAGTGAGGGAGACAGTGCTCTTTCAAGCTTTGATGATGATTATTTTAAAGATTCTTTTAGCTTGTTTTGAAAGTTGGCATAGAAATTTTCATCTTCTTTGTAGATACATTTCTTCTTTTATTCTTGGTTGGAACTTCAGTTAGGTCATTTTTAAATCTTCATAGCATAATCTGAATGGGCTTTTTATTGTCTGTTTTTATTTTACATATAGAAATAAATAGTTTCTCTTAGATTAGTAGAGAAAAGTGCCTCTGGAGAGCTCTATTCCTTATTGTTACTTTTAAGTATTAGAAAATATCAACTCTTCATTTAGTCACTTCTCTATGTTCAGGGTTAGTCTGATTTACAAAAGCTTTCTGATTTTACCTCTGTCTTGGCTGAGGTCATGAAAGGTCTTTCTTTCCAAAGTAGAATTGTTATCTTTAAATGTGTTTGTTCTCTGGTACTTTCTGAGTTCTATTTTAGACATCTCCTTCACTGGTATTCAAAGCTGTTATCTCCCTGAGGTCCATGATGTCACAATTTGGATCCAAACTCTCAGCAGGTTAAAAAAAATGTTTTTATATTGGTTGGAGGAGAAAGATGTCTGTTTTTCCAAAAGATGGTATTTAGAAATATGTGCAACTTGATGCTGTTTTCTCATGGTTGAAATTCCTATGACCCCCTTACTGAAGTCCTCTGGATTTTTCACACTATTTCTCAGCTTAGTGTCTGTTAGGAAGCCTTTGAATGCCCTTTGGGAATTTTCAGATAAAATTGCTTTAGTTGCTGTTGTGTAAAAGACTGTTTGCTTGGGAGGAGAGAATGTTTGTTGATTTCTAAGTGGTAGCTGGTAGAACTGTAAACAATTCTTTTCACTCCTGCACTGTTCATCTCTGTTATCCCATGTGAGACCTGGTGCTCTCAGAAGTTGAGGCATCCTTCTTCATTTCTTGGGGATCCTGGTTCCCAGTTACATGTATGATTATATTTTCATTGCACATTTTCCTCCTTATTTCACTATTCTAACTGTTCTATCTGGTTGTTTATAATTTAGCAAATCATACTGCAGCTGAATTGTTTTTTTGGTGGTAGTGGGGCTTCCAAGGGATGCTAAAGAGGCGCTGGGGTCCTTCTGCTCAGGGGATTCTCTGCTGAGGGGACCATGTAATACTGGAAAACTCAGCCTGGGTTGGTTGCAGGCAAGGCCTACACCTCAGTATCTGCACTATCTTCTGTGTTGTGAGCAATGGGAATTCCAGTGTACTGGTATTTTGAAGACTAGATATTGTAGAAAATTTAGCCTTTATTTTTTGGTAGCCTTCCTCTGCCTCTCTATTCTTTTTAAGAGAATTTTAGTATTCAATTGTGAGACTATGAAACACTATTATTAGCTGTAAACATATATGTAGTTCCAAAAAAAGTGGTCACACAGAGAGAAAGAGAGAGAGAAACTGAGACACACACACACACACACACACACAGAGAGAGAGAGAGAGAAAGAGAGAGAGAGAGAGAGAAAGAAAGAGAGACTGAGAGAGACAGAGAGAGTCAGACCCTGCAGTAGATGGAAAGGCATCATCACCACAGGTTGGGAGTACTTTATGCCCTGAACTGAGCTGCTAGGATAAACTCTAGTCACCCATAACCTGAAACAGAAATTAGTGGGCTAGAAAATAAAATAAATGCAAAATAAAAACCAAAACCAAAAATCAAAAGCACTGATTATCAAAAAATGTTTTGCAACTTTAAAAGTTTGGTTTTCCTATACATGGATGTACACGGAATCTATTATGCTGAGTGAAATAAGTCAGAGAGAGAGAGAAAAACGCAGAATGATCTCACTCATCTATGGGTTTTAAGAAAAATGAAAGACATTCTTGCAATAATAATTTTCAGACACAAAAGAGAAAAGAGCTGGAAGTTCCAGCTCACCTCAGGAAGCTCACCACAAAGAGTGATGAGTTTAGTTAGAGAAATAACTACATTTTGAACTGTCCTAATAATGAGAATGTATGAGGGAAATTGAGAGCCTGTTTAGAGTACAGGCGGGGGTCAGGTGGGGAGGAGGGAGACTTGGGACATTGGCGATGGGAATGTTGAACTGGTGATGGGTGGTGTTCTTTATATGACTGAAACCCAAAAACAATCATGTATGTAATCAAGGTGTTTAAATAAAAAAAACGTTTGGTTGATAGTTTGTGACCAGAAATAATATAATCACAAGACTTAATTCCTATGTATACCAAACCCTATTGTAAAGCTGGTTTCTTTTTTTTTTTTTTTTTTTGGTTTTTGGGCCACACCCGGTAACGCTCAGGGGTTACTCCTGGCTATGCGCTCAGAAGTTGCTCCTGGCTTGGGGGACCATATGGGACACCGGGGGATCGAACCGCAGTCCGTCCAAGGCTACCGCAGGCAAGGCAGGCGCACCTTACCTTTAGTGCCACCGCCCGGCCCCGTAAAGCTGGTTTCTTTTATGCCATTTTTACAATTAGTGGAATGTCTAAGAGCTCATGGTGACATTCAGTGAGGACTGGCTGTGGATATGTATATAGACATGTGTCCACACGTAGTGGCTATAAGTACAGTCATGTGCCTGGTTAAAGCAGAGTTGATACAACTGGTAACACGTTAAATATCTCTGAGATAGTCAGGATTTTCTAGCATCTTTCCTTTTCTACTTATATTTTTCCTCTCATGAATATTCTGTATAGCTCTGAAGGTTTTCATCTAAGCTGGTTTTACTGGATCATATCAACTGACAGGTACATTAATAAAGACATTATCTGAAGTCCCTCTCCAGACCCATGCACATTGGTGACTTTAGCCTACAGATGAAGTTACTTTCAGAGCCACTTGCTGCATCCTGAATTCTCATCAGTTCAGCTATATTGCTATTTTGGAAGGCACCATACTCGGTAAGTTTCAGTGGCTGCTCCATGTTCTGTATTTGGGGTCACTCCCAGTGATTTGAGAGATACCATGTATGGGAAATGGAATCTTCTGCATACAAAGTGCACACTCCAGCCCATAGAGTTGTCTCATGCACTCATTTTCTAGTGATGGCTGAGAAAGAGACAGACAAAAGATAGACAGAGAAACAGATAGGAATGAGAGACTAACAGAGAGAGAAAGAGAGACAGACAAGAAAGGCAGAGAAAAGGAGAGGGAGATTGGATTTTGATGAGCTGGGCTGAAACAAGATTGGGGAAAATGGACTTGTTCATCTCTATTTAGAGATTGATCTAAAGGGTTAGTTTCTTTCTAAGATTATTATCATTACTGTAGTTTCTTGTGATGGGTTTACAGCATAGGTCATTTTCCCCCTAAAAATTGACCACTCTAATCAGTCTAATAAAGTTCAGACAGGCAGTAGAGGTTCAACAGAAGGAGCTATGCTTGTCCCTGATGAAAAAGAAGTAACTAAGGCAAGATCAGTTATACAAATACTGGGTTTTGAGATAAAACTGGAATCTTGGGAATCTAAGTTGGTCAAACTCAATTTCCGTATCTCTTAAAATTAACAAGAAGGCGGGAGAATTAAGACTTAGGTCACATGCCTTGCATGTGGGACCCTGGTCCTACATGCATTTGACCCTGACTACAATGAGATGCATCTCTGGAGCCTTCCAGCCACTGCTGGGGTGGCCTGATCCTTGAGGGCCCAAGTAGTACTGTATTCCCAGGCTGATTAATGAGCAAGAAGATCTGTTGGCTAAGGTCTGATGGTGGCACATTTCCATGCCCCCTAAAAAATTATCAGGAAGAAGTTAATAAAGAGAATGAAAATACATACAGAAGTAAGTGTGGAAAACTGAAATGAAGATAAAGAATTTAGCCCTGGGAACCCTGGAGTAGCTGTTCTCTGCCCTTAACCTCTTCTAATACATTGATAATTTCAATTTTCTCATAAAATGTAAGACTAAATGATGACTTCTAGGTTGCTGCAGACATCCCTATGTATGTATAGAGCAACTTAACCTTACCAGGGCCTGCCAAGACCTACTGCTAACAGAGCAAGTTCATAGATATAAAGACAGTGGAATACTGGTTCTTGCATTAAACTTTTGCCACAAATGATCAATAACTAATCCCAAGTACCATGCCTACCAGCATCATTCTAGATCACTGAGGGGAATTTCTAATATTTTCTCACTTTCATGTTATTCCTCTAGTGCCAACTTCATCTTGCCTTCCACTCCATCAGTGGAGGCAAGTTGAGGGCCATTGCCACTGCTGAGACTAATTTTCTCCATTAAAGAGACCATCTGGCTCCTTTATTAAAGAATAGGTTGGGGTTAGAGCAATAGTACAGGGTTAAAGTACTTGATTTGCATGAAGCTAGACTTAGTTTAAACTCCAGGAGTGAATCCTAAGAACAGAGATAGAGTTTCCCTTGGACATTACCAGGTGGAGCCCAAAGCCTTGCACCTACCACCACCACCACCACCAACACCACCACCACCACCACCACCACAACAACAACAACAAAAACAAAGGCATTTCTATGTTCATAACTGGAAAACATATATAACTTCTTTCCCCATGGAAATTATGAAAATGGAATGATTCTATGATTCTATTCATTTCACATCCCTCTTTTGATAAGTATGCATTTTTATTGAAAATTCAATGCTAAGATGAATTCATCTTATCATGTGAACCCCAAAGGATATCTATTTATGTGTAAATATGTGTCAGTAGGAAAACATTATATTCAGGAAGAAAAGAAAGGTTTACTTGGTATTTTTGTCTAAAAGAAGGAAGAAAAGCTGTAGGCTCAAAGCCACCTCTGGGTGTGTTAAGATGGGTCAGATTGTTACAGATGAGACACTAAGATGTCCAATTTTTCAACAGGCAAAGTAGAAAAAAAATCATATTTATTCAAAGACATTTTAAGTTTACTTCTAGCTGTCTCAACTATTGAGAACTCAGAAAACACAGAGTAAAACTTGAAAGGCAAAGGCATTTCCTTGATGTTTTCTTACACCTTTCTCCACCTTGTTGAGCTCCAGAGAGATGCATTAATTAGCATCATGTACCACCATTTCTTCTGCCTGAGGAAATAAATGACAGATCAAGAGAACTAGTACACATGGAGAATCACCGACCATGGCACAGTGATTGCTTAATTTAAGATATATAGTGATTGAGAGGCAGGGATTGATTGAGGATCGGTCTGTCGGTCATCAGATTAGATTTGCAAAAATCTGGGAGGAGGATGTGGGGCTGGGAAAGTAGCTTTGAGTCTCCCAAGAGCCTGTTTCATTGTAGGGCTAGGAGCCACAGTATAATGGTGGCACTTTCTGTTCAATCCTTAGCACCCCATGTGGTCCCATGAGCTTACCAGGAGTGCAGAGCCAGGAATGACCCCTGATAACTGCTGGATGCTATTCAAAAACAAAATAAAAACAAAAGGCCTTGCCTCATTTGTGCAGAAAGTGCTGTCTTGTAATGTGGTAGCAATGACAATTGATTTGAAAGAGAAAGAGACTCCTCAGATGGGATAATAACCCTTCTAGGGTTATACTTCCTTATCTTCTGCAATCATGGAATGGAAAACCCTTGTGCCCCATGGCAAAAGCAAGTTCAAAGAAGTCAATAACTTCCCCAGGCAGAGGAGAAGTGAATTTTTTTAGGATGCCTGCCATCGTGACTGTTTCCCTGATGGGAATGACATTAATCTGGGGACGAAATTAAAATGGCAGCTGAAGTAGTTCAGCTTGGAGATAAATTTTTTAAATAAAGATTTAAAAAATGTTTTGCACAATCATAACAAGAAATATGGAAGTGCCAAGATTGGCACATTGAGGACAGTGCGTAGACATATTCTTTAAAGAATTTATGACACTGGCTGGAAAAGGCGTGTTTGTCTACTTTTCCCTCTTTCATTCTCTCACACCTGATACTTGGGATTCTGCAGTTCTGAAAGAGAACTAAAAATGACTTAAGCATATTTATGAATTCTAAGAATGGGAAGAAAGAAGGAAAGAAAGAATAGGAATTTTTGCCTTTTCCATTTAGCTTCTTGACACCAAAAGCCATTGATTACTATGTTAAAGAGTAATTTCTCAAATTAGATCTGCTCTCACCCTATCCAATATAAACATTGTGAAAAATTTCATTGTTTCTATTTGAATAGCCTGTAAGGATTTCAAGTTATTACATGACTCCCAAACCCTATTTTTTCTCTTGGGTCTCATCACCTTATTTACTCTACTTCTTTTGACCACCAGATGAAGGAAGGAAGCTTCTGGGGGGTATAATAGTCACTGGATGTGACTGTGACCTCTTATTGCCCCCCTCCCTGAAATGGAAGTCAATAGAGAGAGTTTGCAAATGACCATGATTCTGATGGTGATCTCTGGGGTGACTTAGTGGGGAGGAGAGAGGCGACAACCTTGAGAATGGAATCTACCTTTTTCTCTCTCCCTACCTCTGCCATGCTGGTAGTATCTAGATCAGTCTAGAACTGAGTAAGTCTGCCCTGACTCATGCATAACACAGACACCAAGTCTCATCAGCTCACTGGGGATTGTCAAGCTGTACCTGACTCCCACTTGTTCTGCCCTGCTCAGGAGTTAGTCCCCACCAACCCTTTTCTCGAAAAGTTGTGGACCTTGTTGCTTTTGGAGTTTCTCCACCTCCTTTAAAAGAAAAGAATATTTCCTATTTTGTCAGATTGTCATATAGAGCAGAGGTCTGACAGTCCACCAGAATTCATTGTCTGAGATCCAGTAATCCAACTGTCTTCCTGGCTAAACCTTCTGAAGAGGTGTCCTTAGAATGGCCAAGGAGGATGTAATAGAGAGATCATATCCCCAAGTGGGGAAGCCCTCAAGGGGCTCACTGGACCCTGAGGATAATGTGGGCAAAGCAGTGAGCAGAGGGAGCCAGTAGAGGGCCAGGATCATCCCTTCAGCTTTAGCAATTATTGATTAAACAGCCACTCTGTGCTAAAGGATATTTCTTACTTCTGAAGAGCAGGAGGAACAAGTCAACAAAATCCTAGGTTTCTCATGGGGGAGGGAGAGGAAGATCAAAAAATAAAAGAATGCATTGCGTGGCCTTTGATATAGTGCTGGATTCTTAGGAGAAGAACATATCGAGGGTGGGTCTAAAGTGTTTTTTTTTCAATCATACATGTATATATGGATTGAAGCACACAATAGTGACACTAGACCAAGGAAGATCTTTTTCAGAAGACACCATTTTGGAGTTAGCGCTCAGGTTGGTTGAGTGGTTGGCCCCGCCCTCTATTATTGCTTGGGCCCCAAGATGTAGGTTTTTACCCTCAGAGAAGTGGTGCTATGATGAGGTTTGAGATGGAAGTTGAATCTCTGCCATTATATAAAGGGGCCACATGGAACATCCATGGAAGGAGGAAAGAGCAGACACAGACAGATGGATTAGGAGACAGACTCGACATGCCAGCTGAATTTGTCAAGGAAATGAGTAGCAATTTATGGGCTGTTTATGGTCTGTAACATACCCTTTACAAGCTGGGATCCAACTCTGAGAGCCAAAAAAATTGCCCGAGTACTTCATTGTTTACTCAGAAGCATTCTGGCACAAGAAAGCAGGTAGGAAAATGTTCCAAGTACCAGTGCATAAAACAGCAAGCTAGCCTGTATCTTGGCACAGAAGTCTCATAAAGGATTCTTGTGTTTACGTAGCTGGAGGCTTGGGGTTCCTCCTCTATATAACTGCTCCAAAAAACCCGCACACTCTACATTTCCCTTTTGACTTTCTTAGTAGAGCAGCAAGTTTATCTGGGAGCCTTGCCCACCCTAAAAATGATTTAAACACTTATAGGAAATTAAACAGTTCTCTCACAGACCAGATTCGATCCTGGAGTTGAATGGGAATAGACGAGTGAGGAAGCAAAACCTTTGTGAGATCTGCAATAAGCTCTATAGCTGGTTTAATAGTATTATCATACTACTAATTAGTTTAAATGTACAACTGTTAATTGGACCAACCTAAGATATGACTGCACTTAATAAATGGTATTGTGGACCTTTTAAGGGTACTGGTTTTGTATCTTTTCTGTATATTTAAATTTATTCCAAATTAAAAAATTAAGGCTCTTTAAAGGAATAAAGAAAACAGTGGCTACATTGAAATAAGTTTTTTTTTGGGGGGGTTTGGGTCACACCGGCAGTACTCAGGGGATACTCCTGGCTCTACACTCAGAAATCGCTCCTGGCAGGCTTGGGGGACCATACGGGATACCGGGATTTGAACCATTGTGCTTCCACATGCAAGGCAAACACCTTACCTCCGTGCTATCTTTCCGGTCTCTGAAATAAGTTTTTAATTGTAATTTTACCTTTTGGTTTTGGACTGTGGTGCTTAGGGGCTACTTCTGGCTCTATACTCAGAATATTTTCCTGGTGGTACTTGGTGGGCCACATAGGATGCTAGGTACTGAAACTGGGTTGGTTACATGCAATGCAAGCACCTTAGCTGCAATACATGTCTCCAGCTCTGAAATATTTTCCACTGATACAATGGTCCTAGATATATTTTGCACAAATGTTGTAATTTCTATCCACTATTAAGTCAGTGGTCATTACCTGATAGTTTTGATTTTTTAGTCTTTTAGTTTACACCAAACTACTTTTTTCAATATTTTGCTTGCCTCCTGAATTACAGGAATTTGCAAAAGTTTTACTTCTAGGCTTCTATTTTGCTTGAGAAATAGTTCTTAAAATGATTTACTAGTTCAAACCTGAGTGATTTGTTAATTTCCTTTCTACTTTATTCCAAACTTCTGTCTTCCCTGGACAAATGTAATTGATCCTTGAACAAGAGTCTCATTTTTCTTCTTTCTTAAATCTAAACATGACCTGTATTTGTTTGTTACTATGAGGCTTTAGGGAAATAAATTTGCAACCATGTTTTTAAGAAATATGCAAAGATTCACTCAGAATCTGATTGCCTAGGTCAGGAATGGTAAATACAAATGCCCCTGAGGACAACCAATTAGGTAAATAATAGATTCTGGTCTCGACTTTCTGGTCTTCATTTGATTTTTCTTGGGAAATGATGCTTTGCTTTTCAAATCTTTAATAGAAACTTTGAATCTGTTTCCAAGAAAGCAAGTTTATAAAGCAGGTTGTGATCCATTTGAATCATGTGGGAAAAAATGCAACCAGATGCAATGCGAAAGAGTAAACAGGTAGGAATTTTTTCTTCATGTTTCCACATAAGACAGAGAGAGATGGTTGGGAATTTAATGCAACTGTAATGCATAGTAATTGTAATGCACAGTGACACTATCGGGTTTTAAAGAGTATTTCATAGTCATGAAGGCAGGATTGCATTTAAGCTTTTAAAAGAAGAAGGAAGACATAGCTTTGAACAAATCATCCCAGGGAAGAAAATCACTTGTTCATTGTGTTACAAATGTCTATGCCTAGAAAAAGATATCAAGGGAATCCAGATAGGAAAGGAAGAAGTCAAGCTCCTGCTGTTTTCAGATGACATGATACTCTACTTAGAAAACCCTAAAGACTCTACAAAAAGCTTCTAGAAACAATAGACTCATATAGCAAGGTGGCAGGCTACAAAATTAACACACGAAAATCAATGGACTTTCTATATACCAATAGTAATAAGAAATAAATGAACATTTCGAAAACAACCCCATTCACAATAGTGCCACACAAACTCAAATATCTTGGAATCAACTTGACTAAAAATGTGAGGGACCTATACAAAGAAAACTATAAAACTCTGCTCCAAGAAATAAGAGAGAACACGGGAAATGGAAACACATACCCTGCTCATGAATTGACAGGATTAACATCATCAAAATGGCAATACTCCCCAAAGCATTGTACAGATTTAATGTGGTCCCTCTAAAGATACCCATGACATTCTTCAAAGAAGTGGATCAGGAACTTTTGAAATTCATTTGGAATAATAAACACCCTAGAATAGCTAAAGAAATTATTGGGAAAAAGAATATGGCAGGAATTACTTCCCCCAACTTTAAACTGTACTACAAAGCAATAGTTATCAAAACAGCATGGTATTGAAATAAAGACAGGCCCTTAGATCAGTGGAATAGGCTTGAATACTCAGAGAATGTTCCCCAGACATACAATCACCTAATTTTTTGATAAAGGAGAAAGAAATCCTAAATGGAGCAAAGAAAGCCTCTTCAACAAGTGGTGTTGGCACAACTGGCTAGCCACTTGCAAAAAAATTGAAATTAGATCCCCAGTTAACATCATGTACGAAGGTAAAATCCAAATGGATTAAAGACCTCAATATTAGATCCGAAACCATAAGATATATAGAAGAACACGTAGGCAAAACACTCCAGGATATTGAGTCTACAGGCATCTTCAAGGAGAAAACTGCATTCTTCAAACAAGTGAAAGCAGAGATTAACAGATGAGAATATATTAAGCTGAGAAGATTCTGCACCTCAAAGGAAATAGCACCCAGGATACAAGAGCCACCCACTGAGTGGGAGAAACTATTCACCCAATACCCATCAGATAAGGGGCTAATCTCCAAAATATACAAGGCACTGACAGACTTCACAAGAAAAAAACTTCTAATCCCATCAAAAAATGGGGAGAAGAAATGAACAGACACTTCGACAAAGAAGAAATACAAATGGCCAAAAGACACATGAAAAAATGCTCCACATCACTAATTATCAGGGAGATGCAAATCAAAACAACGATGAGATACCACCTCACACCACAGAGAATGGCACACACCACAAAGAATGAGAACAAACAGTGTTGGCCCAGATGTGGAGAGAAAGGAACTCTTATCCACTGCTGGTGGGAATGCCTTCTAGTTCAACCTTTATGGAAAGCGATATGGAGATTCCTCCAAAAATTGGAAATCAAGCTCCCATATGATCCAGCTATACCACTCCTAGGAACATACCCTAGGAACACAAAAATACAATACAAAAATCCCTTTCTTACACCTATATTCATTGCAGCACAATTACCATAGCAAGACTCTGGAAACAGCCAAGATGCCCTTCAACAGATGAATGACTAAAGAAACTGTGGTACATATACACAATGGAATATTATGCAGCTGTCAGGAGAGATGAAGTCATAAAATTTTTCTATACATGGATGTACATGGGATCTATTATGCTGAGTGAAATAAGTCAGAGAGAGAGAGAAATGCACAGAATGTTCTCACTCATTTATGCGTTTTTAGAAAAACGAAAGACATTATTGCAATAATAAGTTTCAGACACAAAAGAGAAAAGAGCTGGAAGCTACAGCTCACCTTATGAAGCTCACCCCAAACAGAGATAAGTTTAGTTAGAGAAATAACTACATTTTGAATTATCCTAATAATGAGAACATATGAGGGTTATAGAAAGCCTGTCTAGAGTACAGGCAGGGGTTGGGTGGGGAGGAGGGAGACTTGGGACATTGGTGATGGGAATGTTGTACTGATGATGGGTGGTGTTCTTTACATGACTGAAACCCAAACACAATCATGTATGTAATCAAGGTGTTTAAATAAAATATAAAAATATTCAAAAAACCCCAAATTTCTATGCCTCATAACTCCTCAATCTAAGAAAAATCTTCACTGGGTGGACTTTAAATTTCTACTGCTATAGGATTAGTCATTTAGTATAGGAGTTAAGGAACCAATTTGCCTTGTTCTTGGCAAATTATTGATTTGGTCCCTGACATAAATATGATCTTCCCAAATACCAGCAGAAGTGATCCCTGAGCACATAGCTCAGAGTAAATCCTGAACACTGGGCAATGTGTATGCCTTCCCCCTTCTCCAAATAGATAAGTTAATAAACATCTACTACTGTAAATTAATCTCATGGATAGTAGCCAAAACTTATCAAGAAATAGTAAGGATGCAAAGAGTTAGAGCAAATTATCAACTAACTCCTCAAGCAGCAGCATCGGGACCATGTACATAAAGATACAAGGATAAGGGCATATGCTCAACTATCCATCCTGGGGAAGACCGACAAGGGTGGATAAAGTTTATTTTGGGATTCTTTGTACAAAGACAGCTTGTCACTTGCGAGCTGTTTTCCAGACACCTTGGGTAGTTCTGTCAAATTTGTAGCCTCTTATCTCTGTTCTCCTACCAGCAACTTTCTCAGAGCTCTGCCAAGTCACAGACATGAAGCTGGCAAAGGCACGTTGTCCCCCCTAAACATAAACAAAAACAAGGATAATGATAAAAAGTACCCTTCACAATGCGCCCTCCTGGCTCTGTACAGTCTGAGAACTGGGAGGGCAATCCTGTCTGAATCCCCTGTAACGCCTCCCATACTCTCCTCTAACCTCTGCTGAAAGCAGATTAAATTGCTTGTACAAATCCACCACCCTGTCCAATTTCAATGTTAGTCCTTGCTTTAATGCAGTCTTTTCTATGGGGAAAAGGCTATACTAACAGGATTGAATGGAACTAAGCCCTGTACAATAGCCCTTTTTTATGTCCAAAGAGAGCTTTAAAATTTGGGAACTGGGGATTATTCAACTCTTCCCATTTTAGGTCCTGAGGTAAAAAAAAAGAACCTTCAGAGGTGGAAATGCTATTTAAGGCTCATAGTGTGGTGCCAGTTACAGTTCTAGGTTTTATGGAAATGCATTTCCTTAAATTTCCGCTGGACACCGCCTCCAATCGCACCCCCAAACAATTAAGAAATAGTCACCCCCTTCTGTCACTCGATCCTCTCAGAGACCAATAGTAGCAAGCTTATTACTCAGGTCAGGGAAAATAAGTGACTTAATTATTTACATGGTAGCGTGGCAACTACCCGTGTTTCATTCTTTCATAGCTTTTATGGTATTTCTTTTAATTTCAACAAAAATATTTTCCAGCTGTATTACAAGAAATCCATTGAGGGTGGTGGTGGGTGAAGGGGTAGGAAGTGGGGGTGCTCTCAAGGCTGAGGGACAGATCTCCATCCCTAGCTATTGCTTCCTTTTTTGTTTTTCTTCCATTTTGGAGCACATGCAGTGATGCTCAGGGCTTCCTCCTGGATCTGCACTTAGAGATCACTCCTGGTGGGCTCTGAATATTCAACGGAGGAGGGTCAGGGACTGAAAGAGTGCAATAGAGGAGGGTCAGGGACTGAGAGAGAGAGCAAGGCAAATTTCCTGACCAAGATAATATCTCTCTAACAACTTTAGTTGTGTTTATTTTATGGTTAAATTTTTTTCAAAGCAAGTTTTGTTCATAGTTGGGTTTTTGACATACAATGTTTCAGCACCAATCCCACCACCAGTGTTGACCTCCTCCATCCCATTACCACCCCCCCCCCACCATACCTCAACCCTCTCAGTCTGCCATCTTGACAAGCACCTTTTAGGTTTGGTTGTTAAAATACAGGTCTAATTTCAGTGTTCTTGCTCTATGCTTTGAATATTTAGTTTTTTACTTCCTTAACCACATCAAGGCACCTGAGTCCCCTTATCCCCTATTCCTAGCAACCTCTAAATTGGTAGACCCCTCATTTATCCAGGATGATGTAAATGAACTTTACATGGCTGCAAAGTAGAAGCAAGTGTTTCCTCCACTAAAATAAGAACAATTTATTTTTCTGGATCCCACCATGCAGCCCTCCTCAGGCAGGCAGCTCACCTCTCCCCAGGCTGCTGGTGGGGGCTCCACAGGTGGGTAATACTTAGGAACATCCCAGGCCACAGCTGCCATGAACCATTTGAAGTCCTTGCACTTGAGTTGTTTGCGCAGCTCCTTCTGCGCAGAGATGTCCCCAGTGGAGAGGTGCCTGTATTCGGGACGCCGCTGGTAGATATACTCTGCAAATTCGTCCATCCACGTCTCAGCCACTCGCTTCAGATTCTGTATGGCAGAAAAGAACATGATTTATTGTCCCACGCTTCCAAGTTGCACTAGCAATGGGGAAAAAAGTAAATAAAGAGTGCAAGAAAACAGGTAACCTCAATGAGCTCTTGTAAGGAACTTATTAACAATTAGCTTTATTTTGAAACAAACAAACAAACAAACAAACAATAAAGAAGTGTGAGATCTCAGCCCAAGCCTGGGTACACACATCTTGTCTTGAATTCCAACGCCATTTTGATGAGAGCCACCACAAATGTAGACTACAATCATTTCAACGTCCGTATTTTCCTGTCATTGAAGCATTGAAGGATGCTAATCTCTCTCTTTCTCTCTCTCTCCTCTCCTCTGCTCTCTTCTCCTCTCCCTCTCTCCTTTACTTTTCTCATTTCTCATGAAAAAGTGATGTTCTCATTTTCTACACTGCTTAAATCATGTTAAGGTATTTTTTTATAAGAATTGGGACAAATAGGGGGCCGGAGAGATAGCATGGAGGTAAGGCGTTTGCCTTTCATGCAGGAGGTCATCGGTTCGAATCCTGGCGTCCCATATGGTCCCCCGTGCCTGCCAGGAGCAATTTCTGAGCCTGGATCCAGGAATAACCCCTGAGCACTACCGGGTGTGACCCAAAAACTACAAAAAAAAAAAAAAAAAAAAAAGAATTGGGACAAATAGGGCCGGAGTTGTAGCACTAGAGCAGGGGTCTCAAACTCAATTTACCTGGGGGCCGCAGGAGGCAAAGTCGGGGTGAGGCAGAGCTGCATAAGGGATTTCACACACAAAAAAAGTCCTCAAACGTCATTATTAACAGTTTTAATTATTTCCTCTGAACATGAATAGAACATTGAGTGAAGATCATGAACAATTCTTCTGAACATGGCATCTTTTGCCTATTCCTTGCTGCAGAGACTTGACAGCGCTTCTTCTCACAAATCTGAACCACATTTGGCTTTAGAGAGGAAGCAGTTGAGACCCTCAGTATGGCTTGAAGATGATCATCATTAAGTCTAGACCTGTACTTTGACTTATTGAAGTTCAGTGTGGAGAATAACTTTTCACATAAATATGTGCTCCCCAAAAGGCATGCGCTTGAACATTTGGGAAAGCTCAGGGAAGCTGGGGAGCAATTCTCTCAAAAATTGCTCATGCATGTCTGCTTTTCCACTAATCTCCCTGAACTTGGCTTTGAGATCAGAGTTGCATTGCAGGTCAATGAGCTCCATTTGAAACACAGGAGGATCATTTTGCACATCAAAGGAAAAGGGGTCCATAAAAATTTGGAAAGTGGCTCTGTGCTTTTTGAAGTCTGTAAATCTGTGATCAAATTCCTTTTCTAGCTTAAGAATAGCATCAACATATTTCTCACCACTGAATGGTATGCCTGCATCCACAAGTTCCTTGCATGCTGGGAAATGGCAAAGGTTTGTCTGAGAGAGCTGGGATTTCCATAACACAAGTTTTGTGGAGAATGCTCTCACATTGTCATAGCAGCACTGATAAGCTGCCCCGGGCCTTGTAACATCTTGTTTAGTACATTCAGCTTATGTGTGATGTCAACAAGAAAAGATAAGTCCATGAGCCATTTGTGATCACTCAATTCAGAAACAGCATTCCCATTTTCTCCATGAGGGCTTTCACTTCTCTCAACTCAAAAAATCTTTTCAGGACATTTCCCCTGCTGATCAAACGTACCTTGGTGAAATAGAGCACATCTCCATATTCTGACTCCATTTCCTCTAAAAGAGCATGGAACCTCCTGTGCTTTAAGCCCCTGGATCTGATTTGGTTGATGCATTTCTCAACAACAGACATCACATTGCCACATGGCAGGCATTTACTGCAAAGGGCCTGCTGATGGATAATGCAGTGAAGAGCAATGGCCTTCTCTATACCCTCCTCTTCAAGTTTTTTTTGAACAAGTGCCACCAGTCCATTTTTCCTCCCTGTCATTGATGGTGCTCCATTGGTTATTATTCCAACAAACCTCTTCCATGGCAAACCTGCATTCTCAATTGCATCACACAGATGCCATCACACAGTGGGCTGGGCATGTTGTGTATGTAAACATTTTTATGGGATTATTATGTTACTGACCCTACCCTGATCGGTGATTGTGCCCTACCCTAGGGTGTGACCTGGCATTCTGCTCCCACCCTAAGGTGTTACTTGATTCTCCTCCCACCATTGGGTGGTATCTGATCCCACCATTGGGTGGTACCTGATTCTGGGGCATAAAAGCAAGAGTCTGTGAAAGGTGAGGAGCTTTTTTCCTGGGGCCTATTCTTAGGCCTTTTGGCTTCGGCCTCTTCATGGAATAAAGAGCTGTTTTCTTTGGAAGCCTGACTGCCTGTTGGCTTTCTTCCCGCTGCATTCACTTCAGAACCACTGGCTGAACAGGGTAACAGACACGTGGTCCCAGCTGGAGGAGAAAGGCCTCATCCTCCATCCCTCCTTCAGTCAACCTCATCAGGGGCTGATTTGCAACATGGCCATGCACTGGAATTATTGTGAGCAGCTCCTCTGTCAATTCAAAATTGCAATTAATACCACGGACATAAATTGTGAGCTGCGCAGTGTCTGCTATATCTGTGCCCTCGTCAAGAGCAACTGAGTATGCATCAAAATATTTGGCTTTCTCACACAGTTGATATTAAATTTCACTTGACATGTCAGAAATGTGCTCTGCCACAGTGTTGGCAGAAAGTCTGATTTTGCTAAACTGACCTTTCTTTTCCAGACAGATAATACTTGCAGGCTGTAACATGCATTTTTTTTTTTTAACAAACTCTCCTGTGAATGTTTTTTCTGCCTTAGCAATCATCTCACTAACCATGTAAGTAGCTTCAACTCTTTGGTTGCTTTCTTGAAGAAATCTTGTTGTCTCATTAGATATTCTTTAAGACTGTCAACCTGCTTGGCTCTCTCATTTCCTTGATATTTTGCACATTCCTCAGCATGTTTAGTTAAATAATGGCTTTTCAAGTTGTATTCCTTGTGCACTGCAACTTTCTCTAGCAAATAAGACATGTGAGGATGCCCCTGTACTCAACAAAGAAATACTGCGTCTCCCACTTTTCCTGAAATTATCTGTGCTTGTCATCAATCTTTCTCTTCACTGCAGGCTTTGATGAAGTCATGATGAAGGTATGACAAAATCTAATTCTGTAATAAACTCTCTCTTCTCTCCCTTAGGCCTTCAATAATGCAAAGGACAGTGGGCAGAAGCAGTGGAAATGATGTCTGTGCTAGGCGCAAAGTATTAGCAATTATTTGCTTACCGAATATTCGCAATAAAAAATCGCATTAGTAAGAAAAAAATCGCAAAAAAATGCATTAAACACTTGCATACCCCGAACTAAACTGCTTGGGGTATGCGAATATTTAATGCTATTTTTTTTTTACTAATGCGATTTTTATTGTGATTATTCGGTAAGCGAATAATCGAGAATACTGCGATATTTGAAGGCTGGCCACAAGCCACAAAATGTTGTACAGAGGGCCGCGAGTTTGAGACCCCTGCACTAGAGGTAAGGTGTCTGCCTTGCAAGTGCTAGCCTAGGACGAACAACCCCCTTCCCCACCTGGCTTCCCATATGGTCCCCCCAAGCCAGGGGCGATTTCTAAGTGCATAGCCAGGAGTAACCCCTGAGCGTCAATGGATGTGGCCCCCCAAAAACCAAAAAAGAAAAACTAACAAACAAAAAAGAATTGGGACAAATAAGCTGTCTTCCAATCAGAGAAAGATCCAGGCTACTATACTGAAGATCCCGAGTTCTGATGACACATTAGGTCTAGGAATTTTTCTGTAGAAGGAAGCAGGGCTGAAAGAAGCCCCTAGATCTGCCTTGTCTACAGCATGATTGAGGGAGATGTTTGTGGTAGGTAAGTAAGGGTGATTCTTAGTTGCTGGAAAGTGTGGATTCAGTTCAGGAAACAATACCCTTTTGTCATTTTTGGCAAAGTGAATATTCCACTCTGTGCTACAGATTCCTCACCTGAAGACTGCTTATATAGGAAAAGGAATCTCCGTCCATTATGGTAAGTGTACAGTGGCAATGACTTGGTGAGTAGTAAGATAAAGTCATATAATACCTGGAAAGTATAATAGTACTCAGCATGCATGGGTACTATGCATGAATATGCGAGAATATTAGATCTCTTTGCAGAGGTAGAATGAAGAGTGAAAATGAAAGTTTGGACCAGATAGGGTGGCTTTTTCCTGTGATCTTTAAGAGCTTTAGCTGAATCCCCTCAAGCTCGATAATACTAAGTGGTAGAGAAATGACATTCTTTATCTGAGGTCTAACTTGGCAGCATTTCTCTTCTTTTTTAATGGGGGGGGGAGCACAAGTTGTGGTACTCAGGGTTTACTCATGGTTCTGAGCTCAGTGATTACTCCTGGCAAGCTTGGGAGAGAAGGAATCAAACTTGGGTGGGCCTCATGCAAGGCAAGTGCCCTACTTGCTGTTCTATTGCCCTGCCCCAGTGGCAGCATTTCTAACTTGGATGCTGGTCCTATTGACCCAGAGCTTAGTTTCCAAGGCTGTTGTTTCTTAGGCTCTGGGTCCAGTTTTGCAATCAGATTCCTTATGGCCAGTGTCCAGGTGCTGGAAATGTAGACCCTTTCCAATTATTCATTTGCCTTTAGAAGATAAAGGGGCAGGAACTTTTGTTACATCCAGGTGTGTTTTGGAAAAACGACTTTCTCTTCAACATTGCTCTGGACTCTAATAAAGATCTGGAACCAAGAGGCCAACTGGGTTTTGAAACATAGTCACCGTTACCTTATTTCTCATGGAATCGTATGTGTCTATTGTTCCCATTAGGTGTTTCTCCCTTACTGACCTTGAAGCTCCCCACATCCGCCAGGGACTCCTTGTTTACTTTTGTCAATTATTAGCCTGGTTAATATAGCAGGATAGAGTGCCACAAGTCAGGTACTCAGTTTTCACCAGTTCTGTAGTGTTCTCTTCCTGTCTAAGATTCATGGCATAGAGTAGAAGACTTGTTCGCAAAAGATTATTATGAGCTGCCTAATTCCCTTTTGGCAGTGCTTTGCCCCCAACAATTTTCACTGCTCTGACTCAAGTCCAGGTTGGCAAATGATCAGAGTCAATGCTATTTTGTGATGTTTTTCTCTTGCCCCAGATTCTAATTGCCCGATTTGTCTGGGAAAATAAAAGGCAACAGATGTTAGATGTTATTTTAAAGTTTGGGCTTGTGAAGGTTACCAGGTATATATATATATATATATATATATATATATATATATATATATATAATCTAAGTAGGATTCTTCAGCTTTATTCTGCTGTTGACATTTATTTTGACAAATTTTCTGAATATAACACATTCTGATTTCATTTGTTTTAGAAGAGAGCATTTTTCATGATTGGCTAAAAAATAAAGATGAAATAAAAAAATGAATCAATAGTGTTAAGACTTTATATTTTGATTTGATTTAGGGTGTTAATTCCAACCTTTATCCCTAATCTCAGTTATTACATAAAGTAAAATATTTAATTTTCAGACTTTATGCTTCTCTGATAAACAAAAATGAATAAAAACAGGGGAATAACAAAATTGAGAGGCAATAAAATAAATTATCTGGAAATAATAAGAAAATGACTTTATTAAGTGGTGAGATGCCTTTAAAATTTTGATAGCTTACAAGAAAAATTTGTCACTAAGACATCTGTTTTGATTGGAATAAACAAATTTAGATGGTAAATGCCATAAAGGGAGGGATAGATTTTTATTTATTTTTATTAAAGGACATCATTTGTCAGGATTTCAAAGATGTATGCACACTCATCTGAGCATGCTAATTGTTAAATTAAAAAATACCATATTATAAAATGAATATGGACAAATTCACAGCATGTGCACAGATTTATTGATAGATGCACTGAAGTGGAAACGTTTTTAAAAAGTGCTATTGCTGAAGTGTAGGCTAGGTATACATTACTTCGGGTAAAAATGAGAGTGATTATGAAAACTCACAAAGAAATTGACTTGTTGAGATGTATTTAATTAGAAATGGCTCAACAGATTGTGGCAATAAATTTTAGCTAGAATAAACAACATCCATAGGTAAAGGGCAGAAAACAGCAAGCTTATAAATGGCCAACACAGTTTAGGAAGTTCTATTCACATGAGCTATTAGTACTAAGTAGTCAGCTCTGTGCAATATTTTCCTTCTCCAATAGAAAGATGCTTGGTGGCACCTTAGATTTCTTATTTCCCCCAAAAAAATCCCTAAAGAAGACAGCAATACCATGGAAATTTTTCAATGACAACCAAATCATCAATTCTTTTTTTTGGTTTTTGGGCCACACCTGGTGATGCTCAGGGGTACGCCTGGCTTATGTGCTCAGAAATAGCTCCTGGCTTGGGGGACCATATGAGATGCCGGGGGGATCGAACCACAGTCCGTCCTAGGTCAGCGTGTACAAGTCAAATGCCCTACCACTTGCACCACTGCTCCGGCCGCTGATTGCCACTGTTTTTATGAATCAGAACCTAAAGTTTGGATAAAGATTGGAAAAATAGCTGAGAAAAATTAGCAACAGTAGTAAGGATGATTTTGATGGCTTTTTATAAACTGCAGAATAAACTCATCGACTTCAGGAAATAATTTAACTCTAGAGTTATTTGAGTTCATTAGAATATTTATATCATAGCACAACATTCAAATATATGGAGATAATGGGGTAGGAACAAAGCACTATTTCTCTATATTTGATGGGTGATATATCTTGCCAGAGATAGTTATATTTCTTTTTTCAAAGAGAAAAAGCAATACAAGTTGTTCTCTCCTTCAGATTGAAAGAACATTGGTGAAGTGCTAAAATAGCTAGAAAAATAGCTAGAAAAAATAGCTGTCTGAGTAATTACCATTATTAAGGCCAAAAAGAGCAGTCTGGATACTGGATTACTTCTAAGTTCTCATATGTCATTTGAACTCATGTCTTATATATCATATATATGATATAACATATATCACAAGAACTCATATCTCATTTATAAAGTTCTCATACAGCATAGCAGTAACCAAAGATATATGGGATGCATGAGTTTTTTTTTTTTATTTCAACACAAATGATTTAAATTCTAAATCACACACAATTGTCTTCATCAGGTGGGCCCTCAGGGAAGTGTATTTGATTTCTTATGTAAAGCCTTGGATTTTATACCTGAGACTTGCTCTTTTCCTGCAGAGATTTGAGTGGGGTGTATGGGAGCTTTCCCCCAAACTCCTGTCAGGTAGAGGAAGTAAATGAGAAAACACAGGTTCTTCTAGAAGACTTTTGGGAAGCAGCAGTGACATAACAACCTCATTGATGAGGCCAATAATGAAGACAGATACTTGACTTATTTTCATATTTCTTGGTGAAAATTTCTTGGTAAAATTCTATAGAGAGTTTTGGGGCCGGAGAGATAGCATGGAGTTCAGGTGTTTCCCTTTCATGCAGAAGGTCATCGGTTTGAATCCCAGCGTCCCATATGGTCCCCCGTGCCTGCCAGGAGCAATTTCTGAGCACGGAGCCAAGAATAACCCCTGAACACTGCTGGGTGTGACCCAAAAACCACACAAAAAAAATTCTATAGAGAGTTTCAATCAGGCTAAAATTTCCTCCTTCTGGCTTTTGACTTTTTATCATGATGCTATCCAGCTCAAAATACCTTACTTATCTTTATTGTATCAGAGTATCATAATGTTTTCCTCTTTTCAGGCAATGAAAGTTGCTTTGTCTATTCCTGTGTTTACAAGTTGAGCTTGTAAACCAATATCTAAAAGATATCTTCTGAATATTTTACAAAAGAAAGATAATTACCTTTCTCCCACTCCCCCCAACTAAATAAAACACAAGGTTCTTGAATTGTGCCCCAGCCCCAGGTTTTTGCTGCTAAGTTTTTACCCACTGTTTGAGACATATGCAATGGGTTTCTACCATGGAACCTATTTATCAGAACTGCTCTAGCCATTGTCACTGAGAAAATAAGGCCACTCTGTCTTCGTTCAATTTGCCCTGCGTTAGTGCTTTTCCTTCCTCCTATTTGTCTCTTTTCACATATTCTGAAGCTCTTTGCTTTCTTCATCTTGTTTTTCGAGGAAATGACATGTGAGATAAATAGAGGCCTTTAAAATAGTTCCCATTTGTATTTTAATTGTTTTCCCTTGGTCTTGTTTTCCCATTGCCGTTCATCTGTCTTTTTCCCATCCCCTTGAGGGGAGAGAGGCTTTGTCTTGATCTCAATTAATGGGAATCAGGAGACCTTAGCTGGGAGCTGCCATCTAAAGCTTGTGGTTCCACGTGGTGGAGTGGTGTGAGTTTTCTTGCCTGCTAAAACCTCTATATCTGTGTGGATTATTTATTGTGAAGAATTACTACCAGACCAGCTACTCCTATCCTCTCTGGATAGGGGGTATGGGAATTCCCCTTTCCCCATAGGGGACTGTGGAATGTTTAAACTGATTTACAACAATGACATATCCACTAGTACTCAGGGCCTCTCTGGCTCTTTTGCTTAGGGTCACTGGCAGTGGTAGTGTGGGAGATGCATTTGGTGACAGAACTGAATTGAGGTCTTCAACAAGTAAAGCAAAGCATGCTTTCATCCTATAGAGCTATTTCTCCAGCCTGAAACTCTCTTCTTATGACTCCCAAGTAAAGTTCCTGAACAGATTATGGGCGCACAACTAAATGTGAATTTCAGTTGAACCCTTAAAATATAAGCATGATTAACATAATAATATTTGATAATATTCATGCTATCAATAAATTAATGCAAAAATCCTTATACTAAAGACACACAAAAATTGCCCATTTGAAATTCTAATATAATTGACACCCAATATTTTATTTGTTAAATTTGGCATCCTTCCCCTCAAATGATGTAACGTACTTGCAATATATATTACATTTATGCTTCTAAAAATTTTATCTGCAAAATCTGGCAAAGCTTAATGCTGTTGCCAGTACAAAGTGAATGTTGTGGCTTCTGTGGAAATGATTCCAGAGAAGTTTCAAGTTCTCCAGAGAAAGGCTGCATCAATCACATCACTAATCTATCTATCTATATATATATGGCTTCGAACACACTGCTTTTCTGTTCCTCATGGATGGGCTCTGCATACCCTTTCTCTATAAGGCCAGAAGAGAAGCAGCCACATGATGCAAGGGAACAGCAGTGCTCAGTAGCAGTGAGGGATGTGAAGTAAGCATGGGTTGGGTGGATGAGCTAGGGCCTACTGGTAATTCTGGTCAGAAAACAAGCAAGAGGAAGACTTCTGAATCTGCCCCTTGGGGCTGGTCCATCCCAGGTCTGAGTGGAGCATAGCCATCGGAGATTGGGGAAGTGAATCACCCTATCAGAATAATCTGGAAAGTGCTTATCTGCTGAAGTTGGACCCAGCAAGGACATCATGTAAGAAAGAGCTTGGAAGCTACCTATGGGAGCTGAGGACTGGATTTACTTTTTGTGTAGAACGCAAATAAATATTTTCTTTAGTTCTTTATTTTTAAAAGCTGCATATTTTCAAATTTCTTGAGTGATAAATAACATAAAAACTGTTATTTCAAGCAAGAACCTTCTATGTAGGACATTGATAGTACCTTTCATTTTTATGTCTTTTTTTCCCGTGTGTTTTCTTGTGTATTACTTTTTTCCATCTTCACATCACACTGACATTTTTTGTTTGTTTGTTTTTTGGGGGTCACACTCGGCAGAGCTTAGGGGTTACTCCTGGCTCTACACTCAGAAATCGCTCCTGGCAGGCTCGGGGGACCATATGGGATGCCGGGATTTGAACCACCATCCTTCTGCATCCAAGGCAACACCCTACCTCCATGCTATCTCTCCGGCCCCAGGTCACACTTATATTAATCTCCCACCTAGTTAATATCTGATTTACTGATATTATTTCCTCACATGGTTAATAGTGAATATATGCTCTTCCCAGATGGCAACACCATGAAGTTCACTCATTCAGCCTTGTTTCAGAAGAGTCAGTCTTGTTTTCTTTGCAGCAACCAGCTCTAAATGTTTCTTTTCTTCTACTGCTCATATGTTCTTTGACATGACATTTTCCCATGGACATTCAATCCCATTTCCAGCTCAGTTCATAAGTACAGGTTTCCACTTCTGACTGATCACCTTCACTGCACTGCATGAGCAAAACAGATTGTTCTATGAAACCTGCTGGTTCATAACACTCCATAAAGCTATCCACTAATTATTTTTGTGTGTTCTCCAGCAGCATTTTAGACCTTTCTGTTTGATTAGTCCTAAAAATTCCATCCCTTTTCAGAATCCAAAGCTATGCTGAGTGATGCTGGCCCTTCTCCTCTTAGTCTTCTGTTCTGTTTCTTTGTGCAGGCTGCAATCATTGTGTGTATTAGCATAACCCCAATTCACATGTTGTGTATGTCAATATTAAGCTATTGTATTATGGAGGGTTTACTAATAGATTTCCCTGTCTCCAGCCATCCTATATGTTTTTGAGGGGGGGAAAGAGATTTTTTTTTCTCCCCAAGACCGCTGATAGCTGCAAAGCCAATCTCACACAGAAACAGTTTGTCACAGCCTCTCCTCCAGCAAAAAATTGCCTCACTGTTCCCAGACTTTGAACATTCTGCACCAATTTGAATGCATCTTATTTTTTGTCTTTGAAGCTAGAGTGCATTTTAGGAGCTCTAGTGTTTGCCCATCTCGAAACCCTCTTATCACTCTTAATGTGATGCCATCCTGGATCGAGGCAGAAGAGAATCTCTTTAAGAGAGCCTGAACCTAGGATAATTATTCAGCCTCGGACTACTTTTCTGTGATCTGCAGTGTTCTTTGAAGTCAGTGGGAAGCCTTCAGCATAAGGAGTGGATAGCTAATCCAGTCCTAAACAGTCTTTTCTGACAGGCAATTTCCTCTCTTTTGCTCAAGGCTGTGTTAGCTGTTTGCAAGCGATTACCCGCTCTTGGCTGTCTTGATATAATATAATTATATCTCTAGTGTATTTTTTGGCTAAAGATTTTGGATATTTATGGTCATATTCTCATGGCAAATAGCCATAGCTATTAGATAAAGGACAGACAAAAACTCCCCAGGTATTTTAACAGCATGTCTAAGTTTTAAAAACTATGTGCTAGCCTAATTAAAATAAAACAAACTTATTGAGTAATAACTGATGTATATTAATGGCTCATATTTAAAATATACAATTTGGGTACATTTTGACATATGTAATATTAAAAAGTTTCATCACTGTAATCAGATAATGAAAGGACACATTATCTCCAAATTGTTTCAGAAGCTTCTTTGAAATCTCTCTCTGGCTTCCTTTCCTTGGCATCTTTATCATCTCCAGGCAACCACTACTCTATTTATTTTTATTTTTTGTTTTTGTTTTGGGTCCACACCTATCTTTGCTCAAGGACTATTCCACTCTTCACTCACATTTCATTGTTGATAGGGCTGGGAGGGACTATATGGAGTGCCGAGATTGAACCTGATCGGTGGGTTGTGTGCGAGGCAAACACTCTACTCGCTGTATGATCTCTCTGGCCCCACAGTGCTCAATTAAATTTTTTTAACCAAGATTTTCTTTTGTTGTGGAGGAAGTTTAGCGGCATAGTAAAATTGATGGATAGCTTTAAAATTTTTTCTTATATTGTTTTGCTTAAGAAATATTTTTCTAACCTCATTTTTTCCTCTATTTTTTTTCAAGAAACATTTCAATCATATATAAAGTTTCATTCCTGGACTTTTTATTTTCTTCTGTTGAGTTATCTGTTGCCAATATCTACTGTTCTGGTGTAAAATAAAAATCTCCACGAATGGTGAGTCTGCCCCAGGCACTGTGTTTCTAACTCCTTAGGCAGATGGGTCTGATGAAGCAGGGTAGCAGTGGAGAAATAATACCAAGCCCTTGAGCACAAGATTTATTGGCGTCAGTCTTTTTGTCATCTCTCCTCCATGTGCTCTCTTTGCACCCCCCAAAGCCAGAACTGCTCTCTCTTTATTCTTACTTTTGCTCTCTCTTTATTCTTCAGGGTGGGGAAGATCCTGTAACCCAGGTGTGCTTTTATATATCAAAGGAAGAGGTTACCAGAAAGAGGAAGTCAAGGGAACATCTTTGTTTAGGATTTCAGCTAGGTTCACCTTACCTTTTGGTTTTTGTATGTTTCTAACATCTGTGAGTCTGGTAATATAGATCCTTCAATTTAGATCTTCACTGGAGGGGAGATTTCAACATTGCTCAGGTGGGCCATGGGGACACTCCTGGAGACATTTGGTCAATTGGATCTTATGGTCAAGTCTAAGGCCTGTTATAAAGAACTACTTAAGTCTGGGGTGCACATAGCTACAAGATAACCCCAGTGGTGCTCTATTGTTACCAGAGCTTGAGAACCCCCTTAACATTTGCCAGGCATCTTTCATAGTTTTTGAGGGTCAGGAATTTGTGAGTAGTTTGGCTGGGAAATCTGGCTTGAATTTCTATGTCTAGTCTAATTTTGATCTGGGAAACTGTTTTTCTAAGACTTTAATGGGCCTGGAAGATCTTCCAAGGTGATTCACACTTGTCTCACAAAATTAACAGTAGCAAGACTCAGGATTTTTCCAAACAGGGCTCTCTACAGAGTCTATCGATTATCTTTATGACATCACTCAAAAGAAGTCATCCAAGGTTGAGGTGCAAACTTGCATGGCTTTTTATAATGTCACCAAAAACTGAAAAAAAAAAAAGGATAATGGGATAGAAGTGGATATAAGTTTTCTGTTCTCATTTTGTTTTGCCTTTCTCATTCCTTTAAATGGAAACTTGAACATGAGATAGAATATGATGGAATTATTTATCATGATTGACTCCATAAAATTCTGTGTAAGTGGAGCTAACTCAGAGGTTTTGAAAGTGCTGAAGAAAACTCTTCATGTTCAAGTAAGTTGAACAGCTCTGTCTGGCACTCGAAGTTGGAGTCCTGCTTTCTCCAGAGGCAGCCATGAGCTAGGAATGACTGGTTCTACTGAGAAGAGGGGTGATAGTGGTAATGGGGAGGGGTTCTCCAGTGGTAATGAAGGGATGTGTGAGAACAAGCAGAAGCAGCAAATCATGAGTGATGCTCAATGACTATTGCATATAACACATGTTGAGCACTATCCATAATTTTCATCACCGCTGACACTCCTTTCAATGATAGAGCTTTAAATAGATTCTAAGGACCAATGTTGATAGAAAATCAGGTGCAAGGGCAATGAATTCTACTGTTTTTCTGAATTATATCTGTATCTGCTTTTGAAAGAAATTCCTTCAAAACATAAACTCTGTTTCACAGACATTTGCCAGTGCATGTTTTTTACCACATAAAAACAGAAAATATAAGTGAAGGATACAGTGGGCTCATTAGCAGAGGCCCTTAGTTTTAGCTTCTCTCCTCCTTCCCCCTAGCTGAGGTTGTGAGTTCAGGTTGATGAGGGCATTGGTGGTGGGAAGGTTGCACTGGTGAAAGGGGGTGTTCTTTTTATGACTGAACCCCAGCTACAAACATGTTTTTAATCATGGTGCTTAAATAAAGCACTTTCTTTTTTAAAAAAGAAAGAATACCAGAAGAATCCAGACACCACCAACTTGCTATTTATGTTTGGATTAATTTTCCATGTTTAAAATTATAATTGGAACTTTTTTTTACTTCAAATGCCATCAAAAGGAGATATATTTGTGTTGGAAATGAAATTCTTGCCATGAGCTAATAAACTTTTAGAAACAAGGGTGATTAGACAAGATGTGGGGAAGCAGAGGTCCCAGGCATATTGTCACTGTGAATTTTCACATCTTGAGGTAAGAAGCTAATTCTACAAAATGAGTCCCTCCCACCCAGGTGCTTCTGTGTTTTTTTACATCAGATTGGAATCCTTCAAGGCAGAATTGTGAGTTGTCAGCCTCTTCCCTCTTGGAAGAACTGCAATTTTTTTTTTTTGATTCTGGGGACTATGGTAAACTGAAATATTTTAATTTGCTTAAGTTTTAGCAGTTTAATTTTGTAGCAGCAGGAGTCCATTTTGCTGAAGCAAGCCTTCTCTTTCAGTGAATGCAAGAAAATGTTCTCCTTTAATGGGAATCATGATAAAAATGCAATTATAACTCCCCTAGCCCACAAAATGAGCCCACCGTGTAGTTTGTTTCTTAAGTGCTTTGACAAAAAAGGAGAAAGCTATATAAATGCTAACTAACCTCATGAAATGCCAAGGTTCTGTAGGCAGAACAAAGAATAACCAAAACAAACTGGAAAAGGTACCATTGGAAAGTGCCGAGATCCTATTTCAATTTCACTGAGAATGGGAAAGTAATTAATTCAAGTAACAGTAAAATTCCTGAATGTAATCTATAAAATCTTCCAATAGGCTTAAAATGCAAATGTGGTGCTCATTTGATAGTGTGATAGAAGTGGACTAATGTTTTACTAGTCTGACTCCATTAAAGTACTGTTTTTTGTTTGTTTGTTTTTTGCTTTTCTTGGGCCACACATTGTGACATTCAGGGGTTACTCCTGGTTATGTGCTCAGAAATCGCTCCTGGCTTGGGAGACCATATGGGACGCTGGGGATTGAACATATGGGACGCTGGGGATTGAACAAAGGTTTGTCCTGGATCAGTCTAGTTCAAGGCAAACGTCCTACTGCTGTGCTATCACTCCAGCCCCAAAGTACTGTTTTATATTCAAAAACACTCAATTCACAAGTCAGGGCTGAATTAAGACTTGGGAAAGTATTAGGCATGTTAAAATTAAATTTAGAAAATTCTTTAATGTTGGAAAGAAGATATCAATTATGAGAACTTGAACTTGATAGAAAAAATAGATTGTTAGGAAGAATCCAAACAAAATGGTCCTTTAAAAAATGTTTTGTAGGGAATTCCTTCCCAAAATCATGTCTTTACTTCATGTAATTTTTAAAATGATAATTTTGAGTGGCAAAAGAGTGTACATATCCATGATTTTGTAGTTCATTTTCTTTGTTATTGTCTGATGTGGAAATGCTATGATTTATCTTCCTATTGCTTAAGTCTATGTGGCTATGTTGTTAAATAATACATTAAAATACAGTTGAATCTAAAAGAACATGCATCTTAAGTGAAATGTGAATTGCATAAGGGCATTTATGGATGTGTGTATATATACATATATATATTTTTGTGATACCTGGTAGTACTCAGGGTTTACTCTTAACTTTGTGCTTTAGGAATCACTCTTGCTGGAGCACCAGAGACCATATGAGGTATCTAGGATTAAACCAGGTTGGCTATATGCAAGCCAAACACCTTATCAGCTGTAGTATCTCTTTAGTTCTCTATGTTGGTATTCTAATACAGAGAGGATATACACTTAAGGAATAAATAAATATAGTAGAATATTAAAAAACTGCAAGGTATTTTCTCTTCTTTATGGTTTTCAAATAATCTTTTATTTTCTCTATCTTATTTCATGGTAAAACGATAGCTTACATTACATAACAGTATGTGTTAATTAAGTGCTTATGTAGACAATTAGACCTCTAACTAACCACAGGGTCTTAGAAATTAAATTTGGGAGAAGTCAAAACTGCATGCTAATTACCAAATGAGCAAATTACCTATGACTTTGGCCCCTGAGTTGATTAAGAGTCAACTGTCTATGGATTTTTAAGAAAATTTGGATATCACTAGCTGAGGAAATAAGGAAGCAGGTAAAGGTTAAAGCCTCCAAAAATAAATATGTGCTTCATGTTTTCTCATCTACTCTCTTGGAAGATGAAATTTACTTTTTCACTGCCTGTTTGCCACATATGTAAAGCAAACATCAAATACCCAGAGTTCAAAAGGGCTTTTGTTAAAGAATGATTATGTATGTGCTCTCCTGGTATTGTGTGCCAGATTTATCGTGTGAGTGTGTGTGTGTGTGTGTGTGTGTGTGTGTGTGTATGTTCATGTCCTTGGATGAAGTGACTCCCCATAAAAAAGGAATGGCTTACTTTGGTTGGAAAGACCTAATAGCATTGCTTTATATGTTTCTGCTTGGCACTTACTAGGTGCATGAAAAATACTTATAGAAGAATTTCTCTAGCTTAAGCCTTCTTTGAGTCTGGCAATGACATTTATTTTCACAACATGGAAGGATTTTTGCCATCCCTTAAGAAGTTGTTGAAGCATTTTTATTGAAGCATGCCAAATTTGGGAATATTTTTAGGGAGATTCTTGTGGAGAATAACTATTTACTTCTAGATTATTATTATTAATAAGCCTGAAAGATGCTTAAATTTATTGAAGACAAAGCTTCCTCTGCAAACATAATTGTGGAATGTGACTCATCTTTGGTTCTTGTCCCACATATTGGCTGGGCTTAGTGTCTTTACCTTTTTTTGAAAATGTAAGAAAGAATTAGAGATACTTATTGTTCACAGAGGAATTTCTTTTGAACAAAAGTTTCAGGCATTTTTTGAGGCTTTTTTTTTTTTTTTTGAGAAATTGATTGTTTCTGATTTTCTGGGAGAAAGCCCTTGATAGGCCACTTTGTCCCTGAACTCAGTGGTAGTTTCAAATGAAATCTCTGAACTTCACTGTTTTGAGAGCAGGAGAAGATGTGCTGCTGCCATGGATGGCCCAGGCTGTCATGCTCTGGCTCTTATTTGCCGGGCAGCTTTATGAGCATGAACTGATTTACGATCATTGCGGGAGAAAGGTCAATTTGTGAGAGTGTAGATTTCCCATTCATCACCAGACTTTATAGCCTTTTTGGTGATTTTATTTTCAGATATCAAACTAGTCATTTTGGGCTTGTTAATGCTTTGCCTCCACGGAAATATTTTTGACACAAACAAGGGAGAGGCAAAAGCAGTCATCAGATATTGTGTTGGTCTATTTTAGTGACTTCAGGCAGGGATGAGTGACATCATGGTGAACAAAGAGGAGACACTTAATTGGTTTAGGGTACCTTGACTTTGGCAGTGAAGTTCACCTCTTTCCTTTCCTCTCCCTCCTGTTTTTCTTCTTCATTATCCACTTCCTCCTTCTCTCCTTCATTTCCTTCTTTAGATACCTTCTTCCACTTTACTCCAGTGGAAAGTTAAACATCTAAGATAATCTATGAAGATCTAAGCAGCCAACAGGGCTGGTGGGTATTGCCATGAATGTGATACCGGAAGAAAGGTATCTTGCAAAATCCACTTCACAATGGAAAAAAGAAAGCCAACTACTGTCTTTGGAACTCACACTTAACCTTCACTTGAGGTGGCAATTTAATAGTCATTGGAAATTATCATCAGTTTTTGGATTCTGCTAGAAAAACTTAAGGTAATGCTCAAACAGAATAAAACTATTGTGTAACCTATGTAGACCACAATAGCCTCTGCAGGCCCATTCAAATACAATATTTTCATGTAGAATATAAACCATGTCACTTTAGACATAAGATAATGATATCTATTGAGAAATACCTTTTATTATAATATAATAGTATAGGTTTTAGAAACTGGTTTATTTATAAGTAAGAGATATGACATGGCATCTCATTCCAGGTAAATTTATTAACTCTTCTCTCACATTATCAATATTTGATTATTCTATATAGATTATTGTACAGTCTAGACTCATTCCTGTTATCTCGAACTATTAGTTCCAAGATATTAAGGTCTGTCTTATCGTCATAATCTGGCTAAAACTCAGGTTGACTTGGCCACTGGGCCTGAGTTTGTGGCTTTTCTCTAGACCTCACTCATTTTACTAAGAAACTGATCCTTCAGGGTCTCTCAGTTCCATAACTATGGATGCCCATAGCTGTCTTCTCTTGCTGTTCTTTACCCAAACTGGGGGTCATATGGCCCCAATGAGTCCCCAGGATATTTCAAGAGGGTATCATAGTTAAAAGTTGTCTAAATAGTGGGGCCATGACATGAGACTATGGGGCCAATTGGTAGAACACAGGGAGACATTCAGGGTGGGGGCTGACCACAGAAAGAAAAGAAGGTTGGAAGCAGCGAGAGTTGTAAACAGGTTGAGAATGCCTCTTTTCCACTTATATCTGTTTCTACACTACTCTGAGGATGTTCTTTGTAGTCCTGTCTTGGCTTCCTATATGAATTGCTCCCAAATCTTCCAACCTGATTGTAATACTTATTACACCATGAACTCAATAACTAATTATTTGAATTTGTTTCCAGAATACACAGCCATGCACTGATTGAACAATGGGTTTCAATTTTTTCACATTTAAGGATCAGCAACTGTTGTCATTATTGAAAAACCACTGGTATTAGAGTTTTATAGCTTATTCACATATTTATATGTATTATATAAATTTTTGTGTTTTTTATAGCCTGGCTGGAATTTTGTGTACATAGTTTTATCAACAAATAATGCATATATTTGAAGAATTAAGCAAACTTTATAATGTAGAAAGCTAGCCTTTGGGAGTCAAGTTTTCATTTCCTCATGAGGCTGAATAGCTACTAGTGAGTCAAGGCATCCCTGCCTTTGAAATTTCTTCACAATGGCTCATCATTTCTGATGAAAGGATAATTATGTAGGGAAAATAAGTAGTGGAGATTTGCTCACAGAACATTCAAATTATTTTTTATTTTAATATATTTAATATATTTTTAAATTAAAAATCATAAAATATTCCTGAGAGTGACAGTTGAAGTTCAATATTCATGAATTTCTGATTGTTATAGCTCTTCAGGGGTATGAGGTATAAGATGGAAGAGCCCTCAAATAGAAATAAGTAGAAAAGATTAAAATCCAGAATTGTGAACTTTTCTCACTTGAACAAACACTCACTTTTGGCTGGAGATTTTATATATTCCAGATTTTATATATGGTTTTCTATTTATTGGGAAAATATTTAATTTATTCCTTGAAGATATATAATTAATTGTATTATTATTATTTTATACAGAACCCTTTTGTGTCAGAACAACTCTTCCTGGTCCCCACCCTACCCCAAATTTATACTCCACATTGATTATAAACAAAGCATCCACACAATTCATCATATAAATAAGTGCTATGGTTTGGGTACAGATTTATGTGTTTATGAGTTAGTGAGGAATAATAACAGATCATAATTATCTTTGGGATGTTTTAAGCTGCTATAATTTATGATATTCACATGACTGATTTGTGATGTGTGCTTAAAACTGTTCCATCACTTACCTTTTCCTAAATTTTTGTTGTGTTCCTCGATGATTTTAAAATTCATAGATCTTATCCCAGAGGCAGCTTTTAATAACCCCTTGATTTTGGTAATGGGTTACTTTCCTCAACAATTCTATTTCTATAGCTATTTATTTAAGTATGTTATTAATGTATGCTTAATTTCTTGAAGAGGAGGGGATAATAGGATTATTTTCTTTCAAGGAGTATGTAATTTCATTATTATGAACTCTAACTCTTGTGAAATGAAATAAGGATTCACCTGGAGAAAAATGAACTGTTTGCAAATCATCTTAAAAAAGGAAAAAGGAAGAATTCACCCTTTCCTAAACAGAGTCACGCCATTGGAAATTTTATTTTATTAAAATATTTATTTTCAAAAAAAGAAAAAAAAAGGGTCTGGAGCGGTTTGCCTTGCAAGCGCTAACCTAGGACGAACTGTGGTTAGATCCTCTGTTGACACATATGGTCCCGCAAGCCAGGAGTGATTTCTGAGTGCATAGCCAGAAGTAACCCTTAGTGTCACCGTGTGTGGCCCAAAACAAACAAAAAATATTTACTTAAAATATTTACATTTTTTTAATGAGCTGGAACATTTTTTTGTCTTGGTTTTTCCTGAGTAATTAGTTCTTTGTTGTCTACTTACTAAGCCTTGTGATAGGTACTGATGTAGACTAACAACAGAAAAAAATCTCTGCCTTGAAGAGATTAATATTCTAATAAATCCTAATGAACTAGTTTATTTTTTAAAAGGATTATGTTAAGTGAGCTTATTGAGCACTGTATAAAATAGTTTTATATGACAGTCTATCAGTAAAATAACCAAAATTAATAATTCAGGATTAGATTCCTGAGAGAGCATTGTACTAGGAAGTGTGATAAATCAGCCTTTTTCTGGATTGATCATCTGAAAATGCCCCACTATTAGCCGGTGCATAATTGTGGTGAATCTAACCTGACTCTGAAGAAACAGATGTAATCAGCATTAGTTCTCCCAAATAGAAGTGGAAACATTCTAAGAGGCAGAACAGCATTTTTGCAGTTAGCCCATTGACAGTTTATTCAAAACAATCTAAAAAAAATATCTTGAACTTGGTCAACTTGGGAATTTTGAGGAAGAGACAGAACTATCTTTAGGTACAAATGAGCTAGTCTTGCTTCTTCTCCCCCAGTTTCTTCAGTCATTAGACTATGGATGTGTTCTACTGCACTCCAGGTGCAAGAAAGTACTGGAGACCTGTTTCCAAGGCCTGAACGTAAATTCCTCCTCTGCTACTCATCTTGAATGTTAACAGGAATAAGTCACCAGGCTAAACCTCAGTTTCTCACATACAAAATAGAGGTAAGAATACCAAGCTCAGGTTGATAAAGAATAAATATGAAGTATGTGAAAGTATTTGAAACAAATACTAACAAAAATTAATATAATAGTCAGTGCTTCCTATGGGACTGAGAGATTGGACAGGGTTTATTCAGGAACTTGTCTTGCACAGAGTCAGCCCAGGTTTGATCCCCAGCATTGCCTCTAGTCCTTAAGCACTGTCAGGAGTGATTCTTGAACACAGAGCCAAGGGTCAGCCCAGAGCACAGCTAGTTGTGTGACCCCAAAACAAAAAAATAAAGCAACATAAAGAATGTTCTTGTGGAATAAAAATACAATTTTGAGGAATACAGAAATTATTTACTAAAAGATTGCCAAATGGAATAGCAAGTGGTAGAGTTTTATTTTTGGTCAAGAATTTAGTCAGACTGTCTCTTGAATTATAACAGGTATGAGACATTTTACTGTGCCCAGAGAAAGTCATTTCATGCCCAGCATACCCACAGTTACTCACTCTTGCCAGACTGGTCCCAGAAGGAACTTTATAAGGGACATACTTCCTGTAGATATGGCCAACTCTAGAACATGGAACATCAAACATTTCTCCACCACACATCCACACCTAAAGAGGGGACATTTAAAAGAATAGAAAAGAGAACAGTAAATTTCATACAAAGGGAATTAGGGAAATATCATAGCAACTCAAATACCTAAAACAGTCATTTCTATTTGTTATGAATGGCTAAGCAAACAATTCAAAGCTAAGGAAGTCCCCTAAATTAATAAAATGATAGAACCTAGATACTATGTCATTAAAGTTAAATTTCTGTAAAACAATGGCTTTTAAAAAATTCAAGTATTCATTGATCATGAATATTGCATGGACCTACTATTTAATGCTAGAGACAGCTTATTTATATAGGAATTTGTTCAGGCAAGCTTGCAAAATCACTTGAAGAAAGAATATAGGAACTCCAATGTCAATTTAAAATTTAAAATATAAAAGTAGAACTACTAAAACAGATGAATGTAAGTGAATATAAAAACTCAGTTTTATCTAAATTTTGTAACCAAGACTCTGAAACTTTCAAGATAATTTACTTTAAAAATTATAGTTGCATTCTAATTTCTTCCCACCCCCTGATCTTTTCTTAGGCACTGAAATAATTGGTTAGTGGTGTGGACTCAGGATAAAATTCAAGGTATGTGTTGAGGTTCTGTGCTTATTATATATAGCAACACCAAATAATTTGTCCTCTTTTAGCATGGCCTCTTACTCCGACAAACACCCATTCAATCATGATTTAAAGAATAGACTACTTATTACAGAATGAATAATCATCAAACCATAAATTCCGTCTTCATGGAGGCTACACTTTTAGTTATTGTCATTGCAAGAATGAGGTTAAAAAGAGTTAGATACTGTGATAGCTTGGTGTATTTACCTTGGTCATACCACAGGACCCAGATATTGGTCTAACGTTATTTTGTAAACTTCTACGAGGTTATTTTCAGCTGAGATGGACATTTCAATTTGTGGAAATTATGACATAGCCGATTACACTTAATAATGCAAATGAACCTTGTTCAAAAAAGCTGAAGATCTTAATAGCTCAAAGACTAACCTCTCCACAGCAAGAAGGAATTCTGCCACCTGAGTACCTTGAACTTAAACTGCAACTCTTCCTTTGGTCTTTAGCTAACTGGAAGATTTTGGATTTATCATGCCTCCCACAATCACATGAGCCGATTCCCTGAAAATAATGTCTCCACTATGTGTCTCTTTTTCTTTTCTTGATTGTTTCTCTGGAGTATTTGGACTAATATAGATGAATGGCTTGTTTCAAAATGTGATTGTGAAAAAGAAAATGGGAAATGTTTCTCTCTTAACTTACATTTGCTTCTAATTCTTCTTTCACTAAGAGAAGCAAGGTTGGCAAAAATAAATGGTTACCGGGTTAAATGGCAGCACAAGGTAATTATTATAATAATACTCAGTTGCTTCTAGTGAGTCCTAAACAAATCATGGTCATCAATTTCAGGTTGATGAGTTATTGATTATTGTTTTGTACCAAGACAAACAGAAGTATGCCTGGGTGAGATATAGTCAGTAGTGACAGAGAACACTCTAAACTTCAGTGTCATTAATCAGAAAGATTTCAGAGACCAACCCTATAAAATTAAGCATAAAAAGAGTAAGAACTTGTTCTAGGATGTAAAAATAATTAACTTTTCTAGTGCAATCTGGGGTAAGAAAACCTAGTAACACAGAACATGCATCATTAGCATTTGGTGGAAATTTTGGGGAATAAGGGTATTACCCTGGCTAAAATCTTAGGTAATTTCTAGACAAATTCTTTCTTTTCTTGTAAATAAAATAAAGTTAGAAAGGTATGCAATCTTTATATTGTATACCAAGTTTATAACATGTTAAATTCCTATGTATTAAGATAAATAATTTTAGGAAGTAGAGACGTGATTTTGATGAGGTACAGTGAAACATTTCAAATATTTGATAGAACTCAATATTGGTAGAGATTTTTGTAGAACATTAGGGTGACAGAAGTAGTGTTAGTAGGATAGAACTACAAAGAAATATTTCAATTTAGTAGAAAAAAAGAATGTTCTTGTAGACAGAATGAAGAAAAATATAGATATGTTTTTGTTGCTGAAATCTATCTTAAGTAGATGCCACTCTGGGGACAGGCATAAAACTTTGGTTAGACATTTGAGCTACAAGAAATGTTAAGGTAATTCTAATAATACGAGCTTGCATTTATCAAGGCTCATTCTGTCCTTTTTCATTTTATGCTCAAATGACAGATTGTATACTTACTTTTTTAATAATGTAGGTGGGGAGTAAGGCAATCTAGGAAGAAAGTAACTTTCTCAAAGCCATAATATTACTAGTCAACTATAGAAGTTGAATAAGTTGACTTCCCTAGTACTAATATTTTAAACAAATAGCTTCTGTAACAAAATAAGCAAACATTGTCAATAAACATACAGTAGCTTTGAGCTTCTTAGACTACAAAGGTAACTCTGCTAAGAAAAGGACATGGCTGAATTTTAATAAAACTCTATTTGTAAATATAGGCAGTAGACCATAGTTTGCTGGTACCTATTTTATAAGGTACACAGTTTTTTCCAACATGGACATTTAGTGGTTCTCAGATGCATAAATGGAATATCCTATTTTTCACTGTCAGACATAAGAGCACCCACCACTGCACATGCTGCTCTACCATGTGATCTTTATCCCTTCTTAGCATTTGGGCCTATGTCTATTATCTTTGAATATGGGTGGCCTTGCAATTCTTAGATTGATAGAACAAAATAGCAAAAGAATGGAGACTAGAGCCTAAAAGGCAATCCATCCACAATGGTAGTCAATTTTGTTGCAATTCTGAGTTTCCATTTGAAAAAAAAAATCTGACTCCTGAGACTATTTTGTTGTGAAATTTCCAGGCCATATAAGATGCTATGTATGAGACTTAAGTCAGCAGCCTCTTGTTTTCTAGAACAGCCAGCATCAGTTGCCTGAGATAATGAAGATTCCTGATAACCTAATCTACAGCAAGCTATACACAAAGGGGACCTGTTACACTAGCAGATAATGGGGCAAAGAGGGGAGGTCTGAGGTGCATGTTGGGAATAGGGGTGGAAGGAGGGCATCTCTAGTGGTAAGAATGGCTCTAAATCATTGTCACTATATCCCTTAAATATTACTGTGAAAAACTTGTAATTCACTTTGATCACAATAAAAATTATTAAAAAAATAAATGAAGATTCCTCAAAATTATGCCTTCCCTTAGCTGCTGCATTACCTCTAGCTGATATTCTGTATATCAAAAAGCAGAAATACACTATCCTCTTGTGCTTTCCATAATTTGGAGCCTGTACAAGCCATGAGCTCAGATCAAGTGGTTGTTTTATGCCTGTAGGCACTTCAGTTCTTTGTTATGCAGCAGTGATCATGAAACTACCTATTTGCAAAATCGCCACGAGGGTGAACTGCGAACACAGAGATCTGTAGTGTGACCTACCCACAGACTTGATCTTATTCTACTGTGGGAGCTACAGTGCTAAGACTCACTAATTTTCTTGTTCATTTCTTCCTGGGCACATTGATGGTTTATAATTTTCCATTCCTTTTGTACAATCATACATAGTTTAATGAGGGAGATATTCTCTAAAGAATTAGGCAACTCCACATTGTGTGAATATCACAGATGTAATGATATAAAACTAGACAGAAGAGCTGACTACAAACTTAGACTATATGGTATAGTTTCTTGGGACAACTGACACATATGAGGTCTGACTTTGAGAAGTTGCTAGTGTTGAATGACGATATTTACAAGGAGTCATGTGTAAATATTTATTGCATGTGAATACTTATTGTATATAATTATTTATTGTAAATATTTCATTTTCTTGCTAACATATTATGAACAAAAATGATAAACATCATCTCTGGGCCAAAATAAGGCTGGAATTTTCTACCTTCTTTATGATTTCTTTTTGATCTAAGAGACTCACAAAATGTGCAGAGCATTTTAGGCATTATGAAACACTAACATCTCTAAATGAATGGGGCCTGACTGCCAAAAACTGGATAGACAAATTCTCATTGTCTGTTGCTTTTGGATATTTGCTATTTCATTGCTATGTTTCTTTATATCTCAGATATGAGAGAAATCAATCTAAATTTGTGTCATTCCTTCTAACTTTACTCAGTATGATTATCTTTAGGTCCATCTATGTAAAAGAAAATTCATTCATAGCAGGGAAAATGGAGAATTATAGGATGGGGTGGTGTGGACACTGGGACTGGGGAGGGAAGTGGACATTAGTGGAGAACAGTGGTCATGCTGGAATGTTGTATGCATGAAACCCATTAGTAGTACTGTAAAAAATGGTTCCTAAAATAAAATTACAAATTAAAAAAAAAAAAGAACAGAATTGGGTAGGTAGAATATAGTATATTACCCTTTTCCTGAAACCGGGCCAATCAGTGAAGCAATCCCAGAGAAACTTTACTGATATTATCAGGATTTCTGGGGTTGTTATAAACATTAACCCTCCTCTATTAATCTGTTTCCCCTCAAATATCTCCTGACATTTATTTTGATTCTGGGGGAGCTACACCAATGATGCTCAAGGGATATTCTTAACTTTGCACTCAGGAATTACTGCTGGTGGTACTTGGGAGACAATATGGGATACCAAAGATCAAACTGAGTTTGTTTGCATGCAAGGCAAGTGTCTTACCCACTGTACTATTCTTCTAGCCCTTCTTCTAACATAATACATTGATATAATAAATGTAGCTATTTGAAAGGATATTCCATTTTATTCTTTTGAAATTTTAAATAGGCAGAGAATTTTAGGAAGTTGTTATATAATCAAATGCTAATTCTTTGTGATCATAGGTAAGTAGTATCAAGGCAAAGATGTCTTTATATGGTCACAGATAGGACATAGGGATTTGTAGACACAAATTATTTAGTTTACCATGTAAAGGGGGATCACATTGTTCCAATAAATTTGGGAGGAGATCAGATACTCAAGAAGGACTAAAGATGTCTAGGCTAAGACCTGGGTTAACGCCTGCTATCTTTTTGCCTGAGGCTACTTTTTGGCTTTTGTGATCTTGTAGATTACTTAGAAATAGGTAAATGTGGACTGAATACTTCTGCGAGTATTTGCCAGGGTAGTTAAATGAATTTCCATGGTCTTTCCAATACATAGAGAAATAGTCAAATGATACACCAAAATGGTGTGTGTACATATGTATATATTTATATATATATATAAATTGCTTTATTTAAGTAACATGATTAAAAATTTTTTATGGTTGAGTTTTGTATTTTTTTTAATAATAATTTTTATTTTGACCAAAGTGGATTACAAATCTTTCACAGTAACATTTTAGTACATAGTGACATTGAATCAGGGGCATTCCCACCACCAATGTTGTCCTCCCTCTACCCTTGTTCCTAGCATGCATCCCATGTCCCCTCGTTGACCCCTCAGGCTGCTAGTATAAATGGTCCCCTCTGTGTCTAACTTGTTGTAGATTGGGTATCGATTCTCTTGTCATTGGCTTTAAATTTTTCAGAAATCTTTCTTATGGTTCGTTTAAAGACTTCAGCATCACTTTCCCACTAGTGAGTAATACTTTTCTGCAAACTTAGTGGTTTAAAAGAACATGTACTCCACATCCCGGGACCAACAACAATAACAACAACAACAACAACAACAACAACAACAACAAAAAGCTCTAGCCTGCTTTTGGTCTACGATCTGTTCAACAAACAAGATCTCCAATTCCAGAGGTCTGACTGAGACAATCGCAACTGAACGGGTTTTCCGGAAACATAACAAAAGACTATCCCAGACTCCATCCTAGGAGCAGCATAATGACCAAGACTACCAAGATGGATTAAAACGACACTGAAGGAGCAGAACTGCTAGAACCACAAAGAAAGAATTCATCATAAGCTCCATTCCTTGAGCTGTACAGACACCAAGATCTCTAGATACAGAGGTCTGATTTTACCATACATGACAAAGCAGAAGTCTTCCATACACCACAAAAGCACTGAGGAGAGCATAAATGATAATGCAAGGAGTCTATAGTTAATCCCATGACAGTATACTTCAGGGGTGGAGAAACCCTGTATCTCCTAGGGAGATATCTATATCTATATCTATATCTATATCTATATCTATATCTATATCTATATCTATATCTATATCTATCTATATCTATATCTATATCTATATCTATATCTATATCTATATCTATATCTATATCTATATCTATATCTATAGAAAGTTCCCTCTATAATATCCCTAATAGTTACTGTGCCTATTTTATTTTATTTTCTCTTTCTCTTTCTTTTTGCACTCCAGCATGGTTTGATTTCAGGACCGAGACCATTGTGTGGTGCTTGTCTTTATTGATGTAGTGCTTACTGTTGTGGTGTTTCAATTACCTTTTTTTTTTTTTTTGGTTTTTTGGGGCCATACCCATTTAATTCTCAGGGGTTACTCCTGGCTAAGCACTCAGAAATTGTCCCTGGCTTGGGGGGACCATATGGGACGCTGGGGGTTTGAACCATGATCCTTCCTTGGCTAGTGCTTGCAAGGCAGACACCTTACCTCTAGTGCCACCTGGCCGGTCCCTCAATTACCTTTTTTTAAATTTTTTATTTTTATTTAATGTTTTTTAAATTTTTATTGTGACCAAAGTGCATTACAAATATTTCACTGCATCATTTATGGTACATAGTGACAATGAATTAGGGGCATTCCCACCACCAGTGCTCTCCTCCCTCTGCCCCTGTTCCCAGTATGCATCCCATACCCCCCAGAATGCTAGTGCAACTGGTCTCCACTTTACAGCTTGTTATAGATTGAGCATCCATTCCACCATCATTGGAGATAAAAAGGATAAGAAAAAAGGGAGAAAAATATTTGGTGACAACTACCAAAAAAAGAAAGAAGAGAGAGAAAAAAAAAAGAAAAGAAAAATGGAAGAAAAAAAAATGGACCCGGCAAATAAAAATAAAAATAAATCTCTAAATAATAACCACAAGAGTGAAAAAGAAAGAGAAAAGTGGAAGAAAAAACAGAAGGAAAATAAAGTTAAAAACTAACAAATCAAAACAAAATAAGAAAAGTATGGGTGCTGGAGTGGCAGGGTTTGGCCTTCCCCCCACTTTTTTTTTTTTTTTGCATAGGCACAGTAAGCATTGGGGAAGAAAGGGAATTCCCGTGGCCTAAGAGATTCAGGGTTTCTCCATCCTTGAAGCATACCATCATGGGATCAACCCCTGGCTCCATATATACTCATTACCCCATCCCAAAGGCTTTTTTTGATGCCAGGAAAATTTCTTCTCAGTTGTGTGTGAGAAAATCAAGCCACTGTAACTAGCAATCTTGGTATTTGCGCAGATTATAGGTCAGAGTCTAGGATAGAGTCTCTAGGTTCTAGAGGTTCCTATCCATCGTTGTTGTGGTGTTTAGTCTCTATAACACTTGCTCCCTAGTTTCATTCATTCCCTAAGCCGAAGCCTAGGATATTATGGATCCAAAGGTTCTGCTCAGTCTTTGTTGTCCAAGTTGGACCTCTGCAATGACATCTTGTTGTTGTTGTTGTTTTTATGTGTCCTGGACTACAGCCTAGGGTAGGGTTTTCCTTATTAGTCCCAAGGTAGGCTGTGTTCAGTCACAGTTGTCAAAGTCAGTTTTCTGTTGTTGGGGCTCTTATTTTTTTCATTTCAAAGGACAATAGCTCTTCTAAATACAAGAAGACTCTACCTCTGAAGTTTCCTGGCATAAGACCAACTCTAGGCTCCAGGCAAACTAGTTTGTCCAATCCAGGTCATTGTCTGTAGTGCCATTACACTTTTATTTTTCACATAGTCTCTGTTGTTGGTATCATGTTTCTGTATTAAAGATCCTAAAATCTGCATATCTTACATTGCAGTCAGGATGGTGCAGAGCATTCTCTCATTTTACCTCACAATTAAAGGGCATTGCAGAGAGCCCTGTCCTGTAAGCAGGTCGTTGTTGTTGTCAAGTCTTCTTAGTGTTAAGGGAAGTCTCTTTTGAGTCTCTTTTGAGCAGGTCAATGTCAGAACAGTGGTAGGGTCTTCCCTAGTAGAGGATTTCTTCCAGATGTTGTTATAAAAAAAACTTGGCTGTTTTGTAGATAGCTTCTCTGGTTCAGGATGCCCTTCTTCTGAGGCCTGTGCCGGTCATCAATTACCTTTTTATGTCATCTCTCAAACTGAGGTTGAAAGCCTCTAGAAGGACTCCGCCCATTTTCAGCTTATTTAATTTTTAATTTATTTTTATTTTATTTTATTTTATTTTACCCCATTCTATTGCTTTTTTTTTCTTCAAACAAAACCACATAACTCGAATTATCCAGCTCTGCCTCTCAAATAGAGAGGGAAACAAAGGAGAGTATCAGGACCAAACAGATATATGATCACTAATAGTAAGCTAGACAAAGAGGGGACCACCTACTCTAGCAGCCTGGGGGGTGATGGTGGGGATATGGGTTGCAGGAAGGAAATGGGGATGGAGGGAGGGCAAATTTGGTGATGGGTATTCCCCTGATTCAATGTTAATATGTACCTAAAATACTACTGTGAAAGATATGTAAGCCAATATGATCAAAATAAAAATAAAAAAGATACTAATTAATACTATGAAAAAAGAAATAGGAGTTGGGACGTGTACATGCCTAAATATTCACTCCCTATTAGCAAGACAAGATTTATCAGCCCAGAAAATGATTTTCTGTTCCCAAAAACATTAGTTCTCATTTTGTTGAATATTAAACTCTGTTTCAACTTTAAATTTGAGAATATCTTTAAAATTATGGAGAAAGGCACTCTATACTGTATTATTTTAGTATATTACATATTCAGTGGGTTCTAGTATTGATTCTACTTCTTCATAGCTATTGGATCTTGGCCAATGACTAACATCATTTAACATTCAAAAAATGTTAACTCTAAAAGTAAATCCATGTTGAATTCTTTTGAAAAATAAAAGATTATCTCTAATAAAAAGAATATGTACTCGTTATGTCATAGTTCAGTGGGTCAGAAGTCTATGTGGTCTGCTGGAACTCTGATGCCAGCACCTCTTTCTGTCTCCTGTGCTGTGCTGCATTCTCGGCCTGATTTCATCCTGTGTGTGGCTTCATCTGCAGAGAGCTAGCCTTCCCTGGAGGTGAGTTGAAACGCCCAGAGAGAGAGAAGCCACTGAACTATGCTGGAGCTCTGATGCCAGCGCCTCTCTCTGTCTCCTGTGCTGTGCTACATTCTCGGCCTGATTTCTTCCTGTGTGTGGCTTCATCTGCAGACAGCTAGCTTTCCCTGGAGGTGAGTTGATATGCCCAGAAAGGGAGGAGCCAGAGGTGCGCGGCAGCTCCACTTCACTACATGGCCGCGCACATTACTTAGCCAATGAATACAACCACAACACATAGAAAAAACCACAATACAAGTGTGACAATGGGGAAACAATGCAGGCCAGCGCCATACATAGAGAATGAAGATGGCAACTCTGATGATTGGAACATGGTTAACCAACTAGTCAGTCTCTCAGATAAGGAGTTTAGAGTCGCAATATGAAAGATATTCACAGAATTCAAAGAAAGTATAGAAGAAAACACTAATAAGAATCAAGAGAATATGAAGATGAAAATCAGAAAACTCCAAACTAAAATTTCAGGTCAAATAACAGGTCTGAAAAACTCAGTAGTTGAACTGAAGAAAAAAAATGGATGAGCTTTCCCACAGGTTAACAGCAGCTGAGGATAAAATTAGTAAACTGGAAGATGAGATGAATAACAACTCCATACAGCAGAAGAGATTGGAAAAAAGCCTTAAAACAAATGATCAAATAATGGAAACATTACTCAAAGAATGTGAACAGATGAAAATAGAAGTTTATGATAAGCTCAACAGAAACAACTTAAGAATCATTGGAGTCTCAGAGACCCAGGAAGAAAATCTCCAGGAAGAATCAACGGTTAAGAACATCATTAAAGAGAAACTACCAGAGCTAAAGAATACATGTGATCAAATCCTGCATGCCCAAAGAGTACCAACTAAAAGAGACTCCAGAAAAAACACCCCAAGACACATCCTAGTCATAATGACGAATCTCACAGATAGAGACAGAATTCTGAAAGCATCAAGATCTAAAAGATAAATTACATTCAAGGGAACATCCTTGAGATTTACTGCAGACCTGTCACCAGAAACACTCAAGGCCAGAAGGCAGTGGTGGGACATAGTGACAAAACTCAATGAAATAAGTGCTTCGCCTAGAATATTGCACCCAGCAAAACTCACTTTTAGGTTTGAAGGAAGAATACATGGTTTCACAGACAAACAACAGCTCTGAAACTTTACAGACTCAAAACCAGTCTTAAAAGAAAAACGGAAAGACCTACTTTAAGACGAAACTAACACACCAAACTTCAATATAAAGATGGCACTAAATCCCAGGACAAATCTTTCCCCCAATGTCAATGGACTAAATGCACCAGTTAAGAGACACAGAGTGGCTAAATGGATCAAAAAATCTCAATCCAATCTTCTGCTGCCTACAAGAAACACACCTGAATAGTTAGAACAAACATAGACTCAAAATAAAAGGCAGGAGGAAAATCATCCAAACAAAGAACACCCATAAAAAAGCTGGAGTGGCCATACTAATATCAGATGATGCAAACTTTATACTCAGGAATGTTATAAAAGACAAAGATGGACATTTTGTATTAATCAAGGGATACATACAGCAGGAAGAAATCACTCTCCTAAACATATATGCACTGAATGAGGGGCCAGCAAATTATTTAATACAACTGTTGACAAATCTAAAATATAATATCAATAACAACACAATAATTGTGTGAGATCTCAACATGGCATTGTCAACACTTGATAGGTCAACCAGACTGAAACCCAACAAGAATATACTAGACCTGAAAGAGATATGAAAGAAAGACGCCTAGTAAATATATATAGGACACTCCACCCCCAGAAACCTGAATGCACATTCTTTATTGTACATTGGACATTCTCCAGGATAGACTATATGCTAGCACATAAAACATACCTCCATAATATCAAGAGGATAGAAATTTTGCAGGCTACCCTCACTGACCACAGGGCCCTGATATTATATGTGAACTACAAAGGGACACAGAAGAAAAACAGAAGTTAAACAGCCTAATACTGAATAACCAGTGGATCTGAGATGAAACCAAAGAGGAAATCAAAACCTTCTTAGAAACAAATGACAATAGAGACACAAACTATCAGAACCTATGGGACACAGCAAAAGCGGCACTGAGAGGAAAATTTATAGCTTTGCAAGCACACATCAGTAAAGAAGAAGGGGCATACCTGAATAACTTAATGACACACCTGATAGAATTAGAAAGTGCTCAACAAAAGGAACAAAAATAGGGAAACAGATAGAAATAACAAAGCTGAGAGCAGTTGGTTCTTTGAAAAAATAAACAAGATGATAGCCAACTGGCAAAACTAACAAAGAAAGAGAGAGAAAAACTTGATAACTCGTATTAGGAATGAAAAATGATAGATCACTACTGATATGGCAGAGATTCAAAGGGTAATTAGAAACTACTTTGAGAAACATTATGCCACTAAAAATGAGAACCTGGAAAAAATGGATAAATTCTTGGATTCTTATAATTTTCCACAGTTGAATGAGGAGGATCTAGCATATCTAAACATCCCTATCACTATTGAGAAAATTAAGACAGTAATCAAATATCTGCCCAAAATCAAAAGCCCAGGCCCAGATGGATTCAATAATAAATTCTTTTAAACCTTTCAAGAGGAACTACTACCAATTCTGGCAAGACACGTTCATGAAATCGAAAACACAGGAACACTTTCAAATAGCTTTTATGAAGCCAACATCACCTGGATACCTAAACCAGAGAGATGCTATGAAAAAAGAAGATTACAGACCAATATCGCTGATGAATACAGATGCAAAGATCCTCAACAAAATCCTGGCAAATAGAATTCAATGCCTCATTAAGAAGATCATCCACTATGATCAAGTAGGTTTCATCCCAGGATTGCAAGTCTGGTTTAACATTGTAAATCTATCAACATAATACACAACATCAACAACAAGAAAAATAAAAATCACATGATCATATCAATAGATGCAGAGAAAGCATTTGATAAGGTCCAACACCCATTCTTGATCAAAACTCTCAGCAATATAGGAATGAAAGGAACCTTTCTCAATATAGTTAAGGCCATCTACCATGAGCCAGTGGCAAATATTATCCTCAATGGAGAAAAACTAAAAGCCTTCCCTCTAAATTCTGGCAGAAGACAAGGATGTCCTCTTTCACCACTCCTATTCAACATCACACTGGAAGTACTTGCTATAGTGATTAGGCAAAAAAAAAAAGATATCAAGGGAATCCAGATAGAAAAGGAAAAAGTCATGCTCTCGCTGTTTACAAATGATATGATACTCTACTTAGAAAACCCTAAAGACTCTACCAAAAAGCTTCTAAAAACAATAGACTCAATTAGAAAGGTGGCAGGCTACAAAATTAACACACAAAAATCAATGGCCTTATTATACACCTATGGTAATAAGGAAGAAATGGACATTAAGAAAACAACCCCAGGGGCCGAAGAAATAGCATGGAGGTAAGGCATTTGCCTTTCATGCAGGAGATCATCGGTTCGAATCTCGGCATCTCATATGGTCCCCAATGCCTGCCAGGAGCAATTTCTGAGCCTGCAGCCAGGAATAACCCCTGAGCACTGCCGAGTGTGACTCAAAAACCACACACACACACACACACAAAAGAAAACAACCCCATTCACAATAGTGCCACACAAACTTAAATATCTTGGAATCAACTTGACTAAAAATGTGAAGGACCTATACAAAGAAAACTATAAAACTCTGCTCCAAGAAATAAGAGAGGACACACAGAAATGGAAACACATACCCTGCTCATGGATTGGCAGGCTTAACATCATCAAAATGGCAATACTCCTCAAAGCATTGTACAGATTTAATGTGATCCCTCTAAAGATACCTGTGACATTCTTCAAAGAACTGAATCAGGCACTTTTGAAATTTATTTGGAACAATAAACACCCTAGAATAGCTAAAGTAATCTTTGGGAAAAAGAATATAGGAGGAATTACTTTCCCCAACTTTAAACTGTACTACAAAGCAATAGTTACCAAAACAGCATGGTATTGGAATAAAGTCAGGCCCTCAGATCAGTAGAATAGGTTTGAATACTCAGAGAATGTTCCCAGATATAAAATCACCTAATTTTTGATAAAGAAGCAAGAAATCCTAAATGGAGCAAAGAAAGCCTCTTCAACAAGTGGTGTTGGCACAACTGGCTAGCCGCTTGCAAAAAAATTGAACTTAGAGCCCCAGTGAACATCATGTACGAAGGTAAAATCCAAATGGATTAAAGACCTCGATATCAGCCCCAAAACCATAAGATATATAGAACAAACTGTAGGCAAAACACTCCAGGACATTGAGCCTACAGGCATCTTTAAGGAGGAAACTGCACTCTTCAAGCAAGTGAAAGCAGAGATTAACAGAGGAAATATATTAAGATGAGAAGCTTCTGCACCTCAAAGGAAATAGCACCCAGGATACAAGAGCCACCAACTGAGTGGGAGAACTATTCTTCCAATACCCATCAGATAAGGGGCTAATCTCCAAAATATACAAGGCACTGACAGAAATTTACAAGAAAAAAACATCTAATCCATCAAAAAATGGGGAGAAGAAATGGACAGACACTTTAACAAAGAAGAAATACAAAAGGCCTAAAGACATATGAAAAAATGCTCTACATCACTAATCATCAGGGAGATGCAAATCAAAACAACTATGAGGTACCACTTCACACCCCAGAGATTGGCACACATCACAAAGAATGAGAACAAGCAGTGTTGGCGGGGACGTGGAGAGAAAGGAACTCTTATCCACTGCTGGTGGGAATGCTGTCTAGTTCAACCTTTATGGAAAGCAATATGGAGATTCCTCCAAAAACTGGAAATCGAGCTCCCATATGATCCAGCTATACCACTCCTAGGAATATACCTTAGGAACACAAAAATACAATACAAAAATTCTTTTCTTACACCTATATTCATTGCAACACTATTTACCATAGCAAGACTCTAGAAACAACCAAGATACCCTTCAACAGATGAATGGCTAAAGAAACTGTGGTACATATACACAATGGAATATTATGCAGCTGTCAGGAGAGATGAAGTCATGAAATTTTCCTATACATGGATGTACTTGGAATCTATTATGCTGAGTGAAATAAGTCAGAGAGAGAGAGAAAAACGCAGAATGGTCTCACTCATCTATGGGTTTTAAGAAAAATGAAAGACATTCTTGCAATAATAATTTTCAGACACAAAAGAGTGAAGGGCTGGAAGTTACAGCTCTCCTCATGAAGCTCACCACAAACAGGTATGTGTTTAGTTAGAGAAATAACTACATTTTGAACTATCCTTATAATGAGAATGTATGAGGGAAATAGAAAGCCTGATTAGAGTACAGGTGGGGGTTGGGTGGGGAGGAGGAAGATTTGGGACATTGGTGATGGGAATGTTGCACTGGTGATAGGTGGTGTTCTTTACATGACTGAAACCCAAACAAAATCATGTATGTAATCAAGGTGTTTAAAAATATATATTAAAAATATGGGGCCGAAAAAAAAATATGGGGCCGGAGAGATAGCATGGAGGTTAGGTGTTTGCCTTTCATGCAGGAGGTCCTCGGTTCGAATCCCGGCGTCCCATATGGTCCCCCGTGCCTGCCAGGAGCAATTTCTGAGCATGGAGCCAGGAATAACCCCTGAGCACTGCCGGGTGTGACCCAAAAACCACAAAAAAATATATATATATATTAAAAATAAAAACATAAAAAATGAAAATTAATAAGTAAACAAAAATTTAAGAAGTCTATGTGGGTTTGGCCATGTTTTCTTACTCTGATGTCCCAAAGCTGAAGTCTAAAATTTAGAGGGCTAATAGTCTGGACTCTTATTTGGAGGTTTTTGTGAGAAGTAATTGTATCAGGCTGACAAAATGATTGGAAGAATTCAGTTCCTAGAAGTTGTAGGTTCCTATTTTGTTGATTAGTAGAGGCCAAGTATGGTGTCTATAAATCATTTTCCTTTTGCCTCAAGAACCTTTAACCATCAGCACTGATTCCCTACCTTATATTTGAGATCAAGTCAACAGTGGTCCATTTTTTAAGACATTATTTAACACTGAATAGAAAATTTCTGACAGTGTGATTGCATAATATTGAACATACTAATAGAAAATTTGAGCAAACAGGGCATTAGAAATAAAACAAATTAAAAAGTGAACTTGACAGAAAACACATATTACAGAAAAGCCTTCCCCATCACAGGAGAACAAAGAGGGTTTTAGAATCCAAACTGGCTTCTAAAAATCCAACCAATTTCAAGGGGTTCATGCAGTCAATTACCCAAAAACTTTAATGAAATTTAGATGAGTTTGGGAAAATTTATACTTTATTGCTTAGTCAATGAAGAATTGAGGGAGGAAAAACTTGCACATGAAATGCCTGTCACAACCATTCAGGGTGTACTGTCTACCAAACACCCCATCTTGCAAGACCATCAATAAATGCTGTGCTTGTGTCTCCCTGGTTTTTAATTATTTTGGAATATGTGTGTCTCATACTTACTTGAAATTCTTCACTTCTTTCAAATTGCAATGAATTATTGGACAAAACTCAAAGTCCTGATTATCCTTTCAAGTGGAGATAGTACTTAGAACAATGTTTGTATGTGATTAATTTGAGTTTCTGTATGTTTTGCTAGGTTTTTCTCTCCCTACAGACTAGTAGTTCTGTGTTATTATCCACTATGGTTTCAATTTCTCTAATATTTAAAGAGTTCATGAGATTAGATTTGCTCACCAGGATCTCATTCTATCTCATGAACTCATCAGTAATCTTACATTTGCTAATTTTCCTTTATCCCACAAGTTTATAATTGTGGCAGTGTACCAAGGAAAAAGGGTTACTCTAGAATTCTGCATCCTACCTCTCCAAAGCAAATCTGTTCTTTCACACTAAAGTCATACTTCTTAAAATTTTTTCCATCAGAAAGTTTTTTTCATCCAGCTAAATCAAAGTCAGGAAACGTCTGTCCAGAATGTTTTAAATGCTAGATTTAACATTAAAAATTTTAGAGGATCGAGGGAGGGACTACAGAGCATGAAAACCGGCAAGGCTTTGCAAAAGCCGGCTCCCTGTGTGTGACACCAGGTGGGGAAAATCCACGAAAGTACACCGGCCCAGTGGGGCCCAACTGTGAAAAACTGTGAGTGTGACCTGTCTATGTCTACTGTCCTCTTCCATGAAACTCTTGTGAGTGGGGCAAAAAGAGGCTCCAGAAACCTTGCTCGCCCAGACGCCATTTTCAGGGAGGGACTACAGAGAATGAAAACCGGCAAGGCTTTGCAAAAGCCGGCTCCCTGTGTGTGACAACAGGCGGGGAAAATCTGCGAAAGTACACCGGCCCAGTGGGGCCCAACTGTGAAAAACTGTGAGTGTGACCTGTCTATGTCTGTCTACTGTCCTCTTGTGTGAAACTCTTGCGAGTGGGGCAAAAAGAGGCTCCAGAAAGCTCCCTTGCCCAGACGCCATTTTCAGGGAGGGAATACAGAGCATGAAAACCGGCAAGGCTTTGCAAAAGCCGGCTCCCTGTGTGTGACACCAGGCGGGGAAAATCCGCGAAAGTACACTGGCCCAGTGGGGCCCAACTGTGAAAAACTGTGAGTGTGACCTGTCTATGTCTGTCTACTGTCCTCTTGCGTAAAACTCTTGCGAGTGGGGCAAAAAGAGGCTCCAGAGGAGCACGGCCGCGGAGCGCACTCTTTCTAAGGAAAGAACACCATTGCAACAAGAAGGAAAAATCACACTAAGAACGGCGCTATATCACAGAAGCAAACATTTCTCTCTGGACTGTCTTCTCTGTTGCATGCTCGGGCCTAAGATTTGACCCAGTGTGAGGCTTCATCCACGGAGGACTCCCCTCCCTTAGAGGCAAGTCAGCCCATCCAGAAAGGGAGGAGCGAGAGGAGTGTGCTGCCTGCATCATATAGACAATGAATACCACCACAACACGTAGAAAAACCCACAATACAAGTGTGACAATGGGGAAACAATGCAGGCCAGCATCAGACATAGAGAATGAATATGACAATTCTGTGGACAGGATAATGACCAACCAACTAATCAACCTCTCAAATAAGGACTTTAGACTAGCAATATGGAAGATGCTCAATGGACTCCAAGAAACCATGGATCGAGTTGAACAGAACACTAATAAGAACCAAGAAAATATGAAGACAGAAATCACAAAACTCCAAACTGAAATAACATGTCAACTAACAGGACTGAAAAAGTCAGTAAACGAAGTGAATGACAAAATGGATAAGCTCTGGGACAGGGTATCAGAAGCTGAGAATAGACTTGGTGCTGTGGAAGATGAGATACATAACCATTCCATACAGCAGGAGAGATTGGACAAAAAACTTAAAGCAAATGAGCAGACAATGGAAAAATTAGTCAAAGAATGGGAACAGATGAAAATAGAAGTCTATAATAAGATCAACAGAAACAACTTAAGAATCCTTGGAGTCCCAGAGACCCAGGAAGAAAATTTCCAGGAAGAATCAATGGTCAAGAACATCATTAAAGAGAAACTTCCAGAGCAAAAGAATATATGTGATCAAATCCTGCATGCCCAAAGAGTACCAACCAAAAGAGACCCCAGAAAAACCACCCCAAGACACATCCTAGTCACAATGACAAATCCCACAGATAGAGACAGAATTCTGAAAACAGCAAGATCAAAAGGGGAAATCATGTTCAAGCAAGCTTCCCTGAGATTTACAGCAGACCTGTCACCAGAAACACTCAATGCCAGAAAGCAGTGGTGGGATATTGTGACAAGACTGAATGAAATGAATGCTTCACCCAGAATACTATACCCAGCAAAACTCACTTTCCGGTTTGACGGAAGAATACATGGCTTCACAGACAAAAAACAGCTCAGAAACGTCACAGACACAAAACCAGTCTTAAGAGAAAAACTGAAAGACCTAATCTAAGACAAGACTACCCAAAAGACACACCAAATTTTGAAATAAAGATGGTGTTAAATCCCAGGACAATTCTTTCTCTCAACGTCAATGGACTAAATGCACCAGTTAAGAGACACAGAGTGGCTAAATGGATCAAAAAACTCAATCCAACCTTCTGCTGCCTACAAGAAACGCACCTGAATAGTCAGAACAAACATAGACTCAAAATAAAAGGCTGGAGAAAAATTATCCAAGCAAACAACACCCATAAAAAAGCTGGAGTGGCCATACTAATATCAGATAATGCAAACTTTATACTCAGGAAGGTTGTAAGGGACAAAGATGAACATTTTATATTAATCAAGGGGTACGTAGAGCAGGAAGAATTCACTCTCCTAAACATATATGCACCGAATGAGGGGCCAGCAAAATATCTAATACAAGTGTTGACAAATCTGAAAAATAATATCAACAACAACACAATAATTGTGGGGGACCTTAACACGGCTTTGTCAACACTGGATAGCTCAACCAGACTGAAACCCAACAGGAATATACTAGACCTGAGGAGAGAAATGGAAGAAAGAGGCCTAGTGGATATATATAGGACACTCCATCCCCAGAAACCCGGATACACATTCTTCTCCAATGTACATGGGACATTCTCCAGGATAGACTACATGCTGGCACATAAAACATACCTCCATAAGATCAAGAGGATAGAAATTTTGCAGACTACCTTCGCTGACCACAAGGCTCTGAAATTATTTGTGAACTCCAAAGGGACTCAGAAGAAACACTTTAACACCTGGAAGTTAAACAGCCTCATGCTCAATAACCAGTGGGTCCGAGATGAAATCAAGGAGGAAATCAAAAGGTTCCTGGAAACAAATGACAATAAAGACACAAACTATCAGAACTTATGGGACACAGCAAAAGCAGTACTGAGCGGAAAATTTATAGCTTTGCAAACACACATCAGGAAGGAAGAAGGAGCTTACCTGAGTAGCTTAATGACACAGCTAATAGAACTAGAAAATGCTCAACAAAACGACCCACGAATAGGAAGACAGAAGGAAATAACAAAGCTGAGAGCAGAAATCAACGAAGTGGAAACTCAAAAAACAATCCGAAAGATCAACAAAAGCAGAAGTTGGTTCTTTGAAAAAATAAACAAGATTGATAGACCACTGGCAAACCTAACAAAGAAAGAGAGAAAGAGAAACTTGATAACTCATATCAGGAATGAAAAAGGAGAGATCACTACTGATATGACAGAGATTCAAAGGGTAATCAGAAACTACTTTGAAAAACTCTACGCCACTAAAAATGAGAACCTGGAAGAAATGGATAAATTCTTGGACTCTTATAATCTTCCACGGTTGAAGGAAGAGGATGTAGCATATCTAAACACCCCCATCACCATTGATGAAATTAAAACAGTAATCAAATGTCTGCCAAAAAACAAAAGCCCACGTCCAGATGGATTCACTAATGAATTCTATCAAACTTTCCAAGAGGAACTACTACCAATCCTGGCAAGACTCTTCCATGAAATTGAATAAACGGAATCACTCCCAAACAGCTTTTATGAAGCCAACATCACCCTAATACCTAAACCAGACAGAGATGCTACGAAAAAAGAAAATTACAGACCAATATCGCTGATGAATGCAGTTGCAAAGATCCTCAACAAAATCTTGGCAAATAGGATTCAATGCCTCGTTAAAAAGATCATCCACTACGATCAAGTAGGTTTCATCCCAGGAATGCAAGGCTGGTTTAACATCCGTAAATCTATCAACATAATACACAACATCAATAACAAGAAAAATAAAAACCACATGATCATATCAATAGATGCAGAGAAAGCATTTGATAAGGTCCAACACCCATTCTTGATCAAAACTCTCAGCAAGATGGGAATGGAGGGAACCTTTCTCAATATAGTTAAGGCCATCTACCATAAGCCAGTGGCAAATATTATCCTCAAAGGAGAAAAACTAAAAGCCTTCCCTCTAAATTCTGGCACAAGACAAGGCTGTCCTCTCTCACCACTCCTATTCAACATAGCACTGGAAGTACTTGCTATAGTGATTAGGCAAGAAAAGGATATCAAGTGAATCCAGATAGGAAAGGAAGAAGTCAAGCTCTCACTGTTTGCAGATGACATGATACTCTACTTAGAAAACCCTAAAGACGGGCCTTTTAGTCCGGCCTAGGGTTAGGGGGGCCCGGACCTGGGTCACCAGGCCCCTCTCTCCCCCATTCCTCCGGATCTCCAGGTGGGTTTCTGGGAGGAGCTGACGGGGTACCCTGGGTTTTTTTTTCCCCACTCCCAGGCCGGGCCGGGACCCTGGCCTAGGGAGGGGCTCCAGTCCCTGAGCTTCAGGCTTGGGAGGGTCTCTCTCCCTTCCCGGAGCAGGATTCTTAGCCGGCGCGGACGGGCAGCTGGCAGGCCCCCCATGGGCCAGCGGCCTTTTAGTCCGGCCTAGGGTTAGGGGGGCCCGGACCTGGGTCACCAGGCCCCTCTCTCCCCCATTCCTCCGGATCTCCAGGTGGGTTTCTGGGAGGAGCTGACGGGGCACCCTGGGTTTTTTTTTCCCCACTCCCAGGCCGGGCCGGGACCCTGGCCTAGGGAGGGGCTCCAGTCCCTGAGCTTCAGGCTTGGGAGGGTCTCTCTCCCTTCCCGGAGCAGGATTCTTAGCCGGCGCGGACGGGCAGCTGGCAGGCCCCCCATGGGCCAGCGGCCTTTTAGTCCGGCCTAGGGTTAGGGGGGCCGGACCTGGGTCACCAGGCCCCTCTCTCCCCCATTCCTCCGGATCTCCAGGTGTGTTTCTGGGAGGAGCTGACGGGGCACCCTGGGTTTTTTTTCCCCACTCCCAGGCCGGGCCGGGACCCTGGCCTAGGGAGGGGCTCCAGTCCCTGAGCTTCAGGCTTGGGAGGGTCTCTCTCCCTTCCCGGAGCAGGATTCTTAGCCGGCGCGGACGGGCAGCTGGCAGGCCCCTATGGGCCAGCGGCCTTTTAGTCCGGCCTAGGGTTAGGGGGGGCCGGACCTGGGTCACCAGGCCCCTCTCTCCCCCATTCCTCCGGATCTCCAGGTGTGTTTCTGGGAGGAGCTGACGGGGCACCCTGGGTTTTTTTTTCCCCACTCCCAGGCCGGGCCGGGACCCTGGCCTAGGGAGGGGCTCCAGTCCCTGAGCTTCAGGCTTGGGAGGGTCTCTCTCCCTTCCCGGAGCAGGATTCTTAGCCGGCGCGGACAGGCAGCTGGCAGGCCCCCCATGGGCCAGCGGCCTTTTAGTCCGGCCTAGGGTTAGGGGGGCCGGACCTGGGTCACCAGGCCCCTCTCTCCCCCATTCCTCCGGATCTCCAGGTGGGTTTCTGGGAGGAGCTGACGGGGCACCCTGGGTTTTTTTTCCCCACTCCCAGGCCGGGCCGGGACCCTGGCCTAGGGAGGGGCTCCAGTCCCTGAGCTTCAGGCTTGGGAGGGTCTCTCTCCCTTCCCGGAGCAGGATTCTTAGCCTGCGCGGACGGGCAGCTGGCAGGCCCCCCATGGGCCAGCGGCCTTTTAGTCCGGCCTAGGGTTAGGGGGGCCGGACCTGGGTCACCAGGCCCCTCTCTCCCCCATTCCTCCGGATCTCCAGGTGTGTTTCTGGGAGGAGCTGACGGGGCACCCTGGGTTTTTTTTCCCCACTCCCAGGCCAGGCCGGGACCCTGGCCTAGGGAGGGGCTCCAGTCCCTGAGCTTCAGGCTTGGGAGGGTCTCTCTCCCTTCCCGGAGCAGGATTCTTAGCCGGCGCGGACGGGCAGCTGGCAGGCCCCTATGGGCCAGCGGCCTTTTAGTCCGGCCTAGGGTTAGGGGGGCCGGACCTGGGTCACCAGGCCCCTCTCTCCCCCATTCCTCCGGATCTCCAGGTGGGTTTCTGGGAGGAGCTGACGGGGCACCCTGGGTTTTTTTTCCCCACTCCCAGGCCGGGCCGGGACCCTGGCCTAGGGAGGGGCTCCAGTCCCTGAGCTTCAGGCTTGGGAGGGTCTCTCTCCCTTCCCGGAGCAGGATTCTTAGCCGGCGCGGACGGGCAGCTGGCAGGCCCCCCATGGGCCAGCGGCCTTTTAGTCCGGCCTAGGGTTAGGGGGGCCGGACCTGGGTCACCAGGCCCCTCTCTCCCCCATTCCTCCGGATCTCCAGGTGGGTTTCTGGGAGGAGCTGACGGGGCACCCTGGGTTTTTTTTCCCCACTCCCAGGCCGGGCCGGGACCCTGGCCTAGGGAGGGGCTCCAGTCCCTGAGCTTCAGGCTTCGGAGGGTCTCTCTCCCTTCCCGGAGCAGGATTCTTAGCCGGCGCGGACGGGCAGCTGGCAGGCCCCCCATGGGCCAGCGGCCTTTTAGTCCGGCCTAGGGTTAGGGGGGCCCGGACCTGGGTCACCAGGCCCCTCTCTCCCCCATTCCTCCGGATCTCCAGGTGGGTTTCTGGGAGGAGCTGACGGGGCACCCTGGGTTTTTTTTCCCCACTCCCAGGCCGGGCCGGGACCCTGGCCTAGGGAGGGGCTCCAGTCCCTGAGCTTCAGGCTTGGGAGGGTCTCTCTCCCTTCCCGGAGCAGGATTCTTAGCCGGCGCGGACGGGCAGCTGGCAGGCCCCCCATGGGCCAGCGGCCTTTTAGTCCGGCCTAGGGTTAGGGGGGGCCCGGACCTGGGTCACCAGGCCCCTCTCTCCCCCATTCCTCCTGATCTCCAGGTGGGTTTCTGGGAGGAGCTGACGGGGCACCCTGGGTTTTTTTTCCCCACTCCCAGGCCAGGCCGGGACCCTGGCCTAGGGAGGGGCTCCAGTCCCTGAGCTTCAGGCTTGGGAGGGTCTCTCTCCCTTCCCGGAGCAGGATTCTTAGCCGGCGCGGACGGGCAGCTGGCAGGCCCCCCATGGGCCAGCGGCCTTTTAGTCCGGCCTAGGGTTAGGGGGGCCCGGACCTGGGTTTTCCAGGCCCCTCTCTCCCCCATTCCTCCGGATCTCCAGGTGGGTTTCTGGGAGGAGCTGACGGGGCACCCTGGGTTTTTTTTCCCCACTCCCAGGCCAGGCCGGGACCCTGGCCTAGGGAGGGGCTCCAGTCCCTGAGCTTCAGGCTTGGGAGGGTCTCTCTCCCTTCCCGGAGCAGGATTCTTAGCCGGCGCGGACGGGCAGCTGGCAGGCCCCCCATGGGCCAGCGGCCTTTTAGTCCTGCCTAGGGTTAGGGGGGCCGGACCTGGGTCACCAGGCCCCTCTCTCCCCCATTCCTCCGGATCTCCAGGTGGGTTTCTGGGAGGAGCTGACGGGGCACCCTGGGTTTTTTTTTCCCCACTCCCAGGCCGGGCCGGGACCCTGGCCTAGGGAGGGGCTCCATTCCCTGAGCTTCAGGCTTGGGAGGGTCTCTCTCCCTTCCCGGAGCAGGATTCTTAGCCGGCGCGGACGGGCAGCTGGCAGGCCCCCCATGGGCCAGCGGCCTTTTAGTCCGGCCTAGGGTTAGGGGGGGCCCGGACCTGGGTCACCAGGCCCCTCTCTCCCCCATTCCTCCGGATCTCCAGGTGGGTTTCTGGGAGGAGCTGACGGGGCACTTTGGGTTTTTTTTCCCCACTCCCAGGCCGGGCCGGGACCCTGGCCTAGGGAGGGGCTCCAGTCCCTGAGCTTCAGGCTTGGGAGGGTCTCTCTCCCTTCCCGGAGCAGGATTCTTAGCCGGCGCGGGACGGGCAGCTGGCAGGCCCCCCATGGGCCAGCGGCCTTTTAGTCCGGCCTAGGGTTAGGGGGGCCCGGACCTGGGTCACCAGGCCCCTCTCTCCCCCATTCCTCCGGATCTCCAGGTGGGTTTCTGGGAGGAGCTGACGGGGCACCCTGGGTTTTTTTTTCCCCACTCCCAGGCTGGGCCGGGACCCTGGCCTAGGGAGGGGCTCCAGTCCCTGAGCTTCAGGCTTGGGAGGGTCTCTCTCCCTTCCCGGAGCAGGATTCTTAGCCGGCGCGGACGGGCAGCTGGCAGGCCCCCCATGGGCCAGCGGCCTTTTAGTCCGGCCTAGGGTTAGGGGGGCCCGGACCTGGGTCACCAGGCCCCTCTCTCCCCCATTCCTCCGGATCTCCAGGTGGGTTTCTGGGAGGAGCTGACGGGGCACCCTGGGTTTTTTTTCCCCACTCCCAGGCCAGGCCGGGACCCTGGCCTAGGGAGGGGCTCCAGTCCCTGAGCTTCAGGCTTGGGAGGGTCTCTCTCCCTTCCCGGAGCAGGATTCTTAGCCGGCGCGGACGGGCAGCTGGCAGGCCCCCCATGGGCCAGCGGCCTTTTAGTCCGGCCTAGGGTTAGAGGGGCCCGGACCTGGGTCACCAGGCCCCTCTCTCCCCCATTCCTCCGGATCTCCAGGTGGGTTTCTGGGAGGAGCTGACGGGGCACCCTGGGTTTTTTTTCCCCACTCCCAGGCCGGGCCGGGACCCTGGCCTAGGGAGGGGCTCCAGTCCCTGAGCTTCAGGCTTGGGAGGGTCTCTCTCCCTTCCCGGAGCAGGATTCTTAGCCGGCGCGGACGGGCAGCTGGCAGGCCCCCCATGGGCCAGCGGCCTTTTAGTCCGGCCTAGGGTTAGGGGGGCCGGACCTGGGTCACCAGGCCCCTCTCTCCCCCATTCCTCCGGATCTCCAGGTGTGTTTCTGGGAGGAGCTGACGGGGCACCCTGGGTTTTTTTTCCCCACTCCCAGGCCAGGCCGGGACCCTGGCCTAGGGAGGGGCTCCAGTCCCTGAGCTTCAGGCTTGGGAGGGTCTCTCTCCCTTCCCGGAGCAGGATTCTTAGCCGGCGCGGACGGGCAGCTGGCAGGCCCCCTATGGGCCAGCGGCCTTTTAGTCCGGCCTAGGGTTAGGGGGGCCGGACCTGGGTCACCAGGCCCCTCTCTCCCCCATTCCTCCGGATCTCCAGGTGGGTTTCTGGGAGGAGCTGACGGGGCACCCTGGGTTTTTTTTCCCCACTCCCAGGCCGGGCCGGGACCCTGGCCTAGGGAGGGGCTCCAGTCCCTGAGCTTCAGGCTTGGGAGGGTCTCTCTCCCTTCCCGGAGCAGGATTCTTAGCCGGCGCGGACGGGCAGCTGGCAGGCCCCCCATGGGCCAGCGGCCTTTTAGTCCGGCCTAGGGTTAGGGGGGCCGGACCTGGGTCACCAGGCCCCTCTCTCCCCCATTCCTCCGGATCTCCAGGTGGGTTTCTGGGAGGAGCTGACGGGGCACCCTGGGTTTTTTTTTCCCCACTCCCAGGCCGGGCCGGGACCCTGGCCTATGGAGGGGCTCCAGTCCCTGAGCTTCAGGCTTCGGAGGGTCTCTCTCCCTTCCCGGAGCAGGATTCTTATCCGGCGCGGACGGGCAGCTGGCAGGCCCCCCATGGGCCAGCGGCCTTTTAGTCCGGCCTAGGGTTAGGGGGGCCCGGACCTGGGTCACCAGGCCCCTCTCTCCCCCATTCCTCCGGATCTCCAGGTGGGTTTCTGGGAGGAGCTGACGGGGCACCCTGGGTTTTTTTTCCCCCCTCCCTAGGCCAGGGCCGGGACCCTGGCCTGGGGAGGGGCTCCAGTCCCTGAGCTTCAGGCTTCGGAGGGTCTCTCTCCCTTCCCGGAGCAGGATTCTTAGCCGGCGCGGACGGGCAGCTGGCAGGCCCCCCATGGGCCAGCGGCCTTTTAGTCCGGCCTAGGGTTAGGGGGGGCCCGGACCTGGGTCACCAGGCCCCTCTCTCCCCCATTCCTCCGGATCTCCAGGTGGGTTTCTGGGAGGAGCTGACGGGGCACCCTGGGTTTTTTTTCCCCACTCCCAGGCCGGGCCGGGACCCTGGCCTAGGGAGGGGCTCCAGTCCCTGAGCTTCAGGCTTGGGAGGGTCTCTCTCCCTTCCCGGAGCAGGATTCTTAGCCGGCGCGGACGGGCAGCTGGCAGGCCCCCCATGGGCCAGCGGCCTTTTAGTCCGGCCTAGGGTTAGGGGGGCCCGGACCTGGGTCACCAGGCCCCTCTCTCCCCCATTCCTCCGGATCTCCAGGTGGGTTTCTGGGAGGAGCTGACGGGGCACCCTGGGTTTTTTTTCCCCACTCCCAGGCCAGGCCGGGACCCTGGCCTAGGGAGGGGCTCCAGTCCCTGAGCTTCAGGCTTGGGAGGGTCTCTCTCCCTTCCCGGAGCAGGATTCTTAGCCGGCGCGGACGGGCAGCTGGCAGGCCCCCCATGGGCCAGCGGCCTTTTAGTCCGGCCTAGGGTTAGGGGGGCCCGGACCTGGGTTTTCCAGGCCCCTCTCTCCCCCATTCCTCCGGATCTCCAGGTGGGTTTCTGGGAGGAGCTGACGGGGCACCCTGGGTTTTTTTTCCCCACTCCCAGGCCGGGCCGGGACCCTGGCCTAGGGAGGGGCTCCAGTCCCTGAGCTTCAGGCTTGGGAGGGTCTCTCTCCCTTCCCGGAGCAGGATTCTTAGCCGGCGCGGACGGGCAGCTGGCAGGCCCCCCATGGGCCAGCGGCCTTTTAGTCCTGCCTAGGGTTAGGGGGGCCGGACCTGGGTCACCAGGCCCCTCTCTCCCCCATTCCTCCGGATCTCCAGGTGGGTTTCTGGGAGGAGCTGACGGGGCACCCTGGGTTTTTTTTCCCCACTCCCAGGCCGGGCCGGGACCCTGGCCTAGGGAGGGGCTCCAGTCCCTGAGCTTCAGGCTTGGGAGGGTCTCTCTCCCTTCCCGGAGCAGGATTCTTAGCCGGCGCGGACGGGCAGCTGGCAGGCCCCCCATGGGCCAGCGGCCTTTTAGTCCGGCCTAGGGTTAGGGGGGCCCGGACCTGGGTCACCAGGCCCCTCTCTCCCCCATTCCTCCGGATCTCCAGGTGGGTTTCTGGGAGGAGCTGACGGGGCACTTTGGGTTTTTTTTCCCCACTCCCAGGCCGGGCCGGGACCCTGGCCTAGGGAGGGGCTCCAGTCCCTGAGCTTCAGGCTTGGGAGGGTCTCTCTCCCTTCCCGGAGCAGGATTCTTAGCCGGCGCGGACGGGCAGCTGGCAGGCCCCCCATGGGCCAGCGGCCTTTTAGTCCGGCCTAGGGTTAGGGGGGCCCGGACCTGGGTCACCAGGCCCCTCTCTCCCCCATTCCTCCGGATCTCCAGGTGGGTTTCTGGGAGGAGCTGACGGGGCACCCTGGGTTTTTTTTTTCCCCACTCCCAGGCTGGGCCGGGACCCTGGCCTAGGGAGGGGCTCCAGTCCCTGAGCTTCAGGCTTGGGAGGGTCTCTCTCCCTTCCCGGAGCAGGATTCTTAGCCGGCGCGGACGGGCAGCTGGCAGATCCCCCATGGGCCAGCGGCCTTTTAGTCCGGCCTAGGGTTAGGGGGGCCCGGACCTGGGTCACCAGGCCCCTCTCTCCCCCATTCCTCCGGATCTCCAGGTGGGTTTCTGGGAGGAGCTGACGGGGCACCCTGGGTTTTTTTTTCCCCACTCCCAGGCCAGGCCGGGACCCTGGCCTAGGGAGGGGCTCCAGTCCCTGAGCTTCAGGCTTGGGAGGGTCTCTCTCCCTTCCCGGAGCAGGATTCTTAGCCGGCGCGGACGGGCAGCTGGCAGGCCCCCCATGGGCCAGCGGCCTTTTAGTCCGGCCTAGGGTTAGAGGGGCCCGGACCTGGGTCACCAGGCCCCTCTCTCCCCCCATTCCTCCGGATCTCCAGGTGGGTTTCTGGGAGGAGCTGACGGGGCACCCCTGGGTTTTTTTTCCCCACTCCCAGGCCGGGCCGGGACCCTGGCCTAGGGAGGGGCTCCAGTCCCTGAGCTTCAGGCTTGGGAGGGTCTCTCTCCCTTCCCGGAGCAGGATTCTTAGCCGGCGCGGACGGGCAGCTGGCAGGCCCCCCATGGGCCAGCGGCCTTTTAGTCCGGCCTAGGGTTAGGGGGGCCGGACCTGGGTCACCAGGCCCCTCTCTCCCCCATTCCTCCGGATCTCCAGGTGTGTTTTCTGGGAGGAGCTGACGGGGCACCCTGGGTTTTTTTTCCCCACTCCCAGGCCGGGCCGGGACCCTGGCCTAGGGAGGGGCTCCAGTCCCTGAGCTTCAGGCTTGGGAGGGTCTCTCTCCCTTCCCGGAGCAGGATTCTTAGCCGGCGCCGGACGGGCAGCTGGCAGGCCCCCCATGGGCCAGCGGCCTTTTAGTCCGGCCTAGGGTTAGGGGGGCCGGACCTGGGTCACCAGGCCCCTCTCTCCCCCATTCCTCCGGATCTCCAGGTGTGTTTCTGGGAGGAGCTGACGGGGCACCCTGGGTTTTTTTTTTCCCCACTCCCAGGCCGGGCCGGGACCCTGGCCTAGGGAGGGGCTCCAGTCCCTGAGCTTCAGGCTTGGGAGGGTCTCTCTCCCTTCCCGGAGCAGGATTCTTAGCCGGCGCGGACGGGCAGCTGGCAGGCCCCCCATGGGCCAGCGGCCTCTTAGTCCGGCCTAGGGTTAGGGGGGCCGGACCTGGGTCACCAGGCCCCTCTCTCCCCCATTCCTCCGGATCTCCAGGTGTGTTTCTGGGAGGAGCTGACGGGGCACCCTGGGTTTTTTTTTTCCCCACTCCCAGGCCGGGCCGGGACCCTGACCTAGGGAGGGGCTCCAGTCCCTGAGCTTCAGGCTTGGGAGGGTCTCTCTCCCTTCCCGGAGCAGGATTCTTAGCCGGCGCGGACGGGCAGCTGGCAGGCCCCCCATGGGCCAGCGGCCTTTTAGTCCGGCCTAGGGTTAGGGGGGGCCCGGACCTGGGTCACCAGGCCCCTCTCTCCCCCATTCCTCCGGATCTCCAGGTGGGTTTCTGGGAGGAGCTGACGGGGCACCCTGGGTTTTTTTTCCCCACTCCCAGGCCAGGCCGGGACCCTGGCCTAGGGAGGGGCTCCAGTCCCTGAGCTTCAGGCTTGGGAGGGTCTCTCTCCCTTCCCCGGAGCAGGATTCTTAGCCGGCGCGGACGGGCAGCTGGCAGGCCCCCCATGGGCCAGCGGCCTTTTAGTCCGGCCTAGGGTTAGGGGGGCCCGGACCTGGGTTTTCCAGGCCCCTCTCTCCCCCCATTCCTCCGGATCTCCAGGTGGGTTTCTGGGAGGAGCTGACGGGGCACCCTGGGTTTTTTTTCCCCACTCCCAGGCCAGGCCGGGACCCTGGCCTAGGGAGGGGCTCCAGTCCCTGAGCTTCAGGCTTGGGAGGGTCTCTCTCCCTTCCCGGAGCAGGATTCTTAGCCGGCGCGGACGGGCAGCTGGCAGGCCCCCCATGGGCCAGCGGCCTTTTAGTCCGGCCTAGGGTTAGGGGGGCCGGACCTGGGTCACCAGGCCCCTCTCTCCCCCATTCCTCCGGATCTCCAGGTGGGTTTCTGGGAGGAGCTGACGGGGCACCCTGGGTTTTTTTTTCCCCACTCCCAGGCCGGGCCGGGACCCTGGCCTAGGGAGGGGCTCCAGTCCCTGAGCTTCAGGCTTGGGAGGGTCTCTCTCCCTTCCCGGAGCAGGATTCTTAGCCGGCGCGGACGGGCAGCTGGCAGGCCCCCCATGGGCCAGCGGCCTTTTAGTCCGGCCTAGGGTTAGGGGGGCCCGGACCTGGGTCACCAGGCCCCTCTCTCCCCCATTCCTCCGGATCTCCAGGTGGGTTTCTGGGAGGAGCTGACGGGGCACTTTGGGTTTTTTTTTCCCCACTCCCAGGCCGGGCCGGGACCCTGGCCTAGGGAGGGGCTCCAGTCCCTGAGCTTCAGGCTTGGGAGGGTCTCTCTCCCTTCCCGGAGCAGGATTCTTAGCCGGCGCGGACGGGCAGCTGGCAGGCCCCCCCATGGGCCAGCGGCCTTTTAGTCCGGCCTAGGGTTAGGGGGGCCCGGACCTGGGTCACCAGGCCCCTCTCTCCCCCATTCCTCCGGATCTCCAGGTGGGTTTCTGGGAGGAGCTGACGGGGCACCCTGGGTTTTTTTTTCCCCAGTCCCAGGCTGGGCCGGGACCCTGGCCTAGGGAGGGGCTCCAGTCCCTGAGCTTCAGGCTTGGGAGGGTCTCTCTCCCTTCCCGGAGCAGGATTCTTAGCCGGCGCGGACGGGCAGCTGGCAGGCCCCCCATGGGCCAGCGGCCTTTTAGTCCGGCCTAGGGTTAGGGGGGCCCGGACCTGGGTCACCAGGCCCCTCTCTCCCCCATTCCTCCGGATCTCCAGGTGGGTTTTCTGGGAGGAGCTGACGGGGGCACCCTGGGTTTTTTTTCCCCACTCCCAGGCCAGGCCGGGACCCTGGCCTAGGGAGGGGCTCCAGTCCCTGAGCTTCAGGCTTGGGAGGGTCTCTCTCCCTTCCCGGAGCAGGATTCTTAGCCGGCGCGGACGGGCAGCTGGCAGGCCCCCCATGGGCCAGCGGCCTTTTAGTCCGGCCTAGGGTTAGAGGGGCCCGGACCTGGGTCACCAGGCCCCTCTCTCCCCCATTCCTCCGGATCTCCAGGTGGGTTTCTGGGAGGAGCTGACGGGGCACCCTGGGTTTTTTTTTCCCCACTCCCAGGCCGGGCCGGGACCCTGGCCTAGGGAGGGGCTCCAGTCCCTGAGCTTCAGGCTTGGGAGGGTCTCTCTCCCTTCCCGGAGCAGGATTCTTAGCCGGCGCGGACGGGCAGCTGGCAGGCCCCCCATGGGCCAGCGGCCTTTTAGTCCGGCCTAGGGTTAGGGGGGCCGGACCTGGGTCACCAGGCCCCTCTCTCCCTCATTCCTCCGGATCTCCAGGTGTGTTTCTGGGAGGAGCTGACGGGGCACCCTGGGTTTTTTTTTCCCCACTCCCAGGCCGGGCCGGGACCCTGGCCTAGGGAGGGGCTCCAGTCCCTGAGCTTCAGGCTTGGGAGGGTCTCTCTCCCTTCCCGGAGCAGGATTCTTAGCCGGCGCGGACGGGCAGCTGGCAGGCCCCCCCATGGGCCAGCGGCCTTTTAGTCCGGCCTAGGGTTAGGGGGGCCGGACCTGGGTCACCAGGCCCCTCTCTCCCCCATTCCTCCGGATCTCCAGGTGTGTTTCTGGGAGGAGCTGACGGGGCACCCTGGGTTTTTTTTTTCCCCACTCCCAGGCCGGGCCGGGACCCTGGCCTAGGGAGGGGCTCCAGTCCCTGAGCTTCAGGCTTGGGAGGGTCTCTCTCCCTTCCCGGAGCAGGATTCTTAGCCGGCGCGGACGGGCAGCTGGCAGGCCCCCCATGGGCCAGCGGCCCTCTTAGTCCGGCCTAGGGTTAGGGGGGCCGGACCTGGGTCACCAGGCCCCTCTCTCCCCCATTCCTCCGGATCTCCAGGTGTGTTTCTGGGAGGAGCTGACGGGGCACCCTGGGTTTTTTTTTCCCCACTCCCAGGCCGGGCCGGGACCCTGACCTAGGGAGGGGCTCCAGTCCCTGAGCTTCAGGCTTGGGAGGGTCTCTCTCCCTTCCCGGAGCAGGATTCTTAGCCGGCGCGGACGGGCAGCTGGCAGGCCCCCCATGGGCCAGCGGCCTTTTAGTCCGGCCTAGGGTTAGGGGGGCCGGACCTGGGTCACCAGGCCCCTCTCTCCCCCATTCCTCCGGATCTCCAGGTGTGTTTCTGGGAGGAGCTGACGGGGCACCCTGGGTTTTTTTTTCCCCACTCCCAGGCCGGGCCGGGACCCTGGCCTAGGGAGGGGCTTAGGGGGTAGAGTTTGATCTGGTGGGTGGCAAATAGCTGCTCAGCTATACTCAGTCTGTCACTGGTAATTTCATACCAGTCTACATTTTGCAAACATGGAAGGAACATTTGCTCCTTCCAACCATTAGTACCCCAGATTTACCCTTCTTAACTTCAGTAACACATAGTTCTAATCTCTGACCTAAGACATACAGTAGATCTAACAAATCCCAGAACTATCTAGAAGGACACACATTGAACACATATATCTTTTGAATATTTTATGGGTATTTTCTTTAACTGATGTAACTCTCTATATATTCTTCTACCCTGATGTTTCTATTCACTTTTCATCTTGTCTGTTCTTTGTAAGCTGTACAGTAAGGATTGTTGGTGGAACTGTCCCTCAGTTTGATGCTTATGATTGAACTATGTCATGGAAAATGCAGGTCTTGTTCCTATTGCCTCCAGATGCACCAATAACGCCCCATGGCATTGATCCTTGTTTGCATAGACACATTAAAATGGGAAAACACCATACATACAGATAAGTTCTTATCTAATAAATCTCAGTACAATGTTCCTTACACCCTGAACATTGATATAATGACCTGGCACAGGCCTCATAAGAATGGGCATCCTCCATTCACGCCGGAACCAGGCAAGCTATCTATGAAACATCCAGGGTCTTTTTCAGCAACAGCTGGAAGCAGTCCTCTACCAGGAAAGACACTACCAAGGGTCTGACATCGACCCCCTAAAAAGAGACTTCCGTTTACACTGAGAAGACTCGACAACATCAATGACCTGCTCTACAGGACATGGTTCTCTCTAGTGCCCCTTAATTGTGAGGTGAAACGAGAGGATGCTATGCACCATCCTGACTGCAATATGGGATATGCAGACTCCAGGATCCTTAATACAGAAGCATGATACCAACAACAGAGACTATGTGAGGAATGGAGGTGTATTGCCACTACAGACGATGACTTGAATTGGACAAACTAATTTGCCTGGAGCCTAGAGTCAGTCCTGTGCCAGGAAACTTCAGGGTTAGGGTCTTCTTGTATTTAGACCATAATTTGTCTTTCCATGTCCCTTATGTTTTGATGGGCCTATGCAAACAAATGCCACTTTAATACCATTTTTTTACTATGTTCCCTTGACTCCAATCCTTAAGAAAAACAACACACTAAAACTTTTGAGGTTAACTTAAACTAGTAAGCATGTGCATAGAACTAGAGAAATGTACTTTGCCCTCAATGTTTAGGGAGCTACATAAGTATAATGTCTTTAGATTATATTGTGTGCTGCTAAGAATTAGTATGTACTACAACTGGGGATTTGAGGGACAAGAAATTTGGGTTCAGTTTTGTTTTTCTTAATGCTCTTTGGCTGAAAGTTCAAGGCTGGGATATCATCGATGGGACTACCGAGAATTCTGTTTATGGGTGATTGGGCTTCCACTGTCCTCTTCTTTACATCTTTGTTGTCATAATTAAAATAAAAAAAGGAAAAAAAAAAAAAGAAAAAAAAAATGATTCAGTGAATACTTTTCACTTTTCCTCTTCGTGGTCAAGGAATCTTGAAAGAATAGGACAAGGTTAGGAAGATTTGATAAGCACAGATCTTTAGAGAGTTCATTGTTGTTATTATCTGTATAGTTGGGAGTTGGAGGAAGAAAACAAGAAGACTGATGAAGTTCCTTTTCTTGGTGCCTCAGGATAATTTTGAAACTTGAATAATAATTATGTAACCAGATGAGAAAAGGTGATATCCACAGGGCATCTATCACAAAGTATGGAAGCTTTTGAACTTTGATATGTTTAAGCTCTAGTGTGACAAGCTGAAACTCTGATTAGTAGTTGAGATTCTAAATTCCAAAATTTTCTTGTTTTATGACCTGGATTGTGTTCTTAGCATTTATGAATCTGTTTCTTTATCTATAAAAAGATAATAATAGTCATATGTCCTTTCATCCTGTTAATCTTTTTATTGTTATGGAAATGACATTAAAACTAGGATATCTAAAGCCCTTAGCACAACATCAAGCTGCTGGTAAGCACTCACAAATGTCATCTTGGCATATTTAATTTATCTTCAATCCTCTCCTTTTTCAAGGAAGTGAACTATGAGTCTCTAAAGCAAAATGGCATTCCCAAAGTCATTGGCACAGAAAGTATCAGAGTGCTGGATTAGACAAGAGAACATTTTTTGCAAGTGACGTATATTTAAAAAGAGGGTCTACATCTTCCTGTTGGTTGCTTGGTTTTGTCTGTGATACCAATAGTGACAGGGAACTCATCACCTATGTAACAGTGCATTCCAACTTGAACAGCTTTTTAGAAAGCTTTTCTCATATTGAACCTTATTTTACATGCATTTCTAGAACCACACTGAATGAAACAAATGCTTTTTTTTTTTTTTCACAATATAGTCACAGACTCTGAAGACAGCTCTTGACTCTTTGGCTCTCCAATCCACATGTAAATTCAGTAAATGTGTGTTGAACAGTGGTAATAAATGAAAAACTCAAAAAAAAAAAAAAAAAAAAAAAAAAAAAAAAAGAAAACCCTAAAGACTCTATCAAAAAGCTTCTAGAAACAATAGACTCATATAGCAAGGTGGCAGGCTACAAAATTAACACACAAAAATCAATGGCCTTTCTATACACCAATAGTAATAAGGAAGAAATGGACATTAAGAAAACAACCCCATTCACAATAGTGCCACACAAACTCAAATATCTTGGAATCAACTTGACTAAATATGTGAAGGACCTATACAAGGAAAACTATAAAACTCTGCTTCAAGAAATAAGAGAGGACACACGGAAATGGAAACGCATACCCTGCTCATGGATTGGCAGGATTAACATCATCAAAATGGCAATACTCCCTAAGGCATTATACAGATTTAATGCCATCCCTCTAAAGATACCCATGACATTCTTCAAAGAAGTGGATCAGACACTTTTGAAATTCATTTGGAACAATAAACACCCTCGAATAGCTAAAGCAATCATTGGGAAAAAGTATATGGGAGGAATTACTTTCCCCAACTTTAAACTGTACTACAAAGCAATAGTTATCAAAACAGCATGGTATTGGAATAAGGACAGGTCCTCAGATCAGTGGAATAGGCTTGAATACTCAGAAAATGTTCCCCAGATATACAACCACCTAATTTTTTTATAAAGGAGCAGCAAATCCTAAATGGAGCAGGGAAAGCCTCTTCAACAAGTGGTGTTGGCACAATTGGATAGCCACTTGCAAAAAATTGAACTTAGACCCCCAGCTAACATCATGTACGAAGGTAAAATCCAAATGGATTAAAGACCTCGATATCACCCCCCAAACCATAAGATATATAGAACAGCACATAGGCAAAACACTCCAGGACTTTACAGGCATCTTCAAGGTGGAAACTGCACTCTCCAAGCAAGTGAAAGCAGAGATTAACAGATGGGAATATATTAAGCTGAGAAGCTTCTGCACCTCAAAGGAAATAGTGCCCAGAATACAAGAGCCACCCACTGAGTGGGAGAAACTATTCACCCAATACCCATCAGATAAGGGGCTAATCTCCAAAATATACAAGGCACTGACAGAACTTTACAAGAAAAAAACATCTAACCCCATCAAAAAATGGGGAGAAGAAATGAACAGACACTTTGACAAAGAAGAAATACTCATGGCCAAAAGACACATGAAAAAATGTTCCACATCACTAATCATCAGGGAGATGCAAATCAAAACAACGATGAGATACCACCTCACACCCCAGAGAATTGCACACATCACAAAGAATGAGAATAAACAGTGTTGGCGGGGATGTGGAGAGAAAGGAACTCTTATTCACTGCTGGTGGGAATGCCGTTTAGTTCAACCTTTATGGAAAGCGATATGGAGATTCCTCCAAAAACTGGAAATCGAGCTCCCATAGGATCCAGCTATACCACTCCTAGGAATATACCCTAGTAACACAAAAATACAATACAAAAACCCCTTCCTTACACCTTTATTCATTGCAGCACTATTTACCATAGCATGACTCTGGAAACAACCAAGATGCCCTTCAACAGACGAATGGCTAAAGAAACTGTGGTACATATACACAATGGAATATTATGCAGCTGTCAGGAGAGATGAAGTCATGAAATTTTCCTATACATGGATGTACATGGAATCTATTATGCTGAGTGAAATAAGTCAGAGAGAGAGAGAGAAAGAGAAACGCAGAATGGTCTCACTCATCTATGGGTTTTAAGAAAAATGAAAGACACCCTTGTGATAATAATTTTCAGACACAAAAGAGAAAAGAGCTGGAAGTTCCAGCTCACCTCAGGAAGCTCACCAGAAAGAGTGATGAGTTTAGTTAGGGAAATAACTACATTTTGAACTGTCGTAATAACGAGAATGTATGAGGAAAATGGAGAGCCTGTCTAGAGTACAGGCGGGGGTCGGGTGGGGAGAAGGGAGACTTGGGATATTGGTGATGGGAATGTTGCACTGGTGATGGGTGGTGTTCTTTACATGACTGAAACCCAAACACAATCATGTATGTAATTAAGGTGTTTAAATAAATTTAAAAAGATTTTATAGGATCATAGAATTTGCTTCTTGTTGCCAGCATGAACATTTAGAACATAAATTTAATTGATCATTAGTCACCTTTAAAAACCTTTAGTTTCTTTTCTTTTTGTTATTTTTGTGGGGGGTCACTCCCATCAGTGCCCAGGGGATACTCCTGGCTCTATGCTCAGAAATCGCTCCTGGCAGGCTCGGGGGACCATATGGATACTGGGATTTGAACCACCGACCTTCTGCATGCAAGGCAAATGCCTTATCACCATGCTACCTCTCCAGCCCTGTTTTTTTTTTTTTAAATAAAATTTGTATTATTATTATTATTATATATATTTTTGAAAAATATGGAATGCTTCACGAATTTGCACGTCATCCTTGTGCAGGAGACATGCTAATCTTCTCTGTATCATTCCAATTTAATATATGTGCTACTAAAGTGAGCACAGTTTGTATTATTTTAAAAATATTTTTATTTATACATCATGATTACAAATATGTTTGTAGTTGGGTTTTACTTATTAAAAAAGCACACCTGTTCACTAGTGTAATATTCCCACCACCATTGTTTTCCATCTCCCTCCTCCCTCATTCCTTACCTGTATTTTAGATAGGCATTCTATTTCACTCACTAACATTGTCATGATAGTTGTCAGTGTAGTTTTTTTCTTTAACTGAACTCACCACTCTTTGTGATAAACTTCACATGGGGCCAGTCCTTCCAGCCCTCTATTGTCTCTGCGTATTATTACAATAATGTTTTTTTTATTTTTCTTAAATCTCATAAATGAGACTATTCAGTATCTATCTCTCTCCCTCTCACTTATTTCACTCAGCATAATAGTTTTCAATTCCATCCATGTATAGGAAAATTTCATGAATTCATTTTTTTCTGATGCCTGACAACATATGAGTGGCTAAAGAAATTGTGGTACATATACACAATGGAATACTACTACTACTTTTCATTCTATTTTACTACTGCTAGGGTAATAGGTCAATTTGCAGTTTGTTGCATTAAGTTTTGAAAGCCTTTTATTTTCTGGTCTTGGCTTGATTTTCTTTATATCACTCTTCTTCATCTCTACAGCCTTCTTGTTTTAGAAAGTTTTACATTTCCTTCTAAAGGCTTCCTGCCAAAATTTGATTTGTTCTAAATGCAATTTTTTAACCTTTTCTCCTTACTATTTCTTATTTTCCACATGGAAGTTTCAACATCATACTGGGAGCCCTGGATTTGGTTAGGGCCCTGTTTTATACTTCCTGTCTATCCTGTCCTTTCTTTCACATACTTCATTCACTGAGTCACCATGCTTACCATGATTGTTTTTTATATGTCAGACATTATTCAGTATATTGGAGTTCTAATGTGTGACCAGTTCAAAGTCCTGAATGTATATTGTTTCCTTTCAAGTGAGAATACTACTTAGGACAATTTTAAGAGTGATTTATTTGACTTTATGTATGTTTATGTGTTGTGCTAACTTTTTCTCTCCGTCCAGACTAGTAGCTCCTTCTGTGTTATTTTATCCATCTCGGTTTCAATTACTTGAGAAGGACTTATACATGTTCAATAAATATTGAGTCTGAAGGACGATCACCTTCTGTTTCAATTATACTATTATATTTCCACTATGTCAGAGGTTTAAGGCTTTCTTATTGTTTTTAGTGTTGTTTATTTGAGTTTTCAGGGTGGATTTATTTATGCTATAAAATAAGCCATTAAGTCAACTGTTCCTTATCTTGGACTTATTTTGTTTCTAATTCACGAATATCAGGATGTTATGCATTTTTAAGAAGGGTCCCCCCCAAAATACCTATTATAGTAGAAGCTTCCCTGGCCTGAGAAAAACACATGTCTAGGAAACAATATAGAAAGGTGTTTTTTTGATAAAACAAAACTGTTGTGATTTTTATCTGAAGTGATATTTTATAAAAGATGTGCTTTATATATATCTATATATTAAAAAAAACATTTTCTGGTAGTATGATGTGATGCTTTGCCCCAAACCCTCTAAAATCTATGTCATTGTCATGCTTAAGTATTTCATTCTTTGAGGAAAAATTAGACTTCCAAATAATGTGTCTTCATTTGACAACATAAATATTTTAAGGCAATGTTGTTTTACCCACGAATGAGCACAGATTATATTTTTCACAGTGTAGTTCAAATAAACTGACTAAGCTTGCCTTATTTTTCTTTTAATCACTTTTCAATATCAGCCACAAACTGGAATTTAGACATAGATAATGTTAAATTGGATGGAATCATATCATTTTATAGTCACACAGAATATGAAATTAGTTTCAGTAAAAAATTGTTTTTCAGGAAGATAATAAAGTGACAGTATTATTAGGTATGGGATGAAGCATAATATACTATATGGAAATGGTGAAACTCAACTGAAGCAATTTTTACTAATGGAGTCAGCTCTAAGAACTTTATTTTCTCTAATCTTTTCTCCAATCTTCAACCCCCTTCTATTCAAGCTCTTCTGCTTTCTTTTCTTTTTATCCAATAGTCCTATTGCTTCCTGTCTTAGGACTTTTGCTCTGTTTCCTCTTTTTTGAAATTGTTTCCTGGAAATCCACATGGTATCTCCATAAATTTTTAACTCCAACTTGTTTTGTCCTTATTACTCTCATCCTGCAATTTTGATGTACTCTGATTCTTTTCTCCAAGAATTAATCAGTTGTAACTCAGTATAGAACCCACTGATTGTTTATTTTTTCTCTCTCTTTCCAACACAGACACTCTAGGGTCTTTGTATATCTTATTCTCTGATGATATGATGATTCCTAAGAATACAGGACAATTTCTGACATTACAAATTTCTGTATTGAAACAACTTATTTTTTTTAAGAAAAATGTCCTTAAAAAGTTGATGTTCTATAAATAGTTGTTGAATAATGAATAGTTTATTGGTAATTGAGAAGGTTAATTGTAGACAAATGTGAAAAGGCTGATTTTATGAGAGGTCATTAAAAACAAAAAGTGTGATTCTTTTAAGTATACTCAGGTATGCATTTTAAGGTAATAGCTATTGAGATTTTTTTCTATTCATAATTATTTTTTACTCTAAAAGAAATTGCTGATGTTGGGGCCGGAGAGATAGCATGGAGGTAAGGCATTTGCCTTTCATGCAGAAGGTCATCGGTTCGAATCCTGGAATCCCAGCGTCCCATAAGGTCCCCTGTGCCTGCCAGGAGCAATTTCTGAGCATGGAGCCAGGAATAACCCCTGAGCACTGCCGGGTGTACCCAAAAACCCAACCCCCCCCAAAAAAAAGAAATTGCTGATGTTAAAAATTAAGTCCATTGGGCTGGAGAGATAGCATGGAGGTAAGGCGTTTGCCTTTCATGCAAGAGGTCATCGGTTCGAATCTCAGAGTCCCATATGGTCCCCCGTGCTTGCCAGGAGCAATTTCTGAGCATGGAGCCAGGGGTAACCCCTGAGCACTGCCGGGTGTGACCCAAAAACCACAAAAAAAAATTAAGTCCATTGTATAATAAATAATGAAATCTCTGAGTGAGAATGAAAAATTCTTTAAAAAAATACCATAATTGTATGGGTTGCTTGAATTGAATAAACTTAAAAAGGTTCTTAAAACTATCTAGTAACCACATTATCACCAGTCAATAAATCTAAAAATTGATTGTTTACCTAAGGTGCTTTGGTATGTCAGATCTGTCAGTAAACAAAAATTTCAGGTTATATGTAATAAAAACTGCACCTTTTGGCCTGACTTGATTTTAAATATGTAAAACCAGGGAGATTTATCCACATATACCAATGCTTTGCTTAATCTTAGAAGCCTAGACTTTGAGATTGGGAAAATTAAAAGGACAACAGAAAGAATAGTTTATTTTAACCTTTTCTGACTTCCTTTCCTATGTGTTGATTGGAATCGAATAAAAGTATAGATTGGAATATGTATCTAAAATCTCTAATGAGGATCTGGTGATTTCAAGTCTCTGGGGAAAAGCTCTAATTTCTTCAGCCATCTGCATAGGAGTTTTTTTTTTTTCCCCTCAAACTAAGACATGCTCTGTCAGTATATGTAAAAAAAAATGCACATAAACTAGTTTGCATTTAATGACCCTCAAGAATACTAGACAGAGATAGAGGCATCTGAGGGTATCTAGTTCAGCATCCACTGCTTTTAAGATGCAGTGCTCAGATTCAGTGTGCTGTTAAGAGATAGACTGTGATTAGTGTATAAATAGAAAAAAATAAAAAGAGAATCATCATTTTTTGAGTTTATTTTCATTATTTCTTAGAAAGGAGAGCATGTATTTGGATTATATGCTCCTTGTGGCATAATATTATGATGAAGAATGTACTTATTCCCTTTCTTCCTTTCACATTATTTGACAGAGAAGAAGGTACATTTGAGGCAAAGTTTGCTTTTTACCATTTTTTTCACATGCCTCCAGATTTTAAATCTATTGCCTCAATTTTCTGGATTCACCATCTGTTAAAAATAACCTACTTTGGAGACTGTAAAAAATGGATTTTTATGTATTCAAACAATTTTTTTTACAGAAAAATGTCCTTAAAATATACTTAAAAAAAAAAAAAGAAAAACATGGGTTTTTTTCCTTTGCTGCCAATCAAAAGACCTTCCTGATGGCAGGATCAGGAATATTACTCAAATCCTTCCTTAAGGTGGTGTCTAATGGATCTAGGTCTCAGGTCAAGAAGCAGAAAAAACAAGTGTGAGAGTGCTCTGGGCTCGTGTGTCAAGAAGGAAGGAGAAGCCTTTCCAGGGATAGAAGCTAATAAAGAGCATTAAGGGAGGGCTTTTGGGGTCTAGTTTCTGAGGTTTACCCATTTCCTTGGCTTTATTGGGTGTTCTCTCTGATGACCTCTTTCCTCTAAGTCATCCTGCCTTGGGTGTCTATTTCCATTAATCAAATAATCCAAATAGAAAGTTCTGGTTTTGAATAAGGAAGTTCTAGGAGTTGCTAGAGTTTATACTTTGAGATAAACTCAGACCTTGAAAACTTCTCCCATGAATACAACAGAAACTTAGGCAAAGCCAGGATTTTCTGAGTTTCAAATGATAAGCAACTCATTTTATTTATTTATTCTTTTGTGGGTTACCTAACTTTTCTCAGAGCTTACTCCTGACTCTGTACTCCGGGATCACTTCAGGTGGTGCTCAGGGCTTCATAGGTGATACTGGGGGACTGAACCTGGCTCAGCTGCTTACAAAGCAAATACCTTATTATCTGCTATGATACTGTATCTAGCCCCAACATTCATTTTTTTAAGCACTGTTCAAAAATGAGCAAATTACATCATAATACAAATATTTAACCCTTAAAGTTTTATTGTATCAATGTACATAATTTTAAAGATTGATTTACTGGGACTGGAGAGAGAGAATAGCTAGTAGGTTTCTTGCTTTGCATATGGCTGTGCTGGGTTCAATTCCCAACACCACAGGTGGTCATCTGAGTCCTGTCAGGGTTGGTGCCTGGGCATAGAGCCAGGAATAAACCCTAAACACTGCCAGGTATGACTCAAAATCCTCCCAAAATTGATTTATCATTATTTTAAAGTACTATAGAATTTTAGATGTAGAATGTACCACCTCTGTATGTGGCACATTATTATCTTGAAAAGTGGACAAATGTCCATGTTATAGAAGAGTGAAAATGAATACTTAGAACAATGGTGGCAATAGTCTGAGTATCATTTTCATTTTTTAAATGGGAGTAATGATGTACATTCTTTTTTTAACTTTTTTCTTTATTTAAACATCTTGATTACAAAATATGATTGTAATTAGGTTTCATTCATGTAAAGAACACCCCCCCTTCACCAGTGCAACATTCCCACCACCAATGTCCCAAATCTCCTTCCATCCCATCCCACCCACACCTATACTCTAGACAGGCTTTCCAGTTCCCTCATTCATTCACATGGTTATGATAGTTCTCAGTATAGTTATTTTTATAACTGCACTCACCACTCTTTGTGGTGAGCTTCATGGAGTGAGCTGGAAGTTCCAGCCCTCCTTTCATTGTCTCTGAGGATTGTTGCAAAAATGACTTTTATTTTTCTTAAAACCCATAGATGAGTGAGACTATTCTGCGTCTCTCTCTCTCTCCCTTTGACTTATTTCACTCAGCATGATAGATTCCATGTACATCCATGTATAGGAAAATTTCATGACTTCATCTCTCCTGACAGCTGCATAATATTCCATTGTGTATATGTACCAGTTTCTTTAGCCATTTGTCTGTTGAAGAGCATCTAGGTTGTTTACAGAGCCTGGCTATTGTGAATAGTGCTACAATAAACATAGGTGTGAGGAAGGGGTTTTTGTATTATATTCTGTATTCCTAGGGTATACCACTAGGAGTGGAATAGCTGGGTGGAATAGGAGCTCAATTTCCAGTTCTTGGAGAAATCTCCATATTGCCTTCCATAGAGGTTGGACTAGATGGCATTCCCACCAGCAGTGGATAAGAGTTCCTTTTTCTACACATCCCCGCCACCACTGATTATTCTCATTCTTGTGATGTGTGCCAATCTTTGTGGTGTGAGATGGTATGTCATCGTTGTTTTGATTTGCATCTCCCTGATGATTAGTGATGAGCATCTTTTCATGTGCCTTTTGGCCATTTGTATTTCTTTTTTTTTTATCAAAGTGTTCATCTCCCCATTTTTTTTGATGGGATTAGATGTTTTTCTTGTAAAGTTCTGTCAGTGCCCTGTATATTTTGGATATTAGCTCCTTATCTGATGGGTATTGGGTGAATAGTTTCTCCCACATGGTGGGTGGCTCTTGTAACCTGAGCACTATTTCTTTTGAGGTGCAGAAGCTTCTCAGCTTAATGTATTTCCATATGTTTATCTCTGCTTCCACTTGTTTGGAAAGGGCTGTTTCCTCCTTGAAGATGCCTTTAGTCCCAATGTCATGGAGTGTTTTCCCTACGTGTTGTTCTATATACCTTATGGTATCAAGTCTGATATCAAGGTCTTTAATCCATTTGGGTTTTACCTTCGTACATGATGTTAACTGGGGGTCTATGTTCACTTTTTTACAAGTGGCTAACCAGTTCTGCCAGCACCACTTGTTGAAGAGGTTTTTTCTGCTTCACTTAGGATTTCTTGCTCCTTTGTCAAAAATTAGGTAATTGTATGTCTGGGGAACATTGTCTGAGTATTTAAGCCTATTCCACTGATCTGAGGATCTGTCTTTATTCCAATACCATGCCGTTTTGGTAACTATTGCTTTGTAGTACAGTTTAAAGTTGGGGAAAGTAATACCTCCCATTTTCCTTTTCCCCAGGAGTGCTTTAGCTATTTGAGGGTGTTTATTGTTCCAGATGAACTTCATAAGTGTTTGATCCACTTCTTTGAAGAAAGTCATGGGTATTTTTAAGGGGATCACATTAAATCTGTACAATGCTTTGGGGAGTATTGGTATTTTAATGATGTTAATCCTGCCAATCCATGAGCAGGGTATGTATTTCCATTTCCATGTGTCCTCTCTTATTTCTTGGAGCAAGGCTTTATAGTTTCTTTGTATAGGTCCTTCACATTTTTAGTCAAGTTGATTCCAAGATATTTGAGTTTGTGTGGCACTATTGTGAATTGGGTTGTTTTCTTAATGTCCATTTTTTCCTTATCACCATTGGTGTATAGAAAGGCCATTAATTTCTGTGTGTTAATTTTGTAGCCTGCCACCTTGCTATATGAGCCTATTGTTTCTAGAAGCTTTTTGGTAGAGTTTTTAGGGTTTTCTAAGTAGAGTATCATGTCATCTGCAAACAGTGAGAGCTTGACTTATTCCTTTCCTATCTGGATTTCCTTGATATCTTTTTTTGCCTGATCACTATAGCAAGCAATTCTAGTACTATGTTGAAGAAAAGTGGTAAGAGGGGACATCCTTGTCTTGTACCAGAATTTAGAGGGAAGGCTTTTAGTTTTTCTCCATTGAGGATTATGTTTGCCATTGGCTTGTGTTAGATGGCTTCAAATAGATTGAAAAAAGGTTCCTTTCATTCCCATCTTGCTGAGAGTTTTTATCAAGAATGGGTGTTGGACCTTACCAAATGCTTTCTCTGTGTCTATTTATATGATCATGAGATTTTATTTTTCTTTGATGTTCTGTATGATGTTGATAGATTTGCAGATGTTAAACCATCCTTGAATTTCTGGGATGAAGCCTACTTGGTCGTATTGTATGATCTTCTTGATGATATATTGGATCCAATTTGCCAGGGTTTTGTTGAAGATCTTTGCATCTGTATTCATCAGGGATATTGGTCTGTAATTCTTTTTTGGCAGCATCTCTGTCTGGTTTTCGTATCAAGGTGATGTTGGCTTCATAAAAGCTGTTTGGGAGGTGCTGCAAGTCAGCCCCTGAAGAGGTTGACTGATGGAGGGATGGAGGATGAGGTCTTTCCCCTCCAGCTCAGAGCACGCGTCTGCCACCACATCCAGCTGATGGTTTTGAGGTGAAACCTCAGGTAAACAGCTTGCAGACAGTCAGGCTTGTAGAAATATTGGCTTTATTTGGTGGACAAGACTGAAGTCCAAGGTCTAAGCCTTAGTTTCAGCAAAAAGCTTCTCACCTTCCACAGACCTTTGTTTTTATCCCCTAGAATTAGGTACCACCAAATGGTGGGATCAAATACCACCCAATGGTGGAAGCAGAATCAGGTACCACCCTAGGGTGGGGGCAGAATGCCAGGTCACACCCTAGGGTAGGGCACAATCACCATCAGGGTAGGGTCAGTAACATAATAATCTCATAAAATATTTACATACACAACAGGGAGGGTTTTTTTTTTTTTCAATTTCATGGAAGAGCCTGGATAGAATAGGTAGTAGCTCCTATTGAAATGTTTGAAAGAATTCATTAGTAAATCCATCTGGGCCTGGGCTTTTTTTTTTGGCAGTTTCAAATTCCTCAATACTGATGGGGGTGTTTAGATATGCTACATCCTTTTTACTTAACTGTGGGGGCTTATAGTTGTCCAAGAATTTATCTATTTCTTCTAGGTTCTCATGCTTAGTAGCATAAAGTTTCTCAAAGTATTCTCTGATTACCCTTTGGATCTGCAATATCTGACGTGATCTCCCCCTTTTCATTTCTAATACGGGTTATCAGGTTTCTCTCTCTCTTTCTTTGTGAGTTTGCCAATGTTCTACCAATCTTGTTTGTTTTTTCAAAGAACCAACTTCTGCTTTCTTTGATCTTTTGGATTGATTTTTGGTTTTCCACTTCATTGATTTCTAATTTCAATTTTGTTATTTCCTTCTGTCTCCCTATTTTTGGTTCATTTTATTGATCATTTTCTAATTTTATGAGCTGCGTCATTAAATTATTTAGGTATGCCTCTTCTTCCTTCCTGATGTGTGCTTGTAAAGCTATAAATTTTCCTCTCAGGACCTTTTTTGCTGTGTCCCATAGATTTTGACTGTTTGTGTCTTCATTATCATTTGTTTCCAGGAAAGTTTTGATTTCCTCTTTGATTTCATCTCAGACCCACTGTTTGTTCAGTAGCAGGGTGTTTAATTTCCAATTGTTAAAGTTTTTCTTCTGTGTGGCTTTGTAGTTCACATCTAATTTCAGAGCCTTGTGGTCAGCAAAGGTAGCCTGCAAGATTTCAATTCTCTTGATTTTATGAAGGTATATTTTATGTGTCAGTATGTAGTCTATCCTGGAGAATGATCATGTATATTGGAGAAGAATGTGTATCCAGTTTTTTTTTGGGTGGAGTGTCCTGTATATATCTACTAATCCATTTTCTTCCGTTACTCTTTTCAAGGCTAGAATGTTTTTGTTGGGTTTCAGTCTGGTTGAACTATCAAGTGTTGATAGGGTCATGTTGAGGTCTCCCACAATTATTGTGTTATTATTGATGTTTTCTTTCAGATTTGTCAGTAAGGATATTAGATAATTTGCTGGTCTCTCATTGGGTGCATATATGTTTAATAGTCTGATTTCTTCCTGTTGCACATATACCTTGATTAGTAGATAGTGTGCATCTTTGTCTGTTACAACTTTTCTGAGTATAAAGTTGGTGTCATCAGATATTAATATGGCCACCCCAGCTTTTTTGAGGGTGTTGTTTGCTTGGATGATTTTCCTCCAGCCTTTGATTTTGAGTCTGTTTGTTCTGACTATTCAGATATGTTTCTTGTAGGCACCAGAAGGTTGATTCATCTTTTTGACCCGTTTTGCCACTCTGTGTCTTTTAATTGGTGAATTTAGTCCATTGACTTTGAGAGAGATGATTGTCATACGATTTAATGTCATCTTTGTAGATAAGTTAGCTGTGTTTGTTGGTCTCTCTTGTCTTAGAGTAGACCTGTCAGTTTTTCCTTTAAGGCTGGTTTATCATCTGTGAAGTTTCTGAGCTGTTGTTTATCCATGAAGCTATGTATTCTTTCTTCAAACCTGAACATGAGTTGGGCTGGGTGCAGTATTCTCAGTGATGCACTAATTTCATTCAGTCTTGTCACAATATTTCACCACTGTCTTCTGGCCTTGAGAGTTTCTTGTGACATGTCTGCTGTAAGTCTTAGGGATGCTCCTTTGAATATAGTTTCCCTTTTTGATATTGCTGCTTTCAGTATTCTATATCTGTGGGATTTGTCATCATAACGAGGGTGTGCCTTGGGGTGTTTTTCTTTGGGTATCTTTTAGGTGGTACTCTTTGGACATGCAGGATTTGATTGCATGTAGTCTTTAACTCTGGGGGCATCTCATTGATGATGTCTTTGAGAGTTGATTCTTCCTGGAGATCTCCTATCTGGGTATCTGGGACTCCAATGATTCTTATGTTGTTTTTGTTGAGTTTATCAAAGACTTCTATTTTCATCTGTTCACATTCCTTGAGTACTTTTCCCATTTCCTGATCATTTGTCTTAAGGTTCTTTTCCAATTTTTTCTGCTGTGTTGAGTTTTTCTGCATCTCATCTTCCAGACGCCAATTCTGTCCTCAGCTGCTTTTACCTTGAGTTTCTCACAGTCAGGAACCACTGGGGAGGTGTAGATTTTCCCAGCCTGATATCACAAACAGGAGACCTGCCTTTCTGCAGAATGCTGCGGGTAGCCAGTTTTTACGGTCGGACACAGTTCCTTGGCATTCCATCCCTTGGATGAGCCTCTGAGGGAGCTCTTTTCCTGGGCCCTCTTTGGCCCACTTTCAAGAGGTTCAGGACACAGGACAGTGGAACAACATGCACACACGCAACACTCACAGTTTCTCACAGTCTGGAACCACTGGGCAGGCATAGGTTTTCTTAGCCTGAGGTCACAAACAGGAGACCTGTCTTTCTGCAGAATACTGCGGGTAGCCGATTTTCATGGTCGGACACAGTTCCTTGGTGTTCTGGCCCTGAGATGAGCCCCTATGAGAGCTATTTTTCTGGGCCCTTTTAGGCCCACTTCCAAGAGGTTCAGGAGACAGGACATTGGAAAAACACGCACAGGCAACACTCACAGTTTCATTCCTCCTTCTTAACATCTAAGTTAGGATTCTTATGTAGATACTGTGGGGACTAAAGAATGGTGGTCAAAGGTATGCCTATTCAGTGGACTACTCTGGCCTATTTAAGATGTCATTGCAATATTTACATGTGTACCTCTCTTAGCTGGATCAGGCAATGTGCAAGTCTATCAATTTTTGTGAGCAGGTCAAGATTCTTTTCTGAACTAATTTTCTTATAGTTTAGAAGAAAAGAGGGAGACATGGGATCTGACAATGTTGGTATTGTGTTGTGAGTTGCCAACTTTGTGTAGAGCACAAAACTCAAATCACATCCATTGAAAGTTAATATATATTCTTACACTGAGGCTCTCTATCAAATTTTTACTAGGATTAAGCTGAAGAGCTAACATTTTTGCATTTTTTTATACAAATATTCTCAAGTAGGGGACTAGCTATCCTGCCTTATAAAAAAGTTACACATCGGAAGTATCAAAATGATTCGATTATATTTTTCTTCTTTGGGGGAATGACAGTGGGGACTTTTTAAAATAGCACAGAAACTCAAATAGACCTTACCCCAGGTTGTGAATGCTGTATAAATTGTTACATCTTGATCACTTAACAGCTATCTATAAAAGCGAAAATAAAATTAAACAGGAAATTAGGAAAATGCCTTCAGACATAAAGAAAGTAACAACTGGGAGAAAGTTAGATTTGCCACTAGGCTTCTAACTAATAGACATAAAATTTAGCTCGAAAATGCTCTGCTTCACCTGAGGTACCTTTTGGTGGATAATTGAAATGAATCTCAGACTGACTTGTAAGACATTTAGCAGCTGTTTCTGTTCATCTGTGAGTTTCTGAATGAGTTGAGGATTATTTTAATATTTTCTTTAGAAGATAAATTCTGGAGCATGTTGAATTAAAAGTTATTTTTATGCCACTGAGGCTGAGTGTTGTAGAGGCAAAAATCAAAAAAACAAACAAACAACTACCCCAAAAAACAACCAAACAAAACAACCTAGAAAACCATCAGGAACAACTTTTGATATATTATCATGTATCTGAAGGTATGTGATGTGCCATAAAAAGACTTTTGTCACATTAAAAATTAAAAATGCATCTTCACAGTACTTCGCAGATTCAGATGTACAGAGGGGGTCTAATAGAGCTGTTTATAAAAACCAATGCAATAGGTATTCAAAATATTTTAAAATCATCCTTAGCATAAAAATAATTTCTAATGAGCACATTTTCTAAGACTGAATTTATTTTCTAACTAAGCCATTTTTACAAATCATCATGTAGTGTGTTATACAGAAATAGCTTAAGGTAAAAAGACTACATCAAATAGATTGAGTTGTATCTTTCTTGGGAGGCAACTAAACTATTTTTAGGAGGATAAATTAAATATCCCGAGAGACATTTTTGTTTTCATACAACTATGGAGAAAGTGATAAATGCTTATTAACTAAAATCCTGGGTTATTTTCTGATATACAGGAGACTTGTCTTGGGAACCAAGTATATTGGATTTATAAAAAGTGGAGTTTGGGACAGCGAAATGAAATTGACAGGGCATCAGAACATGTTCCTTTACTTGGATACTCACTATTTTGTAGTTTCTCCTACAAACCATGAGATCACATAACAGAGGGTGCACTTGCTGCAAAGGAGCTGTGGTGTGGCAAATTCACAGAACCTGAGGTTGCAGCAACAATGACAGAGTCCATGACCTTGGGAGGAAGCTCATGGACACCATCATCATTGAGGAAAGTTGCTTTTTCTTATTCTGGGATTTTCTGGAGGATAAAAGCCCTTTGCATCAGTTAATGTTTGTTTGGTCTTCCGGTGTTTTTCACTTCAACATATAAAATACATATAAATATATTTTAACATACCCATGAAGGTTTAGTTGTATTCTAGAACATTCTTCAACCACCTTGCAACCATGGCCCCCGAAACCTATCTGCACTCCAGTCTAGCGACCAGCAGTTTTAAGCATTATAAAAGATGCGTTGTTCTTAACTTTCCTATATCTGTGCACGAGTACTGGTTTCTGGATCCGCAGCTGAAGAATACAATGTTAGACCCTATCTAATCATGCACTAAGTCAAAACCTCTTCAGTAAGTAGCTAGTAACATTGGGAGCCCTTAGAATCCCAAAGAGGTCAGATGTGTATAGCCAGTAAGACAGGAAGTTTAATAGGGAAGTGTTTTGGCATGGTAAAAAGCACAACCTGATCCCTTCCCCAATATGTCGACCTTCTGTACAATATCTAAACTATTTGTATAGAATAATCCTTTGCACAGCACAATGCAAATCAATCATAACTCTTTGCTAGTCTGAAAATTCTGCTTGTTGTTAGCTGTTTTATTCTATTTTAGCACTTGGCCATCAAGAATAAATTTTGTTGGTTTATTCACTTACTGATTTGTAATCTCTTTTTTCATATGGAAGTTTAATTTTCATTCTTGTTTTGGGTTCACATCTGTCAGTGCTCTGAGCTTATTTCTGACCCTGAACTAACAATCACTTCTGGCAGTGCTCTAGGGACCATATAGAGAGGTAGGATTCGAACCTTGGTAGGTTGCATGTGAGGCAAGTGCTTACTTTCTGTACTATCGCCCAACAAACCTTTAGTTTTTTTTTTTAATTATTTATATTCTCAATGTCTGCATATAATGAACTTTCAATAAATATTTGTTAGGCATATTAACTCATTTATGAATATTCTTTGCATCTGAAAGTATATATTAAAATTTTACTTTCTATGCAACATGATATGTTGCATATTAAAATGATTGAATATAAATAATACAATTTCTATTTTCCATTTTATTTGTGCATGTACGTTGTTTTTACTTAGTAATATATCGATATATTATTATATATTTATAAAAATAAAGCTGTGGCAGTCTTTTTAAAGAATAGTCCACAATTAAGCATAATTAATTCAGTCACTTCCCTAGTGATAGATATTTGTTTTCTACTTTTTCATCAATAAAATGATACTTAGATAAATACCTGACTATGTGTCACTTTATGCATATAAATCTTCCTTGTCTTTTTAAAATGAAAATATTGGGCACCATAATTTATAATACTGTTAATGAAAGGGTTTCATGTACATAAAAGCCCTCAGCATATATGTTTTCTATAGGTTATACAAATAGAAAGAAATTGAGTCAACATTTAGATATATGGTTAAAGTTTTAGCAAATAATTTCTAAATATCCCCTGTGGAGGTTACATAACTTTTATTACTGTCATTGGTTGTGTATGAGAGTCTCTCTTTCAACCATTGTCAGCATACTTTCCTATCAAAGTCCTTGCTTTTCTGGGGGGTTGGGTGAGGTGAGTTTTTGGGGCCACACAGGGCTGCGCTGAGATTAACTGATTCTGTATTCAGGGATCACTCATGAGATATGTGGAGGAATCATACAAGGTGTTGTGGTTTAAATCTGGGTTGGCTGCATGCCAGGCTCATGTCTTTGCTCTGTCCTATCTCTCCACTTCTACTTATATGTATTTTTAATTATTCATATATATAATCTCATTGGGTTCTATTTTTGTGTCAGGCACAATATAGGGAAACAACTTAATATTTTTAGAGGAGAAACCCCACCCTACTGATGAAACACTCAATTATTCCTCTTGATTTGAAGTATTAACTTGACCTATATTAAGTTTTCATATTTATGCATGTACAAATTTAAATTCTGTGTCATAGGTATCTTTGTCTATTCATGCATAATATATTATCTATTTATTACCTGCTATATTTATACCCTTATAAATTTCACCAGAATTTTTATTTTTTATTCTATATGTTTGCATTATGAACTTGAAAGCATTTTATCTCCCTTCACATTTTCTTTTTGTGGACCATACCAGGAGGAGTTTAGGGACTCATTCTGATGATGTTGTTTGGGCTTGGACATGCAGTAACTGATTTCCCTTGAATGTAAAACATATGCTTCTGCCACTTGTACAATCTCAGTGGGCCCACATGCATTTTATTAAAGTTCACTTTTGAGCAATACAATTTTTACTTGGATTATATTACTATTTATAAATACACACAGAAAACATATACTCCATTATGGCTTTACTTTTATTTTGGAGTGTTCTTTTCTGTTTTAACATTTCTTCACAGTGGACTGGGACTTCTTTTTCTTTATACCCAGAGCTGCTTTTCTGTTTGTTTGTTTTTGAAGCACACCCTTCAGTGCTCAAGGGTTACTTCTGGCTCTGCACTCAGAAATCTCCTGGCCAGCTCAGGGGACATATGGGATGCTGGGGATCAAACCTGTGTTGGCTGCATGCAAGGCAAATGCCACTGTTCTATAGCTTCAGCACCAGCCCATAGAGTTTTTATTTCTTGCAATCTTTTACTTACTTATATATTACTTACTTATATATTATCTATAGTATATTTTTTTCTAATATACAACCAGTATTTTTTTTCTTGGGTAAAATAATTTTTACTTTTATGAACCTATTGAGATTTTTCTTTAAAATATTTTTTATTTAAAGCATTGTGATTTACAAGTTTATTCATAATTAAGATTTAGACATCCAATGTTTCAGCCCTTGTCCTGCCACCAGTGTCAACATCCCTCTACCAATGTTCCCAGAATCCACCCCATTTCCCCCTGCTCTCAAATTCTGCTCCAGCTTACCATCACAACTATCTCTTTATTAAGTTTAATTGTTAATATTTGGATCTCATGAATTCATTGTTGTCTTGGTGGTTTGGATATTTAGATTATTTCTTTCTTTTGAAGGTGTGCTTGAGACCAGACTCAGTGGTAGTCAGAGTTTACTCCTGGCTTGTGCTCAGAGAACCATATGTATGGCACCAGAGATTGGACTGGGATTGGCTGTATGCAAGGTGAGTGCCTTAATCCCTGTACTATTTATATGGACATTTAAATTTATTATTAATTAATTTCTTGGGAATGGTACAAACAGAGATAGAATATTGTTATCTATCTATTTACACACATATATTCTATCAGGCAATTTACTGAACTTTTGTTATTACAATTTTTCAGTTAGTTCAATTCGAATTGCCCGGGTAGATATATCATGCTATTAGGAAATGTTTTTCCTTTTTTTCCAAATCTTGAACCTCATATTATCTCTTGTGTAACTGAATTGCTACTGCATTCAGAAAAAAAATTAAATAATATTACATAATAACAATGGGAAAATTCTTAGAGCTGCAGTTATTTGGGCATATTGGTCTTTGAATAGGTATTCTTTTGTATAATCCATTTATGCTTTCATTTTAGTATTTACAAACAAAATATGTCTTTACTCTTCTATTTTCTTGTCTATCTTGGTCACATTTTGCAATCAATATTATACTAATTTTGTAGCCAGTTTGAAAATTGCTTTCCTTTCTGTTATTAGAGAGCAGTTTTGGAAAAACATGGGATGTAGTCCTTAATATCTTGGAAAAAACATGCTTAGTGCTTTATTTACTGGCATAGCTTTCTGCTAGTTTTTTCTTATAGAGAAGAATTCTGGCATGGCTCCATAAATTTTCACCTGTGGCTTACCATGTCCTTATACAATACCCTCCCTTTGAGGTAGAAGAGATCAGGAATATGATAGATGTCCTATTGATGATTAGAGAGTATTATATGACAAAGGTAACGAAATTTAGCAAAGGTAATTATGTAATTAGTTGACTTCTGAGATAATCAAAAATGAAGATTTTCCTGGATAGGCTAAACCGACAGATAGGTGAATGCTAAAAGGACTCAATCCTTTCTGAAGGAAGAGAGTGAAGATTTGAGATGTAGAAAAAAATCCTTAAAGAAATCAGCTGCCACATTGTGTGAGGACCAGAGAGGGACAACTAGGTCCTGGAATGGCTTCCAGTTATTGAAGTGGTGACTGGATAAGAAAATGGCAGCTCAGGAAATGGGTTCAACTGTGGAAGTTAATATTTCTTTGACTGATCTTATCTAAGTAGATGTGGCTAAGCCAAGAGAGAGATAGTACTGGAATAAGGCATGCTATTGACCCCAGTTTAATCCCAGGCACCACACAGGGTTCCCTGAAGCCCCACCAATGAATGATCCCTGAGCACAGAACTGGAAGGAATCCCTGAGCACTTCCAGATATGGTCCTGAAAACAAATAAACAAACAAACAAAAATCAAACACAATTAACAGAGGCTCAGTAGAAAGATCCTGAACTTCCAGGCAATCACTCCACCCATTTATATCAACAATTGCAGCATAATTAAGAAAACTTTGTGTTGCTTTGACCTTTATTTGTGGTATTTGTTGTGTAACAATAAAATTCAACTAAATTAGCTTAGATTTTTGGGGGGGTTAGGGAATGTCAGCTTTATCATTTATATTTTGTTAAAAATAATCTTTTAGAGGCAGAGAATTTAACTTAATACACTGAGTACATTTTAAAGAAAATTAAAAATTTAGATTTACATGAAGTAATAATAAGAATTGTCAACCTTCATATTTAATAAAAATCAGAATAGAACCTGCATCTTTTTTTCAAGTGGTTTTTGGCATAATAATCACATCTTCCTTCCTTCCTTCCTTCCTTCCTTCCTTCCTTCCTTCCTTCCTTCCTTCCTTCCTTCCTTCCTTCCTTCCTTCCTTCCTTCCTTCTTCCTTCCTTCCTTCCTTCCTTCTTCCCTTCCTTCCTTCCTTCCCTTTCCTTTTTTCTTTTCTTTTCTTTTCTTTTCTTTTCTTCTTTTCTTTTTTCTTTCTTTCTTTCCTTCTTTTTAACCAAGGGCACACAACCAACCAGAGAAATTAGGCTAATGATTTGAGAGTAAATTTAACTTTGATATTTGTAAAACAGAAATTACATTTTTGTACTTTGTACTAGTATTGGGTTGGATAAGAAGCCAAATTAGATAATCTTTGAGCATTGGCTCTTAACTGTTTCTTAAAGGATCAAAAAATAGTTATCACCATCCTAGGAAGAATAGAGTGCTCAGAACTTTGACCCAGATAGCTCAAGGAAAAGATCTTTTTAATCTGAAGGGGATACTACCTAAGTGGGATGCTTTCTGTAAAAGTTCCCAACATGTCTTTGTTATCTTCAATAGTGCCCGATTATTCCTGATTATTTGCATGTGAAAGTGGGGCATTGGGAAGGTTTTTGTTCCTTATGCTCCATGCATTCTCTTCTCTTTCTACCAGGAATTCCTTTCTTCCCCAGCTATACCAAAGGTCCTCAAAGAATGTGGCCTCCTCTTTATGGCTTTGATGATGGGAAAAGTTAGCTGAAGAGAATTATATATTGAATATATATTGAACAATATATATTGAATAATATATTGAACATCAACTCGCAACTTCCAAGAGGTTGCATCACAATATTAAACAAAGATTGTTCAAGGAAACAAAGATTTGGAGACCCCAGAGGCTTATTTTTGGACAGATTTTTTTTAACCTTAAAGATACTGAAAAAGATGGAATTTGGTGCCTGAATCTTGGGAAGAATTGGACTCTAGGGAAGAGAAATGAATAGGAAACTGACCTGTGGAACTAAGGGACTGTGTGGAAGATCTGAACAGGAAGCTACCTCTGAAAGCCTGACTTCCTATAAGTGCATTACTGTTAGCCACTGGCCATTGGACAACCCTAAACACCTGTAAACTTCAAGGAGAGACTAGAGCACTTAGCTAGGGAGGTGGACAGTAAGAAAGAGCCTCATCTTAGCTTAATCTAATAAATGAGAATATTACCACTCTACAGAAGCAGTGAGCACTCCCATTTGTGCTCCTTGAGCTTCTTCTGTCTCTTTAGATCGCAGATCTCTGACAACATGAACCTAAACACTTCAATCAATGTAATAAATGAACCCTCATTCTCTACTCCTTCTGTAAGCTTTACTGAATGGCCCTTACATCCTGGGAAACCAACATTTAGTTCAGGTGTCACTAAATGCAATGGAACCATTTGCTTCTCATTGTGCTTCCCTCAAATTATCTCTTCTCAAAGGGCACAATTATGAACCCATGTGACCATGCTAGCCTTAAAAAATTAAAATTATGGAACATAATTAAATATCACTTAACTGAATGAAATGCAGCAATGAAAGAGAAAGCATTCTTTATGTCAAAATTGATTGGCAGAGTCTGGAAAAAGTTGAGTTGCTAAAAAAAACAAAACAAAACAAAACTGCTGTCCAATGGGAGAGGCAATGAAGGAAAAAGAAAAGACTGGGTAAAAGGACAAACAAATTAGAAGGATTGTTTTGTTGCATTAAGGTTCTGTCTCTGGAATCTCATTCCAATTTAAAGGAATCTAAATTGCAACTCATAGAAAGTACAATGTAGAAGTGGCTTGGGCACTTCTCTGTACTCCACTCAGCCAAACCCAACTGCATATGAAAATATTTTGTCATGGTTCCTCAAGTAAAATGAAAAATAAAAGGAATAAAATGCTTTGGTCTTACTTGCATTTCATTAGTAAACACATATACTTTTACTATATTGTTTTACAATAGCAGGACTTCTCAGTATAGTTTTCTCTGTGCTTTAATTAATATTCATGTGCAATAGGTAAAATATTTTTCTTCATTGTACTAGATCAGAAGACTTTTCCTGGATGCTTTTGCATTTTTCTGCAAAACCTAGCTTGAATGGTACATAAACTCTGTGAGGATTACTGAATAATATTTGTAGGGAGAATAAACACATTTCACTGAAACAGATTAAAGATTGGTTAGTCAAAATATCAGCAATAAATACACAGCGGTATATAGCTTTCTGTTTTTTTTTTCTGGGAGGAAAAGAAAAATACTAGATAATTTGCAGTGCTAAGGGCGGCAGGTAGGGCAGGTATTTGAGGGAAAGTGTCATGATTTGTGATGCTGTGTAGCTCATTTGATTTGTGTGGTAATTAAGCATCAGGGTGAACTTTTAGAAGGCAAAGTGAAGCTACTCTTGGGAATACTAAATGAATGCACTGTGGAGATGGGTTGGGAAAAAAGAGAAAAATAGAGAAAGGGAGGCGAGTGAAAGGTTATTGCATCTCAAATATTATTCTGAATATGAAAATCAGATTTATTTCAAACACGACATAGGAACAGAATTGTGATGATTTAATTCTCCAAGCTGCTTCTGAATAGAAGGTCTCTTTGGAGCAACTATCTGCTCACTTATCTTTGACTCTCCAGAGGTTAGCCTAAAATTGGCACCTGGCAATCAATCAATGAGTAGCTGACAGATGAATTAAGGGCAGAAAGATTGTCAACTGTTTTAGCTGTTGAGTTTTAAGTTCAAACATGGGGAAGGACAAGCAAAGAACAAAAGGGGATTGCAATTATCATTGCTTTGAAATACTGACACATGGTTCCCACTCCCAAAAGTAATACTAAAGGCCTTGTCATGGTTGTTGGTGTGGCCCTTAACCATGCTGTTAAGTACTTTATTTAGAAAGGCATGAGAAAACTTCGGGGCCTGAGCAGTGGCACAAGCAGTAAGGAGTCTGCCTGTGCACACTAACCTAGGACGAACTGCATTGCTATCCCTCAGTGTCTCATATGGTACCCCAAGCCAGGAGAGATTTCGGAGTGCATAGCTAGGAGTGGCCCCTGCCTGAGTGTTGCCGGGTGTGACCCCAAAACCAAAAACCAAAAAGAAAAAAAAAGAAAGGCAATTCTCCCAATATTTGAGTAAGGAAGAGCATTTAAGAAACTCTAGTTGAGTGTGGTGATCTTCACTGTTATTACACAGGAGGAAAGGTATCTGTTTGTATAAATCACCATGATAGACCAGTGGCTTTCACCCTTCTGATGCCCGCAGCCCAGCTCCAGTCTAGGTGTTGAAAACCACTGATCAAGAACTCTTCTTGAACTCCAGATGGCCCAAGAGATATTAATATTATCAATATGAAACTGCTTCTAACCTCCCAAAAATGGAAAAGGTCAGTTCAGTCTAATTGGACACTTTTTTTCTTACCCGGGTGTTTCATTTCATGTTTTATGACTATGTTCTGTGCCAGAGAATTATGTTGAATAATTCCTTGGGTTTTATGCTAAATCTTGTATCTGTCTAATTAGTGTCTATTATTCACTTCTGTTTTCTGAGACAATTTCTGCAATCAAAGGACGGATCTTTTAAAAATGCTCAATTTGGAATTTTGTATAAGGAATGAAGTATAAAAACACTGGAAAAATGAAGGCTCAAAAGTTTTTACACTGTTCTAGTAACTTGAATGCTTGACAAAATGTAAAGATGTGAGGTTTTTCTTTCTTGCTACATGGGGCAGTGAGCTTAGAGTTTCTTTTTGTTTCCAGGTGCAATGCCAGACTGAGTACCTGGAACAAAGCCTGGCATAAATTAGCTGATCAGTTAAGAGCTTGTTGAATGACTGACTAAATGTAGCTTTCTCCTCCCTAGCAGCTGGCTTGCCTACTCACATTTTGAAAGGTAGTTGAATGATTCTGAGCCACATTAGTGTTCAGAGTCCTATTAAAAAAGACTGATAACCAGGCAGAATGAAGACACATTATTTTTCTTTCCCTCAACTTACCACTGAAAGTGACAAAGATTGGTTTTTAAGCAATTGCATGAGATCTATGCCTGTATTAAAATAATAGGACAAGAAAAAAAGATAATTACAGAAAAAGAGGAGCTCCTAGTAATGTTTATCAACAAACTCAGAGTTTATTGTCATTCTTAATTTCAAATTTTGTGGAAATAGTTTCATTCATTGATGGATCTTGTCCTACACTTTAATGAAATTAGTCTTTGGTTGAAGAGTAAATAGCAAGCAAAGTTGCCAGATAAGGACAAGAGAAACCTTAGCTTTAGAGCTTTTAAGTTTGATGAGATCTGGAATAATTTCTGTGAATTCTGTTAACAAACTTTCACTTATTCATATGCTTTTCCTCAGACATAAAGAGCTGATCTTAGAGTGCTTCACATTGCTACATTTTTCACTATTTATGGATTATATCCTAAAAGTTAGATATTGATTTCTCTTTCCTGTATATTGCCATCTAACAAGCCATTTGTCTCTCCTTCTTCTGATTCCTTTCATCTGGAGGGAATTCTTGCTTCAATGCAAATTTGAACCAAATATTTAAGTTTTTCTTCCTTGAGAGGCATAGATAGGTAGGAAGCTGAGCCTCCAGGTCAGAACACACAAGTGAGAGGAACGAAAGGTCTCTCTGAAACAGGGTCCCAAAAGACACAAGCTGTCGCTGTCACCAATGTATCTGTCATCCCCACCAAATCACCTGGGGTAATTTTAGTTCTGAACTGCCAGCCCTGTTGCCATGGTTTCTAGACAAAAACGATAGAGCTGCATTCCAATTAGAACCTGCAAAATGACAGATAACGGAAAAATAGAGAACGGGGTAATAAAATCTCAGGTCACTCGAGGGACATTTGATAGATATGACTGACAGAAGGGAGAGAGAGATACACGATTACACTTGTCTGGAATCTACTGCAGTGATTTAGAAGGTTCTAGCACTAAACTTCCAGTCTGCTGAACACCACTGGGAGAGGCCCCAGAGCCTGTGAGCACTGTTTGAGAGTGCCTCCCCCCTTCTCACAATGAAGTTAGATATATTTACTGAGGATGCATTTGATAAATGATATTTCAAGGATTACTTGAAAATTTTAGATGTCCAGATGCTTGCAAGTATGTTATGATACTTTGGGGACAATGTAAGGTTTCTACAAACCCGTCGGATACAGCTGCCACAGTTTTACAAAAATCAATTTTATAAGTTTCTTTATGCATGCATATAGTAAGTGCCTGTTCTTAAATTTTACTTTGAACATATTCAGAATACATTTTCTCCCTCTGTAAGAATTTGTTTAACTGTACATTGGGAATAATTCAGATTTTTGTTTGTTTCTGCACTATATCTAGTGGTTAATCAGGGGTTATTCCTAGCTTTGCATTTAGAAATTATTCCTGGCAGACTCAGAGGACCATATGAGATGCAGAGGATAGATACCAGGTTTATAGTGTGCAAAGCAAGCACCCTACCTGCTGCACTATCTGTCTGCCCCAGATATTGTTAATAATTGGGAAAAGGTGCTTTAGTTAGTAGTTAATAGTAAACTGATTAATGTTGCAAGAAGCACTTTGTTTAGATATAAAAAATAATAAAGAGAAAGAAAGAAAAAATAATTTATTTTATTTTTTTTGTTTTGTTTTGACCACACTATACTCTGTTCAGTGTTTATTCCTAGCCCTGCATGCAGTGACCACTCCTGGTAGACCCAGGGGTCCATATGGGGTGGCAATAGAAACTGAGTTGGCTGGGTGCAAGTCACATGCTCTACCTATATTGCACTAACACTCTGGCCCAGAGTATGTTTTCTTTAAAAATTTAATTTTGAATCTTAGCAGTTAAAAACACAAATTTTGTGTACTTTATTTTGCTTTTCATGTTGTGGTAAATACTTTAAACTCATAAGTCCTGCCACATATACATGTAAAATAAAATATATATTGTAACAAAAAAGCTATGGTCAAAATAAATTGAAGGCTGAAGAGAGAACACAGGGGTTAAAAGCTCATGACTTGGATGTGGTCAGCTCTGACACTGTTATAATTCAAGAACATTTCTTAGTGCAGTTCTAGAAGAACTACTGGTATGGCCCAGGTAATGACCAGCATGACAGGATCTGGGCAACAATGCAGCTTTGTCCTTCACATTGAACTTGACCGTGAGCTGAGGATTCCTTGGAGCCCCCAACATCACAGATCTCTTGAAAACCATCTGTGAGGTACCACTCCCCAACCCACCAAAAAGGGAAACAAACAAAAAACAAAATCCAACAAGTCAAGACCTGGTAGTGTCCAGATTAAAAAAAAAAATTCCTCAAAGATAGGGGATATTGCTGAGTAGAACACTCACATCAGGTTTATGTAGCCTTGGGTTTGATTCCTAGTGTCCATGCTCAGCCCCCTCAGAAATAAAATCTCAACAAAAATGAAAGACTCACTGGATTTGGAAATATATTAAAAATAGCAATGTCAATCATATTTTAAAATTAATCTTCTGCTATTGAGATTTTGAAAGAACTGGTGAAAAATTTAATAGGTGAAAAACTCTATAGTTGAAAAACTCAATAAAAGCCGTAAAACAGAAGGTTCAACTAGCAAAGAACATCTCAGTAAGCCCTCAGACAATGTCTTAATGATCCCATTGTGAGATATAACAATTTTCAAAAATTTTCTCTTGTGAAACTATTTTTAGGTAAGTCCATTAGCCACTGAGTTGTAACAAGCAATATAAAATAAATGATAATTTGTCTGCTAAGAGGGAAGGTTTGGAGGAGAAGTGGGAAATTTGGTACAATGATGGAGGGAAGGCCGAGCTGGCGGTGGGATTGGTGTTGGAACATCAAATGCCTGAAACAACTGTATTATGAGCAACTTTATAAAAACAGTGTTTAAATAACATTAAAAATGTGAACAACTATTTCTAGAACAAATCAGGAGGACCAATGCTCCAATCACTCAATTTCTTTCATTTTCTATTTATCCACTCTACATGCCTTCAAGGAATTCACATGTCAGTATAGCAATAACTCTGGGTACTCTGAGTTTATGTCCATGGGTTTTGAATGAGTTTCTAAATATATTTCTTTGATGGCATGGTGGCATTTTCTGGAAGCAGCAGTAGGAAGAGATTCTCTCATCCAACAAAAGATGCTTAGGAGGATGATATGTCTATTTCTGTGGTGATCTAACAACACAAGCCCCAGGTCAAAACGATACAGTAAAAAATGATCAGAGTCATCAAAATTATGCAGGAATGGTGGGAGTGTCATGGTGCTTACCTTGAAAGAGATTTCATACTGCTCTCCTCCCCAGATTTCTAAACCTGGATCATAGCCACCCAACTCCCAAAACCATTTTCGATCCACAGCAAAGAGACCTCCAGCCATCACAGGAGACCTGTGAAATGAATAAAAATAATCTTTAAAGTATAATACTCACCAGGAAAAGACAGTGAAATTTTTGCTCGGGGGGAAGGGAACAAAAGCAAAATTCAAGATCTGACTCAGTAGTTACTTGGATGGACTTTTCAGCATGGTTCTAATTAAATGCCTAAAGGTTTGATTTTGGATATCTAATTTGTCATGAAATCCTCATGAACTTTAGATTTTGCAGTTCACGATTTAAAACAATGAATGTCCTGCTGGGCCACACTCACTCCCTAGGTTTATCATTAGAAAAAAATACATGACTATTAGTAGCTGTTATGTTGAGAAATATCACTCAATTTTATGGCTTTTTCTCAAAGTCAAGAAAATGTTGTTAAAGGTAGTAGCTTTGAATAATGTTTCAGAACTTTTTCCCAGGATCTGCCATCCAGAGTTTTGTCTTTTCTGTAGAGTAGAAAATGGCCAGAAAGAAATAAGCAGAATTGATTTTTTAATTACAAACCAACGTTGAAATTTAAACTAAATTTAAAACAAAAAGAATTTAGGTCTTTTAACTTTAAAAGTTGAATTTTTAACTTTTAATCTTTTTAAAAAATTTAAACTTTAATATTTTCCCATTTACCAAATTAGAGTTTTAAATATTCTATTATTAGGATTCATTATAATAACTTTGCTTCAAAATGCAATAATGTATAATTATTGGGCTCTGTCATAAAGAAAATTGAAGGCAAAGATTTCATAATTTTGAGAGCTGACTATGGGCTTAATTTTAGAAAAAGCATTTTATGAAATTAACTTGATTTATCCTCACTACAGCTCTGGGAGTATCTCCTTTATATTTTTTTTTTTTTTTTTTTTTTTTGGTTTTTGGGCCAAACCCTGTGATGGTCAGAGATTACCTCTATTTATGTGCTCAGAAATCACCCCTGGCTTGGGGGACCATATGGGACGCCGGAGGATCGAACTGCGGTCCATCGTAAGTTAGCGCGTGCAAGGCAAACTCCCTCCTGCTGTGCCACCGCTCCGGCCCTGCTCTATAGTTTGATAGAAGTGGCAGACAAATCAGGGCTGGAGCTGTGGCGCAAGCGGTAGGGCATTTGTCTTGCACATGCTAACCTAGAACGAATCATGGTTCGATCCCCTGGCATCCCATATGGTCCCCCAAGCCAGGAGCGATCTCTGAGCGCATAGCCAAGAGTAACCCCAGAGCGTCACCAGGTGTGGCCTCCAAACTCCCCCGTCCCCACCCCACCCCCCCAAAAAAAAAGAAAAGAAGAGGCAAAGAAGAATATTGTCCAAAGTTGGAGTTAGTTGTTGTTGAATGTCTGAAGCTGGGTTCAACCTAACTGTTTCCATGTTTTGGAGTGAAGATACCACTATATATACATCCATAGATTTTGATTAGGGAACATCTTGTCAGCATAGTTTCTGTGAAAATTTAGAAAACTCTGGAAACAAAAGATATTTACAAATAAGGGTACAAGCTGTTAAATGTTAAAAATATATATCTTAAAATATGCATAGGGGCCTGAATGAAAGTGGTAAGGTGAGTGCCTTGCATCAAGCTGATCACGGTTCCATCCTTGGCATTGGATATAGTCCCCTGAACTCTTCAGGAGTAATTTCTGAGTGCAGATCCAGGAGCACTTCTGAGTATAAATTCCAAAAACAGAAAAATAATACAAAATAAAATATGCATAGTAGATACACTAGACACAAACTGAAAATTTGCTCTAGGTAACCTTTCATGAGACACTTGAGCAACACGAACATAAATTTGTCAATTTATTTCTTAGATATTTCAAAAGCTCTATACATTAAGATGCAATATGACCAAATGACCTCACGTTTAACAATTTTTCTTATTGTGTAGACTCTATTAATGGAAAAATTAGAAATTTGAAAAAGGGAATTATTTTCCATCCCTCAGAAATGAGTAGAATTAAGAAAGTTATAAGAAATCTAATATAATCAAATATTTTTTGAAATAAAAATCTTGGAGCCAACAATATATTCACTTTATATCATTTGCCTAAGAAACATCCTCTTGCCCTGTTTCATACAAAATGAGTTTCAGAGTGGAATTATAATTGTAGCTGAAATAAATAGTTCCCCAGTGAATTTACTAACATGATGAAACCTTCACTTCTGCAGAGTTTAGATGGAAATGATTAGAATTTCTTAACTCTATTAAATCTGAATCAAAAATAGGATTTAAAACCATATATTTATATTTATTATCATGTGGAACATGGGACTAAAGTGCATCAAAGATTGCATTATTTAGAAGTAATCTCTAAAAAGATGACAGTCATATTATAGATATTGGTCAGAAAAATCCTATATTAGTTGCTTTATTGTCAATAATATTTGGAAAAGCATCTTGTTTCATTAATGAGTTTTATTTTTTAAAAGTGGCATTTTTGGGTTAACTGTAGGCATAATAAAATAAAATACAAGGAATGCTTTCCATCATAGATACTTTCACTAATTTAGGTAAAAGTTATTGCAAATAATGTTTTCTATATTTATGAGGGGTGAATTACTGTTAAGAACAAACCTTTATTTACTGTCACATATATAAAATCCACTAATCTTTTCAATAGTTTAAGGTATAGTTGTCATATTATAACTTATAACACAACTGGTAAATTCTTGACATATACATTTGTGCAACTTTTACTACATTCAAGAGAATTAATATCTACCACTCCTAAATATTTCCTTTTTGTCATTTTCCCTTTTCCCTAAGTCAACATTTCTCAACAGGGGGTCACATGCCCTCAAGGATATTTCAAAAGGGCTACAGAAGAAAATCATGTAAATGGGGACTAGGGAGCAGCAGGTAGATCCTGGGATTGTATAAGAAGGAATAAACACCAGTGGGTCATTGACCATTATTGAAGAACACTGTTGAGGGCAGTACATATGTGCTCTGGCATTAGAGATTAGCTGAATTTTTTAGGATTTTATGTAATTTTATTTTTCTTCCAGGATCTTAAATATTTTTATTCTGTATAACTTTTATGATTCATCTATGTTGTTGCAAGAGTTATTTCTTTGACATTGCCCAAATATATGACATTCAGTTATTGTGAACATGTATATTATTTCTAGTTTTGAGCTATGATTACACATAACTTCTATGAATGTTGTGTTTCAAATCTCTGAAAAATTTACACTTTTATTTCTTATTTAAGAGTTGAATGTCTAGGAGTTAATCAGTATATTCTATTTTTTTGGAGGGGGTGGGGGCACATCCAGCAGTGCTCAGGGCCACTCCTGGCTCTGCACTCAGAAGTCACTCCAGGCAGGTTCAGGGGATCAGATGGGATGCCGGGAGTAGAACCACTGTTAGTTCTGGGTCTTAGCACTGTGCTATCTCTCCAGCGAATCAGTATATTCTATGGTAAATATATGTTTAACCTTTATTAAGGAATTGCCAAACTGTTTTCCATAGAGATTGTGGCATTTTAGAAACTTGCTAACGGTGTTTAAGTTTTGGTTGCTCCATCTTAAGCAAAACTTCAAGAGTAGCTCTTAAGTTTAGTACTCTAGAGGAGGGTGGTAGCATTTAATATGGTTTCAATTTATATATTCATGATAATTATCAATATTGAGCATATTTTTTGCTTTCTATTTTTTTACTCATTAAGGCCAAAGGTTAATTAACTTATAGAATCTGCTTTAAAATATAACTTATTGTTTTATTAATTTTTCTTTATTGTCTTTATGTTTTATATTCCATTCATTTCTTTTTTTGTCATCATTGTCTTAAATTTGCCCTCTGTATTTGTTTTTTCTAGTTAATCCTGGTAGAAACTAAAATGATTTATTCAAGACAATTTTTTCTAAATAGGTGTTTATTACTATAAATCTTTCTTATATGCAGTATTAGGAGACTACTATAAAAATATGTGTCTAGGGCCGGTGAGGTGATGCTAGAGGTAAGGTGTCTGCATTGCAAGCGCTAGCCAAGGAAGGACCGCAGTTCGATCCCCCGGCATCCCATATGGTCCCCCCAAGCCAGGGGCAATTTCTGAGCGCTTAGCCAGAAGTAACCCCTGAGCATCAAATGGGTGTGGCCCAAAAAACAAACAAAAAAGAAAAAAATATGTAGTCTAATTTTTATTATGCTCAAAGTGCTTACTAATTTTTTTATTATTTCTTTGACTGATGTTTTACACAAACATATAATTTAGTTTTTAAATAATTGACTATTTGGAGGACAATTTTCTGTTATTGACTAATATATTTCCATTGTGGTCAGAAAATACACTTTTAATGCAATCTTTTTATATTTATTGAGATGTCTTAATGACTCAGAATATTGTTATTCTTGATAAATGTTCCATGTATATTAGAAAAGAATGTGTTTTTGTTCTTGTTGAGTGGAATATAAGTATTTTTTAGGCAAAGTGACTAATAATATTCTTCAGATATTCTCTAGGTTTGATTATGTGTCTCTGTCAATTATTGAGACAATAAATTTATAGTTATAATCTTGGACTTTTTCACTGTTCTATAAAATTTTTTCCTTGATACATTTTTCTTGTTTGCTTTTCTTTATTTGTCACATCCAGTGATGCACAGGTCTTACTATTGGTGAGCTTGGGTGACCACATAGAATGCCAGGGTTTGAATCCAGGTCTGCTGAAATCTCATACAAGGCAAGAAGAGCTCTACTCTCTGTACTATTGCTCCAGCCTTTTCTTGATATGTTTTTAACTTTGTCAAGCATATAATTTATCTATCATCTATCTATCTATCTATCTATCTATCTATCTATCTATCTATCTATCTATCTATCTATCTATCTATCTATCTATAAGTAACAGTTATAAGCTTATAACTGTTTCTGACTTTTGTGTTAATGACATATTAAGCTCATTATCATTATAAAATAACTATATTATGAAATTACTTTTATCATCCCTGGTAATATTCTTTACCATCTGACATTAAAATAATTGCCTGCTATTAATATAGTCACTTAAACTTTGTTTAGCCTTAAATTTTCTAAATGTTAATACTTTAATGTTATATCTAGATTTAATATTGTCTATTCTTAGTTAATACTTAAGTTTTAGTTATTGTTTTTTCTTCTAGTGCCAGGGATAAAAAAAACGGGTTATTACATATGCAGGGCATGTGCTTTACCATTGAGCCGACATCCAGATGATGCCAATTCTTAACTTTAATTTAATGAATTATCTACTAATAATGATCCTTGTTCTTTACTTTTTCTATGTGCCCACTCCATTTGCATGCCTGGGAATTTTTTCATTTTATTATAAAACTTTCATATTTTGAAGTAAGGTGCTGACTATTTTGGGCATGATTTTAAACAATTTTGTCCTGGGATACAATTATATTACTTGGAAATAAGTTTGACTATTTCGAATTTTCTCTTAAAAATTTATGGGAAGAATATCAATTATTATCAAACCTTTCCATCTTTTTCTTGTCTCATTTTTTTACTTTGCAGTTCTGAGATTACTAATGAGTAAGTATATATTTTTCATGCATTATTAGAATCTATAATTTTGAGCCAAACTTTTGTTTATTTTTTTAAGTTTAGCTATTTTCTTGTTGCCTAATAGAAACATGAAACAGTAAGAGCACTAACTCTTTTATATGTGATAGCACATATTAAATGTAGACATATATGACATATATACACATACATATATATATTTTTTAAGTTGATGTAAAGTTGATTTGCAACACTGTATATATGTTTTACTTTTATTTTATGTGTTTATTTATTTATTTTTTAATCATTTTTTGTTTGTTTTTGTTTTGGGGTCACACCGGGTGATGCTCAGGAGTTACTCCTGGCTATGCACTCAGAAATCACTCCTGGCTTGGAGGACCTTATGGGATACAGGGGATCGAACCAGGTCTGTCCTGGATCGGCCATGTGTAAGGCAAACACCCACTGCTGTTTTATTACTCTGGCCCCAGATATGTTTTACTTTTTGTTTAGGTGTGTGTGTGTGTGTGTGTGTGTGTGTGTGTGTGTATGCGTGCGTGCGTGCATGCGTGCAACATCTGGCTGTGCTCAAAGCTTACTCCTGGCTCTGTCCCTAAGGATCACTTCTGGAGATGCTTGGGTTTAAGAAGGGCTGCTAGGGATCAAACCCAATAGACTGCATGCAAAACAGGCATCTAACAACTTCAATATCTCTCGAGCCTGAAAATACTGTATATGATTTAGGACTATAGTTTCACACTTTATAAAAAACATTGTCTATTTCATTGTCTGTTCATTGCCTATAACCAAAGAACAAAGTCTGCCATGTAGAAAATTATTTTGTAGCAAAATGAACTTACTCTATTTTGAAGACTTGATTCTAAATAAGTTGTGATTCTTAACACAAAAAGTAAAAAAGATATATGCCAATAACCTAAGTTTTTGTCTATTTATATGACTGCAATAACCTTTGTCATAGAAAATGGTAAATATATTTAGCATGAGATTTATTAGACAACATTGGAACCATCTAAAATCTAGGATGAATCATTCACTACACTTAGAAAAACCGTGAGTTCTACTCAATATTTTCAGATCACAAGGTTTTAATTTATTTTTATTTTTTATAATAATATTTTTATTTAAGCACCATGATTACAAACATGTTTATAGTTGGGTGTCAGTCATAACAGTATACCTCTCCCCTTCACCAGTGCAACCTTCCCACCATCAATGCCCCTATCTCCCTCCTAGTGTAGAGGTTACATTCAGAGTGAAGCCAAGCCTGTGTGTTTCTGGGCAAGTGCACTTCCAATGCTTTTGAGTATTCTTTCTTATCTAGTTCCTCATAACACATACAGCTGGGTTTTGGATTTCACTGTTTTAAAAAAAGAGACTGTCATTCTTAGGGTGTCATTTTTCAAAATGAATGTAATCATGAGGCAACACGTTTCTATTTTTTATTCTTCAGGTCACAGCAAGGTAACTTTTCTGAATCTTTCATGGAAATCAATTTTCTGCTCTACCTGAAGGCTACTGAGCTAGGTAACAAGATACTTTTCTTTTTACTTACGGTAGACCGGTTTATTTTTTCTACATCAATTGCTTTGTCTAAACTTGGCTGACTTTAAAGTTATGTAAAAGAATGTGAAAACCATTCTTTATATGGTGCCAGTAAAAAATTCTGCAGGTTCTCCTTTGCACAAGTCATTTCCAAAATTACAGTTCATTGTTTTTGGACAAGATCTGGTTCTTCATTCTTGTAGCCTTTGCCCAGGTCTTTCAAAGCATTCTAAGGAATTTCTGGTCTTCCTATTATTCTATATATCATATAGGCTATTTCTCTGTATATGGACAAAATGGCAGAGTCATCATCAAATTTCTTTAGGACATGTTTGCTCATTTTCATACAAAATCATTTCAAATTTGAATATAGCTGTGTTACTTGCCAATCTGAATTAAAAAATCATCATGTAAGGGCTGGAGCAGTGGCGCAGCCATATGGCATTTTCCTTGCATGCGTCTGACCTAGGACAGACCAAGGTTTGATTCCATGGCTTCCCATATGGTCCCCCAAGCTAGGAGCGATTTCTGAGCGCATAGCCAGAAGTAACCTCTGAGCGACAATGGGTGTTCGCTCAAAACAAGCAAACAAACAAAAACAAAACAAACAAAAAAAGTCATCATTCTATCAGAGTAAAAGTAAAGAGATCCAAAATTTTGTTTAAAAATGTGCTAGAAATGGAAATTTAAAGGAAGCTTTCAGTTTATTCTTGCAGAAAACAAACTGCTTCTAATTTCTATTCACTTCCTATGCTGGCTGTAGTGAGTGTCCTGGACATGTGGGCTGCAATGTGAGTTTGATCAGAACTGAAATGACCATCTCCCCCAGGGTGCCCTCAAGCCAAGTCAATCAACATAGAGATGAACCACAACATTTCCAATTATGTAACTAGAAATTTTCTAGCTGGCCCGTGACACAGGGTGCTTTCAGCTAAAATAGAATGATTTTCAACTAGAATTAAATTGTGGAGCAACAGGATACTGCAGATGAAAACATAATATTTAAGAAACATTTTTGTTCTAAGTATGGCAGTGGAAATTAGAGTGCCGAATAGCATGACTACACAATGAGAACAAATTTGTTATCTTTTCAGATGATCTTTTGGGGAGTCGGATTTCCTTACTCATCATGGCCGGATGAGTGCCCAGGGGTAAGGGAGAAAATGACTTTGCTGTTATGTCAGGAAGGGTTTACTTTGGTCAAACAAAGAAGTTGGTTTTAGACTCATCTTTTTTGAAAGTACAATATGCATGAAAGAATATTGGGTTTCAGTCACAGGATGCTCTGCTTTCTCCTGCTTCATCCTCTTTGAGAAGATGGATGTATTAATGGGATAAATGGCTCTGCTAACATGAAAACTAAAATTTGCACAAGATAAAAGGTCAGCCTTCAGGGGCTGGAGAAATAGTTCAAGAGGTAAGACATTTGCCTTGCATTCGTTTGACCATGGCTTGATCTCAGACACAGTATAGTGTGTCCCAAGTTCTTCCAGGAATAAGTCTTGAGCACAGAATCAGAAGTAAGCCCTGAGTACTACCAGATATAACGCCCATCCCTCTACACCCTCCACTCCCCCAAAAAGAAGGTTGACATTCACCTTAGATCTATACTTCGAGTTAGCAAAACTGGGTAGACTTGTGCTTCCTCTCTACTAGTTGGAGAAGTTTTCCCTGAAAAGTAACTGAGCCAATTCTTCAGCATCTTTGTATTTCTAACTTCTTTTCCCAGACTTTTCTGCCTTTATTCTGAAAGGTAAAATTAACTTGTCTTGTAATCTAGAAATAACCAAGGAATTATTTTACTTCTGTCATGAAAGAGAGGCTCTAAAAGTAATGCAGTGAACAAAAGGGGAAACTGATTTGTTAAGCCTGCTTGTGCAGAATCCCTCCAGGAAGAGGACACAGACCTCACCTGGAGTCTCTGCTTCCCACATTTTTGTTTTGTTTTGGGGGCACATCCAAGCAGTGCTCAGGGCTTACTCCTGACTCTATCTATGTTCAAGGATCCCTCCTGGTGGTGCTTAGGAGACCATATTTGATACCAGTGTCAAACAAGAGTGGTATGTAAGCAAGAAAAATACCTTGGCCATTCTATTATCCCTATAGCTACTCTATTACATTTTTGGGGGTCCACAAGTAGCAATCCAGGCTTTGGGGGTCATACCTGTGATATCCATCTAAATGGACCATATATTTAATATTCAGAATGGATACTGCTTAGACTCTGCAATACTGGAAACTATCAGATCATCCTGGCAGTGCTTAAAGGTTACAAGTGCTCCATTCTGTAAAGCTCTCTGGGACATGTGATGCTGAGGATAAAACCAGGACACAAGCCAAACATGCAAGGCATTTCTCTCCCCAACTCCTGAAGATCACACTTCCCAATGTTGAGAAGTCTCAGAACCTCACACATATGAGGCCATGCTGAGCCATTAACTCATATCTCTGGCCTTAAAAATGAATATTAAGTGACATGTGGTCCTAGATTCTAAGAATAATGATATTGAATCTTGGAATCTTATTTCCATGCCTTAATGTGATACATTACCACAATGATTTGGTTAGTTCTGTGACTTGGTTGAGTTAGTGCTGATAAATGTGATGCAGGCTGTGTATTCTGGTAATCAGAATTCTCCTTTCTAGAGGCTGGATTACTTAGGAAGAGGATCAGTCTGATAAAGACATATGTCTCATCTGACAATCAGCAGTAACCACACACACACACACACACACACACACACACACACACACACACACTTGCTTCAAAGCTCAGAAGTTCATTTGAACCAACAGATGGCAACAGCCACATTATTGATCCCAAGGATGGGTGACCAAATGCTTCTGTATAGTTTGAAAATGGTGAGTTTCCAGATCTGCAAAATGGTCACTGCTGAAATGGAAAAACATGCTTGGCAAACCAGTACAATTTGTTATCCTAGAATAAAAGAGGCCAGGTCTGAGCTGAAATTGAATTTCTGATCCTCAGAACTGTAATCCAACAACATGGGTATTTGAAGCCATTCAATTCTGGGGTGGTTAATATGCATATTAGCTTATCAAACCTCATTTTGAATTTCTAGCTCTTTGGAAATAGTAGCACTTCCATGTTAGTATTGGTAAGTAATATGCTGTGGAAAACAGATTTTTGGCTCCTTCTAAGATCTGTCTAACATAAGCTTACTTGCTTTTATTTATTCCTGATTGATCATTGATTTACAGAAAGAAAGCTTAGAATTTCATTTTCAAAGTTATCTCCCCTAGTATCCTGTGACACATAACTGTATTTCAGAGTGCTCAGGATGAAAGTCAAAGATTTTCCTTTCAAAGAAGAAAAGAAAATGCTCTATTTTTCAGCTTTATAAGTATAAATGCTAATGTTTAAGAAAGAGTAAGAAAGGAATAAGGACTAACCAAAAAGCAAGTGATAGATAGAATTACAATTTTTCCTGTTTTTGGATAAAAGAGGGAAGCAGAAACAGAGAAGATAGATAATAGTATAAATTGTGTATTATTTTGTGAGCTGATTTAAAATTTTATGTGTATCATAAAACAAACATATAATACTACATAATAGTTTAAAAGGATATATTAAAATAAATCATTTATGGTTTAGCTTATATGTAGAATGTAGACATGCAAACAGTTCATGGTAAAAGAAATCTTGGGCATCTCAGTACAAATTATATAGGACACAGAGCCAGACTATTTCCATAAAACTAGAGTGATAGCCTTCATTTGATATTCCAATTAAGGTTGTGGTTCTGAACTTGTCTATAATACTGCTGTTCCCATATTTTCAGTGGTTGGCACTGATTTAACATGTGTTGAAATAAAAGAAAAATTATGGATGTTAATAAGCTACACCAACAGTCCTAATGTATACTGGAGACAATTAGAGAAAATGCTTCAGTTTTTCAGTTTATGTGTTTTAATAGGACCAGGATGCTGACATCCTCAGCTATTCTTTTGTGGCCTGGAATGGTGCATGTGTGATTGTGTGTGTATTTGTGTGTGTTTATTAGATAGAGTGACCATAAAATTTTTTTTCTCGGACCAACAGTGAGAGCCAACTAAAAACTTTGGTGATCTAATGGAATTCCCTCTAGTTGGGGACTTCTTTTCCTGGCCATCCTGCTCTTATACAAGCTTGCTTCAGGAGAACCTCATCGTCCACCCCATTCCAAGTGTTGGCTGGTCCTTGTCTCCCTCCCACTGAATTTCCTCAAAGGGCTATTGAGAATATTCTCCCTTCCTCTTCTTCTTCTCCTCTCTCTCCTTCCCCTCTTCTTCCTATATATTTTTAGGTCACATATAGCTGTACTGAGGCTTACTTCTGACTATGTACTCAGGTATCACTCGTGGGGTTGCTCAGGGGAACCACATGTAGTCTAGGGATTGAATCAATGACTGTTACCTGTAAAACCAAGCACATTAATCCCTGTTTATCTTTCCAACTTCATAATTTCCTTTCTCAAATGATCTTTCTTTCTTTCTTTTTTCTTTCTTTCTTTCTTTCTTTTCTTTCTTTCTTTCTTTCTTTCTTTCTTTCTTTCTCTTTCTTTCTTCTTTCTTTCTCTTCTCTTTTTCTTTCTTTCTTTCTTTTTCTTTCTTTCTTTCTTTCTTTCTTTCTTTCTTTCTTTCTTCTTTCTTTCTTCTCTTTCTTTCTTTCTTTCTTTCTTTCTTTCTTTCTCTTTCTTTCTTTCTCTTTCTTTCTTTCTTTCTTTCTTTCTTTCTTTCTTTCTTTCTTTCTTTCTTTTCTTTCTTTCTTTCTTTCTTTCTTCTCTTTCTTTCTTCTTTCTTTTCTTTCTTTCTTTTCTTTCTTTCTTTCTTTCTTTTCTTTCTTTCTTTCTTTCTTTCTTTCTTTCTTTCTTTCTTTCTCTTTCTTTCTTTCTTTTCTTTCTTTCTTTCTTTCTTTCTTTCTTTCTTTCTTTCTTTCTTTCTTTCTTTCTCTTTCTCTCTTTCTCCTTCTCTTTCACTCTTTCTCTCTTCTCTCTTTCTTCTTCTCTTCTTTCTTTCTTTTCTCTTTCTTTCTTTCTTTCTTTCTTTCTTTCTTTCTTTCTTTCTTTTCTTTCTTTCTTTCTTTCTTTCTTTCTTTCTTTCTTTCTTTCTTTTCTTTCTTTCTTTCTTTCTTTCTCTTTCTCTTTCTTCTTTCTTTTCTTTCTTTCTTTCTTTCATCTTTCTTTCTTCTTTCCTATCAGACAGTGATAGTGTAGTGTTGGATTGCTAACTACTAATTCTGAAATGACACAAATTTTAATGATAGTTTTCATATTATACATAAGATAATGACCATGGTGGCCATTTTAATTATTAATCCTCTCCTATATGATTTAAACAGTGCAAACTCCCTGCCTGAGAAACAAATGAGGGCACATGAACACCTATAATCTGGTTAGAGTTTTCCTTCAAAGCCTTCAGTTTTAAGGGCTCTTACTATATTTTTCTGGGTCTCTCAGATGTCTACTCTGGGGAAATCAACTATGCACTTAGGAAATTTTTGCTTGTGCTTTTCCACATCTACCTCTTCACTTGCATTGCTGTTTTGCCTGTAATCAGCATCTAGGTGAGGAATTTGCCATCCCTGCCACCATTAAGCCATTGGTGTTGGCTCCCAGCAATGAACCTGTTTGTAGAAAATTTTTTTTATGGTTCAACTTTTTTCTTTATTTAAACATCTTGATTACATATATGATTGTGATTAGGTTTTAGTCATGTAAAGAACACCCCCTTCACCAGTGCAACATTCCCATCACCAATGTCCCAAATCTCCCTCCATCCCATCCGACCCCCCATCTGTTCTCTAGACAGGCTTTCTAGTTCCCTCATTCATTGACATGATTATGGTAGTTCTCTGTGTAGTTATTTCTATAACTGCACTCACCACTCTTTGTGGTGAGCTTCATGAAGTGAGCTGGAAGTTCCAGCCCTCCTCCTCTCATTGTCTCTGAGGATTGTTACAAAAATGACTTTTATTTTTCTTAAAACCCATAGGTGAGTGAGAATATTCTGTCTCTCTCTTCCCTCTGACTTATTTCACTCAGCATGATAGATTCCATGTACATCCATGTATAGGAAAAATTTCATGACTTCGTCTCTCCTGATGGCTGCATAATATTCCATTGTGTATATGTACCATAGTTTTCTTTAGCCATTCATCTGTTGAAGGCATCTTGGTTGTTTCCAGAGCCTGGCTATGTGAAGAGTGCTTCAATAAATATAGGTGTGAGAAAGGGGTTTTCATATTGTGTTCTTGTGTTCTTAGGGTATACCACTAGGAGCAAAATAGCTGAGTAGAATGGGAGCTCAATTTCCAGATTTTGGAGGAATCTCCATATCGCTTTCCATAGAGGTTGGACTAGATGGCATTCCCACATGATAAGGGCTCCTTTCTCTCCACATCCCCGCCACACTGATTGTTCTCATTCTTGTGATGTGCGCCAATCTCTGTGGTTTGAGGTGGTATCTCATCGTTGTTTTGATTTGCATCTCCCTGATGATTAGTGATGAGAAGTATTTTTTCATGTGCCTTTTGGCCATTTGTATTTCTTTTTTATAAAAGCGTCTGTTCATTTCTTCTCCCCATTTTTGGATGGGATTAGATGTTTTTTTCTTATAAAGTTCTGTCAGTGCCCTGTAAATTTTGGATATTAGCCCCTTATCTGATGGGTGTTGGGTGAATAGTTTCTCCCACTTGGTGGGTGACTCTTGTATCCTGGGCACTATTTCCTTTGAAGTCCAGAAGCTTCTCAGTTTAATGTATTTCCATCTCTTGATCTCTGCTTCCACTTGTTTAGAAAGTATAGTTTCCTCCTTGAAGATGCCTTTAGTCTCAATGTCATGGAGTGTTTTACCGACGTGTTGTTCTATATACCTTATGGTATTAGGTCTAATATCAAGTTCTTTCATTCATTTGGATTTTACCTTCATAGATGATGTTAACTGGGGGTCTATGTTCACTTTTTTGCAAGTGGCTAACCAGTTCTGCCAGCACCACAAGTTGAAGAGGATTTTCCTGGTCCACTTAGGATTTCTTGCTCCTTTGTCAAAAATTAGGTAATTGTATGTCTGGGGGACAATGTCTGAGAACTCAAGCCTATTCCACTGATCTGAGGGTCTGTCTTTATTCCAATACCATGCTGTTTTGATAACTATTGCTTTGTAGTACAGTTTAAAGTTGGGGAAAGTAATGCCTCCTATTTTCTTTTTCCCTAGGAGTGCTTTAGCTATTCAAGGGTGTTTATTGTTTCAGATGAACTTCATAAGTGTTTGATCCACTTCTTTGAAGAATGTCATGGGTATTTTAAAGGGGAGCACATTAAATCTGTATAACGCTTTGGGGAGTATTGCCATTTTAATGATGTTAATCCTGCCAATTCATGAGCAAGGTATGTGTTTCCATTTCCGTGTGTCCTCTCTTATTTCTTGGAGCAGGGCTTTATAGTTTTCTTTGTATAGGTCCTTCATGTCTTTGGTCAAGTTGAATCCAAGATATTTGAATTTGTGTGGCACTATAATGAATGGGAATGCCTTCTTGACTTCCTTCTCTTCCCTATCATTATTGGTGTATAAAAAGGCCATTAATTTCTGTGTTAATTTTGTAGCCTGCCACTTTGCTATATGAGTCTATTGTTTCTAAAAGCTTTTTGGTAGAGTCTTTAGGGTTTTCTAAGTAGAGTATCACGTCGTCTGCAAATAATGAGAGCTTGACTTCTTCCTTTCCTATCTGAATTCCCTTAATATCTTTTTCTTGCCTGATCGCTATAGCAAGAAATTTCAGTACTATTTTGAAAAGGAGTGGTGAGAGCGGACAGCCTTGTCTTGTACCAGAATTTAGAGGAAAGGCTTTTAATTTTTCTCCATTGAGGATAATATTTGCCATTGGATTGTGGTAGATGGCTTTAACTAGATTGAGAAAGGTTCCTTCCATTCCCATCATGCTGAGAGTTTTGATCAAGAATGAGTGTTGGACCTTATCAAATGCTTTCTCTGCGACTATTCATATGATCATGTGATTTTTATTTTTCTTCTTGTTGATGTTGTGTATGATGTTGATAGATTTACGGATGTTAAACCATCCTTGAATTCCTGGGATGAAACCTACTTGGTCATAGTTTATGATCTTCTTGATGATGCATTGGATCCTATTTGGCAGGATTTTGTTGAGGATCTTTGTATCATCATTCATCAGGGATATTGGTCTGTAATATTCTTTTTTGGCAACATCTCTGTCTGGTTTTGGTATCAAGGTGATGTTGGCTTCATAAAAGTTGTTTGGGAATGTTTCTGTTTTTTCAATTTTATGGAAGAGCCTGGCTAGGATATTTCCTCTTTAAAGATTTGAAAAAATTCATTAGGAAATCCATCTGGGCCTGGGCTTTTCTTTTTGGGCAGATATTTGATTACAGTTTCAATTTCCTCAGTAGTGATGGGGGTGTTTAGATATGCTACATCCTCCTTAATGAAATGTGGAAGGTTATAAGTGTCCAAGAATTTTTTCATTTCTTCTAGGTTCTCTTGTTTAGTAGCATAAAATTTCTCAAAGTAGTCTCTGATTACTCTTTGGATCTCTGCAATATCTGTCGTGATCTCCCCTTTTTCATTTCTAATACGGGTTATCAGATTTCTCTCTCTCTCTTTCTTTTTGAGTTCTGCTTTTAGTTTTGATATTTCCTTCTGTCTCCCTATTTTTGGTTCCTTTTGTTGGTCATTTTCTAATTTTTTAAGTTGCGTCATTAAGTTATTCAGGTATGCTTCTTCTTCCTTCCTGATGTGTGGTTGTAGAGCTATGAATTTTCCTCTCAGAACCACTTTTTCTGTGTCCCATAGATTCTGGCAGTTTGTGTCTTCATTATCATTTGTTTCCAGGAAAATTTTGATTTCCTTTTTGATTTTATCTCGGACCCACTGGTTGTTCACTTGCAGGGTGTTTAATTTCCAATTGTTAAAGTTTTTCTTCTGTGTGGCTTTGTAGTTCACATCTAGTTTCAGAGCCTTGTGGTCAGCAAAGGTAGCCTGCAAGATTTCTATCCTCTTGATTTTATGGAGGTATGTTTTATGTGTTAGCATGTAGTCTATCCTGGAGAATGACCCATGTACATTGGAGAAGAATGTATATCCAGGTTTTTTTTTGAGATGGAATGTCCTATATATGTTTACTAGTCCTCTTTCTTTCATTACTCTTTTAAGGGCTAGTATGTTTTTGTTGGGTTTCAGTCGGTTGACCTATTAAGTGTTGATAGGGCCATGTTGAGGTCTCCCACAATTATTTTGTTATTATTGATTTCTTCTTCTAGATTTGTCAGTAATTGTATTAGATAATTTGCTGGTCTCTCATTGGGTGCATATATGTTTAATAGTCTGATTTCTTCCTGTTGTACATATTCCTTGATTAGTACATAGTGTCCATGTCTGTCCTTTACCACTTTTCTGAGTATAAAGTTGGTGTCATCAGAAATTAATATGGCCACCCCAGCTTTTTTGAGGGTGTTGTTTGCTTGGATGATTTTCCTCCAGCCTTTGATTTTGAGTCTATGTTTGTTCTGACTATTCAGATATGTTTCTTGTAGGTAGCAGAAGGTTGGATTCATCTTTTTGACCCGTTTTGCCACTCTGTATCTTTTAATTGGTTAATTTAGTCCATTGACATTGAGGGAGATGATGTCATAGGATTTAATGTCATCTTTGTAGATAAGTTTGCTGTGTTTGTTGGTCTCTCTTGTCAGTTTTTCCTTTAAGGCTGGTTTATCATCTGTGAAGTTTCTGAGCTGTTGTTTATCCATGAAGCTATGCATTCTTCCTTCAAACCTGAACGTGAGTCGGGCTGGGTGCAGTATTCTCGATGAGGTACCCATTTCATTCAGTCTTTTCACAATATCCCACCACTGTCTTCTGGCCTTGAAAGTTTCTTGTGACATGTCTGCTGTAAGTCTTAGGGATGCTCCTTTGAATGTAATTTCCCTTTTTGATCTTGCTGCTTTCAGTATTCTATCTCTATCTGTGGGATTTGTTATTGTAATGAGGATTTGTCTTGGGGTGTTTTTCTTTGGGTCTCTTTTAGCTGGTACTCTTTGGGCATGCAGTATTTGATTGCATGTAGTCTTTAACTCTGGGAGTATCTCTTTGATGATGTCTTTGACAGTTGATTCTTCCTGGAAATCTTCTACCTGGGTATCTGGGACTCCAATGATTCTTATGTTGTTTCTGTTGAGTTTATCAAAGACTTCTATTTTCATCTGTTCACATTCCTTGAATACTTTTTCCATTGCCTGTTCATTTGTCTTAAGGTTCTTTTCCAATTTCTTCTGTTGTGTTGAGTTTTTCTGCATCACATCTTTCAGTACTCTGATTCTCTCTTCAGCTGCTGATACCCTGCTGGTGAGGCCATCCATTGAGGTTTTCAGTTGAGCGACCATGTTTTTCAGATCTGTTATGTCAGTTTTGAGTATTCTGATTTCTGCCTTTGTGTTCTGTTCAGATAGATCTATGCTTTCTTTGAGTTCTTCAAACATCTTCCATATTGCTATTTTTAGTTCTTTATCTGAGCAGTTAATCAGGTGGTTGGAATTTATTAGGTCATCTGAGCTTTCATCTTCATTCTCTGTGCATGGTGTTTGCCTGCGAGGTTTCCCCATTGTCATGCTTGTAGTGTGTTTTTTCCTGCATGCCGTGCTGCCTCTAGTTGACCGGTTTTTGGGGGCGCACTCCCTAGGCCTCGTAGGAGACCTTCAGGGATTCAGAAACACAGGCAGACAGGCACAGGAGAAGTTTCCCTTGAAGTCCTCAGAGTGAACAAAGGCCCAGCAGGGCGGAGCTTTTGCAGGCCCGAGACCTCAGCTTATTGGACAGTGACCCCTACAGCCAGAATTTACTCACTGGGCAGCTTCAAAATGCAGTTTTTTTGGGGTGCGCTCCCTAGTCCTCTGAGGAGACCTTCAGGGATTCAGAAACAGGCAGACAGGCGCAGGAGAAGTTTCCTTTGAAGTCTTCAGAGTGAACAAAGGCCCAGCAGGGCAGAGCTTTTGCAGGCCAGAGAGCTCAGCTTATTGGATGGTGACCCCCACAGCCAGAATTTACTCAGGGAGTGGCTTCAAAATGCAGTTTTTTGGGGGTGCGCTCCCTAGTCCTCTGAGGAGACTTTCAGATATTCAGAAACACAGGCAGACAGGCGCAGGAGAAGTTTGTTTTTAGAACATTGCCTTGAGTCTTAGGTCTGGAGCCTAATATCTGTGTTAGCTTGAGCTCCAGAGCACACTGTTCAGACTCAACTGAACAATCTTCCACCAACACATTCAGCTTGTGAAATTAACCTTTCTCCCCAAAGGGGACACTGATGAATCCTTCATGCCTAAGAAGGACACGTGACAATTCATCACTTTCAGACTTTTTCTATTGTCTTCCTTGCTTCTCTTTCATCTCTTCCTACTCTCTTCTATAGTTGGAATGTCCACATTCTTCCACATATTTTAAAATTTACATGCTGATTCCTAGCCTCCAGGTGATGGTGTAAGAAGGCAGATTCCTTGCTTAGGTGACAAGGTTTCTTGTCTCATATCCTGAAAACAAAGAACCAAGAGTTTCCTAGAAATCTTCCATCCAGTAGATTTTCACTACAATCTGTGCATGCTGATCTTTTTGTTTCTCCCACCAGAAATCAGTTTCTCTAAATAATATGCCAACCATCCTTCAAACTTTGATTGAAGCAGCTCAAATGAAAGAAGTTGAAAATGTTGCTTAAACACACCTACAGGCCCATTATGATTTTGTACTCTGAGTGTCATCAGGCTCAGAATTTGATTGTGTGGGCTCAGCAGAGGACTCTCAATTCTCTTGTATAATATAGAGATAAGGGGCAGTGGATAAATCATTTATTTTGCATGTGGCCAATCTGGGTTCAATTCCTAGTACCACATAAGTTCCCCTGAGTTCACCAGGGATGATCTCTAAGCATAGAACCATAAGTATTCCCTGAGCACTACTGGGCATGACCCAGAACAAAACATAGAGATAATATTTTATAACAAGATCAGGATGAAGATTCTAAAATCCCACTTTATTTAAATCCTACTTGAACTACAATATAGCCATTGCACTGCAATATGGCCACTGAACTACAATTTGGACACTGAGCTTCAATATGGCTATCTTTTTCCAACGTTCATGTTTTGGTATGGATGTACCTTTAGATTCTTGCACAAACAGATGTATGTACATTACTCCAGTTTTATTGCCTCTTCTCTACTTTAGTCTGTCAAGTTTCATACTTCTGTACACTTTTTCATCTACCCCTGAAATGCTCTTTCCTCATCACTCTCTCTTTCTCATTAGGAACCCCTCACTTTCCTTAATATAGAAATAAAAAGCAGCATAGTATTTGTAAAAAGGCAGAGCAAATTATTTCATCAGTAATAGAGATAGTTCAGAGCTAAAATTCCCATGTGTCAGATGAGGAGCCTTTCTTCTTGGATATAAACAACATTATTCATTCAAAGGATAAATGCTAGTTATTAAAATCAAAGCATGGCTGGAACCGCAGGATAGCTTGTTTTATGCCTCATCTATTTAATAAATATTTGACAGTTTCTTCTTATGAAAACATAACCCCTTCAACATAGTAGGAAATAAAAATATGGTGTTTTCTTCATGGCACTGATTAAAACTCAAAGACAATTCTTGTCTCATTTCTAAGCATTTTATATCAAACTAGAATTGACTGTAAGTGATGTGGATATTTATCTCTTATCAAAACTTGACTATTTAATGAACTTGCACTATACACCCACCTTCTGCTTAGTGATCCTAATTACTTAAAATAAAGACAGGGAAAAAGGAAATAGTGTCCATGTAAAATGCATATTAAGGCAAAGAGGCTATAAGCGTTATTTACCCAAAATTTGAATTAAAGCATCATTTTATTTGCCTCTCTAGGCCAAACCTATGCAGACAAAAAGTTTCTGTTCAACTATAGACTCATGTTGTACTCTAAATCTGTTTCCATCTCTTTCACCCACAGTCTATGGCCATCTTAAAATATCTTCAAAAGTCCTGACACCTTGAAATATGTCCAAAAGTTAGTCATATTCCTGTTACCTTTGTCCTGTGGAGAGAGATGTTACATCTAATTGCCTGTCTTTGAAACTGGGTAAGATCATGGCTTCTCCACTGAGTCTGGTAGACTTACTACTCTGTGATTTCCAGGTAGTTCCTGAGAGACAAACAACTTCTATTTTGTTGGCTGGCACATTTGATTTTGGAGCTTACCATGTGAGAATTCAACTGATACAGCCAGTAATGAAGGCAGCACATGGCACAAGAGAAAATTCGCAAGGTGTTCTCTTTGATATGTATCTGGCTTCCTTAAGTTTGGAATATCTTTCAGTCATGACAATCTTTTTTCTCATTTCTCAGGTGGTGCTTTCAAAGAAATCCTTTTTAATGTATAAAATATTTATTTATTTAAGCACCATGATTACAGGCATTATTGTAGTTGGGTTTCTGACATAAACAGAACACCCCCCTTCACCAGTGCAACATGAACAAAGACTATACTCATATGGCATAGTCATTCACTTCCAAATAATAAAGAAATTAAATAAGAAAATAAAGAAAGTAAAATTTTAAATTAAAGAAATGAAGAAATTAATCCTATGGCACATTATTAATCTATGGCATACTATCTAGTATTATAGATCAAGCTACTCCCAAACTTACAAATGCAGTTATCAGCAAGGTCTGAAGCACATGATTTGCATGTATGTATCCTGGGTTTGATTCCTGATACTGCAAGGTTCCCTGAACATTGCTGAGAACAACTCCATTCCCTCCCAGGCTAGAAGTAACCCCCTAGCATAGCCAATTGTGTTCCCAAACAATTTGCTGAAGGAAGTACAATTTCTGGGCATACTTATATTCAAATATGGGTGTTTATCTGAAAGTTCAGTTCAGTCATTCTACATTTTTTTCTCCTTATCCTGGGATACAGAAAGATGGACCCTTAAAGTATTCTTATGTCAGTAGTAATACAGAAATTTCATGGGCTTTCCTTGGACCAGGCACCTGTCTTGTCTCAGAATGAGAGAGGTGTCCTTTGTGGCCAGGAAAGTAGGCTTGGTGACTGGAATTACCGGGAGAGGGAGGACTTTCCATACTTCTCTAGCTTTTCACTTTTCAATCATTAGAAGAATAAAAACCTGGTGAGTTCTGGGCCCCAGTAGTTGGACTTATTGGTTAGATTCTTTATTGTTTCAGAAATTGATGATTATTACATTGTCTTTTGTAGCATTTACTTCATTTTTTCTTGTTATTTTATTTGACTAGTCCAAAAATGCGCTTCTATTCTAGTTTTTCTGTGCTTTTGTCATTTTGCTACATTTATAGCAAATTCTACTTTGCCATTTGATACAATAAAGTACATTCAACATGGTGGATTATAAACAACAGAAAATTATTTTTAAGATCCTAGAGTCTGATAGGGTACTGGTAAGGCTGAGTTCGGATAAGAATTTCGTTCTGGGGCCAGAGAGATAGCATGAAGGTAAGGTGTTTGCCTTCCATGTAGAAGGTTGATGGTTCGAAACCTGGCATCCCATATGGTCCCCCGAGCCTGCCAAGAGCGATTTCTAAGCATAGAGCCAGGAGTAACCCCTGAGCACTGCCAGGTATGACTCAAAAATATTTTTTTTCTTCTGTTGTGTGCTTGATTGGGAAAAAGGACTGGCATGCTTGTGGGGTCTTTTTAAAAAGGCACTTTTCTAATATATGAGTCTCCACCCTCAATACCCTATTTTATGATAGTAGGGTTCATGTTTTAGCTTATGAGTTTGGTGGGAGGAGACACATTTTCAGTCCCCAAAAGATTCTGGATTTTTTTCTGTCTTTTGAGATACACCTGGCTCTGAGCTCAGAAATTCTTCTTGGCAATCTCAGCAGACCATATGGAATTCTGGGATTAAACCCAGATAGGCTGTGTGCAAGGTAAATGCCCTTTCCACTGTGTTATTGTTCTGGTCCTTACAAAGTTTTTTCTTTGAGTAAACTAATGGTTGATAGATGAGTAAGCTGAAAGAGCTGACTATTTTTTCTAGTACCGCATAATAGGTTTTTGAGAATCTCAGTTCATATATTGAATAAAGGATGCACATATGGATGGTGGGCCTTCTAGGTATGTGATTCTCAAAGTCAGTGAGGGAATTGTTGTACATTTGTGGTGGGAAAAGGTGAACATGCATTTCATGGTACCACCATATGATTGTGGACTGAGTTAGTTAGTAAGGAGAAGTGAATTTAAGCAGAAGAAATAGGACAAAGGCACATAGAGAGGAATAGTACAATGTATTCCCAGTGGAATTTTGAGAGTGTGTGTTAGTGGAAGACTCTGCAACTCTGAGCAAGAACAATGTGGTTCAAGAGTTTAAGCCTCAGTAAAATATCTGACACTAAATATGGGGCCTGGGATAACCCTCCTCAGGAAGGCTCTTTGCAGGGAGGAAGCTAGCAACTAATGTGATGATAGGTAGCACAGCTTTTTCCTGTAGAGGCAAATACAGGTTAATTAATGGCCAAAGAATAGACCTGGTAAATAGATTGCACCCATTTAAGTCCCTTCACTGTAGCTTACCTTAGAAATCTACTTCTTTTCTGTCTCCTCATTAAAGGCAGTGACTGGTAGCCTTAAAGTTATGTCAGTGACATTACATTAACTGTACCAATAATTAATTATTAAAAACTCTAAATTAAAAAAGAAAAACTAAGGGCTTGTTGGATGAAAGTAACTGAACAAATCTGGCTGATTATAATAGACATCAGTTACACCATGGAAATGAGTGTTAGTTCTGTAAAAAGCCCAGAATTGTACTGATTGTACAATGAGTTCTCATGGAATACTGACTGTGGTTATGGCCTATTAATAGTATGGGGGATCTGAGAATAAGCTTCACAGAGCTCAGACAACTATATCATAGAAAACAGTTTTTGTTTACTAACTTCTATAACTTTCTGTTCTTTTTGATAGGAATACTTTTTAAAGACAACTTTTAATTCATTTCGAGGTAGTACCCATCACCATATTTATTGGACTCAGCATGTGTGCAATGCTACTCACACACTCAGTTGGCTAGCTAGTGTTTCCTTTGCCTCAGTCAACCTTCGTCATGCCCCATTCCCCAGCAGCATTTCAATGATGTGCTTAAATCCCTCAATGATGGATTTAAGCCAGTAAAGTCTTATCTAAGCTTTAGTAATTTGTTTCTTTAAATTTGCATGGAAATGGTCATGTTCTTTTTGTTTTGACATAAGTTCATATGTTGATTAAAGATGATGAAAATCATTATGCATGAAAATCATTATCCATAGCAGGTGGCTGTACAATTCTAGGAAAGGTCTTTAGATAACTGTCTTGTATTCAATTAATTTAGAAGATAATATAAATGCCTTGCTGTGTATCTCCCTGAGAATGGCAACTCATTGGAGACATGATTCTATTCTAGAGGAATGGGATAATATGATGTTCCTCCTTTCCTTTCATTCACTGTGTAACACTAAATTCCTACTCCAAGACCAGATGTGGTGAAAATAAAAACACAGGGAAGGGTATCTTCTCAATGTATGATACAGTTCAGAATTTAAAATTTATGATAGCCAATTTGAATTGTATGTACATTAAATATTTCTAAGGTAGCTTAACTTTCTAATTATAATGATACAGTCTGCATGATTTCAACTACAGTTCTCTTTTGTCTATTGTTACATTCATTCCCCAAGCCTTCCAAGTTTTCTGGGGGAACTTCCTAACTGTGTTCCCTCTACAAAATTGCCTTTGATAAAAGATAACTGTCTTGCCAGGGAAGAGTAAGAGGTTTGACCCTTGAGTTAACCTCAAGGGTGATTACAGATAGAGAGGGGTGAATACCCCTTTCTCCCAGAGATTAGCCCTATGTAAAATCTGTGTTGCACATTTTTCTTGATCAGGTTTATACTTCTTGGCTTTTCCATATACTATTATTTTTTCTGTTCTCCCATAGGAGTTTCCTGAAGCATCTCCTACTAACAAGTAATGCTTCCAATGTTTGCCTCAAGCTCTGCTTCCAAGTCTTCTCCACTTGTCTTTGGTGGAGTTTCCTTACTTTCTATTACATATTTTCATGTCTGACACTAGGAAATATTGATTTATCTCATTTTGTTAATCTAGATGCATAAAAATGTATAAAGTACTTTTTACTCATCTATAAAGTTGAGCAGTTTCTTTCCTTTCTTTCCTTTTTTTTTTCTTTTTGGTTACACCCAGTGGTGTCCAGTAGTTTCTCCTAGCTCTGTGCTCAAAAGTCACAACTGGCAGGTCAGGGGACCATCTGGGTTGCTGGGGACTGAACCTGGCATGCATGCAAGGCAAATGGCCTACCTAATGTGCTATCACTTTGGCCCCTTAGCAGATTCTAAATTGTAAAAATACCTTAAAGATTTAAAAATTTTAAATTATGTGGTCAGATATTATTTACATGAGGATTCTTCTCTGTCTTTGAACATAATTTTCTTCACAGCTTCTAGTTCATCGAGGCTTCTTTGTGCTTTCCAGCACTCAATGCTGCCAGATACACCCAAGTAATTAGTATATTTCATTTACATCCAGGTGCAGGCTTTTCTATCTGTATAGTCAGTGGAATGAACCAGGCCTACTTTCAAATTAATGGATCATTGTTGAGCATGTCAACTTGGTTGGTTATAATGTTCTTGAGAGAATGGCCAGAAGTAGTCATAGGATGCAGAACTGCTTCTCAATTCACATGCTCTGTGCCCCCAGGTCGATAGGAAAAATGTACTCAGTATCTTAGGTTTGTGTAATGGTCCATGGGTAACCAAGCCCTGCATATATACATGACTGCATCTGATAATTTGATCTGAGCTAAATATAAAGTGTTCTTTCATCTAGAAACTGGGTCCTAGCTCCAGGTACTTCAGCTAGAAGTTTCAAATTTGGCCTTAATGCAGGCTATGTGATTCCTACCTTGGTAATCCTTTTATTTTCCATCAGATATGCTGTGAGATACAATTACATTCCTATAAGCCCTAGTAATTCTTGGAATTTGCAGAGATACCAAGGTACCACAATATATTGTTCTGAAGTAGCAAGTATTTTAAAAGAAGGTTTTCTCTATTATATAGAAAGGCAGAAAATTAACATTTGACTGCCCAGCTTTCCACTTCCTTAGCAAATCTTTACATGGTACTTTCATTGCCTTTTATCTTCCTAAATATTATGATATTTTCCTAGATCACAAAAATGCTGAGGCGATAAACATGAAATATCTCCTGATTGCTTTCACCTGCCTAGAGACAAGCCCTCCATTTAAGTGGGATGGTATTAGTTCCAAAGAGCCTGTGATTATTGTGTAATGCTGCTATGGACATTCCGGGATTTGAATCATTTATCTATTTATAAATCCCTGCATGGATTGTAAATTGCAGTCACTAGGACATCACAGACTTCTAAATATGCAGGTTGCACTATAAATAGATTGGAAAAAATGCCTGCAGCTTTTTCTATTCACTCCTGGCTGACTTCTATGTCACAAAAAGACAAAAATAAGAGCATGAAGGGACACATTCTGGCCTTTGTAATGTGACCTTCATCTGACACCCAGTTGGAGGAATAAATATATGAGTATGTGTAAAAGCAAGCTGTTAACCTTAATTCTGTATGAAAATCATTTTCTCTTATCCTTGCATGTTTATCCTTTGGGGATGTCATTACTATGGTCAAGGTGTTTTCTGCTCTCCAGGCTGAAAAGGAGGAAACTGTTGATACAGCTGGGTATCATGAGTCACAGATGTTTTTGTCTTTGCATCAGAGCTAAGGAAAATTGCCATGTCTCTAGGTCTGATAGAGGCTGGTGAATCGTATATAACCCTAGCAGCATTGAAGTGCATATGAGATATATGCACCCCACTTTTGTCTGTTTCTGCTACACTTTGCAGATGATGCTGACTTAGGTTACTAGTGTCAGACAAATAAACCACAGAAGGAATATCTAAATCAATGGCTGTTTTGAAAGTTTATTCCCTTTTATTTTCTCACTCTTGTGTATTCTGGACTTTCCCTTGACCTGGAAACTTCCTACCTCTGAATAGTTTTCTCACTGTTTCCAGATGTATATCCCATCTGTCTTCTAACACCCACAGATTCCAGGCATTCAAAAAGTTTTACTTTGCATTTACTAAGCTATGTCAAGAACTGCATTTCACATCATAGGGGGTGCCTTTAAAACATGGGACATGGGTAAATGGGTAGAGTAGCATTCTTTAACCACCAGTGCTGGTCCATAGGTCTAGACAGGGTAGTAGAATCCATTGATCTTCTTTAGCTTTGTTGATAATTTCTGGTTGTAGACTGATACAAATGCACAGATATAAACAGATTGTCAAACACTGCACTAGAGTGTGGCTGTGAATGGAAAGATTGCAATGATCATGCAGAATCCTGGATACACTGTGAAGTTAGTATTTTTATTTATTATTTATTTATTATTCATAGTACTTTTATTTATTTTTTGACAATTTTGACCAAAGAATCAATTTATGTCCAATGTCCTGTGTCCTTAATTTGAAAATTTCAATTTTTTCAGATAGTTCTTTGGACCCTAACGTATTAGAAGCCCCACTACTTGTTTACACAAAGGTGAGAAGCTCACCTGTCACTGTTTTCTGTCCCATTACATCTGTAAGCTTCTTGAGGAAAGGTCTGTATTCATCTTGTGAATCAATTTATCTTCAAGTAAGTGACACTGTACCTAACACATAATTAATATTTTATTAATGATGACTATTAGCTTCATAGTACCTGACTATAAATTAGTAAGCTTTGTAGGATGACAAAATGGTTCAGAGCAAGACAAATTCAATTGGTATCAATAGGTATAGGATTTAATCAGGAAAAGTATTTAACAAAGAGATGTATTTGGTCTGGAAAATTTCTAGGGTATGAAAGTTTGGCCAAAGATGACATTGGGAGGGATTAAGTGCAGGTTGGGTAAAGGGAGGGTCTACAGAAAGTACTGAAGAAAGCAAGGATGGTAGTTGGCCAAACTCTTACTCATATGCCATGTACTGTTTGATTGCTTCATATCACCCTGTCATTACAATTCCTTAAATATTATTTAATAGCTATTTGCCACTCATAAGACCCAGGTTTAATAATATTTTAATGATGTGATCAATGTTACAAGATTAACTATAGATTCAAACCAAGAACTTTATATTAAATTCTGGAATATTATCTTCCTTTTGTCATTTACTTTTAATACATAAACACAAAAACCACCTGAGTCAGTGAGGATCTTTCAAAGTGCTTCAAGTTTAGACATGACAGGATTAGCTTATATTTTAGTAGATAGCAGGAGCAATGATATTGCTGAGAGGCAATTTTGTCATCTAGGGAAGGGTGGGAAACATGACTTAAGGTAAAGATGGAAGATGAGCAGATGATAGATTGTATTAAAGAACTCTGAGGGCATAGAACTGATAGGGATGTTCCATTTATTGACTTGGCATATTTGACAACAGATGAGTTCAAATGAGATTGTCTTAATTCCCTAAAAATGGGAAGAAAATATGCAGATAGGCATTATTATTCCAGTGTGAGGCATGTTTAGTATGAGTTGTATGTGTAATACCGAAGAGGGTTTATTAAGTAGGTAGTGCCATTTGCAGAATTGAAACTCAGGAGAAAGGCTTAGAGTAATAATGGTATAAACGTAGGAGCCATCAGCATAAAATCAGATTAAATGACCCAGGAGAGAGATGGAATAAAAAGACAGTTCAGAATGTAATGATGCTACTGATTCCTAACAGGGTCTTAGAAGGAGAGAGGCAGGAGAAAAGTTAAAATAAAATTGCAACGAGAATCAAGAGAAAAGGGACTGGAGAGGGAAACACAGGTGCAAGGTCCTTGCCATGCTTGGTACTCTGATTTGATCCTTGGAACTGCATATGGTCCCTTTCCACCTCCAAGAGGATCCTGAGCACAGAGCTAGGAGTAAGCACTGAGGACTGGTGTGGTTCAATCATTCCCAGCCCCTCCTTCCCAAAGAAGTTAGGAGAGAAGATAAATGAAAAGATCACAGAGTAGAGGATGATGAAAGGAAACAAAGATGGAGACATTAACATAATTGTGTCTCTGTAAAAAAGTGTTTAGGAAAGATCATCTCTAACAGTAACACAGTGAACTAAATGAAAACCTCTGATTTGTTAAACGGACTGCAGACTGCCTCCCGGAAGTAGACTTGGGCTTCACCTGGGGCTATTGCATCCTACATTGTTGTTTTGTTATGGGGGGCACTTCTAGCAGTGCTCATGGTCTACTCTTGGTTCTGCACTCGGCAGTTACTCCAGGCACGGCTCAAGAAACTATATGCCATTCTTGGGATTAAATTCTGATTGGCTGAAGTGTTCTAGCCACTGTACTATTGCTCTGGCCATCATTGAGCAACTGGAACTGAGGGAAAAAAATCAGGTCCTACTGGCTCTGTCTTAAGAAATAATAGTGGATTACCTGAGTGTCTTTGACAATATTGTCAAATTGAATTGGTACAGTACTATGCCTATGCTGTTCATCTCATTCATCAAGAATATGATAATATCTGTTTACTACACTGTACCTTAATATGAACCTAGTTCCATGAAATGATAGTGTTTACCTTTGGGAGGCAAAAAACTTTGGGGAAAAGTCCTGCAAGTGTCATCCAAAATGGATGATATTGAGTAAGGTTCAGTATATTCTCAGGAGTACAGCACTGTGCATTGTGCACCGGGGCTTTTGGAGCAAATAATATTTATCTTGATGTCGTAACCCTGGTTCATCTGGATGAAATAGTGTGGTGTTGGCATTTTCAAGGAATGGGTCACTAGACCCAAATGAAGAAAAATTGAAGTTATTGTGCCCTTGTATACCAGTCCTTTCTCTGTGACAGCAATTTTGTCCTTGCCCTTGATAAAGATATTTGAAACTCTCAACTCTAATGAATTTTTTGCTGGGTCTGGACATGTTCTCTTGGCAGCACATGACAAACTTGAAAAAAATATTGTAAAGGTTATCAAAGGTTAATAGTCTCTTAACTTGCCTTTTTTCTAGGAAGATAACAAAACCTAAATTATTTCAGGCAAGGAGATTCAATAATATAGCTATAATTAGAAGAGTGACATAAGATGGATATTTTTTTCTGCTGATAATTTGCCTTTGAGATGAAAAACTATTTCCTTTTAAAAGTATTAGAAAACAAGTCACATCTATTCAAATGTTAGTGAGATTGAATATCCAAAACCATGTTAAGGAAGAAGGAAATTTTCCATAACTTTAATTTCATATATAGTACATATATCATCATGTGTAGCTTTGAGATTTTTAATAGATTAAATTGAAAATTTCTTAGGGATTTAAAAGGATTACTATTGATTAGCTTCCCCCTCTATAGTTGTAAAGTAAATAGATGTCTTGTATGTATTTTGTGGCTGAAACTGAAGTGGAGATACCAAGGCTAGTCTAAAGGAAATAATAATACTGTATAATAGAAGCATACTGAATTCATATAAGAGTATGTTTCTGCCACATTCTATAAGTGACAGACCATTTTAATTCAATTTCATAACCATTCTAGTACCTCTCAAGTGGCTCAGTTCCTTCCTAAGGGTTTGACCAGCATCTGAGCTATTCCTTAGTATGCCAAGTAAGTTCCACATTAATTATGATTCTTATTGCTATGGTATAAATATTTGTACTTAAATGCAGATGTTGAAATTTATCCTTTATGATAATGCTATTAGGCCTTAGAAATTTTGGGCAACTTGAGGCATGAATTTAGAACTCTATAGATGGAGTGAATTCCATTTAAAGGAGAATCCAGAGAAACTTGTACCTTCTAACACATATAGGCACAATAAGGTACTAATCAGAACAGATTATGTTAGCATCTTTAATCTTCTAACTTCCTAAACCACAAGAAAAATATTTCTTCATGTATAAACCATCCAGTCAGTATTATTTTTGTCATGGCTTCCCAAACTATCTATGCCTCTGGCTAAAAGAGGGCAGAAAGTATATGGCAGGTTTACTATATTGGAAAAAGCAAAAAGTGTTAGAATGGCTGGAGAGATAGCATGGAGGTAGGGCATTTGCCTTGCATTCAGAAGGATGGTGGTTCGAATCCTGGCATCCCATATGGTCCCCGAACCTGCCTGGAGTAATTTCTGAGCATAGAGCCACGAGTAATCCCTGAGCATCGCCAGTGTGACCCAAAAACAAAAAAGAAAAGTGTTAGAGAAGGACACATGTGGAAGTGTTTCTAAGGCAGGAAGAGTGAGCATGTTGGTCAGATGAAATGAAAGTTCAAAGTCTAAGGCAGGCATGGAGTCAAGCTATTTTTCCATGTAATTCTTAACTTGCTTGCTTCTCTTTCCATAGAATTTGAACATGACATTCCTCTCACCATGGTAACCACGAATGACTTGCCCAAGTATTTCAGAAATTTACCTGAAATCACCTAGAAAGAGAAAGTCTGTTGAATAGATACTTTGAATTAAAGCATGTGTGATGGAAAACACACATGTACACAAATAGAAGCCAACATAATATAGTGTCTTTACATGGACACCAAGTTAATTAGATGGGACAGAAATAGGCAAATTTGTCAACAAACTAGAAATTGAGCTTCCATGTGACTCAGCATTAGCACTCCTAGGAATATACTTTAGGGGCCCAGAAACACAATGCAGAAAAACCATCTTCATTCCTATGTTCAGTGCATCACTATTCACAATAGCTAGAATCTGGAAACAACCCAAGTGCTTGGGAATAGATTAGTGAATGAAGAAACTGTGGTATATCTACTCAATGGACTACTATGCAGCTGTTAGAAAAAAATGAAGTCATGATGTTTTCTAATCATGGATGGATATGAAAAATATTATGCTGAATGAAATGAGTCAGAAGGAGTGGGATAGACATAGATTGATTGAGCTCACTTGTGAAATATTAAAAAACTTGATATTATGGAAAAATAGCTAAAGACAATAAAAACAAGGGCCAGGAGGACCAGTCTATAGTGGGAAGCTTGTCACAAATAGTGGTAGACAGGATTTCACTGTTCCTCTTGCAACTGGTAACTCAGGTGTCTCTGAGTGGGGAAGCTGGCCGACAGGACCCCTGTACTGAACCCTAGTGAGGGAGATGGGATCCCCAAGCCAAGCCAGGCCTTCACAGCAAGACTGACAGCTGGGTCTCCAGGGGTGTGGGAGAAGGGAAGACAACTCCTCCCTAAGGCATAAAATCTGGGCTAAGCTGGTGACTAGCTCTGCAGACTCTAGATACCAGGATTTCACTATTCCTCTTGCAACAGGTAACTGGGGTGTCTCTGAGTGGGGAAGCTGGCCGACAGAACCCCTGTACTGAATTCTAGTGCAGGGAGATGGGACGCCCAAGCCAAGCAAGGCCAAGCAGCTGGGTCTCCAGAGGTGTGAGGGAAAGGAAACCATCCCCTTCCATGGCCATAAATGGGGCTGTGTGTGGGACTTTCTTGCAGGGGGCTCCTTTCTCATTAGTCCTCATTTCCAAAAACACAGAGCAAACTGTACGTTGTTAATCATGATTCCATAATGCTCATAATTTTAGATTGTTCCTAGGAAAGAAAATGGAATGCCCAAGACCTGAAGAATAATACTTTAATAGATCTCTAAAGTCTGTCTATATGTGGGCATGGGTTTGTATACAGTGGTCTTCTCTCTGATTGCCAAACCTAATCTTTAAACAATCCATGTCTACAGTGTATATAGTCCATCTTATATATTATTCCTCACCCCTTCAGAAATCCTCTTATCCCTCAATCCTGTTCCATTATACCTCCTTATTTAACCCTCTTTACCCTCAGTTCTTAACTCAGTAGGCACCGAGAACGACCTTCTGCCCCAACAAACCACAACCCAGCTCCCAAAATGAAGACACCCTCCCAGTCCAATATATCATGCCCCAGCAAGAAACTACAACCAGCACACCTGCTGACTCATGCTATGTGGCCCTTATCATCTCCCTCAAAATGTGGACCAGATTCAGCTTCAGAAGGACCCCCTGCTCAAGGACACTACCTAATTCCTTAATGCTGCAAATCATGTCTCAAACGCAACAAGACCATGGCGTGTGATGAAAAAGTGCCTTGGATTTCACCCCACACAAAAATATTTCAAAATACTTAATTGGGATGCCTATATTGCCTTTGTATGTTTAATATCTCCATAATAATGTATCTTAGGGTATTTGTTCCCAAACATAAAGGTAGCCTCCTCCATCACTTTTTTCTTTAATTACATTTTTAAATTCATTTTTATTTTTTCTATTTTATATAGATATACATTTTCTTTAACTTCACCTGTTTTGGTTCTGCTTGGTACAAAAACCGAGAAGAAAATGTCTTGCCTGGGATAAAAGCTCAGGTCAAAATCAGAGCACAGAGATTGTGTAGCCTGTCATTCTTACCCCCAAATGCACCAGCAATATAATAAGATGCCATACACTTTTGTATAGGCATAGTAAAAAAGGGAAAACCTTATGCACAGAAATAATATCTTATCTTCTAGGGATAAGAACTCATATTTTTTATAATACAGGGGCACCTCCCACCCTGAACATGTGTCATGTGGACACAACTCATTCTCCATTAGATTGGACAGTGGTCGTCCAACCCTGAACCCCAGATCCCAGATGTAGAACTGATATAGTTCCCTGCAACAACACCAGGAATAAAACTCCCCTGAGAAATTTCTAACACCTCTCTGGCACCAACTGTGCCAGTTTTGATATGACATGTTTTGATATGTTGATCCTGACAATAAGGAAACAACAACTTGATCTAAGAGCAGGTTGTCCTATCACATCATCTAATGGTAAGATAAAATCAGAAGACATGCCATCCTTTGATCTGTGCAAAAAACAATAGCGCTAACTACAGAAGACTGGCTTTGACAACCATGATTGGGCAGAGCTTATCCTGGGACCAATAAGAAAACCCCTACCCTAGGTTTTAGCCTAGGACTTGTACAAAAATCGAGATCTCTAATTACAGAGGTTCGACTTTGACAACTGAGACTGAGTAGAACTTCTGGAACCATAGTAGATTCTCCTATGCGTTGGCCTAGCATTTGAGCAAAAACCAATACCACTTATTACAGAAGACTGATTACAACAACAATGGTGGAACAGAACTTCTAGAACCGTAAAGTAAGACTTTATCCTAGACTTTGTCTTATGACCTGTGCAAATCTCAAGATCTCTAGCTACAGAGGCCTTATTTTATCATCCTCAACTAAGTGGAAAGTTTCATGGCACCATAAAAAAGACCTTGGGGGTGGTAATGAGCATGTTCGGAGCCAGTGGTTGTTCCCATGACAGTATACTTCAAGCACGAAGAAAACCTGAATCTCTTAGGCCAAGGGAATTCCCTTTCTTACTTACCCAATACTTACTGTGCTTATGCAAAAAAAAATTTGGGGGGGGGGCACAAAACCTTGCCACAATAGCACTTCTTTTCTGTTTTTTATTTTTCTATTTTTTCTTTTCTTTATTTTTCACTCTTGTGGTTATTATTTGGTGATTTTTTTTTGTTGCTGGGTGCTTCTTATTTTTTGGTATTACTGTCTTTTTTTTTTAAACTGTTGGTTTTTTTGTTTGTTTTTTTCTTCTTTCTTCTTTCTTCTTCTTCTTCTTCTTCTTCTTTCTTCTTCTTTCTTCTTCTTCTTCTTCTTCTTCTTCTTTTCTTCTTCTTCTTCTTCTTCTTCTTCTTCTTCTTCTTCTTCTTTTCTTCTTCTTCTTCTTCTTCTTCTTCTTCTTCTTCTTCTTCTTTGTCTTTTTTCCAGCAGAACCACACAACTTGAAACATCTTGTTCTGCCTCATGATTTGAGGGAGAAAATAAAAATAAATTGTACCAGGACCAAACAGCCATATGAATATTGAGTGGAATTAAAAATGATCAGATTAAACACCAAACCCAAAGTCAACAACAACAGAATTGATACCCTATCTATAACAAGCTATACACAGAAGGGAAGAGTTACACTAGCACTCCGGGGGACAAAAGAAGGAGATATGGGACACATGCTGAGAAAAGGAGTGGAGGGAGGGCAACCCTGGGGATGGGAATGGCCCTAATTCATTGTCACTATGTACCTTAAATATTACTGTGAAAGATTTGTTATTCACTTTTTGGTCACAATAAAAATTATTATTAAAAAATAAAAAAAAATAGTGGTAGAGAAGGTACCACGATGACAATGATAGTTGAAAATGATTCCTCTGGACAATAACTGGATGTTGAAAGGAGATAAAGTGATGTGCATGATATTCCTTCAGTATCAATACCAAAGACCACAGTGTCTAAAAGGAAAAGGAGAAGAGAGAAATGTCTGCCACAGAGGCAGGCAAGGGACAGAGCAGAGAAAAAGGCAGGAGGGAAACTGGGGACATTGGTGGAGGGAAATGTGCACTAGTATGGCACATTGTATGAGTGAATCTCAATCATGAACTGTGTATCTCATGGTGATTCAATCAATAATTTATTTGAAATAAAAATAATACTTGAGTAAAAATAAAATAGGCAAGTTTGGTCATATTCCAGCTGAAACTGGAAGCACATTTTTTTTTATTGGCATGTCTCCAAATCTTATCCAACCCAGAACATTTTAGCAAACTCTTGAATATTTTCTCTGCTGAATGAAGTTTATAAATATGAGCTTATATGTCCTATCAATCATTCTGAAGGACACAGTCTTCATTTTTCATGACAAAAGAAAATAGCTTCCAAGTTTCTCTCCTGTAAGAGATGCCTTAAGCTGTAGACAGTTTTCCTTGATGTTATCAATATTGCTGATGGGCAGAATGACATTTATGTATAAGGCGAACATATGGCAGTCTACATTCAATTAAGCACAACATTTATCAAATAGATACAACCTAAATTATCAGGGAAAGATTATATCCACGTTGGTAACTATTGCTAACAAACAGCATAAAATTCACCTATAAAAAGCACTGAATAAACACAATACTCAAGACTTAAGTCTCAGGTGATTAGTTTTCACTGTTGTTTTAATAAAATTTTATTGAAATATTTTTGTATTCATGCATCTTCCTCTCCCCATAAATGTAACCAGAAAAATATTAATTTTACTTCATGTACAGGCACTAGAAAGTTGTTAGTTATCCTAGTTTGCATGATAACATTGTATACAGCAGAGACTCCCATAGACTTGTCTTGCAAGTATCTTTATTAAAATAATTCAATAATCACCCCAAATCTTAAGACCACACCCAATAGTGCTTGGGGCTTACGCTTGGCTCTGGAATCGCTTCTGGCATAGTTTAAGGGACTATATATGGTACTGTGAATTGAACCTGGTTGGCCCATTTTTAAGGCAAGAGCTCTATCCACTGTCCTAGCGGCCTTATACTTTTAATTTTCATTAATTCATAGAGTATTCCTGAGAAAAACAAAGCTTAGAAAGATTTTACAGTTGAGTTGGTTCTGCACTCAAGATCTATATCTATCTCTATATGTATCTTTCTTTATGTCTAGATCTATGTCTCTGTTTATATCTCTGTCTATACCTAAGTTTATGCCTATAGCTATATCATCTCTATTTATATCTACATCTACATCTATATCTATATCTATATTTATATCTATATCTATAGGATTCCAATAATTGAGTCAAGTTTGGGCTTATACAAAGTAAATGCTTTACTCTTTCTTTGGATTCCAATCTTGCTTTGATGCCTGGGTACTGCATTTTGTTCCCTAAACACCACCAGGAATGACCCCTGGAGTTAGGAGTAAGCCCTAAGCACCACCACCAGATTTTGCCACAAACAGCACTCAAACTTTCCCCCCTACATAAAAATAATGAAAAAGGGCCATCTAAGTTAGACTAGTCTGATAGTCTATTATAATGTACAAATTAGTGTAACAGAGTACTCTAAGGGTCTCAAGAGCTCAGGGCTCCTTTGGAGACTTGTCTGATAATGTGGTGAGGTCATTTCAGTGATTCAATGCTTGTGTGAATTTTTTTCTATTCCAGATATTCAGATTTGCTGCCAACATACCTCAAACTCCTCCTATGTCATGCTCAACAGGCTTGGGGATGCTGTATTTATTAAGCAGATATCACCTCATCTTATTTAAAGCATTGCATAGTCCTTAAACTTTTCTAACCAAAAAAATTTTGTTTTCCTGCTAACTGCAATTTGAATAGCAGCTGATGAATCCTACTTGCTATATTTGTCTGTTTTGTGCTTACACTGACAATCTGATCAGCCCTGTAGATTAGTATAATTCATGCCTGGCATAGGTGAGTATGTAAAACGAATTTGCTGATTACAAGTGGATTTGACCGAGTAACAAGCAAACTAAAAATAGCACTAGAGGAGAAATTGTACTGCAGCTCCCCAAGGCCCAGAATTATAAGGGTCAGTGTTGACCAACTTGATGATTAAATAATTTTATTTATAGATAGCTTGAGAAATACAGTTCAGGTTACAGCATCACTGAATGTTTTAAATTGGAAGAAAGTCAGTTGGGAAATTAAATAATTTTATTTATAGATAGCTTGAGAAATACAGTTCAGGTTACAGCATCACTGAATGTTTTAAATTGGAAGAAAGTCAGTTGGGAAATTCTGGTCCATCTGCATCTCAACTCAGCCAAAACACCAATCAATAGCAGTGAATTATGGAGGTGAATATGTTATAGTTATTCATCTGCTACCATTTTTAGTAGAAATTTAAAGATCTCAGAAGCAAAGGTTTAGGCATATTACCTTGTTGTCTTTTGTCTTTTATAATCACCACTTACTTTCTAAGTTATTTCTTTATTATTTAGTTATTTCACTTCCTTTCTCTCTTTAGTTATTTCTCTTTAATTATCTCCCTCTCTCTCATCATCACTCTCTCTCTCTCTCTTTTTTTCTTTGACACAACCAAATCCTCAGGATTTATTTCTGACTCTGTGCTTAGGTGTGATCCCTTAAGGGATTTAAAATGGTTCTGCAATTCAAATATTGGTTGGCCACATGCAAGCTAAGAAAGTGCTTTGCCTCCTGTATTATCTCTGCTTCCCCAACTCTCAGTCATTTTCTTTTTTTAACCTCCTCATTTTTAATATTTTTTATATTTGTCCATCTGGTGTCCTTAGTGGGATAGTTGTTATTTATGGCTTTGCAGTATTCACTTCTATTTATTAGCTATACCACAAATTCCCTTTTGAGAAATTGTTTTTTTCTCACATACAATACAGGGGTTGAGAAAATGGAAATCTCTTGCCTTCAGCCAGAGATGCAGAAAAGATTCAAAGGGATCCTGGTGTTTGAGGAGTAGGTACTTCTTGATAAGTAGAAACAATAGACAGCTTAGATTTTTGTTGTGCTTTCTGAACTTTTTCTCTTCAATGCTATGCTATAACATTGCCTTATAATATAGCTCACTTTCAGCAGGTCTGTATTCCAAAAGTCCTACATGTGACTAAATCATTTTGAAGGTAAGCTTCCCTTCAAGATGGTGAAACTTGATTTTTCAGTCTCTCTTTTATAAGATTGCAAGTTCTTTTTTGTAAGATTTCTTAAATAATACATTTTTTCTCTTCATCTAGATAGACAGCTCTTTACAAATCTGACTTTTCTTTGCCCTACATCAAATAGTATTGGAATACTTGTTGGGGTCTAGAAAAGTACAGATGAATGCCTTTATTTTATAGCCTTTTTATGTTGAAGAATTGTACATGAATTATGGTACTTACCTATTTACTTTTTTAAATATTTAGGTGTGTAAATTTGAAAAGACAAATAGTTGACCACAAAAATACAGACAAATACTATTATATCCCCAAAAAATGTAAAAAATTCTTTTTCTTTTCCTGTTTTCTTTTTCTGAGGGGGGTGCACACCTGGTGAGGCTGAGGGGTTCCTCCTGGCTCTGTGCTCAGAAATTACTCCTGGCTTGAGGAACCATTTGGGATTCTGGGGATCAAATCCGTGTCTGTCCTGGGTCAGCGACATGCAAGGCAAATGCTATATACAGATGACTGGTTGTTTCAACCAGGACTGGACAATACACATCCCAGGACCACCACCACCACCACCACCACCACCACCACCACCACCACCACCACCACCACCAACAACAACAACAACAACAACAACAACAACAACAACAAAAAGCTCTAGCCTAGCTTTTGGTCTACGATCTGTTAAACAAACAAGATCTCCAACTCCAGAGGTCTGACTGAGACAACCGCAACTGAACGGGTCTTCCGGAAACATAACTAAGGACTTTATCCCAGGCTCCATCCTAGGAGTAACATAACGACCAAGAACACCAACTACAGAAGATGGATTAAAACGACACTGAAGAAGCAGAACTGATAGGACCACAAAGAAAGACTTCATCATAAGCTCCATTCCTCGAGCTGCACAAACCTCTAGATACAGAGGTTTGATTTTACCATTCAAGACTAAGCAGAAGTCTTCCATACACCACAAAAGCACTGAGGGGAGAGTAAATTATCATGCAAAGGAGTCTATAGTTAATCCCATGACAGTATACTTCAGGGGTGGAGAAACCCTGTATCTCCTAAGTGAATTACCTCTATAATATCCCCAATAGTTAATGTGCCTATGCAAGGGGAAAAAGAAAAAAGAAAAAAAAAAAGCACAAAATAATCATTTTTCCACATATTTATTTATTGATTGATCGATTTTTTTGAAGTCATTATTTTGGTGTAGATATTGAAGTTGATGTCTCCAATTTTATTTTATTTTATTTTATTTTATTTTATTTTATCTTATCTTATCTTTCTCTTTCTTTTTGCACTCCAGCATAATTTGATTTCAGAACCGAGACTATTGTGTGGTGTTGTCTTTATTGCTGTAGTACTCACTGGATATTTAATTTGATATTTCTTTCTGTATTGTTGTGGTGTTTCAATTACCTTTTTTATGTCCTCTCTCAAACTGAGGATGAAAGCCTCTAGGACTCTGCCCATTTTCAGCGTATTTGACTTCTTTTTTTAATTTTTATTTATTATTTATTTTTTATTTTGTATCATATTCTATTGCTTTCCTTTCCTTCAAACAAAACCACATAACTTGATTTATCTAGCTCTGCCTCTTAAATAGAGGGGGAAACAATGGAGGGTACCAGGACCAAACAGATATATGATCACTAATAGTAAGCTAGACAAAGAGGGGACCACCTACTCTAGCAGCCTGGGGCTAATGGTGGGGGATATGGGTTGCAGGAAGGGAACTGGGATGGGGGCGGAGGGAGGACAAATTTGGTGATGGGTATTCCCCTGATTCAATGTTAATATGTACCTAAAATACTACTGTGAAAGATATGTAAGCCATTATGATCAAAATAAAAATCAAAATTTTTTTATTGAAACCATTGTGATTGACAAAGTCCTTCATAGTTGGGTTTTAAACATATAATGAATCGGGGCTAATCCCACCACCAGTGTCCACCTCCCTCTACCCATGTTCCTCAGGTGCATCCCATATCTCCCCTTTCTTGCCCCCCAGCCTGCCAGATAACAGGTCCATCTTAGTTTAGATTGTTAAAGTCTGGCTCTCTTGATTCCATTGTTGTTGCCTTTGGCTTGGATATTTAGCTCTGTCCTTTTTAAAATACTACCAATGTACCTGAGACCACTTGGCTCCAGGCCCCCACATCCTTTCATACTTGTGTTTCTCCTCTTTCACTCAGTTTCTTTTCTTCTGGTCACTATACTCTGGAGCCAGTGGTGTTAGAGACAACACTGACCTTAATGGAAATTCTAAAATATCCCAGTTTCAATCACTTTTACTTAGTGGCATGTTCTATCACTTTAGGTTTTATCTAAATATGAGAGAACTTTTGATCACATCATTGACAAGAGTTCCCCATGGTCTTCACTACAGCTTCTGCACTATCCCCTCACCTTGCTTCAGAGTTCTCACCTAGCCTATGTCTTTGCTTTCTGTTTTTTGCTTTTCTGGGTGCTCTCTGCTTGAATATGAGCTCTGAGAGATAAGATTCCTTGTTTCTCTCGGTGTCTTCACTCTGAGTATGACAACAAAATTCACACACATTAAATACTTGATTGGAAAATGAATAAATAAGTGATTGAATAGTATTATAAAATTTTGAATGTTCCTTCTGCCGTAAGATTGACCTGGCAAAAGGGAATGTATTCTCCTTTGTCTTAATTCACAGTTTTAACTAACAAAAGAATTTACATAATTTGCATCATCTACTTGTCCAATAAAGGGTGAATCAAGACACTTCTCACAGAAGTTGCCTCAGCTTAGAACACAAGAGAAAGTAGAAATAAAATGTACTCCATTCATTTCTTTCACCCTTTTTTTTGGGGGGGGGGATCACATCCATTGGTGCTCAAAGGCTACTCAATGCTCTGTGCTCAGGAGTCATTCTTGGAATCAGATGCCAAGTTGAAGGTTAAACTAGGGATAGTCATATGCAAGGCACATAGCATACATCCTGTACTATCTCTAGTCCCTGTTTTTATACTTTCAAAGAATTGGTTGCAGAGTAATGAGGGACAACAGTTACCAGTGAATAGTCTTTACAAACACTCAACTTGCCCCCACCAAGGGCAAAGGCAACCCAGTGAAGAGCCATTTCCTTTCTCAGACAAGATTAACTTTGTTACAGTTACTGTCATGCTAATATTTTTGTTTTTCGATTGTTTTGTGTCCTGTTCAGTGGAGTTCAGGGATTATTCCTGGCTCGGTGCTCAGAGTTCACTTCTGACAGTATTCTAGGATCCTATTTGGTGTTAGGGATTATACCTAGGCCAGCTGCATAAAAGGCAAATGCCCTACTTGCTTTACTAATTCTTTGGATTGGTTTTTATACTTCTTAATAGGCATATGTATAGAATTGGATTCAGAGAATTGATTTGATCACGTTCATGAAAGAATCGTTAAAATTTAGAGATCCTTTCTAAAAGTCGAGAAAAATATATCCTTAAATATATGATATCCTTTCTTCACTTTTGGTTACTATTAGATATCTCAATTAAATGACCATAATAAGATTATCTCAAGAAGACCAACTCTGTGTGTTTATGAATATGTTTTTTTTGATAGTCTGAAAATTCCCATTCTTTTTATTTTATTTTTACAATTTTCATTATTTCTTCATGCTCTGTTGACCTGTCTTTTTCCTTCAGACAAATCCTTTCAAATTCCTATGTCTTGCACATAATATATTGATGTAATAGACCTTTTCTCCTGGATCTTTCTGACATGTTCCATAGTGATTCTGATTTATACAGACAGGGCCTTACACTTTGCTAAGTGAATGAGACACATGGCTAATGATGTGGTTTGTGTTCAACCCAAAGCCAGGGTTGAGACAGACTGTTTCCCTTTGATCAGACCATCAGTAATACTCTTCGAGGTGGTCCCCTCTGCTCTCCTTTGGACACACACTTCCCAAATCCAGGCTTCAGGGGAAAGGGAATAAAAGGTAATTATAATATTTCATTTATTTCTAGCCTATGGGAATTAACATGAAGTCCAATGCAATTACATGGTGACAGCAATGAAGACTGAAGCCAATGGAGCTGCCTGTCTCTGCTACATAAAGCAGGTCATCCTGTTACCGCTGGACAGCAATTTCCAGAAAATCCTGTAATTAGGTTGTGAAACGGTAGCAAATAGGATGAACTGAAGAGGCAGATGTGTGGCCCAAAGTAATTTGGTTTCCACTAAAATGTGCCGCAACCCACATCCTTCCTATTTATTAAAGCCCTATGATATACCATGTTAGGCTATTATGGAGGGTAATGGGGAGTCAGGCACTTAACTCTAATGAAATTAGATTCCCCCTTTCCTGCACCAGAGGCTCAGTGACATTTTCTTGTAAAAGCTGTGAAAGAGGTTTCTCAAAAATAGACTTGACCAAAAAAAAAATTGGAATCTACTTCCCCATAAAGAATAAAAGCAAAATGCTGATGAAGTTGGTTATTTTATTGTCCTTCTATACTAATCTGCTCTATATTTGAAGCTTTTGTAAAGTCAGGTAGTTAAGAGGAGAAGTCATAGTCAACAAATATTCATATTTGATTCATCTGCTAAGACAATGGGATTGTTTTCCTGTTTCTAGCAAGAGAAAAAAAATAAGCAATAATAACCCTGTCTAGAAATTGCAGTCATAAATTCTGACATTTTCTTGATATTTCAGTATGTTTTCATATATTATTTTAAAGCATAAATACAGGAGATTCTTTCCCCTAATACTTGAGAAGACTGGAAAATAAGCACCATTAGAGTGTGATGTTTTAAATAATGTGAAAATTTGTGGAGATCTATAGTCTCTGTGTCATTCTATTTCTCCTCCATTTTGTCAAACTGACCTGGTTCTTTAAATTTTGTATTTGATTTCAGATATGAGTTGGTCTCATCATTCAGGTCAGAAGAAAAGTGCATAACAGTTGTTTTAAAAATTAGTAGGAAGGACCAAGTACCTGGATTAGAAATTGATAATAAATGAGGAGAATAGAGCAGCCAATAAAGCAGCTGCAGTAAATGAAGCCAAGGCCAGGATTGTTTTAGAAACTATAGCCTTCAAAAAGAGCTATCAACTGTCCTTGGTAAAAGTGTCCCACAGAGCTTCAAGCGAGGCTACTGGGAAGGAAATGTTCCATGGACTGAGGCTGAAAACAAAATGACACATCATAATTGTACCAGGGACAGTAGAAAATTTGCTGCAAATCTAAGGAAGAAGAGAAGCACTTTAGCAATAACAAAACAGCTTAATCACTCAAACTTTGGAGCACAGCAGGAGACTTGTGGCCTTGGAAAGCTGAGCTGTGTCAAATTGAAATGGTACTTGTGGAGGAAATTCAGGGATGTCGGTAGAAATTACATTGATGTGACGAGTGATGTGGTGTGTTCTTTGGAAAAGCAAATATCTCAGGGCTGAAAACACTTGGGAATTATTTGTGATTCATAATCAGAATCCGTTAGGGAGTAATCAAGGGTACAACAGAGAAATCACAAGTTTAGTGAGATGACCTGACCTTGATTCCATTTAGGAAAAGGTTGTAGGAAAAGGTTATTTCTCAAGTTGTAGTCATTTCTATCCTCCTTTACAACATGTAATTTTTGGAGGGGCCATATCCAGTGATGCTCAGGGCGTATTCATGGCTTTGTGCTCAGGGATCATTCCTGGCTAGGGGAATATATAGGGTGCTGGCGGATCAAACCCAGCAGTCTGTATGACAAATTTACTGCCTATAGTACTATCACTCAAACCACTTTTATATTACTCTCCATATTTTAGTATTCTTTAGTTTATTTTTTTTAATTTTGAAGTTCACTTGTACTTCAAGCTAAAGAAAACTCTCTTTGAAATTACTGTATGTCTTTTTCTAAAAAATTAATGTAAACGTAAAGTTAAAAATAGATGCATTTATCTCTATCATTTAGATAAGCTAAAGTACATGGGTTTCATTCACATTTTTGGGAAACTAGTTTGAAAAAACTAGTTTGAAAAACTATTCTTGTGTGCTTTTTTTCCTTTATTTTACCTCAACGTTCTCTGAATCTGCAGTGGCTTTCCAGCAACACAGTCATGTACTTTTCAGACTTACTCTTTCGGTTTTCTTTAATTTTGTTTTAAATAAAGCATATTTTTATTTGGATTTAGAGCATGGTTTCTCCTAAACTCAATTCCTAGGAGAAAAAGCAGCAAATTATCACTTACATATGTGCAAAGAATTGGTGCTAATATTCTGAAAAAAGGAAGAGGAAAACAAGAAATTTGTCCTTGTAAGAAGTTTAAAATTTCATGAAGGATGTGTCCTGTTTATAACTGAAACCCACCCTCAATCATGCTAATAAACCTGGTGCTTAAATAAAGATTTTATATATAGGGGCTGGAGTAGTAGCACAGCAGTGGGGCATTTACCTTGCACGTGGCTGACCTAGGACAAACTGCAATTTGATTCCCCGGTGTCCCATATGGTCCCCCAAGACAGGAGTAACCCCTGAGCATTACTGGGTGTGGCCCAAAACAAACAAAACGATTAAAAAATATTATGGTAGTGACCAGAGAAGCAAAAGAAATGACTAATTTAATGGGTAAGGTTGGAAAGTAACTACCAGGGTAGAGAAGATAATTTCAATTAGGAAGATCAGAGAAATTTTTATAGAGGAGAAAGAAATATAGTTTTGCTATAAATACTTTAGGGAGAGGTTTTACAGGTGATTTTGGAGTGGGGGAAGTCAATGTAGTTGAAAAGAACTATTTAGGACATAGACAATGTAAAAATATTCTGATTTGATGAGCACCGAATTTCAAAGTCGTCCTGTTAGAAGAGCACTTGGAACATTACAATGATACACTTTGAGGCTCCATTAGGCTCCCCAGTTTGTCCCATGTACCCTGCACCATTGTCTGATCATTTTCATTCATATTAATTTTGGGGGTTTATGTTCACTAATGAAGAGTATTTTCTTTCCGATTTTACATCTATATTCTTGTGAGATATATACAAACATTTGCATATACAGACATTTGATATATACAGACATTGATATATACTGACATTTCAGATGTCACTGCAATGACACATCCACTGTAGTGAATGGGCAGGCATATCAGGGCCAGAAAACTTGCTCTTGTGAACAAAAATGGACCAGTAATTATACTGAAGTAAAGGCACTGTATTCTGGGAAGGAATGCATATGGCAATCTTGAGGAAAAAGGAAAAAGCATTAGGAAAGGAAAATTCGGGCATGATTTTAGAAATGAGGTTAAGTCAATGGAGATTACTGAGAAAATATTAAAACAAAAACACAAAATTAAGAAGGGGTAAGGATGTGAGAAGTTACTGAATTCCCCCCTCCCATTTTATGATGTCAAATTATGTTGGCAGTGCAATCTAGGGCATTTGTCAGTGTCTTCTCTTGGAAAATAGGTTTCTATAAAACAAACAAAAATTATAGTAAGAATATAAATTTGGCAGATAATCTTTTTTATAATGCCCTTAGTAAAAATATGTTACCTGATGACAGAATGCAATAAGCTGTTGTACAATGTCATTTTTTGATTATTTAGTCACCTTGAAAGGTCCTAATATTGGCCAATTAAGTGAACTGATGAGTAGTTAGGTGGATAATTAAAGCTTCCAGATATTTCTGTCTTGGGAAACCAGATATTCATGACTCTGATCAGATATGTCATGTGGTTTGTAAGAATCAACAGAAGAGTAGGGGCTGGAGAGATAGCATAGAGGTAGGGTGTTTGCCTTGCATGCAGAAGGACGGTGGTTTGAATCCCAGCATCTCATATGGTCCCCTGAGCCTGCCAAGAGAGATTTCTGAGCATAGAGCCAGGAGTAACACCTGAGTGCTGCAGAGTGTGACCCAAAGACCAAATGAATAAATAAATAAATAAAAAGAAGATTTGGATACTAAGGATGATTATGAAATTTGAAAGAAGAGGTAAGAGGAAAACCCTAAAAAGTCTCTCATCCAGGGTGAGAACACAGTGTATAGCTATAGGGCCAATCAGACTGACCTTTAATCCCTCTCTCATTTATGAAATGTGTAGCAATGAATAAATTGTTTGGCTTCTAGAAAACTTTATTGTGATTTCTCCTTAGTGAATAAAATAATCATGCCTATTTCAAGATTACTTAGTGAGATGGATGAACAGAGCCTAAGGTTCCTTTCATAATTCCATACACTGTGTATGATTCCCTCTTACCCAGAGTGGACAGGATCAGAGTATTAGTGAACTTGTTTTAGTCAACTATAGCAGACTGTTATGGAGTAACTTTGTATTCTGAAGTGAAGGTGTTGGCAGATTCAATTTGGGTTAAGAATCTTCTTCCTGGCTTACTGATCTTGTTTTCTCTCCATGTATTTATTCACTTGTTAGAGATCTAACATCTCTAGTAACATCTCTATTGTTAAGGCTCTCTAGACTTTCTACCCCTATGAACACTAATCTCACCATGCAGCTTTACCTTTATTAAAACTACTTATGACTCAATGACTCCATAACTCCATATTCAAACATATATATTAGAGTTACAACCTTCTTTCTGAAATTTCTTGCTGATATTGGTATTTCTAACTGAATGCCCTCAATACTATGATAGGAAGGAAACTAAATTCTTCTCCAAGCCCCAGTAAGTTTATGAGTGGATACTTTCCTTTGTTGACCACAGATGAGACTACAGTCCCAGCTGATACTTTTCTATAGCCGTATGAGACCCAGTGCAGCCATGTTTAGAAGCTAGTGCAGACATGCTTAGACTCTTCATATAGAAACACTGAAATAGAACAGTGTGTTTGTTTTAGACTGACATTTTGTATAAATCTTTGATAAATAAGCCTGGCTGAGGTTTTAAATTTTCTATTATATTTCTGGGTATGTTTCAGTTTGGATGATTTTAAAAACATTTTTATCATAGCACATTTATAGTATAGACCCAAGTTGGAACTATGTCTTTGATCATCATTTTTATTTCTGTTTGATTTCATTTCTCTGTCAGAAATATGTATTTATTCTACCATAGAAATATTTTGCAGCCCTGATGTTCTCAGAAACCCACTCAACCCACAGAATCTTTATAAGCACCACACATATAACTATATCTCTCCTATTCTTCATCCAAATTCATTTTACTCACATCTACTCTCTCTCTCTCTGATTCATTGCTTTCTCACCATTAACCCCCTTTTCCTCCCAATAAACATACACTTTAAGGAAGGAATACAGTGTTGTAGGGACAGTTTGCATTTCACCAAAGATTTGTGCTCTCTGCTCATGCTAAGCCAATTGTTGAAGTGTCTGTTCATATAGGGACTGTCTGACAGTTTGCCCTTCTATTTTTACCACCATGTTAAAAGGGGGGTTCCAGATTGAAGTTAAGTCAGAGGAATTAGGTGTCTGGTTGAGTATCACAGGACTGTCTCTTAAAATATACACTATCCACCTATTTCTTTATTTACCTGTCTATTCACCCATCCATCTATTCAACATTTATTGAGTGCCTATTCTAGGAAATTCTGTGTTATGTTATGACTGAGATCTAGTCTTGCATTTATAGAACTATGCTGAGTCTATTTGATATTTTCAACATTCAGAATGAGAAACTTATTTTACGTTTTTTTCTGATGAGTATCTCTAATGGTGATCTGGAAATCTAGTTTCTTAAATTTCATAGAATACTTATGAAAAATATTAATTCCCCCCTGCCAAGATTTTTGGACCTCAATTTTCATCAAGGTATACTTAAGGAAAAAATATCCTTTCTTCTGAATGGAAAGAAATAAAACATTGTCTGGAATATTTATAGATAAAATGTAAAAAAAGGACTTAAACTTTTTGGGACTCTCCCCAGTTTTCTGCTATTTTCTCTGGTTAAATTGCAATTAGGAGGTTGGCACCAGGCAGTACCTTGACATTCATTACTCTCAGCTTTGTTTTCTGGAGAAGGCTTTTGGTGACCATTCTAATGATGACAATTCTCCTTAGTAACAGCAGCTAAAGGCTTTTGCGAGGAGACAATTTCAGTTGTCCTTAGAACAATCACAATTGCTCTCAGTCTTGTAGTAGCTTTTGTGGAAGAGACCAGCCCTAATGAGAATTTCCTAATAGTTGCTCCTGTTGGTGTGAGAAGAATCCTTTCTTTCCTTACCTCTAGTGATTCAATTATCTTAGCAAGCACCAGAGTGAAGAAGTTCTCAGAAGGAACTATGCTGCCTTCAAAATTATCCTAATAACATGTAGAACATTGTCACAATCTCCAATAAATATTTCCTTGGAATATTATTTGGTTTTGCCAAACACCTTAACTCAATCAAAATCAGTTCTTATACTTGCTCAAAAAGTATAAGAAGCCAGCTATAAATTTATTCTTTCCCAAAAAGTGTGAAACTGGACAACTAGGAAATTTCCCAGTTTCATACATTTTCTTATTTTGCATTTGTTTCTTGAAAGGCTTATTCAAAAATGTGTTGAGAACATAGCAGCAGCTCTGTACTACATTACAAAGTGTGTATATTTATAACATATAATATTCATATTATAACATAGCCTTTATATTATAATATAAATATTATGTATTTATATCTATTTATGTATTATTGAGTGTTAATATGTACAAAATATAAATATAAACTATACAAAGTATTATAATAAACAGTATTATGCCAAAAATATAATGATGAAAGGGAGTTGAAGAAAGTTTGTCCCTGTGAAATGAGATGTTCAGATCTCAAAGCCTGCAGGAAGTGATTTATTTAGGAACTGCAGTAGTACAAGAGGGCCTGGTTTTCTAGGTGAAGTATACTAGACATACTTTAGGAAAAAGATAAATTGAAGTTACCTTAGAAGAACTTAAATGGAGGTTGGAAGCTATTATCAATTTAATCCAAAAATTATAACTCAAAAAAAGAAATTTGGAGTAAGACATAAAGACATAAATGTGGTTATTATGTTTATATACATAAAAATTGAATCCCATTGAACATGTACCATGCAATTACCTAGGGAGAGGGGCTTCAGACTGAGGTTTAAATAGTTCCCACACTAATGACTGGTTGAGAACAAAAGCTAGGGGGAAAAAAACCCCCAATTTTACATCCACCATCATTTATTCTTCTGTGGTATTCTTATGTTTTCCATACTTGGAAGTTGAGAAATTGATTGATATATCTATTCTAAGCCTTTTATGAAAAGTGAATGGTTGTGAAATATATTTCTGCAAATATCAAGTTAGTGTCCATCTTCATCAACAAAATGAAAACTCAGTGAGGAGAGAGAATAACTCATTTTCTCACTTAAATCCTAACACTTAGGATGGTACCCAGATTAGCAGGGAATTCAGTAAATATTTGATGGAAAAATACAATCCATTTAAACCACTAGAAATACTATCACAAATTAAAAAGGTAGGACTAAGTGTCTTTGCAAAGGGAAGGATTTTGAATAAAATAATAAATTTATAAATATACATGAATAGATGAACTCAAATAAAATTCATCTTCTGTTCATAAAAAATTGAACACACAATTTTTTCATTTGATCACCTCTCAACTGTATTTAACCCAAACTGGGAGAAATATTAAACCATAAATATTTTATTTTCACAGTGTTCTATAATGAAGTAGAATGAATTGCTAAATCCAAAGAAGAAAAACAAAAGGAAAGCATACCCCTGAGGCCAAGTTAGTTAGTATGTGCAAGTAAACTTGCTAGGTTTATTTCAAAATCTTGAAAGAAGATGCAAAAACATAGTCACCCTCAAGGTGTTATGCCTAAAGATAATTTGGTTCATGGTTGCTATAAATCAGGTACCTTAAAGCTATGGTAAAAAATAAGTAAAAATTCAAAAGGGAATCTTGGTTATTACCTGTCCATGCCAGTGGGTAAATGGGAATTGTGACTAATATCTGCAGAAACTTTTTTTTGTCTAAATCTAAGTCTGAAGAAGCACTACGAAAAGATGAAAAAAGTGGGGCTGGAGAGATAGTACAGTAGTCTTTTGCCTTGCAAGCAGCTGATCCAGGACCTAAGGTGGTTGGTTCAAATCCTGGTGTCCCATATGGTCCCCCGTGCCTACCAGGAGCTATTTCTGAGCAGATAGCAGGCATAACCCCTGAGCACCGCCGGGCATGGCCCCAAAACAAAAAACAAACAAAAAAAGATGGACAAAGAAATAAAAGAAAAAACATTATATTGCAAAACGGAAGAAAAGCCATCATCATATTAAATAATGGTTACATTAAATTCTAACACTCCTATAGTTGAGGTTGGATTGGTCAGAAATACTAAGGTTCAACATTTTTGGTTTTAGCAATTTTTGAAGACTCATACCTTGTGTGACTATTATCAGTAAATACATTATATGATATTGATTTATAAACTATCAATAATTTTAACTCTTTGTAAATGAAAGGACCATTTTAGAGATCTTCAGGCTATTAACTTCATATGGCAACTGTTATTAAAGCAGCAAACTAAAACCAGTTTCCACAGTGGGAAGCATATTTTTTAAAATTTATGAGTAATATTAAAAGAATGTTTTATTTTCTCTTTGAATATACTATAGATCATAAGTTATGAAAATGATGATTTCATTTTTCTTTTTTTGCTATTATTATTAATGAATAATACTATTTTTTGATAAATTGACATGGTCCTCATTGTATTAAAGCTTTCAGAATTTGAGCACTTAAATAGGAAATTACTTTTAAAAGTTAGAGGGCATTGTTCTGTACAAATGTACAATAAATAATAAGTTGATTATGTTCATAATGTGTTTGTAAAGCAGTCGTTTAGAATCTAAAATAAAAATTCCCCATGAAATAATTAAAATATAAAATTTGATGGTGTTAATATAGTACTTTTATATTTTCTAAGATTCACATTTCTTTTATTTTTTTACATTAATAATTTTTATTTTGACCAAAGTGGTTTACAAATCATTCACAGTAGTATTTCAGGTACTAATGACATTGAATCAGAGGCATTCCCACCACCAATGTTGTCCTCCCTTCACTACTGTTTCCAGCCTACATCCCATATCGCCCCTCCTTTGCCTCCCAGGCTACTAGGTCCCTTCTGTGTCTAGCCTGTTGTAGATACACATTTCTTTTTTTTTAATTTTATTTAAACAACTTTATTACATACATGATTGTGTTTGGGTTTCAGCCATGTAAAGAACACCACCCATCACCAGTGCAACATTCCCATCACCAATGTCCCAAATCTCCCTTCTCCCCACCTGACCCCGCCTGTATATTTTCCTCGTACATTCTCTTTATTAGGTTAGTTCAAAACATAGTAATTTCTCTAACTAAACTCATGCCTGTTTGTGGTGAGCTTCCTGAGGTGAGCTGGAACTTCCAACTCTTTTCTCTTTTGTGTCTGAAAGTTATTATTGCAAGAATGTCTTTCATTTTTCTTAAAAACCATAGATGAGTGAGACCATTCTGCATCTTTCTCTCTCTCTCTGACTTATTTCACTCAGCATAATAGATTCCATGTACATCCATGTATAGGAAAATTTCATGACTTCATCTCTTCTGACAGCTGCATAATATTCCATTGTGTATATATACCACAGTTTCTTTAGCCATTCATCTGTTGAAGAGTATCTTGGCTGTTTCCAGAGTCTTGCTATGGTAAATAGTGCTGCAATGAATATAGGTGTAAGGAAGGGATTTTTGTATTGTATTTTTGTGTATATTTCTAGGAGTGGTATAGCTGGGTCGTATGAGAGCTCGATTTCCAGTTTTTGGAGGAATCTCCATATCACTTTTCTTAAAGGTTGAACTAGAAGGCATTCCCACCAGCAGTGGATAAGAGTTCCTTTCTCTCCACATCCCCGCCAACACTGTTTGTTCTCGTTCTTTGTGATGTGTGCCAATCTCTGGGGTGTGAGGTAGTACCTCATAGTTGTTTTAATTTGCATCTCCCTGATGATTAGTGATGTGGAGCATTTTTTCACATGTCTTTTGGCCATTTGTATTTCTTCTTTGTCAAAGTGTCTGTCCATTTCTTCTCCCCATTTTTGATGGGATTAGTTGTTTTTTTCTTGTAAATTTCTGTCAGTGCCTTGTATATTTTGGAGATTAGCCCCTTGTCTGATGGGTATTGGGTGAATAGTTTCTCCCACTAAGTGGGGGGCTCTTGTATCCTGGGCGCTATTTCTTTTGAGGTGCAGAAGCTTCTCAGTTTAATATATTCCCATCTGTTAATCTCTGCTTTCACTTGCTTGGAGAATGCAGTTTCCTCTTTGAAGATGCCTTTAGTCTCAAAGTCCTGGAGTGTTTTTCCTATGTGTTGTTCTATATATCTTATGGTTTTGGGTCTGATATCGAGGTCTTTCATCCATTTGGATTTTACCTTCATACATGATGTTAGCTGGGGGTCTAAGTTAGATTTTTCGCAAGTGGCTAGCCAGTTGTGCCAACACCACTTGTTGAAGAGGCTTTCTTTGCTCCATTTAGGATTTCTCGCTCCTTTATCAAAAATTAGGTGATTGTATGTCTGGGGAACATTCTCTGAGTATTCAAGCCTATTCCACTGATCTGAGGGCCTGTCTTTATTCCAATACCATGCTGTTTTGATAACTATTGCTTTGTAGTACAGTTTAAATTTGGGGAAAATAATTCCTCCCATATTCTTTTCCCCAATGATTGCTTTAGCTATTCTCGGGTGTTTATTGTTCCAAATAAATTTCAAAAGTGCGTGATCCACTTCTTTGAAGATTGTCATGGGTATCTTTAGAGAGATCACATTAAATGTGTAAAGTAAAATGCTTGAGGAGTTTTGCCATTTTGATGATGTTAATCCTGTCATTCATGAGCAGGGTTTGTGCTTCCTTTTCCACGTGTCCTGTCTTATTTCTTGGAGCAGAGTTTTATAGTTCTCTTTGTATAGGTCCTTCACATTTTTAGTCAAGTTGATTCCAAGATATTTGAGTTTGTGTGGCACTATTGTGAATGGGGTTGATTTCTAAATGTCCATTTCTTCCTTATTACTATTGGTGTATAGAAAGGACATTGATTTTTGTGTGTTAATTTTGTAGCCTGCCACCTTGCTATATGAGTCTATTGTTTCTAGAAGCTTTTTCGTAGAGACTTTAAGGTTTTCTAAGTAGAGTATCATGTCATCTGCAAACAGCAAGAGCTTGCCTTCTTCCTTTCCTATCTGGATTCCATTGATATCTTTTTCTTGCCTAATCGCTATAGCAAGTCCTTCCAGTGCTATGTTGAATAGGAGTGGTGAGAGAGGACAGCCTTGTCTTGTGCCAGAATTTAGAGGAAAAGCTTTCAGTTTTTCTCCATTGAGGACAATATTTGCCACTGGCTTGTGGTAGATGGCCTTAACTATATTGTGAAAGGTTCCTTCCATTCCCATCTTGCTGAGAGTTTTGATCAAGAATTGGTGTTGGGCCTTATCAAATGCTTTCTCTGCATCTATTGATGTGATCATGTGATTTTTATTTTTGTTGTTGTTAAAGTTTTAGGGTGTTAAGTTCTAAAAGAGCTTCTAGTTAGGGGACCTGCAAACCACTTTGACTATAATGTAGGCTTTATTTTTCCTTAAAAAATACATTCCAAATTCTAACCTGAGATATCAGGTATATTTGATCTTCCCTTTTCTCAACTGCCCCCTTTCTAGAATTGGTTTTGAGGCCCAGCCCTGGTTGAGAGAAAAGTAGACAAAATTGAACATCTGTATTTGATAACCCTTGTACACTAGAAAACTACTATATGAAGAAATAACTCTGCAGTTTGGGAGAACAACCTCTCTCTCTCTTTCAGCACTGGGGGCCTTGTCTTCACAAATCTTTCCTGGTATTCATGTTCTTGTGTGATTACTTTTCTCCAAGTGATAACTAGAGTTAGTCACTGACTTAAATTCAGTAGTAGCATAAATTCCTTCAGAAATGTAGTAACAAATGATTGTGATTTCAGCTTCAAGTGTTTTTTTAATCTCAAGCTCCTGGTTCTGTTATTATTTATTTTTGTCGTCCCCCAATTCACAATACAGACCAGGCAAAGGGGCCTGGGTTGAGGTGTATATGGGGTGTATTTACTGTACCTCCTCTTTCTATACAGTCAGTGTAAAGAACAGTCTGTGGTAAGAATTGGGAGGCCTTTTTTTCTTTTTTTTTGATTTTTAATATATATATATATAAAATCCTTCACCAGTGCAACATTCCCATAACCAATATCCCAAGTGTCCTTCCTCCCCACCCCCCACTGGCCTGTACTCTAGACAGGCTTTCTACTTCCCTCATTCAGTCACATTTTTTAATGATAGTTCTTAGTGTAATTATTTCTGTGACTGCACTAAACGATCCCTGTGGTGAAGAGCTTCATGTCAGGAGCTGGACCCTCCAGTCCTCCTCTATTTTGTCTCTGAGAATCATTACAGAAATGGTTTTTATTTTTCTCAAAACCCATAGATGAGTGAGACCATTCTTTGTTTATCTCTTTCTCTAACGTATTTCATTCAGCATAGTAGATTCCATAACATCCATGTATAGGAAAATTTCATGACTTCATCTCTTCTGATGGCTGCATAATATTCCATTGTGTATATGTACCACAGTTTCTTTAACCATTCATCTATTGAGGGGCATCTAGGCTGTTTCCAGAGTCTGGCTATTGTAAACAATGCTGCAATGAATATAGGTGTGAGAAAGGGATTTTAGTATTGTATTTTTGTGTTCCTAGGATATATCCCTAGGAGTGGTATAGCTAGATTGTATGGGAGCTCAACTTCCAGTTTTTGGAGAAATCTCTATATCACTTTTCTCAAAGGTTGGACCAGACGGCATTTCCATCAGTAGTGAATAAGAGTTCCTTTCTCTCCACATCCCTGCCAGCAATGCTTGTTCTCATTCTTTCTGATATGTGCCAATCTCTGTGGCATGAAAGCAGAAATAAATAGATGGGACTATATTAAGCTGAGAAGCTTCTGTACCTCAAAGGAAATAGTGCCCAGAATACAAGAGCCACCCATTGAGTGGGAGAAACTATTCACCCAATACCCATCAGATAAGGGGTTAATATCCAAAATATACAAGGCTCTGCCAGAACTTTACAAGAAAAAAACATCTAACCCCATCAAAAAATGGGGAGAAAAAATGAACAGACACTTTGACAAAAAAGAAATACAAATGGCTAAAAGGCACATGAAAAAGTGCTCCACATCACTAATCATCAGGGAGATGCAAATCTAAACAACTTTGTTACTATTTTTATTTGTTTATGGGTCACACTCAGCAGTGCTCAGGAGTTATTACTGAGTCTGTGCTCAGAAATTACTCTTGGTTGTGCTGGGAAACCATATGGGGATGGAACCTGGATTGGCTATAAGCAAGGCAAATGCCCTACTCGCTGTACCATTCATTACTCAGTCTTTCTCAGACTCCTTTGGAAGGAAGGTGACAAACATTTTGAAGAACAAAATGGCAGGTGATTAGGAGGAATCAAGGGGACCCTGGAACAATGGTGGCCAGAAACACACACTCTGGTGGAAGTTGTGGTGTTAAACACTGTATTCATAAAACTCAACCATTGACACAATCGGTAAATGGTAAAACTCGGTGACTAAGAAAAATTAAATGGATAGAAACAATAGTTTATCTTTATTTTTAGTGTCTTATATGTAAATTTATAACTGTGATGTATAGTACATTGAAAGAGAAAAAAATTTCTATTAAAGTTATGTACAGTTTTGAAAAACTATGTTTACCACTATGAAAAATTGGCAAAATAAAAGTCAACAAAATGCCAAAAGATTCAGTCTCATCTTTCATAGATAAGTGTTATTTGAAATATTTCTATTGTTTTAAAATAGGTGTTCTTTTATTTTTCTCAGCTCAATTAGTTGAGATATTCTATTGATATTTTAAGATAATTTAAAATAATTAATTTCCCATGAAAAATCATTTCTTATATTATTTTAAAAATATGAAAAACATTTGAAAAGAAACATATTCTATTCCATTATTTGAATATGCCATGATTAGCCTATTTCCCTATTTGTAAATCATTCCATAATTTTTTATTGTTGCTTTTCTAGGCCATACTCAGTGGTAATCAGTGCTTATTCCTGGCTCTGCACTCAGGAGTCACTCCTGGTGGAGTTCTGGGACCATTTGGGGTGCTAAAAATTTAAACTGTCTTGGCTACCTACAAGGCACATAACCCGAACTTTGTACTTTTTGGCTTTTATTCCATTACTTTTACTATTCAATACATTTATGAATTTTTGTGCACATTTTCCATTCAGATAGGACATACTGCTAATAAAAGAGTATGATTATTATGAGGATCGAGTACAAGTTTTTAAATTACTTTTTAAGAATGATTCAAAGCTTACACAGGTTTACATTCCTTCAGGTAATCTATTGAACTCTGTCTTTCTGTACTGAAAATTAACAAAAGGACAAACAAACATGGTGCTAACTTGAAGCTTTTAAAAGAGAAAACTCATTGTTTTTCCAAGTCATTTTTTTAAAAGTAGTTGAAAATTTCACTTCAGATCCATAAGGTCTCAATTAATAAGGGTCTATTTTAATAGCTACAAAAATGTAGGAGGCAGGAAGAAACATCAAACTAAAAGCTAGTCAAATTATTAGCCACCAGATTAATTATCACTCTCAACAGATTTTGAGGGAAAAACTTAATTATCTATTGCGGCTAACAATGCTTCCACTCTAAGCCTACATAGTGAGGGTAACTAGTTCATTCTAACAATTCCAACAGCACAATCCCAACATTTCTGACAGCACAATTCTTTGGAAAGTCTCTCTTTCTCTCTCTGTCTCTCTATCTCTCTGTCTCTCTGTCTCTGTCTGTCTGTCTCTCTCTTTGTCTCTCTCCCTCTTTCCTCCATATGCTCCCACTCACAGTACAATGCATTTTTAAATAACTTGGGAACTATCTATGTAAAGATAGCATAACAATATAAAATATTAGGGACTGTAGTGATAGCATGGGAAGAGCATTTGCCTTGCACACAGCCTACCTGGGTTTGAGTCCCGGCACCTTATATGGCCCCCAGAGCCTGCCAGGAGTAATTTCTTCTTGCAGAGCCAGGAGTAACTTCTGAGTGCTACTGGCTGTGGTGTATATATATATATATATATATATATATATATATATATATATATATATATATATATATTCCAGGGACCTACATGAGATCCAGTAGATTAACAGGTCTAGGGCCCAGAAAATCTGATTTTTTTTAAAAGAACAATTGATTTGTATGTGCATTTGATTAAGGTGAATTTTTATTTTAGCTGACTTCAAGTTTTACTTTTTATGAGTAAAGGCATGCTTTTAAAATTTTTTGCTTCTATGCAAAACTATAATTCTTCCCAGAAGTTAACAAGTCTCTGGTGAATCCAATTATAAACTGACAAGAAAAACCTGTATATGAAATGCTTCATAATTGACCTATGGTAGAGAGAGTAAGAATATTGCCACATTGAGCATCTTTTTCATTGAAATAGTTTTTGACAAATCAATGTTCCATTTTAAAAAATGTTCATTCAAATACTAGGACACCCACATAGTCACTCTTTGCCTGACAAAGGAAAAGATCTTATTTTAGACTTTTAAAGGGGATGGGGGGCAGATGTAAAATAACCTAGGAAATTTTAACTTTAACTTGAAACTCTCACAGAACTTGGTACAGATATTCCCTGCATTCAGAAACTAGAATTTTCCTATTGGTATAATTTATTGGGGAGTCTGAGAATGCTATTATTGTTTGTTTCTAAAGAGAAAAATTGAGTATTTCCAGATGCAGTTAATTCCATATTAAGAACATTCGTATGTACTAATTATGCTAAAAAGCATTCCACTTTTGTACAGGGAGCAAAACCTGTATTTCGGGGCTGGAGTGGTGGTGCAAGAGGTAAGAGATCTGCCTGGCCCGCACTAGATTAGTACCAAATCGAGGTTTGATCTCCTGGCATCCCATATGGTCCTTCAAGCCAGGAGCCATTTCTAAGCACGTAGCCAGGAGCAACCCCTTCGTGGCCTAAAAACCAAAACCAAAACAAAAAACAAAACCCACCAAAACAAACAAACAAATAAACCCTGTCCCCCCAAACCCCCTCCCCCGTATTTCACTAAACTTCAAAGCAGAATCTGAATGCATATTTGCTTGGGAAGATTTGAGTTTGGGTTCTAGCTATGCCACTTGCTAGCTAGGAGTGTCCGAACCTCAGTTTATCCCTTTGTGACATTAACTTAATATCACAAGTTAATTGTGAAGATCAAGTAAGATAGAGAAGGTGAGTAGAATGTTGAATCTCATGCTTTTCCCAGTCTTTCTATTATAGAAAGTTTGAATCTACCTGGCAGAAACTGACTTCGTATAATGATTCCCCATACTTAATCTGAATGAGCTTTCTTTGTAGAGCTGAAGCCCTTTCCTTTTTGTTTCATCTAACATCTGACTATCAACCTTGGTTCTTGTTTTTAACATCATAATTATTTTGATTTTGGAGTTGGGGTTCATACCAGACTATGGCTAGGATGTTTGGCTCTATGTCTGGGATCACTGTGGGGTGCACTTGAGAGAGCAGTGACTAGGAACCAAATGCAGGTTGGTCCATTGCTTGCAAAGCCAGTGCCTTAATTTTCTGGCCTAATGACCTCAGCCATTGTTTTTCAATGGCTGCTGACTTTTTTTGTTTTTGGAGTTACTTCTGGGCTCTGTTCTTTCCTTTGTAATGTCTGGTGCACATCTTTTTAATTGGACTTTCTGGGCTTTGTCATTGTAGTTTTTTTGTTTTTACTTTTTGGAGGAAAGCTTGGTATGGCAATTTTCAATACCTCAGGTGCAGAAAGAGCTAGTGAGAGTGAAGGAAGTGTGATGACCTTAGTGACCAGAGCAAGCTGCTGTTGATATGGAGTAGATGGATGAAGAAGCAACACAGTGCAGGGTGAGACCCTCTTAATCAGGATTGGCACAGGAAAGATCTTAGAGCAGCCCTTGTCCACAAGCCATTTTCAGCTTTCAGCTGCCTTAGAAATGGGATATGCTTCTGGGATGCAGAAAAGTAGTAGCAGTGTTGGGAAGACACCCAATGGGAGAGGAGGGGTTGGAGGTGAGTCAGGACAGGATTTGGGGTCTAATCATCTTAAAGTTTAATTTGAATGACATTTTCCCTCAAGGCTACTTTCATTCTAACTTTGAAGGGAAAATATGATAGAGTAATAAGGCATCTTGAATGGAAAGAGGCCTGAAACCATAAACTTCCTTCATCTCGTGTCTAAGCCTATATTCAGAAGGTAAGCTAGCTTTTCAGTGTCAAGTGGAAAATAATACAAAGTGGGAGGGCATTTTTATCCTCCCCTGAGCCAAGGAGCACACTAAGCAGAAGTCATTATTTTCTGCTCATCTCTTGCTGTTGCCAAAAAGCTGGCATTGCCTGTGGATGCTAGAGTCCTTTTTCCCACACAGTTCATTGGGCATGTAAAATGACTACCCTCTCTCCCCTTGCTTCTCTTTTATGTCCAGAAGGAATTTATAAGTCTGCATTTCTCCAGGAGAAGAAAATTTATGGTCTTCCTTCTTCATGAAAAACTGACATAAAAGGAACTTCTCAGATTTGTCAACACCATGCTTACCCTTACCCATCCCACTTCTAATCCCCCCCCCACTTTAAGCCCTTATGTCAACAAGAAAGCTGCTAGGTGCTGAATGAAATAGATTATTCAGGGTTCAAAGGCCTCGGTGGTCTCTCAGAAATTAATTGTACTTTCTAAGAGTAGATTATGACATTATATTATTGTACCTGGCAAACTGGAATTTTCTAGAATTTTATCAGCACTTTAAAAATAGAAATCAAATATATAATGTGGCTTATTCTTATTTTTTGGGAGTAAGATGGAAGAGTATTCTTTCCCTCTATTAGGGTTGAATAACCTCTGGGAAGTAGGCGAAGAAGGTCTGTTCAAGTAATTTATTTTATTGTTGAGGGCACACCCATCAGTTCTCAAGGCTTACTTCTGGCTCTGTACTCTGGGATCACTATTGGAAGGTTCAGGGGACCATATGGGGTATCAAACTTGTGTTTACTATATGCAAGGCAAAAGCCTTATCCACTCTACTATCTCTCTGGTCCTCAAATAATCAGCTTAAGAAGGAAAGTACCAGATCATAGAAAAAACTGTGATAACAGGCAGAAGATGTTGTTTTTATATATTTCTGAAATGTTTAGAGGATAGCAAGAATGTTATATAAAAATAATTGACAAGTATATGGGAGGGAAAAGTAGTATAGCCGGTAGGGTACTTGTTCTGGAAACCTCTGATCATAGTTTAATCCCAGGAGCCCAAATATCCTTAAAAAACCCACCAAGCATGATCCCTGAGCATAGAGCAAGGAGTAAGTCTGGAGTATAACTGAATGTGGCCCCTATATCCTAAATTAAAATAAAAAAAGCAAACTCTAAAGTCAGTGATTAATCCCTTTTTGATGAAGAATGCTTTATAAAAATGCATAGATATATAAATGTAAATATCTGTTATGAGATAATTTGAGGGGTCAAGAGAACTACTAGAATCAGTAGCATCTGCTGTATTTGTGAACTATGACTTTAGATCATAGTTTTTTTTAATGAAGTTGTTTTATTATTGGTAAAGTGGGGATACTCAAGCCTGGCCTAATGCAAAGAGATGTTATGAGAACAACTTTCAATGTATAAAGGGATTAAAACAGTACTGGTGTGCAGTAGGGACTCATGAATAGTTGGTATTACCATCTAAAGATCCTTCTGATTAGTCTTTCCACTGGAGGTACTAATGATGCTGTGAATTTTGTTATGATGCAAATGGGAGAAATGGCATGATTGCTATTTGGAGACCATACTTTAGTAGCTACCTGACCTTGAGGAAATTTTTGGTTCTGCTGTCATTTCCCTTAGTCACAGTGGACTAGGTTGAGTGATATTATGTGTGTAGAGAGTTACTGTGAGGATTGAATAAGTTGATGTATATAGGCCTATGATTAAAATTGTGCCTGGCACAGGCTAAGTCCTCGATTAATCTCTGAAATTGTTATTAGAATCATTTTTCTTTTTCTATTTAATACAGAAGTCCCCAGAAGCATTTTTTTCTGAGGTCACATGCTAATGCTGCTGGTTGGTTATGCAGGAAGCAACTTCTGGCAGCGTGTTTGTAGGACATCTCCTTAGAGAATCCTCTGCAGTGGAAGGGAGGTAAAGGATGCAGGATTGAGTAAAGAGAACCGGGATGCTTCTATGCCTGGAGAACTTTTGAGTACAAGGGACATTCTTTTGGGCATAAACCATCATGCCTTTCCTCAGTGGGTCGGATTGAATGAGGGCATTAAGGCAATAATTACTTAAACAAGGAAAGGCAAATAGTAGAGGAACATTCACTTCTAGTCCTCCTAGCAGTTGAAACAATTATTTCTTCCTAGAAGAAGAATCTGGACAGGCCATGTTTTGTTAATATAAGAAATATTTATTTGCCAGGAAAATAATAAAGAGAGATATACTTGAACTATTAAAAAATCTATATTTCTGTTAACCTGAAATTCTGGACAAGTGGCTTTTCTATATGCTGCTCAATGAACATAAGAAGCTAGGGAACAGGGACTGTATTTTAATTTATTTTTGCCTCTCAAGTATCTAAAATAGTGCTTAGAGCATTGTATCTACTCAATAACTGTTATTGCATGAATAAGCAAATGAATGCATAAAAGATACAGAGACTCAGAGAAGGAACTTATGGGTCACAGAAGGCAATAATTCACTAGACTCAGATGAAGACTACAGAGAAGAGAAAAGGAAAGAGAAGTGCCCCCAAATCTTAATGCTTAAGAAAAAGGGCTTAAGTGGTCTAAAAATAAGCTTAGGGAATTAGAATTTAATATTTAGAAACTTTCATTATAATGGCCTCTTGATTAAGAACAAAGATGTGCCTTAAATGGTCAATAAAATTTTGAGGAGAAAATATGTAATAAACCATATTTTTTTCATTAAAATTTCTTAGTCCCTTAAAGGTATTAAAATAAGCAAATATATGTATTAAGACTTTCTAAGCTGTTTTAAAGTTTATAATGATCAATTGTTGAGGATCTATTTATTTTTAGTACTTAGAATATTAAAATGTGATAGCAGGCCTGTTTCCTGCTGTGTACTCTGGAATATGGCAGACATTGTGAACTCTGTCTTCTCTGTTGTGTTCTGGCCCTTAAACCACCCCACCCAGCTCGTACTTTGAGAACACTTATTCATAGATCTTTCCCTGAGGGAACATTTTTAGAAGTGAGCTTCCTAGCCCATGAAGGATGGAGCCTGATTCCTGCTGTGTGCTCTGGCACAGGGCAGATATTGTGAACTCTGTCTTCTCTGCAATGTCCTGGATATTGAACCACCCTATCCAGATCATTCCCTGAGGGCACTTCTTCAGAAGTGATCTAACCCACCCAGGAAGGGCGGATCCAGAGGAGCACAGCCACTCCTCTTTATGACCTCACACATCTCCTAGCCAATGAATCCCAGGACAACATACAGAAAACATCACACTATGAGCAAAACAATGGGAAAACATCGAAGGTCAATACTATGCATATAGAATGAAGATGGCAGCTCTGATGACCTGAAAAGTGACAAGCACCTATTTAGTCTCTCAGATAAGGAGTTTAGAGAAGAAATAAGGAGGATCCTCATAGAAATCAAAGAAAGCACGGATTGAGCTGAACAAACCACAAATAAAAATCAAGAGTATATTAAGAGAAAAATGAGAAAACTGAAATAACAGATCTGAAAAACATGGGAGATGGAATAAAAACATAACTAGAAAGCTTTTCCAACAGAGTAACATCAGCTGAGGGCAGAATCAGTGAGCTGAAAGTTGAGATGCAGAATAGCTCCATATAACAGAAGAGATTGGAAAAGAGCCTTAAAACAAATAATCAGGCAATAGAAAAATCCTCAAAGAACGTGAACTGATGAAAATAGAAGTTGTTGATAAACTCAACAGAAACAATATAAGAATCATTGGAGTCCCAGAGACCCAGGAAGAAAATCCCCAGGAAGAATTAACAGTCAAGGACATCATTGCAGAGGAACTCCCAGAGATAAAGACTGCATGCAACCAAATCCTGCATGCCCAAAGATTACCAGCTAAAAGAGACCTGAAGAAAAGCACCTTAAGATATATCCTAGTCACAATGAGGAAACCACAGATAGGGACAGAATACTGAAAGCAGCAAGATCAAAAAGAGAGATAGGGATAGAATACTAAAAGCAGCAAGATCAAAAAGGGAAATTACATTCAAAGAAGTATCCTTAAGATTTACAGTAGACTTGTCACAATAAACCCTCAAGGCCAGAAGGCAGTCATGGGATGTAGTGTCAAAACTCAATGAAATAAACGATTTGCTTAGAATATTGCAACCAGCTAGATTCACGCTCAGGTTTGAAGGAAGTATATATAGTTTCATGAAAAACAACAGCTTAGAAACTTTATAGTCTTAAAACCAGCCTTAAAAGAAAAAAAAATGAAAGGTATGTATACTTTAAGACAAGACACACCAAAGATATACCAAACTACTAAATAAAGATGACACTAAATCCCATGACAGTTATCTCTCTCAACGTCAATGGACTAAATTCACCAGTAAGAGATACAGAGTAAAAAAAAAAAAAAGAGAGAGAGACATAGAGAAGCTGAATCCATCATTCTGCTGCTTAGAAGAAACACATCTGAAGAGTCAGAAAAAAGTACACTCAAAATCAAAGGTTGTAACAAACAATCCTTTTAAAGCTGGAGTGGCAATATTAATATCAGATGACACAAACTTTAGACTTAGAAATGTTTTTTTTTTTTTTTAGAATCCTTTTTTTTTTTTTTTTTGGTTTTTGGGCCACACCCGGTAACGCTCAGGGGTTACTCCTGGCTATGCGCTCAGAAGTCGCTCCTGGCTTGGGGGACCATATGGGACACCGGGGGATCGAACCGAGGTCCGTCCAAGGCTAGCGCAGGCAAGGCAGGCACCTTACCTTTAGCGCCACCGCCCGGCCCCTAGAAATGTTAAAAGTGACAAAGATGGACGTTTTTTTAATAAGCAAGGGATATGTACAATAGGAAGAAATATAACTCCTAAACATATACACACCCAATAAGGGACCAGCAAAATATTTACCGTACTTTCCGGCATATAAGATATCTTTTTAAATGAAAAAAGTCAACCAAAAATCAGGGGTCATCTTATACGCCGAGTATAACCCGAAAAACATTTCGAAATGTTGCTAAAAGAAAATCGTCTGGATATTCCCAGGAAATGAATTTTCCAACTCGATCCTGTGCCAATCACTGCAAGGCTGCTCAGAGCACTTCTATAACTCAGCCATTTCAAGCAGGCTTTTTATGTATGTAAATTATACAATGTTCTGTACTCGAATCTACACTGTAAAAAGCCTGCTCAGATTGGCCAGGGTTAGAGAGAAGTCTAAAATTAGGAGGGGGGGTCATCTTACACTTCTGGTCATCTTATACACTGGAAAATATGGTAATACAGTATTTGAAAAACCTGAAAGAAGACATTAGGATTAATACAAGTGTCTCAAACTCAATTTACCTGGGGGCTGCAGGAGGCAAAGTTGGGTTGAGGCAGGGCTGCATAAGGGATTTCACAAAAAATAAGTCCTCAAACGTCATTATTAACAGTTTTAATTATTTCTTCTGAACATGAATAGAACATTGAGTGAAGATCATGAACAATTCTAAACATGGCATCTTTTGTCAATTCCTTGCTCCCAGAGACTTGACAGAGGTTCTTCTCACAAACCTGAACCACATTTGACTTTAGAGAGGAAGCAGTTGAAACCCTCAGTATGGCTTGAAGATGATCATCATTAAGTCTAGACCTGTACTTTGATTTATTGAAGTTCAATGTGGAGAATAACTTTTCATACAAATATGTGCTCCCAAAAAGGCACATGTTGTGCTTGAACATTTGGGAAAGCTCAAGGAAGCTGGGGGCAATTCTCTCAAAAATTGCCCATGTATGTCTGCTTTTCCACTAATCTCCCTGAACTTGGCTTTGAGATCAGAGTTGCATTGCAGGTCAATGAGCTCCATTTGAAGCACAGGAGGGGCAACTTGCACATTAAAGGAAAAGGGGTCCACAAAAATTTGGAAAGTGGCTCTGTACTTTTTGAAGTCTGCAAATCTGTGATCAAATTCCTTCTCTAGCTTAAAAATAGCATCAACATATTTCTCACCACTGAATGGTATGCCTGCATCCACAAGATCCTTGCATGCTGGGAAATGGCAAAGGTTTATCTGAGACACATGGATTTCCATAACACAAGTTTTGTGGAGAATGCTCTCATGTTGTCATAGGCAGCACTGATAAGCTGCCCCGGGCCTTGTAACATCTTGTTTAGTACATTCAGCTTATGTGTGATGTCAACAAGAAAAGATAAGTCCGTGAGCCATTTGTGATCACTCAACTCAGTAAAAGAATTCTCATCCTTCTCCATGAAGGCTTTCACTTCTCTCAACTCAAAAAATCTTTTCAGGACATTTCCCCTGCTGAGCCAACGTACCTCGGTGAAATAGAGCACATCTCCATATTCTGACTCCATTTCCTCTAAAAGAGCATGGAACCTCCTGTGCTTTAAGCCCCTGGATCTGATTTGGTTGATGCATTTCACAACAACAGACATCACATTGCCACATGGCAGGCATTTACTGCAAAGATCCTGCTGATGGATAATGCAGTGAAGAGCAATGACCTTCTCTACACCCTCCTCTTCAAGTTTTTTTTTTTTTGAACAAGTGCCACCAGTCCATTTTTCCTCCCTGTCATCGATGGTGCTCCATTGGTTATTATTCCAACAAACCTCTTCCATGGCAAACCTGCATTCTCAATGGCATCACATAGATGCCAAAATATCTCATTAGCGGTGGTCTGGCCATGCATTGGGATTATTGTGAGCAGCTCCTCTGTCAATTCAAAATTGTAATCAACACCATGGACATAAATTGTGAGCTGTGCAGTGTCTGTTATATTTATGTCCTCGTCAAGAGCAACTGAGTATGCATCAAAACATTTGGCTTTCTCACACAATTAATATTAAATTTCACTTGACATGTCAGAAATGTGCTCTGCCACAGTGTTGGCAGAAAGGCTGATTTTGCTAAACTGATCTTTCTTTTCCAGACAGATAATACTTGCAGCCTGTAACATGCATTTTTAAACTAACTCTCCTTCTGTGAATGGTTTCCCTGCCTTAGCAATCATCTCACTAACCATGTAACTAGCTTTGACTGATGCAACCTTCTCTTTGGTTGCTTTCTTGAAGAAATCTTGTTGCCTCATTAGACATGCTTTAAGACTGGCAACCCGCTTGGCTCTCTCATTTCCTTGATATTTTGCACATTCCTCAGTATGTTTAGTTGAATAATGGCGTTTCAAGTTGTATTCCTTGTGCACTGCAACTTTCTCTGAGCAAATAAGATGTTGGGATGCCCCTGTGCTCAATAAAGAAATACCACGTCTCCCACTTTCCCTGAAATTGTCTGTGCTCCTCATCAATCTTTCTCTTCACTGCAGGCTTTGCTGAAGTCATGATGAAGGTATGACAAAATCTAATTATGTAATAAACTATAAACTTCTCTCCCTTCTCTCCCTTAGACCTCCAATAATGCAAGGGACAGTGATCAGGAGCAGCGGAAACGACCTCTGCGCTAGGCGCAAAATATTTGCGATTATTCGCTTACCGAATATTCGCAATAAAAATTTGCATTAGTAAGAAAAAATTGCATTAAACATTTGCATACCCCGAATGGAACTGCTCAGGGTATGTGAATATTTAATGCGATTTTTCTTACTAATATGATTTTTATTGCAATTATTCGATAAGCAAATAATCGCAAATACTGCGATATTTGAAAGCTGGCCTTGGGCACAAAGTGTTGTACGGAGGGCCGCAAATGGCCCGTGGGTCTCGAGTTTGAGACCTTGCATTAATAGAAACACAATAATAGTTGGAGACCTCAACACTGTCCTATCACCACTTGATAGGTTAAAACTCATGAATATACTAGCTCTGAAAAGAGAAATGGAAGAAAGTGGTCTAGTAGATATATATAGGGCATTTTATCTCCAGAAAACTGGATATACATTATTTTTCAATGCATAGTGGCCATTCTCCAGGATAAACCACATGCTGGCTCATAAAACATACCTCCATAAAATCAAGAGGATAGAAGTTAGGAATTTGGAAATTACTACTAATCCTTTTCAGGCTCTTTCAGGAAATTGAAGAGCCAGGAACACTCCCAAATAATTTTTTATGAAGCTAAAATCACCTTGATGCTAAAACTGCAAACATGATGCTGCAAACAAAGAAAATTACAGACCAATATCTGTGATGTACACAGATACAAAGATACTCAACAAAATTTTGGCAAATAGGATCCACGTTTTCATCAAGAAGGTTATACACCATGACCAAGTGGTTTTCATTTCAGAAATGCAAGTATGGTTTAATATATGCAAATCAATCAACATAATACACCATATCAACAAAATAAAAATAAAAGTTATATGATCAGATCAATAGATGCAGAGAAAGCATTCTATAATGTCCATCACTCATCCTTGATACAAAACTCTCAAGATGGGAATGGATAGAACTTCTCTCAATAAAGTCAAGGCCATATACCATAAGTCAATGGCAAAGATTATTCTCAATGGAGATAAACTAAAAGACATTTCCCTAAAATCTGGTACAAGACAAGGCTGCCCCATATCACTACTATTCAACATAGTGCTGGAAGTTCTTGCCATAGCAATTAGGCAAATAAAAGATATCAGGGGCATCCAGAGAGGAAAGGAAAAAGTCAAGCTCTGTTTGCAAATGATATGATAATATACCAATACCCATCAGATATGGGGCTAATATCTAAGATATATAAGATACTGACAAAAATTAACAAAAAAACCAACATCTAACCCCATCAAAGAGTAGGGCAAAGAAATGAATAGACATTTCCTCAAAAAAGAAATACAAATGATCAAAAGGCACATGAAAAATATGCTCCAAGTCACTAATCATCAGGGAGATGCAAATCATAACAACAATGAGGTACCATCTCACGCCACGGAGATTGGAACACATCACAAAGAGCAAAAGCAATCAGTGCTGCAGGGATGTGGAGAGAAACAATCATTCATTGCTGGTTGGAATGCTGTCAAGTCCAATCTTTATGGAAAACAATGAGTTCCTCCAAAAAACTTAAAATTGGGGGCCACAGTGGTAGCACCGTGGTAGGGCATTTGCCTTGCATGTGGCTGACCAATGATGGATGTAGGTTTAATCCACAACATCCCATATGGTCCCCCAAGCCAGGGGAAATTTCTGAACTGAGAATCAGGTGTAACCCAGAGCACCATTGGATGTGTCCCAAAAATAAAACAAAACAAAAAACCCCCTGAAAATTGAGCTCCCATATGATTTAGTTATACCATTCCTAGAGATATAATCTAGGAACACAAAAACAAAATACAAAAATGCTTTCTTAACACCTATGTTTATTGCAGCATTATTTACAATACCCAGAATCTGGAAACACCAAGATGCCATTCAACAGATAAATGACTAAAGAAACTGTGGTACACATACACAATGGAATATTATCTAACCATCAGGAGAGATGAAGTTATGAAATTTTCTTATACATGGATGGACATGGAAACTATTAGGCTGAGTAAAATTGTCAGAGGGAGATAAATATAGAATAGTCTTATTCATCTATGGGATTTAAGAAAAATAAGACATTATTATAATAATACCTAGAGACAATAGAAATGAGGTCTGGAATGATGGGCTCATGATATGAAGCTTACCACAGAGTGGTGAGTACATTTAGAGAGATAACTACACTAGCATCTAGCATGACAATGCTAATGAGTGAGAGAAGTAGAATGCCTGTCTAGAACATAGGCATGAGGTGTGGGAAGCTGGGGATGGGGGCATTGGTGGTGGTAATGTTACACTGATAAAGGGGGTGCTTTTTTATGACTGAATCCCAAGTACAAACATGTTTGTAATCATGGTGCTTAAATAAAACTATTATTTAAAAAATATAAAAGTAAGAAAACAGGACAATTTCTCTAGAAAAGCTAAAACATACAGGAGATAAGATAACAAAAAAGGGTGACAGCATTTGGAATCACCGTCTTGGATTCTGACAGTTGAATTAAGTTCATCCCTATAAAGGGTAAATTTAACAGGTTTTAAATGTTTTCTGTGAGTGTTATAGGTGTCTTGTTTAACAGTGTCACAAAATTTCAAATGTTCACATAAAAGAATTTCTGTATTTAAGTTCTCATCCAAAATAAGCTTTTGTTATATGCCAAGAAACATATGTGTACTTTTTTTTAATAAAGAAAAATCACTTTTTCTCTGGTTAGAAGTTTGAAATTTCTTAATGCTTAAATCATCCCTTACCTCAACTTTCACTTGACATTTAAAAATAGGTATTGAAATTTTAGGACTGATTAAACATAAATGTTTTGTACCAGGACATTTATTATATCTTATAGAATGATGAAATACAGCAATTCTGTTATCTGAAAGCAACTTTGATAATGATAAAAATTTATCACAATACCTCCCAAAACTGTACTGAATAGAGTTTTTGGAAGATTATTTTAAACATACAGATTATATCTCTAAACCCACACATAAAGATACTTCATTGTTTGCATTATTTTGGGGCCATACATGGCCATGCCCAGAGGTTACTCCTAGCTCTAGGCTCAGAAATTACTCTTGGAAGTCTCAGGGGACTATATGAAATGCCAGGAATCCAACCCAGGTTGGCTTCATGAAAGGCAAGTGCCCTACTCGTTGTTCTATTATGCTAGTCCTGACTATTTGTAATTTTTTTTTTTTTTTGGTTTTTGGGTCACACCCAGCATCGCACAGGGGTTACTCCTGGCTACATGATCAGAAATCGCTCCTGGCAGGCTTGGGGGACCATATGGGTCGCCAGGATTAGAACCGATGACCTTCTGCATGAAAGGCAAACACTTTACCTCCATGCTATCTCTTCGGCCCCTGTAATTTTTTTTTAATGTGAGAGATATGCTTCATCTCTGAGTTACTTCCCTAGCTGTTCCATGTTCTTTTGACTACAATGACTAATAGTTTCATCAAGAAACTTAAGAACATAAAAGAATTTTTATTTAAAATAGGTTCATTGCAAGAGGTCATAATGATTATCAGACACTATGGGTATAATATCTTAGTATTCTGTAGTGTCACTGGCCTTACTTAAATTTAGTATTATTTGGGAATTAGATTAGCAAATTCATATAGTTTTGACATTTTCTGTGAAATATCAGGTGTGATCACACTGGCCCTGATGGTGCTAATTTGCTGTCTCAGCTCAGACCTATGGCCTTGGGAGCCTTTCTCAAAGGTGTGTGTTATAGACTTTCAACAAAAGTGCATTTACACCTTTTTATCAATGCAAAACAGAACAAAACTGACCCTTTTATCTGCACTATTCTATTTATTACAGATTCTGTTAAAACAGTTTGCAATAACTACCTCCAACATGAAAAGGTCAGTTAGTCTTTTTATAGCAGGTATAATGAAAGAAATTTCCAGTTAAGAGTTCCTTCCTTTATTGACTGACTCACTGATGGGCTCAACTAATTAAACATCATTCTCCTTTCCTTCATTGATTTCTTCCCTCTGGGAAAGGGTTAACCTGATTTCTTGTAAATTTCCCTCAGACCCCAATTCAATGATGACTTTTTATTATAATTATGGTCGAAGAGTATTTTTCCAAAATGCAATTAATATACATCCACAGAAAGCCTAATAAGTAGGGAGAAGTGAGAAATGAGAAAAATAAAGCATTTTCTAAAGTAGTTCTACTTGTTTTATTTGAAATCACTGTACTTCTGAGAAAATTGTGCTTTAAAAAATGATTATTGGGGGGGCAGAGCAGTAGTGCAGTGGTAAGGCGTTTGTCTTGCACACTGTTGACCTAAGACTGACCTCAGTTTAATCCCTCGGCATACCATATGATCCCCCAAGCCAGGAGCAGTTTCTGAGCACATAGCTGAGTGTCACCAGTGTGGCCCCAAAACAAAACAAAAAGATTCTTGGGGTGGAGAGATAGCACAGAAGTAGGGCATTTACCTTGCACAGTGCCAACCAGAATGGACCTGGTTCGATCCCTGGCATCCCATATGGTCCCCCAAGCATGCCAGAAGCAATTTCTGAATGCAAAGCCAGTAGTAACCCCTGAGTGCTACCGGGTGTGACCAAAAATAACCCCTAACACTAACCTCCAAAAAAATGGTACTGTGTTTTCTACAAGTGAGGGACTTTGGTCGCAAACATAAAATGCTCCTCTAATTTAAACAAGAGAAGGAATTTTGCTAGAAGACTCTCATGTTTGAAATATATATATTTTTAATATATATAAATATTTTTCTAGAAGACTCTCATGTCATTGTATAGTTTAAAAAACAATGAGGAAGAAGAGATATGAGAAATCAACCCCCACACACTGGTATTTCCAACCTTGGGTGAATGGGTCTATACAGGGTAGCCATGAAAAATTAATAAATCAAGTCAGTCAAGACAAAAATCATGTAGTTGGCTTGCTTCTTGTCCTGTGCCCGCCAAATCAAAACCAAAAACCTCCTTTTTATTCTACCAGTACAAATTCAGACAGGAGGGAGAAGGTCAAGTGAGAAACGAAAGAACCTCTCTAGGTGGACTTCTACAAGTCAAGGGGGCTTGGTGTGAAAAGAAAGAGGAAGTTTGGGAATGCCTTTGTTTTGGGTAAAAGCAAGATGTAGACTAATAGAGATGAACTTGTGCCCTGTGTACCATCTCTTCAAGCAACTCTTGAAGAAGACCACAGTCTGCAATCTGACAGTAGAGGACACTCGGGGTGAAAATCTTTGTGGATAGACTGATTCACACTGGGTGTTGCCCACCTAGTCATCGTGGCCAGTTCACTGGGCTTTTGACTCCAACCCACTTTGCGATTTTCAATTGTATAGACTTTTAGTCTTTCCTGGCTGTATGCTTTTATGATACTCATCAACCTGAACTCATAACCTCAGCTAAGAGGAAGGAGGAGAGAAGCTAAAACTAAGGGCCTGTGCTAATGAGCCAGCCCACTGTAATCCTTCACTTGTGTTTTTATTATATTTTTATTTTATTTAATTTATTTATTTATTTATTTATTTTATTTATTTATTTATTATTGGTGTTTGGGTCACCAACCGACTGCGCTAAGGGTTTTCTTTCTGGCTCTGTGCTCAGAAATCGCTCCTGGCAGGCATGGGGGACCATATGGGGATGGTTGGGATTCGAACCACTGTCCATCCTGGATTGGCTGTGTGCAAGGCAAACGCTCTACTGCTGTGCTATCTCTCTGGCTCCATATTTTTTGTTTATATAGGTACAAATATGCAATGACAAATGTCTATGAAACACAGTTCATGTTTTGGAGGAATTGTTTTCAAAAGCAGATACAGATATAATTTTAAAAAAGGCAGAAATTTAGTGTCCTTGTGTCTAATTCTCATATCATCATTGTTACTTAGGACTTATTTACAGCTCTATCATTGAAAAGTGTGTCAACAGTGATGAAAATTATAGATAGTGAAGATACTCATTGTTAACTTTTTAAGTTTTTAAACTTCAGGGCAATAAGTGTTGAGCCAGTCAGGATTGAATTTTTAAACAGTGAATAGTCCTTTTATGGCCCCTTCTCTCTGATAATATTTAATAAATCATTTCTTGGTAGAATTGCCTTTATCACTAGGAATTGGAGTGAAAAAAAGGAAAAAAAACTTAAATTTCATGGTGTGGCATATATTCCTCTATTGTGTGACAGTATAGGCAAAAACTCTGGTGCTATGTTTTAAAATATGTTTATCTTTTGTATTTTCCCATAAGTTTTGTAGGTTTTGTATCAGTGAATATTCATGTAGGGAATGTAGTCTCTGTATGTAGAAAAATATCCTTGGAGGTTATTTTTCCCCCATTTCTTTTAGTGATTCCATACTTTTGTATCTGTTCATATCATTTTTCAAATCTTCCATAATATTTAAATTTTTCCAAGTTTCAGTAGAGTAGAAAAATATAGTCCTATCACTGAATTATCAAAGTTGCAAATGACCTTGGGGAAAGAGTGTCAAGGCCAGGATCTTCTGTAGATTTTCAAAGCATAACTTTGGCATCTTGAGAATATAAGGATGACTAAAAATTCTTTTCCTGGACCAACAGGACTTTGGTATTTAAAAGAAATTGAAGCAATTTTTTTCAACAAATGACTATTGGCACAATATAAGAATTATGAAGGTGGGAACCTCAATCCTCATAATTCTGCACCAAATTGGCCAAGATGGTTTGCTTGGGATACTTTGGATATTGCCGTTGACATTTAGTGCCCCAGTTACTAAATGATCAAAAGATTTCATATTCTTGTGAAAGCCAAGTCTATAATGGGTTAGAGATTTTTTTTTTTGGGCGCCCCATGGTTTTGATGATCGGTAAAAGTCTTTTTCACAAGGGCAACTTTCCCTAAGTAAAGTAATCAAGGCACATTGATTTGATAATTGATGTATAGGGGAAGTGCTTTAATGAATTATTGAAGCTCTGGCTCAGGTATGTGTCTCCCAGGGACAGAATACAGAATTGCTGCGTAGCAATTAGACCGTCAATGTTCCTTACCCAGTTGACCATAATTAAAATAATTTTATTCTTGGTTTGATAGTGGGAATTAAAACTCATACCTCACTTACTTGGTAAAAGGTTTTCACAGTTAATGGCTTGAGACATGAAGGTTTTAAAATGCCAACCTGTGTACTTCCTCTGAATATAGAATTCTGCAATCATTCATGGCTGATTAAAGTTACATGTGACTAATTAATAATGACTTTTCAATTAGGTAAAAGCATATTTTATTTAGAAATTACATTTATTTACATCGATTTTCCTCCTCTTCAAGATATCTGGTCTTCTCTATTTAATTTGATCCAACTGCCACTATTCATAGGCAGTCTTTGAAAGGGTAACTGCCAGTGATCTTCCAAACACAGGCTAATAGAATCAGACCCTGAGAAAAACTCAGCACAAAATCAGAGAATTACTTTGCAAGATTATGTAGGAAATACCCCCTGCGCCTATATGAATATCAGGAGTGGGTAAACCCAAGAAATCAAGGACCAAGAGATTGTGAGAACATACTTTTTTCTGAATGTAGTTGTTACTTTCTTTTTTTTCTAAATGTAGATTTTCTTTATGTGAGAGGCAATTACTATAAATTCATTCTGATAATTCATCTCTTTTGTTTTACCACACCCAGCTGTACTCTTGATCAGGGCTTACTTCTGGCTCTGCCATCAGAAATACTTCCTGGCAGTGCTCAGGGGGCCGTTTGTGGTGCTAGGAATTGATCCTCTGTCAGCTATATGCAAGGCATGTACCTTACCCACTGTGCTACAGTCAGTCCTATCATTTCTTTGTCATATCGCTCACTGTGGAAATACTAAGAGTCTGAGCTGAATGAAATGGGAAAGTTTATAAGCAGAAGAAGCCTGAAATCTCTAGCTGTCTTCCTGCTGACACTTGAATAGGGATTTTTACTTAGTATTTTTTTGGGGGGGAACGAGATGTGGAGAGAAAGAATTGAAGAGGTATAAAATACCTGCTAGTCATGGATCCCAATTATTCAGCCATCCTCTTCAGGTAGTAATGAAGTTGACTCTTTATTACCCCTGCTGAGTTTTGAGGAAATTTACTAAATATATTGACCCTTTAGGTCTTAACTTTCCCTAAGAAATAATGGAATGATTCTTATAAGGCATATTTTAGAGCAACCATTATGGATTGATGGAAACAAACCTTTGTAGAGAGTCATGAATGTGTTCTATCAGTCCTCTAATTCATCTCTTGACTTCGTTATTTTTTTACCTTTTAGAAGCCACTCATATTTTGTCTCACTATTTACTCTGCATCCACCACTTGACAATTTCACTATGTTGTTTCTTTGAGCTGTACCATTTTGAATTTATAGTCTGCCATTGAAGTAAACTTCCCCCAAACACAGATAGTATCACATAGCCTGCTGTTCAAAGACCTCCTGGAATTTAATTGAAAGAATAGGAGAGATAGCAGAGAGTTGCATGTGGCTGGCTTGGATTCCATCTCCAGAAGTCCCAGTAAGAGTCATCCCCTAGTTCAGAACCAGGAAAACACCCTGGCCAATTAAGGCATGACCCAAAATCCAAATATAAAAAAGAAAAATACTTTATTTCAACACTATATTGGAATCAACGTTTTAATCAAAATAGATTGCTCACTTTTTTGTTTGTTTGTTTGTTTGTTTTGTTTTTGGGTCACACCTGGCAGCGCTCAGGGATTACTCCTGGCTTTACACTCAGAAATCTCTCCTGGCAGGCTTGGGGGACCATATGGGATGCCGGGATTCGAACCACCGTCCTTCTGCACGAAAGGCAAATGCCTTACCTCCATGCTATCTCTCCGGCCCCAGGTCGTTCACTTTTTAGTCCATCTGTGATACTCATGATGCTGTCAACAGCCAGAACAGCTTTTAAAAAAAATTTGTGTTTGTTTTTTTTTTTTTTTTGCCTTTTCAATGTTCAAATGAACTGTCATCCACCTAGGCTGAAGTTTTCCAGCACCAGATTATGTAAAAGTCAGTTATCACATATTATTTTATGAGTAATCAGTGTTCTCTCACTTGCAGTCTCTGGTATGTTTCTTTAAGCAGAGGAGACCTTTTAATTCATAGTTAAAGATAAGCTTTAGCACAGGCAGTTTATTAGCTAGTAGGAAGAACGTAGGGTAGAATCAGGAAATTATTACTCTCATAGCTTTTCTCTTTCTTTCTTTCTTATCTTTCTTTTCTTTCTTTCTTTCTTTCTTTCTTTCTTTTCTTTCTTTTTTCTTTCATTTCTTTCTTTCTTTCTTTCTTTTCTTTCTTTCTTTCTTTCTTTCTTTCTTTCTTTCTTTCTTTCTTTCTTTCTTTCTTTCTTTCTTTCTTTCTTCCTTTCTTCCTTTCTTCCTTCCCTTCCTTCCTTCCTTCCTTCCTTCCTTCCTTCCTTCCTTCCTTCCTTCCTTCCTTCCTTCCTTCCTTCCTTCCTTCCTTCCTTCCTTCCTTCCTTCCTTCCTTCCTTCCTTCCTTCCTTCCTTCCTTCCTTCCTTCCTTCTTTCTTTTTGGGCTTTTGGGCCACACCCAGCAGTGCCAGGCTTACTCCTGGCTCTGTGCACAAAAATTGCTCCTGGGCAGGTTCGGGGACTATATGGGATGCCAGGGATCATAACCTAGTCCATCCCTGGTCAGCCACATGCAAGGCAAATATGCTACCGCTGTACTATTACTCTGGCCCCATCCATCATAATTACTCAGCACTTTCTCCTGGGTCCTTTATTGCCTCTGGTGATATCTTAGTAGGTTCTAGAACTTTAGTTCAAGTAGAAGTCAGCCTGAAAAACTGTTTCTTTACCAGGTGTTAAAAAATATCATTCAAGCAGAAATGAGAAGCATGGATGTTTTCAAACAATTTAAATCTCCTTTCTACAATTCTCTCTCCTGTATGATTCTGAAACAAGCTGTAAAGTTAGAGAGCTTGCTTTTCTTTCCTTTATGTTTACCTTCTCTGTTTCCCCACTTATTTTTAGCACCTTCAGATTTGGTGAGGAGGGTTCAAAGAAAAGCAAGTCCACGCTTTACTTACCAGGCGCTGTTCCTATTTTCCTGAACTACTAGGTTTATTTTGTCATAGGCACCCAAACATTGGTGCTTTATTGATTGATGTGTGGGTGTTGCTCAAAAATTCTGGGTGCTCTTCAAAAATAATAAATACATTCTCTCCTGTCTGGTATCCAGAGAACATTTTGCACTCCGGAAACTACAATGGAGATCTTTCTAACCTTGTTGGATACACCCACCTCAGTTTCAAGACACCTTCACATAGATCATACCTCAGCCTTTTCATGGATTAGGCCATGGGAGACTTATTGTCTTGAATACACTTACATAATTGACAAAGTGAATAAATACTTTTCTACAATAGAGTAGGCTTTAAATAAAAAAAGAGGGCTAGCTTTCTTTTTTTCTGAAATTCTTCCTGAATAATTTTCAGGGGGAATTTTTTATCCTTTTAATCAAGATTAGGAAAGTAGATTCTTTCTCCTATGGACGAAGCTTATTTCTATAAAAAGAGGAAGTTTTGGTAAGGTGCACCAATAATAAAGCCTCCAGTTACAAGACATTAAGGATAAACCCAAAATATCAGGAAAAATACCTTTTAACATGCTGATGCTGTGAAATGGGATTAGTATTACAGTTTGTATCATCTGAAGTCACACCAGTTATAAATAACTTATATCCATCCTGAGAGAAACCTTATTCATCTTTTTTGTTGATCTGTTCTGGTTTTTTTATGCAAGGTAGACACCCTACCTGCTGTGCAGTCTGCTTCCAAACCTTGTTCATCTTGATAGCATGCAACGGTAAGTTTATAAGGAGTATACAAAGGGTAGAAAGTGAGGGATGAAAGTTGGAGGAGGGAGAGAATTAGCCAGTGTAGTCCTAGGGTCCGAGGGGGAAAGTAATGCCTTTAGCATGGTGCATCTCACACACTCCTGGGTGACAAGAAAATGAGCCATGTCTGATTTCTTTTCAACTCAAGGGCTCTCTGTCACCCACTGCCAGAATCTCTTTGGAAGGACAAGTGGTTTTAATTTGTCCCTTAAATTACTGCAGTCGTTTAATATAAACTGAACCAGAGATTTTAAGAATACCAGGAAGAGATATCTTGGGCACTTTGATGCTAAACACCAGTCCTACTGACAGATTTTCACGAACTGGACATTGAAGTTACATAGCCAGCTGAAGAGCTGATCTGTTGGCCAGGTACAAGAAGGCATATTGATTAGTCAAAAAGAGATGCCTGTTCTAGAGAAAAGCTTTCCTTATATACACACACAAACACCAGACTGTCAATCTTACCCTAGTAGTGATCCTTGGGGCAGGTGTTTTGTGAGGCACCAAGACACACAATAGCAATGTTCTTCCATCTCCTAATCTGATGAAATACAGTTAGTTACTCAGGTGCAAAAAAACAAAACAAACAAACAAACAAAAAAAACCAAGAAAAGAGGCAGAATGAGTTCATATCCAGCTGTTCCAGAACTGAAGCAGCTAGGTTAGGTAAGTTCTTTCTTGGTAAACTGGCCTGAGCTGGTTTGGGATGTTTAGGATGTGGAATGTTTCAGAATTAAGCACACTGATGTTTCAGTTGATTGGCAGATGGCTTTTGCCACAGCTCATTTCCCTAACCTTCAGGAATGTAGCTCACTTTGTAATTCTAACAGTTTCCTGTAGAACATTAATGAAATGGTATCTCTCATGAATGATAAGAGCTCTGAGAAACAATTCTGTGTTTATTCAGGCTTCAACATCTTGTTTACCATAATAAGCCATTGATTCCATTTTGGCATATGTGATACAGCTATTCTAATACCTATGGAGACTGTTCATAGAATTTTGAAATGCTCAAACTCAATGCACAAATAAAATTATTTTGTATTCTGAGGATTATGAGGCCAATGTAAGGCATCATCATTAATGACAGCAGCAAAAATTTGAGAATCATTTTGAATTAATATTTTGGTATTTCCCATGAAACTATGTAAAAAAGAAAAAATGTTGGCATCTTGGAGAAAATGATGATAGATATTGATAGCTAGAAGATGATAATCTCAATTGATCCAGATGTGCCACAATAAATTCACTTGGGGAGTTCAGCATCCATATTCCAGAAAGGAAAGACTTTCTTTAGCGATACACAGTTTAGATGAATTGATTGAAACAACAGGAGAGCATTAACATCGATGATCTAGTTTTGTGTTATAGAGCAGAAGTGTTCAGGGAGTTAGGAAAAAGCATACCTATATGGAACAGACCTTTGCTCAGGACTGGCTCAACTAGCTGCCTATAGAACAAGTGGAGAGGTTCTTCCCTAGTTCCACTGGCTATTTGATAATGGAGGAATAAAGTAGATGGGCTATGGGAGGTGAAAAGGACAAAAAGTGCCTCCTGATATTCCAGTTCAGGGTTGGATTTATCCTCTTCTTGAAGAAATCAAAATAAGAGATGGTTTCTATGGAAACCAGGCTACAGATAAATGGCCAGTGTAACCACTTTTCACACCATCTTCCAGCCAGAAAAAGCAGAATTAAAGAGAGAACTGCCAAATCCCAGGTCTGACATATACCAGTGAGGAAGGTCCTCTCAGGAAACTTCTGCCAGGTGAATGGAACCTCTTTGCAGAGGCAATTTTGAGTCCTTATGCTCACACATTTTTGGAGCCTAGAAAAAAAGCCATCACTTGAGCTTCATCCTAGATATAGTCCATTTAATCAGAATTTGTGACTAATGGAGATAATGAAAATCTTCACAAGTTCCATAAGAAAGCCCTTTGAAGGCCCCTAAGTTTCAGGGAGGTCCAGTTTAAAATATGTGAGCAGAGGCTGGTAAGATAGCAGGAAGGGCACTTGCCTTGCATATAGCAGATCCAGGTTTGATCTCTGCATCTTATATAATCCTTATGCAATGTCAGGAATAATTCCTGAGTGCAGAGCCAGGAGTAATCTCTGAGTATCACCGGTTGTGGTTCACAAGGCAAAAGGTAAATTATTTTAAAAGTTAGCATGATGGTCTCAGTCTCTGGCAACCTGCAACCACAATTTTACAGACTCATTCTCTGTGGCACTTCTTCTCACATCCTGCCCCCCAAAATTGTTGCATGCTACCGAATTCAGCCCCAGAGGAGCCCCAGCTCAAGGATACATCAGATCCCTTATTGCTGCAAACCATTTCTCAAACCCAAAAAGACCATGGCGTGGGATAGAAATGGGTCCTGAATCTTACCCCTGACCAAGAATACCTCAAAAGACTTAATGAAAATATCTATATTTTCTTTGTAGGTTTAATACCTCAATAGTTATGTCTCTTAGTGTGCATATTTCCAAATGTAAAAGTAGCCTTTTCCATCCTCCTTTTTCTTTTTTCTCTTTTCTTCTTAAAAATATTTTTAAAGTTTTTTAAATTTTTTTCAAATTTTCCTTAATATATATGTATATTTTAATTTCACTTGTTTGAGTTCTGATTGGTATGAAATTCTAGAAGAAAAACTCTTGCTTGAGAAATGCTCAGGTCAAAACCAGAATGCAGAGACAGTATAGCCTGTCATTCTACCACCACATGCACTAGCAATATAATGTGGCACAGTTCCCTTTTGCATAGGCATACTAAAAAGGAGGGAAATCTTATGTATAGAAACAAGCTCTTATCTACTAGGGATGAGAACCTATAAATTTTATAATACAGGGGTGCCCCCCCACCCTGAATATTTATCATGGGGAATCAACTTAGGCTCCATGTGATTGGATAGTGACCCTCCAATCCTGAACCCCAGACACAAACAATAAAGAAAACACAGTCCCTGCAACAAGATCAGGAATCAAACACCCTCTGGGGAACACCAAATACCACCATGGCACCAACTTGCACCAGGTTGATACAACATCCTAAGGATGAGGAAACAGCAACAACTAGATCTAAGAGCAGGTTGCCCTACCTCACCACCTAATGGTAAGATGAAATCATAAGACACTAAGTCCTTGATATGCACAAATATCAAGATTACTAATTACAAAAGATTAACTTTGACAATCACAGCTGGGCAGAAGTTTTCCTGGGTCCAGTAAGAAAGGTCCTAGCCTAGGCTTCAGCCTATGATTTGAACAAAACCAAGATCTCTAATTCCAGAGGTCTGACTTTGACAATTACGACAGAACAGAACTTCTGGAACCTTAAGGAAAGGCTATATCCTAGGCTTTGTCTTAAAATCTATGGAAAACCCAAGATCACTAATTATAGAAAACGGATTACAATAACCATGACAGAGCATAACTTCTAGAACCATAAAGAATAAAGAATAAAGAAAGACTGTATCCTAGACTTCGTCTTATTACCTGTGCAAATACCAAGATCTCTAATTACAGAGGACTAATTTTGTCAGCCACAAATGAGCAGAATGTTTTCTGGTACCATAAAAAGACTTTGGGGTTTGGTAATGAGCATACCTGGAGCCTGTAATTGTTCCCATGACAGTATTGTCAAGGGTGGAGAAACCCTGTATTTCTTATGCCAAGGGGATTCCCTTTCAAATTTTCCCAATACTTACTGTGCCTATGCAAAATAACCCCCCATAAACAAAAAACAAACCTTGCTACATCAGCCCTTCTTCCCTTTTTTCTTTTCTTTTTTTTTTCTTTTCTTTTTTGCGTTGTTGTTTAGTAGTTGTTTATTGTGGCTGTTGGGTATTTAGTAGTTGCTTTTTCTTGAACTGTTGCTTCATTTTGTTCTGCCTCATAAATTAAGGGGGGGGGAGAAAGTGGGTGGTACCAGGAGCAAATAGTCACAGGAACACTAAGTGGAAATAATAATGATCAGGCCTAAATACCAAACCCAAAGTCAAGGACAACAGAATCAAGATCTACAAGTTATATACAAAGGGGATTGGTTACATTAGCAATACAAGGGGCAAAGGGGTAAAGTACAGGATGCATGCTGGGAACAGGGACAAAGGGACGTCAACATGGTGGTTGGGAATTCTTCTAATTCACTTCTCTATGTACCTTAAATACAACTGTGAAAGCCTTGTAATTAAAAAAAAGTTCCTCTTATCTCTCTCTCTCTCTCTCTCTCTCTCTCTCTCTCTCTCTCTCTCTCTCTCTCTCTCTCTCTCTCCTCTCAAACACACACACACACACACACACACACACACAAAGTTAGTATTCTGGAAAGACTTTGCCCACATATTGGTAGAAAGACAGTTAATCTCCATTTATAAAACCTCCCTCTAGCTCAGCTAGGAGTACCGAGGAGTAAGTAATGAACTTCCCACAATTCCCACACACTGTTCTTTGGGACAGGCATTTTTTAGCATTATTGATTTTGTATTATAGATAAATAATTATGTGTCTGGAAGATACCCTGCTCTGAGGAGAGGGCGGTCAGATCTTCAGCCAAATCTGTCTTGCCACTAATTGTGTGACCTTGAGCACATTCATGCTTTTGCCCGAGTCTCTACTTTCCCACCTGTTAGGTGAAGAGAATGAAGGATATTAAAGAAGCCTCAAGAGATTCAGGTCAATAAAAGGGAAACATTGGCAGGCTCAATGCCTGCTAGAGGAGTTTCAACAAAGAACAGAACTCTGTAATTATAATTAGTCATTTCTGAATCTTGGGGCTGCTTTGGAGGCTTGTAAAGTTTGGGATATTAACAGATCTACCATCTGTATGTCCATTCTCAAAGGTCAACCAGTTTGAAAGGCACATGATTTTCTTGGGGTACTCAAGTTTGCACCTTGATGTAGTTGCTTTGGATCTTAGGCACCACAAGCCCAGTATTCTTGTGTCTAACACAGAGGCTTCAGTCCCAGAGAAGGAAAGAGATTTTCTAAGATGATGACTCTAGTGCTCTGGCCATGCAGAAAGTCTGTGATGACTGGAAGACCCCCACAACTTCACACTCCCTCAGAGCTCCTATTCCACTCTCCTGAGTGAACAGACCTCTTTTTTCTTGAATGTCATTTGTTCTCTCTGTCTCTGATTCTTGCTCTGTCTTTTTCTTTCTGACTCTCTCTTTTCCTTCCACTTCCCCTAATTCTTACCCTCTTCATTGTTTTCTTTATCCCTGATCTTTGCAGGCTGGTTCACATTTCAATCTCTATCACTTTTCTCCACCCCAATCCTTTTGAGTTGATGAAATAAAAGCAGTGTGAACAAAAGGATTCCCATGTGTCTGGGTATCTCTGCCTCTTCTTAAATTGGATGGGAGAATGGGGGCTCAGCTTTAATTAGACTCACTCAGATTATTTTTAGGAATTGTGATTTAACAACAACAACAACAGCAACAACAAAAGAATTGTGTTTGGATCACAGCAATTTGCTTTGTAATAATTGACTATTCATGCTCGTGGTGGTCAAAGTTATTGCAGATATCATGCAAAGTGCACCCCATATACTCCTATGGTTCTTTGAGAATTCTCTGGCTCTCACCCTCTCCACGTCTCTACATATAACCCACAGAGACCTTGTTCTATTGATGTTTCCTCCGGTCGGCCACTGTTTACACTTCCCTTTGGTCTTCATACATTTCCTCTGAGGGAAATTTATCCTGCTTTCCCCCACTTATTTCTCTTAAGTGACATCACTTAGAGTCTCCATCAAAACTTTCTAGATGCAGACCCCCAGCTTGCACAGAGAGCACCTGAATTATGTGGCTAATCAGATGCCCCAGGCCTTTTCACTCCCAATCTGGATTTTTAGGGTTTAGCAAGCCTCTCCACCTCTTTCCCTGAGCTACCTGGAGAGTTTCAGCGATCTGTTTGCTAACCTTGAAGCAAAACTCTAGACCAAGAGATAATAGAAAAATGTGTCACTACCTCAAATCATCTATTAAAAAATGCCAGTGGAACTAATTCTACAGATAGAATTTAGTTTTCTCTTCTAAAAATTGAGATACTTTAGAGATTTGATTTGGAAGTTATTTGTCTTGATGGGCGGTGTTTATTATTTTTTTTATAATGTAAAAATCACAAACTGCCTTTTGTAAAAAAGGAGAATTTTGACCCGTTGACAAGGCTTTCATTGAAAATAATTTAAATTTCTTTCCAGCAGGTGGCAGTGTAACACAAACAATAGCTTTGAAGAACATATTTCGGGCCAGCTGCAACCTTTTTCCGGATTAGGTTTCTACAATAATTCTAGATTTAAACCATAGGACCTGGTAAAATATTTAATTTCTCAATTGTCTTTTACCACCAATATTTTCACATACTGTGTCCTGTGAGAAAATTTAAGCCCAGGCTATGTTAGTTTAAAACACACACACACACACACACACACACACACACACACACACACACACACACACACACACACACACACACTATCTTTTGGAAAAAAAAACAACAAAACTTTCTTTAGTGTTGCATTAGAATTACTAGTTATTTGCTATATTTTTATTCTATGAATTGTAAGGTAAAACTATTGCACTATTGATGTGACCTTAATAGAGGATAAATGGTCTGTTTGGAATTTATTTGATGGCACCTCAGTTCTAGATACACATGTTTAATGGAGAATGTATATTTCAGAGTTGTCTTAGCTTCCCAGAATGATAGTTTATTTATTTATTTTTGAGTTGTCCTAGTGTTCAGAATTTGGTTTCTTTAGTTTTTTCAGATATATTTAGTTTTCTCTATCATCAAATGAGCTTAATAAAGCCGGAAGAAAATATTTATCAGAACAAGATGAATTATAGGTGGTAGAAATTAAAAAATAGTTTTCTGGGTTTATTTCTTAGAATTGTGGATACAAAGAAACAAAGATAAATATCAACAAGACAAAATTTTGTGACCTAAACAACATCTATTTTAGGATCTTCTGAACTTAAAATCAACACATAGTTCTGTTATGGTATTCTAATGAACTTGTGATAAATATACCTTTCATGTCTGTAGAGTCATGTCTGCTACAGTTAAAAATCTCTAAAATTCCTAAGGTGGATTCTAGGTTCTGTGCCCTTGTTGTGTGCTTAAGAAATAGTTTATATAGTTTTTATTATTATCATTTAAATATTTTGGAGAGGGGGGTTGGGTAGCACCTGATGGTGCTTAGGGACTATGTCTAGCTCTGTGTTCAGGTGTCACTCCTGGAGGTACCCAGGGGCAGAATTGACCATGTGCAGGAAAATGACAACCTCTGCACTACCTTTCTAGTGTAGATATTTGAGGGCTGGGGTGTTTGAGGCCACATTCAACTATTCTCATATCTTATATATGATTCTGTGTTCAGGAATTATCTAGTGGTGCTTGGTGAATCATATGTTGTACTGGGTTTGGAATTGGGTAGGTAGCTTGTAAGACAAATGCCTTAACTAATATAAATTTTGTTGGTTATGCTGCTCTCTCTCTCTCTCTCTCTCTCTCTCTCTCTCTCTCTCTCTCTCTCTCTCTCTCTCTCAGTTTTTGGGCCACACCCGGTGACGCTCAGGGATTACTCCTGGTTTTTGCGCTCAGAAGTCGCTCCTGGCTTGGTGGACCATATGGGAAGCCAAGGGATCTAACCGCGGTCCATCCTAGGCTAGTGCTGGCAAGGCTAGCCTTATCTCTAGCACCACCGCGCCAGTCCCTGATTTCTCATTCTCACTTGATACTTCAGCCAGCAAATATTTGCTGTTGTCAGCAAAGCCCAGTGCTTGGTGGTGAAGACAGACTGACATGCAGATGGGCCTGTGGAAACACATCCTTATAGTCTCTCTCACTTTCTCCTGTTTTCTGCTTCAAAGATGATTTCTCACATTGCAGTTTGACTTCTGTATTGATTATATCGTAATCACCACCAAAATCTAGCTTTTAATCTATTATCAAATTACTAATCTCCTTTATTCCATTTGCCACTGTCCTTGTCCTTTCCTTTCGAATGACTATCATCATCATCATCATCATCATTATTGTTATTATTAGTAGAAGTACTAGTATCTGAATCTGTTTCTCTTTTTTCTTTGCTGTGTGTTGACTTTCAAAATGAGTGAAATAATATGACGTTCAAGTTGTCCTTGTCATCTTGTGTGTATTTGACTCTCTTAACATCATTCCCTCAAATCATTTGCATTTACTTCCTTTAGTCATGTGTTGACATGATTCATGCTGTCAAAAGTGGCACAAGTTTGCCTTTTTATAATAGCTATCACTGTGTCTATATGCCACATCTTTATCAATACATCAATTGCTTAAGGTATTACTATTGCATAGCAACAAAACTGTTTAAAATGATAATTTTAACAATATCTTAAATACTGTTAAATTAATTTTTAAACAATAGAATTATTTTAAGAAGTAAAATAATCTCTGTTGAGCCTGTTGGTCTCTGGGAATATGTCCCTTCAAGTCATTACTTTTGTATTATTTAGCTGGATAACAGGAGAACACTAGTCAGAGTGACAATCGTCAAATCTCTCTTGAATAGTCCCCTACCCACAGTGAAAATAACGAGTGAAAATATTGTTTTTATCAGAAGCTTTATATTTTTTGTTAACGAGGTACTCAACTTTGCCTTATTCTTCACATAATGATCCTTATACTTGTTAAAAAATTGTAGCATTCTTTAATTTCTCTTTCCTGGCGCTGCTTGCCTGTGGCTTACAATTGAAATTTCTTAGGACTGGAATGGCTATTTTTGCTAATGAAGTAGGAAGTTTATCTTTAGTGAACACCTACCTGTGCTCACAAGCTATAGAAATAGAGGCAGAATAGGTAAGACAAAGTACTGTCTGGCTTTAAGCTGCTTTCTGGCTCACATGACCACGGAAAGCATTAAAGGGAACAGCATGGAAAGGCCATCTTGACTCTTCCAGATGACTCTAGTGGGCCAGTTAGGCCCTCAATAAAGTCATTGGTATGCTCATGGGGACTCTGACTTGAAGAGAAAAGACGCAATAAAATCAGATTTTTGGAGAAGGCTTAGTTTAGAAATGACTCCCATAGTGTTAGAATGAAAGGTTTATAGAAGAAAATGGTATTATTAGACCATCTACTGTTGAGCTACTGAGGTAGGGGTATAGGATAAAATTTAGGAAATTATAGTTTTGGCTACAAGTATAAAAATATACTCCTCCATACTTTACTAAACATATATTATTGCCTTGAACCCTGCATGTACGAAACAGGCTTCCCACTTTCACTCTAAATGGCACTGTGGGGGTCCCTTGAGTTCAGTGACAGAGATAAAGACATTTATTGTACACTAAGTTGTATTTTTGAACCAGTGTCCTGTGCTCAATATGTCTATGAGATCATTTTTGTTATTATATTAAGTTCAATTCAAAGACCAGGGATGTATCTCAAGTGATAGAACATGGGTTTTCAAGCACAAAACCCCAACTTTGATCCCTGGCACCAAAACTAAAGGGAAAAAATTAAATGTAATTCTTTGTACAAAGTTAATCAAAGGAATATTACCCAGTAAGTGTGTTTTCTCCTCTAACTAAACATGTGGAGTTGAGATTGGAGAGGTAGAGGCCCAGTGATGGGAGATAGGAAATGTTCCCCTTATACTGGAAGCAAAGACAAACCCTAATTTTCTTCCTTGTCCCAGCCTGTCCTGTGCAGTCTCCTATGCTCAAGTGCCACATCCACACCTGCGTCCTTGTTCCTGGACTGTAATGTGAGTCTTTTGCTCATTTGTCTCTATTCTATTTTTCCCTTTGCTAATTCTTCCTCTTTATGTGTCACTGCATGTTCTGGGTAAATTGTTGGCCTACTCTCTGCTGCACAGGAGACTCTTTGGCCCTGCGAGTCTTCTGCTTTCCAGGCCATGACATGCTGGATTCCATAAGCAGGGTCTAGTCCAAGGTTTATTTGTTAGAGTTTCCTTTCTAGCTCCAATGAAGGGAAATAAATCGAAGCAGAGCAAGAAAACACACAAAGAAGGAAAATCTTGATATTGCTAGTGTCCCAAAAAGATGTTGAAGATGGTTTGAGCCAGAAGCATTCCATAAAGCTACAACTTCGAGCATCCAGATCTCCACACATGAGATTCTTCTCATCTGGCAGAGACTTTGAGTTTCCAATGAAAATTGATACATTTTTTCTGCATTATATTTTATTCTGCCTAATTTTTATCTTCCCTCTTAAATAGAGATTGAGAGAGATGAAGAAAGAGAAAGAAAAGGAAAAGCTTCTCCCTGGCATTTTAACTATTATATAATTAATTCTTTGAAGAACAGAATTATAGTCTTGACTATATCCAGGAACCAAGAATGCAAATAAAAAGGCCATCACTTTTCTAAAATAACTCATTTCTATTTACATCAAGGGGAGTGCATATATTTTTTTTATCTTTGCTCTAACTTTACTAGATTATTGAAAAGAGAATTTATCTTGTTTCTTTTGATTTGGTGGACATTTTGGGAAGTGCTCCAGGCTTAATCAGTTGGTGTTGCGTAGGAGGTTATATATATGAAATGTTGGGGTTTGAACTGGGGTTGGTCATTCAAGATAAGTACTTTATCTCATGTAAGAGCTCTCAGACTGCCTCATTTCTAAAGTTTTATTTAAATTTTATATGGCTCATCACTGAGCACAATCTCTATACTGTGGAGTTAGTGTGTTCCTCCAAATCAATATCTTGAAATAACAAGTGAAAGTGAAGACTCCACTAAGTGGTTTCATGCCCTATAAAAATAAGATCTAATTTACCTTCTTTCACCATGTCAGGACAAAGAAAAAAAAAAAACAAAAATCTCTGAGTGGTAAGTAGTGGTGGTGGATAGTATTACAACAAGATGCTGAATCTGCTAATACCCTTAAACTTGGACATTTTAGCTTTCATAAGTACAACCCTTCTTTTGTATAAGCCATAGAGTCAGTGACATTTTGTCAGACACTGTAGTAAACTTTGATACTCATCTTTTGCTATCTGCCATGTATGATCCTGATGAAGACATCATCTCAGAAAATATCAGACTATTTCTTATGCCTAGTGTTCAAACAAATTCTTTTGTTAAGAGTGAATATTTCAAGTAATTTATAACAATTTTTTCTATGTGAACATCTAATGCTAATATAACAATAAGTCTATAATATTCTGAAGGGAATTGGGCTCTGGGGTGTATATTTCTGTCTAGAGGGAGGAAGCAAAAGTAGTATGAATTTAGAGGATCTGGCAAAACTCTAAGCTCTGGTGCATATCTTTGCAGTTAGGGGAAATGTTGAAACTTGGATAGGTAGAAGAAAGTTGTGACAACAATATCATAGATTTATGGAGACTTTCTCTTTAGCAAAGAAAGAAAATTTGGATCAAAAAAGGCTTGGGATTCAGTAATAGGGTAGCTGGTCACAGTATGTTTCTATCAGCCAGCATAGGACACATAAAATAGTCTAAATTAGGACTGCCTAAAAGTAGTCTCCAATCACCTCTCAGGGGATGAGTTAGGGAGTTAGGGACAGAGGGATAATCTTCACACAGGAGACGGAATGAACAAGTTTCAGGAAACCAGTCTGGTTCATAAAGCATAGTTGTTTAAGATGGAGCAACTGGTAAATAGAAATAAATAGTGATCAGTCCAAGTGGGTACATTTAACAATTGCCTGATATGTAGGAAGCATTAGTTACGTACTATGTGGCACAAATGTATGATAAAGAATTAATGGGCATTGTAGGTTAGAGATGATGGATTTTGTTGAGTGGTTCTTGAGATGAAATTTCAATTTCAAGACTAGTAGGAGTTAAGCACCTCAAAAATATAAAGCAAAACAAGGAATGAGAGTTGAAAATCCCAAAGTTCAAGAGATATTAATGGAGAAATAAGAATAGAAGTAGAACAATAAAAACAAAAGACTTGAAAAAGTCTGGGTAGAGAAAAGTAAGGTGTTTCAATCTTCTCCCCAGGATTATGTGTTTATGTGTGTGTATGTGTGTATGTGTGTGTGTGTGTGTGTGTGTGAGAGAGAGAGAGAGAGAGAGAGAGTATGAAAGAGAGAGAGAAATCACTTTCAGGATGGAAGACTAGGTTCCAACACTTTCCCAAACCACATACCATGCTATATTTGAGTCATGAATGACTCCAAAGATGGGTAATAGCTAAAATTGGGCGCAAAATTCTAACATCTTATAAGAAACTACAAAGACACCCAAAAGCCAGAAGCCCTCTGGTCAGGAACTCAGATATCTCAAGCAACAAGGAAAGAAAATAAAGAAGATAAGGAAGCACCAGAAGGATGGCAACATTTGTTGATTTAGGAATTGGCTTTATTAAAAGTATTCTGTCACTTCAAAAAGGTGAAGTGCTAGGGAACATATCTCTGGGTATATTGCATTCACTCTGAGAGGGGAGGTAATAAAGGGTCCTTTCTGGGGGCCAGTTTATGACATAAAATGTCCTCACAATCCCTGGAAGTTGTTGATCAGAGAACTGTGACTCAAGCAGCCAAAGTGTTCTCAGCATGAGTCATAGCACGGGGTCATCAAAAAGAAAATGCTGTCACTTGCATGTTTTCTTTGAATATTTTTACCTATGTCAGAGGATTTTATGTGGCATTAAAATATCTTCAGTGGGATTTGATTCTTGACTTTCAAGGGAGATTGATTTTATTCAAAGTTTTGATTAGTTTCTAAGACCTTGAGCCAGTTCTGTTCACTGATTCTCACCCTGTGTAGATTAGAACACACATTTAGAAATTTGACAGTATTTTCCCCCTACACATTCTGTCCTTTTGCCGTTGTCAAATATTGAATTAGATCCTGTTCTAAACAGACCAGAAGCTGACATTGTTGACATTTTCCTTCATTAGGAAGAAACTGAAAGCTGACATTTTCAACCTATCAGCAACGATCAGAACACCAGACTGGAAAGCCAGGCTCTCTGTGACTTTTTCTTTTCTGCTCTCATTACAGATATATTCACTATGAAATATTAATTGACAAAATGACTTCACTTAATGGGTGCCCAAGTTTCTCTTTAAAGAAGAGGAAAAGGAAATATTGATTAGTTCAAAGATTTAAAGTCTCAATGAATAAAAGAAAGTATTGACTTAAATCCTATGAGATTATTGATTAAACCAAAGATTTAAAATATGAATGAATGAAAGAAGACATTGATTTTAGGCCCAATTTTGTCTCTTATTAGCTAGATGATTTCCATGGTTCTCTCTTTGAAAATTAGAAGGTAATATCAATAGCCTTAGCTCTACCAAAGGAATACTTCATGGTGTCAACTAGTAAATGTGAGAAGGTTTAGATATTGTGAAGCCCTCAACATGTATTAGGTTTTATATTACATGCTACCCAGGCTTAATAAAATAGGGTGTTTTATTATAGTTAAAAGGAACTTTTGAAAAGATATAGAGATTATCTGAGCTGAAGACTTTGAAGAGTTCAAGTTCTATTCCAGTTTTCTGAAATTAGCTCATCATTAGACTAAATCAATCATGTTTTATTTTAATTCAGTTCCCTCCAAATATCGAGGCTAAAGATTCACAATATCATAGAGAATAGTATGTTTTTTGAGGGGTGGGCTAGTGCTAGTTAATTCTATCATAGTTTATAGGTATCAGTTGATTAAGGCGAGAGAGTGAGAGTGAGCAAGAGTTTAGAAGTAGAATGTGAAAGAAAAATATCACAGAAAAAGGTAAGATAACATTGAGTTACTTTGAGAAATAAAGTATGAACAAAATGATTCACTTATGAAATGTGATATGGTTTATATTTTGTATTTTGTGGTTGGGGAAAGTTTGGACTATACCTGGCTATGCTCGTGGCTTATTCCTGGCTCTGCATTTAGGAATCACCCCTGGCTTTGGATGCCATATGAGGTGCCAGGGATCAAACTCAGGTCAGTTGCATGCAAGGCTAGCACTTTTTCTACTGTACTATCTTGCCCAAATCACTGTCTGTATTTTACAAATGAAGTAATCATTTCACCCTATAAAACTCCAGGCTTTAAAGGTATAGGGACTGAGCTTTTCCCAAATGAATAGTTCAACACAGAGAGGAGAGAAGAGAGAAATTCTAGTTACTCTTATTACCAGACTGTCTACAGTTTATACTTTGAATTCCTCTTTCTGTGCTTGTACAGGGAGAGTTAATTTCATTCTCTGCCGATATGGACTGAGTTCAGGATGATGTATCTTAGTTCAAGACTCCTGCAGAAAGACACTTGAATATAAAAGCTCACTTTCCAATTCCAAGTAAGCACAGCTCAATTCCCAGTGGAATTTATCCTAGAGGGATATCAAAATTTAAATGTCAATCGATGTATTCAATAAGATGCTGACAAAATGCTTGTTGCTCAGTCTTGGCCTCATGTGACTTGATTCTCAATATGTTCATCTCTACTTTACATTTGTGACATGAAGTTTCCATTTCCACTAAGGAGTGAGATTTGTAACATGAAGTTTCCGTTCCCACTAAGGAGAGAGAATCCCTCTTTCCCCAGACTAATGAATCCAAGCTTGGAACTTCTGAGAAGAGGGCCAGCTTGATCTCAGACTCATTCATAGTCCTCCACTGGGCCGCGTATACAGCACAGTTGGATCTGCATGAAGCAACCCTAGAATTACTTTATTTCAGTGTACTGAATATATCACGTGACAAAACTTGCTCTAGAATTGATAAAGGTCACTGCTGCTTGTAGCTTTTCTGATGTTCTTTTACCAGCACACATTGCCCTGCTATTTGGGGGAAAGTTATTGTACTTTTTGAAAATTTTTTTCCCTATTTGAACATGATTATTCTTCAAGCACTGGGAAATATATCTTCTCTGAATAGGAAGAGAGGAGGAAATTGCCACAGAATAGTGGTAATCCTTAGATCTGGATTCTCATTCCAATTTCCTGTGTAAACTTTTGAAAATTGCTTAACCTCTTTGAGTTTGAATTGCTTCATTTTGCAAAATTTACCAGCATCTGTAAAAAGCAGGCAGTATTATTTATTTTATAGACTGGGGATAAAGCTAAGGATTGAGATCAAGATAAGGATTAAATTTCTTACCCGGTGCTGACTCACAGTGGTAAAGCTTTTAAAGAATTGAAATTTTCTCCCCATACCATGGCATGAATAAAAGGCAGCAAAGATGGATGAATCAGCAACCCAGGTTTTAGTAGTACCTGAAACGTTTATTAGTTGTAAGATGGGGTAAGTCATTGCACCCTATTGTCTAGATTGTCATTTAGAATCTATTGCTTAGATTTCCTCTTCTACTAATGTGAGAGGTTAAATTGTACCTAAAGTGTCAGTTTGATGAATTTTTTTTTACAATTTTTTTCTGAGTTTGTTCTACATCAAAATTAAATTGATTGTAACAGTTACATTTGTTCCCCAACAACCACTGACTTCTGCATAAAGGGGTCCTCAAAATCTTCTCATGCCCCTGCACAGCGGGGCAGAGTCAGTAAGATTCCAGAGATCTGTACTCTGCCTCTTTGATAAACAAAGGAAGACATTATCTGAGACATTTAGAAGCATTCTTTTTCCATGTAAACAAGCCCTGCTCTGTAACAAAAGAGTTAGACTTCTCACCATTTTAACATAATCTCTGCTTCACACTCTGGATCACAGAATCAGCCCACAAAGAATCTACTTGTGCCACTTTGATCCTCCAGGGCCCTTTGGTGCTGAAATGTCAAACTTGAGATACCTGGTAGAGAAATCACAGAGTTCAAACTAATGTGTCGGTGCACAGAGCGGTTCTCAGAGAATTCTCAGAGAACAGGTGAAGATTTGTAGCTCAATAAACACACACACACACACACACACACACACACACACACACACACACACACACGTGCAGGTATCCTTTTTTGCTTTTTTTTTTTTAATTTTGTAATGTGGTAATCTATTATAGGTGGTAAATCAACCTGTCAGTTCAGGGTACTGATGGCATAGAAGAACTCCATCTAGAATGGTTCAAGTTACAATTTCAGAGTACTTAAGGAATTGTGCAGATCTAGAGAAAATTGGCTGAATGAAAGTAATTTCTCCACAATTCAATGACAGGATAGTGATGAATTCTAAAAAATGCAGTAAACTTGCCAAATTGAGGAGACTGCTAAATTGCTTGTGAGCACTTGGCAAAAGGCAACACGATCACTAGGAATTAATGCAAATGTCCTAGAAATTAACTTTCTTTTAGAGTTGACAGATTCCGATGTTAGGGCCTGAGTATTGGATATATTGGGTGATATAACTGTGCTATCTTTATAAACATGTTAAAGAAACAAGACAGCACAATTTGGGATCAGGGAGGCCGATTTTTCTTCACACAAGGGAAAAGGTTTCTGTCAGTCAGTCTAATGGAATGGGCTGTCTTTTGAAGTGGCGAATATTATTTCCCTGACAAGTTCAAGAGGCTGGTCATTTGTCCTGAACACTGTTTAAGGTTGCTTACCTTAAAGGGGACTTTGATAGGATGTTTTTCCTGTCCTTTCTAAACTTTGGATGTTGAGTTAAAACTGAAGAAATAAGTTAGTGGACAGAAAAAAAGAAAAATATCTTTCCTATGGTCATCAGGACTAAAGGGGCTTGTTTTGCTTTGCTTTGATGTATAGTAAAGGCTTTCATTCTTGTGTGTCCTGAATGAGAAGTGATATAACAAGAAGAAGCATTTCTAGAAGTCAGCAATATCAAGAATTTCCAGAGCTATTATATCATGATAGAAATTACTAGGAAATAGAATGTTTAGTCCTCCCACCCATCAGTCTAAAATACATGTGATTCAATTGGTGTTATGCTGCCATATAATAACATGAACCATAAATTTCTGGGAGCAGAAATCCATTTGCATATGCACTATTTTCTTAGGATTCAAATTTACATTGAAATTACTTTTTTATTTTAGATTGTTGAAGCTCTTGATTCCCAGGTTAGAAATTTGATAAAAATTTGAACACTTTTGATCATAAATGTAAATCTTTATTAAGAAATTGAATTTAGGTCAAAGATATGAAATGGGAGTTAAGGTGCTTTCCTTGCATATGGCCAACCCCAGTATCATTCCTAGCACCATATGATTTCCATAGTACTGCAAGGATAGAGCACAATTAGAATTCAATCCTAAATCTTTTTATTTATATATTTATTTTTCACAGAATTATTTATGGTACATAGTAATAACAATTGAGGGGCACTCCCACCTCCAGTGCTGTCCTCCCTCCACCCCGTTTCAGAGCTGGGAGAAGTTCCCAAGCACCAAATCCCTCCCCACTTCAAAACAAAGGAAAAGAAAGGAAAGTAATTGAGTTCTTATCATGAGCAGGATTTTATATGCACTTGAAATAAAATCCCAAATATCAAAATTTTAAAAGAAACATATATTTGGACACTAATATAATGCTATAAAATTAAAACTATTAAACTAATGGATAATTTCTTTTTATATCCACTAATTTCAGAGAGTTTAACAAATTAAGAACTACTGTGTACACTACTGAAAATTTAAATATTTTTTCAGGAAATAAAGAGAATTTAAAACAAGCCTCATGGGACAGTTGATAAATATGCTACAGGAAGATAATTTGTGCATATACATTTATGAAATGTTCTGTGGTTTGCAATAGATTTATATCCTACTCTTTGTTCCTTCTCATCCCATCCTTGCAACCCTGGCCCTCCCTTATCCCACAGGAAGCCACACACCACTCTGAGCAGCCACTTAAATTGTGAGAGTATGAGGGAGACTATAGTCTGCATTTATTCTGTGTCTCTTAAAACTGCATCTAGAGGAGCACGTATTACCATGTCTGTTTATGAGTATACTCAGGTGACTGCTGAGATAATGGGATTGCTGATGCACGGATCAGAGCTGCTTGGATGGCCATTCTTTTATAATCAGGAAGGCAAATGCAGTTTCTCAGATCAAAGTGGACACCTCCTGGAAGCCACATTTATTACTAAACGCTAAAGTGTCCATATTTTGAGATCTCAAAGAGAATTAAAGCACACCAGCAGGGGCAGTAGTACTTAACAGGAAGATATGATTTTTGAGAGAATAGCATCCATGTAAGTAGGTGAGTGGAACAGAAATGATTTAATTAAAAATTTACCAACTGCATCAGTTCTGGGGTTAAGCAAGTTGCCTAATATTGCCTCATGCAGTTGGATGTATCACAGTTTGACACTTCTACAGTGTTTGAAGTCTATTTCTGCAGAAATCAGGATCCTGATTTATTTCTGTTACTGGTGGAAGGAATGGCTTTTGAAACTCATTAATTATTAAATTATTTAAAAAGCCATCTTAGGTGAATTCTAGTCCCCAAAATATGGCAAACTTGAATGACAGTCACAGGACTCCGACTTTGCTACCACCTGTAGCTGCAATTTAATAACAGTTCTATCATGTTTAGGGGCTAGCGTGTCCTTCATCAAGCCCCAATCTTCCTTTTGACCCCATCAAAATCTCCTTTTACAATGCTTAGTGGTTTTTGGTGAGGAAGGTGGGCAGAACTATATCAGTTGATTTCACTTAAACAGTTAGACATAAACTTTGTTTTTGAAACTTTTCTATTGATAATGGTTTTTGAATTGTTCTGAAATCTTGGTCAAAACATTTGGGAGAGTACAAGTATTTTTATACTTTCTCTCAAAACCCCTATTGAAACTTGAACATTTGAAGAGTCCCTTCAGAAATTTTAGATATTTAATGACTATTCTTCAAATCACAGAAGAAATAATGCCTGCTTTTTTCTATCAGGCTAATGTCTTCAAAACCCACCTTGCTTAGATTTGGAAGAAATATTTCCTCAATGTTTATCAAATGTTCATTGAAAGTTTAAATGTTAGAGTCTGTGATATGATTTATAATAAGAAACATAGAGTTGGTCTTCACCCTCTTTATCAGGAGAGAGCTCATAAAACATATTTTTAGTGTTTCTGAAGGGAGAGCAGCAAGTGGAGTCTTGTTAGGTTAATGAGGCAACTTATGGGATGAGCCTTAGTTAGGATGCAGTTTATTTCCAGAAGAATCAACCTGGTGATGGGAAGCTTGAAACTTTCAGTAGTGAAGCAGGGCCCCACTCCAGGAGGAGAGAGGACCTGCCCCCTGATTAGTTCACTAATGGTTATTGAGTTACTATGTCATGATACCTTCCAAAAAAACCTAGAGGATAAAGCTGAAGATCTTCTGAGTTGGTATATGTACTCTCAGTAATCAGTCCTGGCAAGTTTGGAGAACCATATGGGATGCCATTAATCAAACCTGGATTGATTATGTGCAAAGCAAGTGCCTTATAGAGCACCTTCAACTGCCTGTTCTTGAATTTTAGTCTTTTGCAATAAACCAGTTATCTAAATCAACTTCTCTTGAATTTCATGTTTTATTCTATCAAATTAATTGAAATCAAGTCTGTGTAGTATGTGCTAGGTGTTTCGATGTGCATTCTGACTCTTTTTGATTTCTTAACTTGTGAAATCTGCTGACTGAATAATGATGTAAGAATTGGGATGGTTCTTAACACACAACTCTTACCTGAACAATTACTTTCTAATGTGAAAAAACTCCTTTAACACCTGCTGGAGTCAGGTCCAGGAATGTAAAGAGCTATTACAGAAGTATATAGAACTTCTCTTTTAAATACATAATGAGGCATATTGCTTGTGAAGAAGCTTTGTTGATTTTAAGTGAACTATTAGAGAATATCAAAGTCTTGATCACAGATATATTTTTTGCAGTAAGAAATCATATTGGGGTCAGGAGATAGCACAACATTTAGGATACATGCTTGGCACCTGGCTAAAGCCCTATTCCTGGTGTTACATGGTCCACAGAACATCACTGGGTACAACACTGGAGAACCCTAGCACTGCTGGTGTGGCATAGTTATCACTAACAACTCAGGGTCCAAATAGCATATAATCCTTAGGCCCTTGCATTGAACCATAAACAGCACTGATAACAAATTGCTGGTGAGGACACAATCTCCTGAGTACTGCCAAGGAAATCCCCTCAAAAAAAGAAAAATAATAGTAAATTTATCACTGCAATAATAGCAACTCAATACTGTTGAAAACTATGATACCTTGATGAAAATAAATATATAAATAAAAATTATGAATATCTCAGTAAAATCAAAAGGGAAGATTATGAAGAGTAGATATAATACTATGGCCTAAGTTAAAAAAATGACAAAATTTTTGTAGACACTTTGCTGATTTGTGTCATTCTTCAGTTCCAGTCATATCCATATTTTGCTTCTGTTCTCAACATTCATAATTTGTATACTCATATTAAAAAACTGAATGTAATTAGAAAGCAATTTACTGATAATTGAAGATTATAAATGATCAACTCTATTATAGAGCTTAAATTAGTTTCCAGCAGAACTATGTAATAAACCTCGGATATGTCATTTTGATTGATTTTTCTCAGTTTAGACTTGAGAATGTTGGCTAACAAGTAACTGACTTGTCTCCTAAGGAGACAGTTCCCACCAGGGGGAAGAATATAGGATCAACTACTGCTTTGTATTTGAAGTGAGTCTCTAATAAAAGTAAAATAATTTAATTTATTTTATTTTTGGCCACACCTGACAACACTCAAGGGTTAATCCTGGCTCCTGCTCAAAATTATTCTTGAAGGCTTGGGGGACCATATGAAATTCTGGGAATCAAACTCTGGTTGGCAGCGTGCAAGGCAAATGCCCTATCTGCTGTGTTATTTCTCTAGCCCCAAAACGGTTCATTTAAATGAGAATTTTTCAAACTTATTTGCCCAACAGTTCCATATTGAGAGAAAAAAATTCCCAGGACCTCCCTGAAAATCTAAGTTCTTTAAGTAAACAAACAAAAAATGCCCACATAGTACCTGAGGCTTATGTCAGCCACTCTTGCCCACTTAGAGAAAGACTTATTTAAATAACCATGTAGGGAATGGTGAAAATAATAGAAGTGAAAATAAGTACAAAATAACATGCATTCCATTTCTGTGCATTTTCTTAGCACTCAGTTTCTTGATGCTCACTCTACTTTTGCTCATCCTTAATGAAGTGTAAAAGGGCTGATGTATGGATTCAGCACACCAGCAATTTTCTTTTCTTTACTTTTTCTTTCTTTTTCTTTTTTTGGCCACATCCACATCCAGCTTTGTCCAGGACTTATGTCTGACTGTATGCCCTGGAATCATTCTTGACTGGTTTCTAGGAACCTGTGGGATGCAGGAATTGGCAAATTTCTAGGGATCTCTGGGATACAGGGTTGAGCCCTTGTTCTGTGGAGAACAAGGTAAGTGCCTTTATCACAGTAATATCTTCCCAGCCCCACACCATGCAATTTTCTACAACTAGGAGGTCTGCAGTGTTTTGCATAATAGTGCCACCTATATTAGTCCTTTTCCTGGCTCCAAGTTGGCGCACTGGAATACGTGGGCTGCCTGCTGTCCCTTTGCACTTTCCCACTTCCCTGGGCTGCTACTCACTCAAAAGGGTCGCTGGGGTCTGCTCGTTGGAGCTCCACAGGGATGGGGATTCGTTTGTAATACATTTCCCAGTCGAAGGCTCCTCGCATCGCGTCTCCGGCTTGTGCCTCATACCCGAAGTGATTGTGGTCAATGACATCGATCATGGGACACACGATGGTTTTGTGATTTAGTGCAATTTGGTCTGAAAATTGAAAGCACAAAATAGGAAATGACATGTCTGCCCGAATCATCTGTCTCCCTTTTTTTCCCCTTTCCCAGAAAAGCAGCATACATATCCCTCCGAAGGCAGAAGGCTGGCAGATCTGGTTCTGTTTTGGTCATCATGCCAGCATGTTGCAGAACCTATGTTCACAGGCTAGACTTAACATAATGAAACGGTGATTAGGCATGATGAGGGTGGTTGTCTTGAACTTTAAGAAAGTTATGTCCCAGAAAAAACTTACAGAAGTCCACTTGGTTCAACCTCTGTCACATTTTCATTCTGACCTGTCCCCAAACTGTTATTTTATCCTCTTTCCAACATGCATGGGGTATAAACAGTATTTGTGTCACTGCAAGCATACAACTAATGCCTGCTGAGAAAATAGTGGCCTGGTTTCTGGAAGTTCCAAAATGTAAACATTTAACTTCATAGCTTTTTTTTAGCATCTAATTTAAAAATGATAGTTGACACTCCTTCCACCATACCAGTGTCTGCCTAAATGCCAAGAGATCATACAGAATTCTTTGTTTTTAGACTTACCAGAGTTTATTATTATTATTTTTACTAAGTTTTGTCTTGCTACTGTTTCTTGGTATAGACTATATCTGTAAAAGATATACCCATTTATTTTCTCATCATATCTTAAAATATTTGCAATATTTTATCTGCTATTAGTTTTGCTACTATTAAATTATTTGGCAAATACTACATGAGTTTTACTCAGGTTATTTCTCTACTCATGTTACTATATATATTGCAAGGTAGAAATTATTATTCTCAATTAATATGTGAGGAAACTGAGCTCACAAAGAAGCTACTACTTATTCATTTTATGTCAAATCCTAAAACCTGTGACTTTCTAAGGCCATGGTGCTTTGCATACAGGAAAGTTTCTTTTCAGTACTAGTCCTTTCATTTTCCATGTGGATATTATTATTGGAAAACAGCAAGAAACTGCCCAGGTATCTGTACCTATATCTATGGGCTCATCTAGGATAGTCATATGTGAAGTATTTTCTTCCTATGCATTTTATCAATATTTATTCTAGCCAACTAAGGTTTGCTGGCAGGCAGAACATTGATGAAATGCTACTTCCTAGATGTTTGGAAGAGCTTAAGAATATGCTTGGTGAATTAAAACACATATAAATATTTCTTTCTTACACAGGATGGTCTAGGGCTTATTTCTGGTTCTACACTCAGGGACCACTCCTGGCAGATTCAGGGACCATATGTGATATTGGTGACCAACCTAGGGCTGCTGCTTGCAAGGCAAGTGCCCTACTCACTGTACTATTGCTATGGCCCTTACTTTTAAATAAATAATATTGCTTAGAAAGAATGGGATTTGGTTGTTTTAGTACTATTATTTTTGAGATATTGATAATGCAAATTGAGAAAATCATAAAATCCAGTGAATATCTCTCCTTCAGATATACATGCTTATTCATTCTTTCACCCACTCAAAAATGCAATTTATTGCATAGAAACTACTTATTGAATAAAAATTCTATTTATTGAATAGAAATCCTTGCCACATTTTAGTTTTTGTTGTTACAGCTGTGAATAACAATCTCTCTTCCTCTTTCTCATATATATCCCTATCATCAAAGCAAAGACAATCAATAGACCTGATAAATAAATTACATAGTTTTATTGAAGGCAATAAATGTGTTTTGAATAAATAAGATGAGATGATGGGAACATAGAAGCTGGCATGTGGAAAGAATTGCTTTTCTAAATAAAATGGCCCCAGTGGGCTATAGATAGCCTAGTGGTCACCTCAATCTTATTTCAGCTAATTAGAAGAGAGACCCTCTCTTCCCAACATTATTTTAAGTTATTATCCACCAGAATTCTAAGAGTACATGTTTCCACCTGGACAAGCCTTTAGATGGCTTTAATACTCCCTGAATGGTATTTCCCAGTAGGAATCTTTAACAGAATTGAACATCATTGCTGTGTCCAAACAATTTTTTTTATCACCTATTCAGGTGATTTTAGTATTAAGGTCTGAGTGACTTTCCTCAATAAAATTCAGAATCAGGTTGATGTACAAGTTTTTTGACCAACAAGGAGTCCCAAGGTGACCGAAAGAGAATGAGTCTGTTAAATTAACTGTCAACTTTCCCTTCAAATTCCTTTTCCGTTCTCATCCAGCAGTACTAGCTTAGGGTGAAAACAGCATGACTAATTTTTCATCTAAGGCTTGTGCCTACATTTCAATTTCCAGGGATCAAACAAACAGACTCTTAATGGGAAATTGAAATTCAGGTATAATCCCAAGGTGAAAAATGAACCAAGAAACTATGGCTCCGCCTGTTTTTTTTTTTTTTTTTCATTTTTGGGTTATGTGTCAAGACACTGATAGAGGGAAAAAAAAGGTAGTGAGGCTGAGCTAGAATCATTTTTTATCCATCATTTCTACAGAAAATGAAATGCTTTAATGAGAAAAAAGTGGGTTTCTCTTGATTTGTTGCCTTTTTCTTTTCTCTCTCTTTTTCTCTTGTAGATTCATATAAATAAAAGGCTCAATAATTGGCATTTAGGGATTACTTGGGTTCATAAATAAATTAGGGCTTTTGCTGACTTCCTTGAGTTTTCAGCACCATATAGGTCAAATTTAGTTTAAGGGAATCTCACTGTTGTGGATGAAATTCTAATTGCCATGTCCTTGGACAAGGAACTTTTAATTAAAAGCTCAGAGGAGTAGCTGGCCAAACGAACAAACATTTCTGTTGATTTGGATGCGCAGGCAATGCTCTGTGTAGGAGTGTGTGGCAGGGGGGTTAGTTGCTTATTGTTTCCTGTTTTAAATCTTATACAGTTTCAATTGATTTTTTTTCTGCCCAGCATCTCTTACTAATGGAACTTTGCTGGTTTGAGCTTGAATCCTACGCAGTAGTCAATAGCAAATCATTCTCTCTGAGGCAGCTGTCAAGGAGGATGTTGCTACTGAATTTAGCTCCAAGATCAGGGATATATATATATATATATATATATATATATATATATATAATAAAATTTGATTTAGTGAAATATGGAGGAATACAAAGGAAAAGGATGTGTAAGTACCAGGAACTTGTTAGCAACACATATATTTGTGGCTTACCATACATTTTTTATTGACTCCAACATTTGACTGCTGAGTTCATTGAGAAATAAAAAGCAAAGCACTCAAACTCACATTGAGCCATAGATATGTTGTCTAACTTGGATGACATTTAGTTTCTTTGTGTATCTAACAGCTCAAGTAAAATGGGGCAATTCTTTCTTCTTGCTATTAGCTTTGTAAGCTTTCAACTCCTCTCCTCTGGATAGATGTTCTGAGTGATAGAAGAGCTTTAAGACATATATGGAGGGCTATATATTTATGGGTAGAGAATGGCTCCAGAAGTGGGAAGGAAAATTGATTTAAAAACTTCTAAGAAATATCAGGGTATTTATACTTTATGTCCTGTGCCTGGAATATTTTCTTTCCTTATGTCCACAATAATTGTAAAACTCATTTTTATAAGAGCTAAATTGTGTTTTAATCTTATTAAAGTTATAAGTAGATGTTTTGCCTGTGATTTTTTTTCTTTCACTACTTATTTGGTTTAACTGCAGTCGAGATTGTGAAACCTTTTTGAACCTTAATTTAGACTGCATGGAGATATTATCTAAATTGTCCATTTTAATTCAGTTTTCCAGTTACTCATTTGTCTTTAGCCGTAGTTAAGCTAGAAGTTGAGGACTTCATGTAAAATTTGTAGGAAGGTTTTATTTAACCTTAGTTATAACCATGGAAGTTAAAGCAAAGTCCACAAGCTCAGCAAAGGATAAGTTCCCAGGGGGGCACTGAGAGGGTTGGTACTCACTGAGGAGTGGAGGCAACCAGTTCACATTGACCTCGCAGTGGGAGTCCAGGAAAGTCAGGACCTCTCCTCTTGCCATAGAGGCCCCCAAGAGTCGGGTTCGAATAAGCCCTTCCCTCTTCTTGGTGCGAACAATTCTCACTTTGGAAAATCGGGCCATGTATTCTTCTAACTTGCCCTTCAGGTGTTCTAAAAGTAAGGAGAGAACACAGAGACACAAACCATTATTTGCAAAAGAATTAGACAGTGGCTAACTGTTTATAGAGAAACAATGCTTCCAAACTTAAGTCCTCTTCCTACTTCTGGAGGAGCCATATGAATGCAATTCTTTTTGACTGTAGTTGCCAAAATGCTCATCAGTTACAAAATTGGCCTGTTGGGGATTTTGACACACCAGAGCTATACACATCCTACCTGTTGGCCAGAGGATGCTATGGCTAGTCTTGGCCAGCACTTCTTGCCAAGATAGGCATGAACCCTTTTGGTTCCTGCTGTGGAAACTCAGATGAATAGTAGTGCATATGGGCTCTTTCCAGCAAGACTCATTTAGTATTGACTGCATTGAAAAAGAATGCACATATAGCCACAAGAGAGAAAAATAACTCTCAGGGCAACACAAATCAGATTTTCTCTCTGGCCCCATTTACAGGGTCATAACAGACTGTTACTGATGCAGTTGGGTGTCTGGTTTATGATTTAAGATAGAAGAGTGACTGACTTGCTGTTCAGATTAGATATGGACAGGAGGAGGGAAATGAGACAGAGATCCTTCCTTTGGAATTTAGCAATTTAAGATTAGAAAACAAAAAATTGGAAGTATTTTTCACCTAATTAAAAGCAAGCAGTGGGTATAACACCAAATCTACTAACTTGTTTATAAAAGAACCCAATTTTCTACTGGTTGTGATAAAAGATACCAGTACTAGGGCTTGTTCAAATTCAGTATGTTTGACAGCTTTCTGTGAGATATATAATTATAGACTGGATAGCTCATATTTTCCTTATTCTGTATCTAAGCTATTACAATGTTTATTGGAGTTTCTAACATATAACACCGTACATGCATCATTGAAACAGAATCTTTGTATGCAACATATTCTATAGTGTTTACTTTCAAGTCTTTTCTGAATTCTTACAACAATGAGTAATATTATTATTAAATCTCTTTAGATGATCTGTAACAATATGATTGATTTAAGGGGGTGGAGTGGTGGCACAGCAGTAGAGCATTTGCCTTGCACGTAGTAACCTAGGCTAGACCGTGGTTCTATAGCATCCCATATGGTCCTCCAAGCCGGAAGCAATATCTGAGTGCATAGCCAGGAATAACCCCTGAGCATCACCGGGTGTGGCCCAAAACCAAACAAATAAACAAACAAACAAACAAAAATATTTTTTCCTCTCCTGCTATTATATGGAAAGTGTCAGAATTCTCTGTATTGGTGTTTCATTGTGTATAAGAACTTTTTTGGTGGGTAAGGGGCAACCCAGCAGTGCTCATGTATTTTAGGGATCACTTCTATATATTCTTGGGAATATTTGGGATGCTGTGGATAGACCCAGGCTGACTACATGCAATGCAAAAGCTCTGCCTGCTGTGATTACCTCTTTGGCTCCTCTATATGTGCTTTAATGTCTATACATTTTTTAGTATATATTATTTTGAAAAAAGTATTTATTTTAAAATTTCAGACAGATTAATAATACTTTTAATAATAGAATTTCTTGCATACAAAACTTTAATACTATGCCCTCCACGAACTGTCCTCCAATAAATCTTACTCATCTGCTCTATACTGCCAACTCCCATCATGGTAAACTCAGTTCTATCGAGCAATTCTCAGGCTATTGCATTTGGCCATTTCTTTCTTTTTATCCCATGTATGAGAGAGATTATTCTGTATTTGCTCTCCTTCTAAATTTTGCTTTCTGGATGCCCTTCAATTATCAAATAGTTTTGCATATGGGCCAGTTAAGGAATATTTACTTTTGTAATGCATTTTAAGAAAATGCTGGTAATTTTATAATTCTGACTCTGCCTTTAACTTTTGTCATTCTAATTACAATGTGTTTTGGAGTAGGTTTTTTTTGGAGGGGGGTCAATTTTGGTGGGGCTCTTCAAACCACTTGGATCTAGGTGCAAGCCATACTTAACCCTAGTAAATACTGCTTATAATATTTTTATAGCAATTTTTCATTGAATTCATTTTCTCTGCCCACAGGGACCAGAATAATTCTTAGATCATTTCTCTTAAACTCATCCCATAAAACTCTGAAATACCATTAATTTATTTTTGAGACTTTTTATATATTTATTATTTGTTATAAATATAAATATAATATATTTATATATATTATATAAATTATATAAATATAATATAAATATAAATATAAATTTTTGTTAAGAGTAGAAGGTCAGGCATTTGGTTAGAGACTTGACAGGGCTCATTCAACACACACTTATTAAATTGGCAATTAGACACCCCAGTGAGTCAATTTTATTTGCAAAAAGAAATGGTATTTTTGGCTGAAAACTAAGCCTGCAATATGAAAAATGTAGACTCCTTCAGACCTTGTTATAAACTTGACATTTTGTCATTTTGTGTTTACTTCTAATTTATGGGAAACATATGAGTAGATAGTCAGTCAGGATCACAACTTTCTGGAGATACTCTTTTGGTGCTCTGTAGAGAGTTACCTCTCACCCCTCTCCTCTTTTCTTTTCTATTTTTCCCTCTGTATAAATTCGCAAAGAAAACTTCCAGAAAATTTCGCATCATCTGTGCATAAATCTAGGACTTTACTATGCTGTTAGGGAAGAGACTATAACCAGATATTTAATTAAAGGCAATGACTCTGAAGACAAATCAGACAGGAGTGGATCCATTTCTGTAGTTCTGTGGTCTAGGAGAATTTTCCATGGTGATAAAATTTTTTGGGGGGATCACATCTGGCAGTACTCAGGGATTACTCCTGGTTCTGTGCTCAGAAACCACTTCTGGCAGGCACAGAGGACCATATGGGATGCTGGGATTTGAACCACCATCAGTCCTGAATTGGCTGCATGCAAGGCAAACACCCTACCATGGTGCTGTCTCTTCAGACCCATAGTGATAATTTTGAATAACATCTATTAAATAACAAGTTATCATATCATTACTATAATTTAGCAAGTATAGACATCCTCTATCTCTCCTTTTACAAGCTAGAGCCATTTTAAAAATTACTTTGTAAATGATTGTATGGGTCACAGAAAGTATCAACTCCTGAAAAGTGTCATTTGATAATGAAGAACTGAAATTGACCAGGCATTATTTGTCAAAATTTGCCCAATTTAATAAGATTGTATTAAACTAAGTTGTTTGACTTTCATCTTACAGCTAATTTACAAGGGAATTTTAACCTTTATTAATACAGCATCTCTTTTTCAAAACTGAAAAAAAAGCTTCTATACAAAGTATATGGACTGATATTCAAACTTTTAGTTTTGAAAGCCTATTATTTTCCATAATGATATTGCTCTCACACAAACTTCTTATGTTATTAACTAATGCATCTTATGATTAATCATAATCTCTTCAATTTTGTTATGTAGAATCTTAATGTGCTTTCTAAAAGGAAGCTTTTTTCATCCATGCATTGTTTTTAAAATTGGGTACTATTGGATAGCAATGTTGTATGTTATTCAAATATAGTTTCTCATCTCAAAAATTATATGTCCCACATCTTCTCTAGCACAGAGTCAACACTGCCACCTAATGTCTTCCAACTGACCCACTTAGCCACTTTTGCCCTTATTATTCTTGTTTGGTAATCACCATTCTAGTTTCATAGAGTATGTTTTTGTTTCATTTTGTCTGTTCACTTATTTTACTTGTATTGTTTATAGAGTGAACCCTCAAAGCATTTATTTTTCAATATTTGAGCTATATGTACAAGAATGTTTATTTTAAACAGATGATTTCTTGCCATTTTAGATAGTGTGAATAGACTGTCAGGTGATGGTTCTATTGTGAAATTTTTTTATTATTACACCATGTTTTTATTATATATGTTTTTATTTTATTATACCATGGATACTATTTTAACAGACTGGAAATACTTTTTGACTTCTACCCTGATTCCTTAAGATGAATAAAGCATCTGATGGGAAAGAAAGTGAAGAATTCTCTACAGCTGTGTAAAAGAGTGGTGTTAGAAGATGGTCATACACAAGTTTCTTATTCCATACTTTGGAGGAATTCTCTGGCACTCACAGAGAATTGTCTTTACCTGATTTCTTTTTTTCTACACATTTATGCTTCTTTCATTTTTTCCTTTTATCAAGTCCTATTTAATTTTTAAATGTTTTTCAAGGCCTATTCAAATGAACTAAAAGTATTCTATGGTAAAAATTCACTAAGCACAAAAGGTTTGACCCCAAATAATGTCCACTAAATGTTCAGAGCAAGTCCGTCAATGTGAAATTTGATGTAATAATTAGGTTGCTCCACTTTAGAATAATGATTTAGTTCACTGCCCTTGAGAGGGTTCCATTCTCTTTAAGCAGTTCACTTGTAGGATCTAATTATTCTTTTTTTTTTTTAACTTATCTAACTTATTTTATTTAGCTTAATTATTTAAGTTATATACATGTTGTTTCAAGAGGCAACATTTCATGATTTTTAGCTAATTTACTTCATTTAATAAATGTGCAGTAAATTTTCCCAGTCACCTGTAAATGAGAATTCAGGTTGTTTATTTTTAAAGAATGCTTTCTTTTTTTTTTTTAATTTTTTTTTATTATTTTAATTATGACAACAAAGATGCAAAGAAAGAGGACAGGGTAAAGTTACAGTGGAAGCCCAATCACCCATAAACAGAATTCTTGGTAGTCCCATCAATGATATCCCAGCCTTGAACTTTCAGCCAAAGAACATTAAGAAAAACAAAACTGAACCCATGTACAATACAATTACTTTGTCCCTCAAATCCCCAGTTGTAGTACATACTATTTCTTAGCAGCACACAATATAATCTAAAGACATTAGACTTATGTAACTCCTTAAACATTGAGGGCAAAGTACATTTCTCTAGTTCCATGCACATGCTTACTAGTTTAAGTTAGCCTCAAAAGTTTTAGTGGGTTGTTTTTCTTAAGGATTGGAGTCAAGGGAACATAGTAAAAAACGGTATTAAAGTGGCATTTGTTTGCATAGGCCCACCAAAATATAAGGGATATGGAAAGGCAAATTATGGTCTAAATACAAGGAGACCCTACCCCTGAAGTTTCCTGGCACAGGACTGACTCTAGGCTCCAGGCACACTAGTTTGTCCAATTCAAGTCATCCTCTGTAGTGGCAATACACCTCCATTCCTCACTTAGTCTCTGTTGTTGTTGGTATCATGCTTCTGTATTAAAGATCCTGGAGTCTGCATATCCCATATTGTAGTCAGGATGGTGCGGAGCATCCTCTCATTTCACCTCACACTTATGGGGCAATAGAGAGAACCATGTCCTGTAGAGCAGGTCATTGTTGTTGTCAAGTCTTCTCAGTGTAAACGGAAGTCTCTTTTTGGAAGGTCGATGTCAGACCCTTGGTAGAGTCTTTCCTGGTAGAGGACTGCTTCCAGCTGTTGCTATAAAAGACCTTGGATGTTTCGTAGATAGCTTGCCTGGTTCCGGCGTGAATGGAGGATGCCCATTCTTCTGAGGCCTGTGCCAGGTCATTATATCAATGTTCAGGGTATAAGGTACATTGTACTGAGATTTATTAGATAAGAACTTATCTGTATGTATGGTGTTTTCCCATTTTAATGTGTCTATGCAAACAAGGATCAATGCCATGAAGCATTATTGGTGCATCTGGAGGCAATGGGAACAAGACCAGCAATTTCCATGACATAGTTCAATCATAGGCATCAAACTGAGGGACAGTTCCACCAACAATCCTTACTGAACAGCTTACAAAGAAAAGAGAGAGGTGAAAAGTGGATAGAAACATCATAGTAGAAGAATATAGAGAGAGTTACATCAGTTAAAGAAAATACCCATAAAATATTCAAAAGATATATGTGTTCAATATATGTTCAATTTCTGTCCTTCTAAGTAGTTCTGGGATTTGTTAGATCTACTGTATGTCTTTGGTCAGAGAATAGAACTGTGTGTTACTGAAGTTAAGAAAAGTAAATCTGGGGTACTAATGGTTGGGAGGAGCATATGTTCGCGCGGGGGCACTAGCCCCCGCGCGGTTTGCAAAATGTAGACTGAGTATAGCTGAGCAGCTCTCTGCCACCCCCCAGATCAATCTCTACCCCTTTAGCCAACCTCTGTAGCCAGCCTAGGAGTGGGGAAAACCTGCTCCAGGAAGGGAGAGAGACCCTCCCAAGCCCGAAGGACAGGGATTTAAGCCCCACCCTAGGCCAGGGTCCGGACCCGGCCAGGGAGTGGGGAAAACCCAGGGTGCCCCATCAGCTCCTTCCAGAAACCCACCTGGAGATCCGGAGGAAAGGAGGAGAGGGGGGTCGGGTGACCCATGTCCGAGCCCCCCTACCCTAGGCCGGGCCAAGAGGCCGCTGGCACATGCGGAGGCCTGCCAGCTGCCCGCCCGTGCTGGCCAAAAGTCCTGCTCCAGGAAGGGAGAGAGACCCTCCCAAGCCCGAAGGACAGGGATTTAAGCCCCACCCTAGGCCAGGGTCCGGACCCGGCCAGGGAGTGGGGAAAACCCAGGGTGCCCCATCAGCTCCTTCCAGAAACCCACCTGGAGATCCGGAGGAAAGGGGGAGAGGGGGGGTCGGGTGACCCATGTCCGAGCCCCCCTACCCTAGGCCGGGCCAAGAGGCCGCTGGCACATGCGGAGGCCTGCCAGCTGCCCGCCCGTGCTGGCCAAAAGTCCTGCTCCAGGAAGGGAGAGAGACCCTCCCAAGCCCGAAGGACAGGGATTTAAGCCCCACCCTAGGCCAGGGGCCGGACCCGGCCAGGGAGTGGGGAAAACCCAGGGTGCCCCATCAGCTCCTTCCAGAAACCCACCTGGAGATCCGGAGGAAAGGGGGAGAGGGGGGTCGGGTGACCCATGTCCGAGCCCCCCTACCCTAGGCCGGGCCAAGAGGCCGCTGGCACATGCGGAGGCCTGCCAGCTGCCCGCCCGTGCTGGCCAAAAGTCCTGCTCCAGGAAGGGAGAGAGACCCTCCCAAGCCCGAAGGACAGGGATTTAAGCCCCACCCTAGGCCAGGGGCCGGACCCGGCCAGGGAGTGGGGAAAACCCAGGGTGCCCCATCAGCTCCTTCCAGAAACCCACCTGGAGATCCGGAGGAAAGGAGGAGAGGGGGGTCGGGTGACCCATGTCCGAGCCCCCCTACCCTAGGCCGGGCCAAGAGGCCGCTGGCACATGCGGAGGCCTGCCAGCTGCCCGCCCGTGCTGGCCAAAAGTCCTGCTCCAGGAAGGGAGAGAGACCCTCCCAAGCCCGAAGGACAGGGATTTAAGCCCCACCCTAGGCCAGGGGCCGGACCCGGCCAGGGAGTGGGGAAAACCCAGGGTGCCCCATCAGCTCCTTCCAGAAACCCACCTGGAGATCCGGAGGAAAGGGGGAGAGGGGGGTCGGGTGACCCATGTCCGAGCCCCCCTACCCTAGGCCGTGCCAAGAGGCCGCTGGCACATGCGGAGGCCTGCCAGCTGCCCGCCCGTGCTGGCCAAAAGTCCTGCTCCAGGAAGGGAGAGAGACCCTCCCAAGCCCGAAGGACAGGGATTTAAGCCCCACCCTAGGCCAGGGTCCGGACCCGGCCAGGGAGTGGGGAAAACACAGGGTGCCCAATCAGCTCCTTCCAGAAACCCACCTGGAGATCCGGAGGAAAGGAGGAGAGGGATCTAATTATTCTTAACTCACAATAAAGGCAGTATCAGCAGTGTAATTAGCAATGTAGGATCATTCAGAGGAGTTTCAGAAGACTGTGGAGCCAGCTTTAAATCAAAACAACCTTTTGCATTTATTTTGTCAGAACAACTTTTAGATCATTTATAAAATAGTAGTTAAGTGATTTAAAACATAATTACACATGTTTTGTTTTCTTCAATTCAAGCCTAAAATCTGTGAAAACCCCACTTGAACTCATTTACGTTTGAATAATAAATATAATTTATGCTAATTTTATGAATCACATCTTTGCTAACCTTGAGACATCTACAAAACTATTAAAATTTTTTTGTCAGTTGTATTATATTGAACATAAATATGTTATTGTTTAAATCCTGAGGATCTGAAAGTGGGAACACAGCTTCTAACAGGTAGTTTTGACAGCATTTGGTCTTTTGATGTGAGGAAACAATAAAATGATAGTCATATTGAAATAAGGTACTGGATCTTTTCACTGTGGCCATACAATTTTGCATAATTCTGCTAATCTTATAAAATTTTATTTTTGAGGATTTCCTTTAGGGTTCATAAAGTTGGATGGAGAAAATACAAGTCAACAGATTTGCAGTCATGAGTTTGAAGCAACTGTTCCTTCTTTACTGAGTACTCTCTTTGGTTAAATAATCTCACATCATTCAAACTTCTTTTCCTCAGTTTTCAAGGAAGGGAAGTGACTATTTCATCATAAATATTTCTCATAGTTCGTGATTCCATAATGCCCCTCAATGAAGATTTACTGATTTAGAAGAAATTGACACCCCACCTACTCAGTGTTTCCTAAAGATTAATACTTTGATATTTCAGGGGGAATGTGTTTCACTTTAGAAAAGACTATATTAGTGAGTTAAGCATGCATTAGCTATTTGGTAAAAAAGAAAAGATTTGGAGTTTTTTTTGAACACTACATGTCTATTTAATTTCCTACAGTTTACCATCTATAGCGCTATCAATGTAATACAGAGACATTTCATCATAAATTTATCAAAAACTTATGTCTGTACAATAAGTTTGTGTATTGTGTCAGAAAACTATAGTAACATATTTTCCAATATTCTCCTAGTCTATCTTTGAAGAAATGTTTTCATGGAACAATCTAGTGACCATCCATGTTCTCAACTATATCCCAGGTGTCTCAATGTAAGACTCATGGAAGGTTAAGCAGCTGTCTCTACTTTAGAGCTAGTAATGAAGCCTGACAATGTGTTACCCTCTTTCATCTCCCTTGGTTTCTCTAATTATATTTTACAAAGACATACAAGAACAGGACATACAAGAAGACACAATTGACTATAAGCATGGTTTCTATACTTATGTACACATTTATGGAGGTGAGATGTTTTTTCATATTTATAGGTTTGTGTTACTAGAATGCAGTATAACATGACTTCAAGTGCAAAGTCCAGGGAGATAGCTCAGGGATTAGTGGCTTATGTCTTAAACTGTAAAGTTCCCAAATTGATTCTTGACCTTGATACCAACAACTGTAGTCCAGGTGTCTCACAGCACAGTGGCATCACAGCACCACGTGGCTAGGCTTCTGTCAGTTGGTGGAGTAGTCCTGGGCCCCTATGCATTTGTTTGAAAGGTTTTCTCCCAAAAGATTATATAGAATACATGGAAGTTATTTTAGGTGATGTCTAAAGGTGAATTATTAAATAAAATAGATTAAAAAAAAACCCAGATACATATCCCAAAGTTTTTGGTTATTTCTTATGCAATATACTATTTGATGTAATGCAAAGCAATAAGGGTAAGTTGAGATTTTATAAAATGATTTTTAATTCAATAACAATAAACATTACATAGAGTTGGAAAAATAGTGCATCAAACAGGTTACTTTCCTTGTACATTGACAGATCCAGGTTCAATCCCTAACACCCTATATGGTTCCCTAAGTTGCTAGATGTGATTCCTAAGTGGAAAGCCAGGAATAAGCTCTGAGTACCACAGCTGTGGTCCCCCCCCCCAAAAAAAAACCCTGTATTATAATGTATGGGGCCAAAGAGATAGTATAGAGGTAGGGTGTTTGCCTTGCAAGCAGAAGGACAGTGGTTCGAACCCCGGCATCCCATATGGTCCCCCGAGCCTGTCAGGAGTGGTTTCTGAGCGTAGAGCCAGGAGAGTGCAGCTGGATGTGACCCCCCCCCCAAAAAAAAAGAGAAAAAATAATGTATATATTTTCCTTTCTCTTTGTCTATATGCAATATGTTACATATATGTATGTATCAAACCTTAAATGGCACTGTTAGGCAGAACTGTCTTTATAGCAAGTTCCTTTCCCCATGAGGAAGACCAGATTTTATGTCTCTAGTTGAACTCTTGAAAATTGTCAATCTTTCTGCATCCTGGTTGACCATACTAAATCTGTCTTCTTTGATAGAGTTTAAATATAGACATTTCACATTATCTTTTGAGCACAACATTTTAACCAAGAAAGCGATAGAATTGCTTAAACCATATTCAATTGCTTCTATTATGATTGCAACTGGGTTCTATCTCTGAATGTCCTATTTCCATTCTTTTACTATGCAAGGCAATTTAAATCATTTGGAAAATAGCTGAGGACATTGGACTTTTAAAACACAAAATATATTCAAACTTACATAAAAAGATAGAATTAGAATATCACTCTTTTTCTTTTTTCTTTTTTTTTTGGGGGGGGGGCCACATCCGGCGGTGCTCAGGGGTTACTTCTGGCTGTCTGCTCAGAAATAGCTCCTGGCAGGCACGGGGGACCATATAGGACACCGGGATTCGAACCAACCACCTTAGGTCCTGGATCGGCTGCTTGCAAGGCAAATGCTGCTGTGCTATTTCTCCGGGTCCAATATCACTCTTTTTCAACCCCTAATAATGGCTGAATCAAGCCATCATTGTTTGCTAACACCACAAAAGAAGATATAAGACCACCTATTAGCAGTTTCTTTTTTTTTTAGCAGTTTCTTAGTAAAAAAATCCATTACCACCTATAACATATTGTTCCTAAACACATTGAATCAGAATTTGATTATATCTTTAGATGTCATTATGATTTATAAAAAATAAAGAACCAAAGAATATTTCAATGACAAATCAGAGACATGATCATAAAAATCTAAACTATTGAATACTCCCCAGAACAAATGGCTGAATCTATTCAACAGATATAAGGAAACAAAGATAAAAATCTTTGAAATACCAAAGGACAATTAGGAAGTATATCAAACTGTCTACATGGAGGGCTCTGATTCAAAAGTATAATCAAGATAGATGAAAAAAATTAAAAAGCCTGGTATCTACAAACTGTTCTGATGTCCTCAGCATGACCCTCTTGTTCTTCTGCTGGACCTGATACTGATAATGTCACAGATCATTGGCACTTGGAAAGTTCATTCTGAGAATGTGACAAAGTGAAGCAACACAATATTACAGTGAAGGTCACACTACACCAGGTCGTGCTAGTTAGCCAAAGTAGGTAGGTGCTACTTTTCATCAATTATATTTTCATTAAGTTGGAAAAAGTACTTAACATTACTTCTCCTCTCCAGAGACTTCCTGAGTGCGAAAAATGTTTTCTTCTTTCTTTCTTTCTTTCTTTCTTTCTTTCTTTCTTTCTTTCTTTTCTTTCTTTCTTTCTTTCTTTCTTTCTTTCTTTCTTTCTTTCTTTCTTTCTTTCTTTCTTTCTTTCTTTTCTTTCTTTCTTTCTTTCTTTCTTTTCTTTCTTTCTTTCTTTCTTTCTTTCTTTCTTTTCTTTTCTTTCTTTCTTTCTTTCTTTCTTTCTTTCTTTCTTTCTTTCTTTCTTTCTTTCTTTCTTTCTTTCTTTCTTTCTTTCTTTCTTTCTTTCTTTCTTTCTTTCTTTCTTTCTTTCTTTCTTTCTTTCTTTCTTTCTTTCTTTCTTTCTTTCTTTCTTTCTTTCTTTCTTTCTTTCTTTCTTTCTTTCTTTCTTTCTTTCTTTCTTTTCTTTCATGTCCTGAGGGATTTCATCCAGTCTCATTCAAGCAAGATATATGCTGTACTGCTGAATTACACCCCAGTTTCTAAATAATTCTTTTAATCCAGTAGTTACAAATATTATGTAAAGAAAAAAGAGTCACAGTTTTTAGGATAACAAATACTTTTAATGTAAATTAAATGAACTATCTAAATGAGAAAATAGTACAGCCACCATAGTTTAAGCACTGAAATATATAATAATAGGCTTTAGAACTTCTTTTCCCATATGTAATATTAATCAATTAAGGACATTTTATTTAAAATATTTTTATTTCAAAATATCTTTATTTCAAAATATCTTACTTTTACTCTCAATACTATTTGGTATTAGAAAATGAACAAAATCTTGTTTACTATTAGCTGTATTTGCCTTGAATTCCGAAGGTCGGTGGTTCAAATCCTGGCATTCCATATGGTCCCCCGAGCCTGCCAGGAGTGATTTCTGAGCATATAGCCAGGAGTAACCCCTGAGCGCTGCTGGGTGTGAACCAAAAATCAAAAACAAACAAACAAAAAAAACCCCCCAAAACAGTAATTCCTTAGTTCAGAACCAGGGATACCCCCTGAATATTGCTGGATATGGCCCTTCTAAATACAATTATCTGTGCTGTGACTTCATCTCCTTTAAACGTCACATAGATTTTCCTTCAATATTTAATCATCTTTTCATTAGGTGTCTCCTTGGAGAGGAGAATTAAACATAACCTATTTACAAAAACCTTCTCTTTTTACTTTCAGAATAATAAAAGGAGGTAACCTTATTGTCATGTGACATCGTCTCTGGAGCTTTCACTCTCCTTGACCCCTCCTAGATCATAGCGTTGCTTGGCCCATATTTACTTTAGTATTTAGAGCCAAACCATTTAAACTGTCATTCATATGTTATGAAATTATTTTCCTTTGATATTTTTCTTTTGTCCGATATTATTTTTATCACGTGCAGAGCCCCAGAAGAGCTCCAAAAAGTGGGAGCGAATTCGCCAACCTTCACAGCCACTTCCTGTCCCCATATGCCTACCTTTGACCTTAGGTGGTAGACTGTAGCTGACTAGTATTTCTAACCCTTCCTCTGTCATTACCAATTGTACATAAGGTAAATGGCTTCCTGTTTTTAATTGATTCTTGTTATTTACAAATATATCTCCTAAATATCTTATCATTATCCTAGACTCCCAAGATTGTTCCTTATCTTTCTACAGTTTATTTAACCATTGAAGCTGTCAAAATAAATATTTTAATAACTAATTTTCATGAGATATGAGTCAATTAGCTTAAAAATTAATTTAAAGACATCAAAAGAACCAGCATATGTATGCTTTTGCTGTCACAAAACACTAGTAAGGACAAAGTCCCATTCATAAGTTTCTCAATTGTGTTGCAATTAATTACAAATTAATTTTACTGAAGATAAATTCATAATTTTTGGCACTACTTTTATATGACAGTAATGCTGCTGTTAATTAGTGATGCATTTGTACCTTCACACATGTTCATAAAATGGCCAAGCAGCCTTTCTGTGAGTTGATTTGAATGATAATGACCATTTCTAAAATTTAGAATAGTAATTTGTTTGCCCTCAAAGATCATTCCTAATGTTTCTCCAGGAACTTATACAGTGCCAGAAGAATCCAACAGTATTGTCCTCATACAAGGCAAGCCCCTTACCCTCTAGTCTGCACTGACTCTTTGGCAAAACTATGACTGATTTTTTGCTACAGTTTTTCCTAAGACAAAAATGAATGAGAAATGAAAACCATGGTCAAAACACCAACAAAAATGTCAGCCATAGTTATAAGGTAAATTTACTTCTTCCCAGTGAAATAAAATGCTATATACTGTAAATCAACAGCTACATGGAAGTCATCTTTGAATTTAAGGGCCCTATACAGTAAACCATTCTTAGCAACTCAAAGTGATAAAAAAAAAATCAAAGCCAGAATGCTTGAGAAAGAGAGAAATTGAATTTTAGTGAGTAAAAGAAGCATAGAATTCAGGGTGGACAAAAATAGAATAAACTCTAAAATATCATATACCTGTACAGATACCAAGTAGAAGCAATAAAAATCTCTTTCCCTTTGAGAGTACTTTTAATTCTGCATTTTTCTCCAGTTGAAAAAGAATCCTAAATGAATTCAAGCATTCCTGCTAAAAGTCATTTTATTTTCTTTAGTTTCCACAGAAGAATCAACTCAAATTGCAAGGTGGGGCTATTACACAGATAACACTCTAGGACCTAAATCTTGAATTAGCATGTGTGTGAGTGATTGAATAATGCCATCCATAAGTGCCAAAACAGCCGCCAAGACCTCTGAGGTTTGTCATGACTTCACAATAAATAAAGACAAATGGAAAAGAATGCCTCTGAACAGTTAGTGTGAGAAAAATGCTATGTCAAAATTTCACTTTAGATGAGACAAGAACCAAATTAAATATCTGGGAATTGGTCCTGTTCCCAAGGCTACCAGAACTCCCATATCCTAACAATAGTCTTGTTCTGCAGTATAGAAGGAGGCAGGCAGGAAATGGCCTGTCTGCCCTTGTTGAGGGAAATGGACCTGCTAACCATGGGTTCTTGCCTGGCATTGCTTCCTTTTTTGAAAAGGGCATAAACGAATGAAAAGAAAAGCAAATCTCTAAGATACAGTCTAGGTTTAAAATATTGGCAAGGAAATGTCACAGGGCCCCAAAATGCATCTTATATTTTTGAGTAAAAGAACCAGTTAAGTAAAATAAAATAAAGTAAAACAAGGGAATGTGTAAAATGACATGATACTGCTAAGTTTACTGGCAATTATTACTTATAAAAATTCCAGGAACTATCTTAAGATATATTTGTGTATTGACTTATCAGGTCCTCACTACATGAATGAAGAAAATCATATTTATTTACAAATGAGAAAAATGAGAGTTCAAAGGCAAAGAAATTAGTCTAAGATCAGAGCACAAGATGGTGCATTTTAATTTAAATTTAAATTAAAATTTAATTTAAAAATTAAACTTTAATTTAATTTTCTATTAAAATAGTATTTTAATGCTATTTTAGTAAATATCAGGGATATAAATAAGGGGAAAAAATCCTCAAACCCACAAATATTTATAAGAAACCAGATAAGTTTGAGAGTATTTAATAGAGGGAACAATTATAGTACTAGTAAGTAATTATTAAAGTTCTATAAGATCAAAGTAGAAATTTGTACCACAAAAATTAAATAATTTATGTTTTAAATTATAAACATTTTTATTTGTTGTTTTTGTTGTTATTGGTATATAAATATGTCTTGATTTTACTTTGCATAAAATACCTGTTCTATCTACTTTTTCATTTTGGATACTAAGAGCAGGGACTATTTGATCTTAACATTTTCATTTGCTAGTTAATCACATTATAAAAAGTTTCAAAAATTAACTTCAGAAGTTGAGAGTACCAAATGTTTTCCAGGTGCTAAGGAAGAGAGTGGTCAGAGGTTCTGAGCTCACTGTAACCAGCCCCCACAGAAATGCAAATATGTTACATGGCAACTAAATAATTTGGAGAAAATTATCTCATAATGTTTCTCACCACTTCATTGTATAATCTATATCAGTTTATATCTTATCAATTAGATTTCAATAAATCCAAGGTTTTTTTTCACTTACTTTATTAACAAATCAATATGCACTTTTTTCTTTTTTCTTTCTTTTGGGTTTTGGTGACACAACAGGCAGTGATTCCTTAGGGCTACTGCAGCTTAATGCTTGGAGGTTACTCTTGTCTGTGTAACCATGTGGTGCCTTAGATAGAATTTGGGATCCCATATGCAAGACCTTTAAACCATATCTTTTTTTTTGCAAGGGAAACACCATTGTGCTATTTCTCCAGGCCCTAAACCATATCTTTAACTCCTTCCTTCCTTCCTTCCTTCCTTCCTTCCTTCCTTCCTTCCTTCCTTCCTTCCTTCCTTCCTTCCTTCCTTCCTTCCTTCCTCCCTTCCCTCCCTCCTTCCTCCCTTTCCTCCCTCCTTCCTCCCTCCATTCCTTTCTTCCTTTCTTCCTCCCTCCCTCCCTCCCTCCCTCCCTCACTCCCTTCCTTCCTTCCTTCCTTCCTTCCTTCCTTCCTTCCTTCCTTCCTTCCTTCCTTCCTTCCTTCCTTCCTTCCTTCCTTCCTTCCTTCCTTCCTTCCTTTCTTCCTTCCTTCCTTCCTTCCTTCCTTCCTTATTCCCTCCCTCCCTCACTTCCTCCCTCCCTCCCTTCCTTCTTCCCTTCCTTCCTCCCTCCCTCCCTCCCATCCTCCCTTCCTTTCTTTCTTCCTCCTTCCTTCCTTCCTTCCTTCCTTATTCCCTCCCTCCCTCACTTCCTCCCTCCCTCCCTTCCTCCCTTCCTTCTTCCCTTCCTTCCTCCCTCCCTCCCTCCCATCCTCCCTTCCTTCCTTCCTTCCTTCCTTCCTTCCTTCCTTCCTTCCTTCCTTCCTTCCTTCCTTCCTTCCTCCCTTCCTCCCTTCCGCCATTATTTACAACACATTATTTATAATTAGGTTAATGAATACCTAAAATCTGGCTTGAGTAGAAGAACTCATCAAAATAAAAAGAGACCATCTCTGAAGAAAATATTGGGATAAAATGAAAGTTCTACTCTCCATAAATAAAAACCTTGATACCTTTTACACAATGTAATATCTAAAATGGGATATATGATTCAATATTCTAATAACACACAATCCACCAGTGTGCCTGTTTCCCTCTACTATTCATTCCCCTCTCAATCCTAACCCCCACAACGTTCAACCCAGCTCAGTTTTGTAGATCAATTTACATATGTTGTTGCTTTGGGTCATTTGCTATTACTTTACTATGCTTCTTTATATTCCACATAGGAGAGATCTTCTGAATCTATTTCTAGCTGACCTGGCTCATCAACATACCATAATTTAGTCAACAAAGTAACAAATTATATGTTCCATGTAGTTTTCTATTGTGTATATGTATCATACTTTCTTCTTCCACTCATCTCTTCTTTAACATTTGGGTTGTTTCTAGATTTTAACTGTCATGAACAATGCTACAATGAACATAGGAGTGAAAATGTCTTTTCTGATTAGAGATTTTGAATTTTTGGGTGGGTTTCAAGAAGTAGAATTGATGCATCATATAGAACTATAACTTTTAGCTTTTTGAGAAGTTTCCATAATTTGCAAAAGGGGTAGAACCAAGTGATAGTCCCAATACTAATGCTTATATTTAGTCTACAATCGTTTTATTAAATTTTTAAGTATTAAATATTTTCAGGTTACTATCTTAACATATTATTTTTCAAAGTGCTTCACTTTTCTTATTATTAATTTAGGTTTCTTACATGGTTACATTGTTATATATTGTTACATGGTTATATTGTTATATAACATACATGATGGATATTTTGTGTGTGAATATTTTCTGAATCTATAAGTTTTTAGCAATTTTTTAGTTTTTTTTTTGGCCACACCTGTTTGATGCTCAGGGGTTACTCCTGGCTAAGTGCTCAGAAATTGCCCCTGGCTTGGGGGACCATATGGGACGCCGGGGGATCCAACCGTGGTCCTTCCTTGGCTAGCGCTTGCAAGGCAGACACCTTACCTCTAGTGCCACCTCGCCGGCCCCCAGAATCTATAAGTTTTTTAGAAAAAAATTCATGAACTGAGATAGAGTACAACATAGTGGATTAACCTGTTGAAGTGAAAGACTATAGATCTATGTAAAGAGGAGATACTTAAAACACTCTCTTTGTTAGCTATAAAAGTCCAAAAATTTTCACATATGCTGAACTAGATGGCATTTCCACCAGCAGTGAATGAAAGTTTCTTTCTCTCTGCATTCATGCCAATACTTGTTGTTCTTGTTCTTTGTGATGTGTGACAATCTCTGTGGTGTGAGATGGTACCATTTGATTTGCATCTCCCTGATGATTAGTGATATAGAGCACTTTTATATGTGCCTTTTGGCCATCTTTATTTCTTCTTTGAGGAAATGTCTGTTCATTTGTTCTTTCCATATGTTAATGGGGTTAGATATTTTTCTCTTGTTAAGTTCTATATCTTAGACATTAGTCCATTACCAGATGGGTATAGGGTGAATAGTTTTTCCCATTCTTTGGTGGCCCTTTGTATATTAGTCACTGTTTTCTTTGAAGTGAAGAAGTTTCTCAGTTTAATGTAGTCCCATTTCTTTATCTTTGCTTCCACTTGCTTGGCAGTGGTGTTTCCTCCTTGAAGATGCCTTTAGTTTCAACGTCATGTAGTGTTTTGCCTACACTTTCTTCTATATACCTTTAGTTTTGGGTCTGATATCAAGCTCTTTAATCCATTTGGATTTGACCTTTATTTATGATATTAGATAGAGGTCTGACTTTGCTTTCTTCTATATTCCTTTATTTTGGGTCTGATATCAAGCTCTTTAATAGATTTGCTTTATTGTACAATTGAGTAAAATGATGTCTCCCATCTTCTTTTTTCCTAAGGGCTTCTTTAGATATTCATGGGTGTTTATTGTACAAAATGATTTCAGGAATGTTTGATCCACTTCTTTGAAGAATGTCGTGGGTATCCTTAGACGGATTGAATTAAATCTGTATACTGCTTTGGGAAGTATTGCCATTTTAATGATATTAATTCTCCCAATTCATGAACAGAGTATATGTCTCCATTTCCCTATGTCTTGCCATTTTAATGATATTAATCCTCCCAATTCATGAACAGAGTATATGTCTCCATTTCCCTATGTCTTCTTTTATTTCTTAAAGCAATGTTTTGTGCTTATTTTTGGTGTGTAGGTCTTTTACCTCTTTAGTTAACTTTAATCCAAAGTATTTGAGTTTCCATGGTACTATTGTGACTGGGATAGTGTTTTTAATGGATATTTCTGTTATTTTTAATTTTTAAAAACTTATTTGTTTATTTTTTTAGTTTTTGGGCCATACTTAGTGATGCTCAGGGGTTACTCCTGGCTATGCACTCAGAAATAGCTCCTGGCTTAGGGGACCATGTGGGACACCAGGGGATCGAACCATGGTCCATCATAGGTAAGCAGCTTGCAAGGCAAATGCCCTACCACTGTGCCACTGCTCCGGCCCCTAATGGATATTTCTAACACAATATAGATATTCATCAAAAACATGAAAATTGAGTTCCCATATAATCCAGAAATGCCATTCCTATGGATATATCCTAGAAATACAAAAGCACAATGCAAAATGCCCTCAGCATCCCTGTGTTCATCACAGCACTGTTTATAATAGCCAGAATCTGTAAACACCCAGGTATCTGACAACAGATAAGTGGCTAAAGAAACAATGGTACATCTACACAATGAAATACTATGCAGCCATTAGAAAAAAATGAAGTCATGAAATTTGCCTATAATGGATGGACAGGGAGACTATTATGCTGAGTAAAATGAGCCAGAAGGAAAAGGATATACACAGAATAGTCTCCCTTATATGCAGGATATAAGAAAAAAAAAGACAGTGTGGCAATAATATCCAGAAACAATAGAGATGAGCGCCAGAAGGACTAGCCCATGATTTGATGCTTACCACAAGAGCAGTGAGTGCAGTTAGAGCACTAAAGCAATGAAAATTACCATGACTTGATAATAAGGGAGAGAAGTAGAATGCCTGTCTTAGAGCCAGGCAGGGGGTTGTGTTGGGGGAAGGAAATGGGAGGCATATGTGGTGAAAAAAAAACACACTGGTGAAGGGGTGTGTACATTCTATGACTGAAACCCAATTATAAACTTTTATTTAACTATGGTGCTTATATGAAAATTATTTTTACAAAAGCTCAAAAATTTCAAATAGCCATTTCAAATAACCAACTTTAATGCTTATTAATCTATATATTTTACTGAATAGATCTGAGGCTACTTTTAGCATTACCAACTGGTCAAAATATATACATCTCTCACTTGTATACTAACCTTTATCTTCTGATAAACAGAATAATACTCTCTGGCTCATACAAGTCCCTTTTCCCCCTTGGTCAATGTTCTTTCTTGTCTGGATGAGAAGTAGCTTTTATAGGTGTCCCACTTCTACCTACATCAGCATTGTTTTGTATTTCTTTCGATTTTATCATTAAGTCAAACTATTGAAATATATACTTCTCTTGTTAAGAACAAACCTTTGACTCATACTCTCCTCTAACTTTTCTATTATTCCTCTACTTCCATTTTCAGCAAGATTTGCTGAAGCAGCTCTCCAGCCACTAGTCTCTTTTCCTCTCACCCATTCTTTCTTGAATTAATAGTTCTTTATACTCATTTTAGATATTTTTCTTGGGTGACTCTTCACAAATAGCATTTTCCAAACTAACATTATGATTTATTTGGGAGACATACATGGCTTGTTTGGAGAAGGAATGATTCCATGTCAAGATTCAGACCTTTATAGACATGGTAAGAAAACTGACTGTGAAGGTAGACTAGGGCAGGTCAAAAGTAGTTAAAGAAATAATATGGAAGTTCTGTGCCAGAGAAGAGAGAATGCCTTATGAAGCATATGGGCCTAAGACTCTTTCAGGGTTAATTCTGCCTCACATGCATACTTTTCTTATTTATTCAGGAAAACCAGATTCACAAAGGAAGATAAAATTCCTGGAAGAAGCCCAAAGTGGTGAAAGCCCCTTGCTTGAGTAATTGAAAGCTAAACTAGACCAAGCACTATGAAATATAATTTGTCCCTCTTCTCCAGGGAATGGAGAAAATGATCTAATAGGTCATTCCCACCTCTGCTTTCTATGACCTCTGGCTGTTAACATCACTTTTTCTCGTTATGTCAAAATGAATTGCCTATTTACCACTGAATTCTAGAAAGAGCCTTTTCTCCCCAGGTTAGACAACATCCTAGCATTTTCTGTATACACTTCATTTTCAACTTAATAAATGTGCCAAGCAGTCATTTTTAAAAGGGTGATATCATATCCAGGAAATGTTGCTTTCTAGTACTGCATTCTCCTCCAGAATTTAGTCAAAGGTTCCCCCAAATTTAAGAAAAACATTTTCCAAGGGCATGCAAAATATGTTTGCAAAATGGGAAGCTAAATGAGGTGATTTGGCTTGTAAATTTCCAATAACTTTCATTGCAGGATCATTTATTAATATTGAAACTTATTCAGGCTGGCTTTGTACAAGTGTATGACAATAAAAAGTACAAAACATTGATACAGAATGACTGCATTTCTATTCTCCTGTATTGCATACATTTTTCTTTCTTGAGCATACAGATGGAATAGAAATTATTATTTAAATCTTACCCAACCATAAAAAAGATGTGCCTTGAAACTTACACACATGCATACACATATATAGATGCATAGATGTATTTATCACTTGTGTCACTAAGAATAAGTGAAAGTTGCCTCATTGGCAATATAAAGAAAAAAATAGATCATTGTTTCCTGCACAGTATTGATTAAATGAGGCAATAAATCATATGTCTAAAACATGCCAAGCATCTGCCAAGGCAAAGTTGGCTTTAGAAAGTGACTAGTACAGACTTGTACAGCGAGACAGAGTTTTATAGTCTGTCATTGGCATGGCATGACAAGGAATGATAAAGAGCAGCATTTTGCTTTCTCGACTCCAAGTCCAGCCACAAATTTTCTACTGTAGTTCTTTTATTTCAGCCTCTTTATCTTCATTTCAATGGACTGCATCTCCTTGAGCTGCAGCAAAGACATATATTTTCCCAGCTAATAATGTATCTCCCCTGGTCCCAGGATTATTTTCTCACTTGATGAAGTTTGTCTCTGGAGGGGACACAATCAGTCAGCATGCCTTAAATGGAGATAGACATGACGTGGATTTCTCCACTCTCTGTGGACAGACTAGCTCTGCATGGCTAGTGTTTTTCAGGAAGGCTTCACTTACAGGAGAGATGAATTTTCCGCCATTACTTGATAGAGATCATTTAGCCTGTAAATCCTGCCTGTCTTTCAAAAATGCATGGGAGATAAATTCCTGTTTTTGAAATCTGAAACCACCATACCTTCTCCACATATTTCATTAAGAGGCGACTAAACAGATACAAAGAAGAGCTACTAAGAATTAATAAAATATCAATTAACAAATACAGGGTCATGTTAAAAATTCTGTTATCTTGGAACAATCCACCAACAATTTAATGTAGCACCCAACAATTGCATAACAAATATTGAAAAACAAGGCATAGTCCTGATCATTTTATAATTTATTTAAAAATTTAGCAGGGATATAGTGCATTCAATAGGAAGCAAATACTTCAGAATATCTGAATGTCTGTTTTTAGTGTGTTTAATAAGTAATATAATGATTCCAAAAAGAGAATTAACTAATTTGAGTGGATGGGTAAGATTTATATTGAAGTAGAGGAGAAGAATTATCTTGAATCTAAAATAATAAAAAGATATGCGCTAAATAGTCTTAAGATGGCCCTTTATTATATAAACAAAAGGAAAGCCTAAAAAACTGTCTAATCCAATAACTCACTTCAATTTACCCCTTTCCCAAAATGCTACACATCATGCAGGAATATCCAACAAAGGATCTCAGGATGTCTAAGACAATTGATTTCTGGCCCTTCTCCAAATATTTTGTAACTATATGTTTCTAAATGTTTATGTTTTCTTATTAATATTTGGGTACTTAGGTAAGATCATTCATAGGCAAAATATTTATATTTATTTAAAAAATTACACTAAAATTTTTCCTATTTTTCTCACAACAAAAATAACCCTATACTAGTTTCTATTTTTAATTATTTAAAATATAATTTAAAATGCTTCTCTGCCCAAGACAGCCAAGAAGACACCATCAAACACTATCCCCAGGGCCCAAAACTGGAGAGCCTTATAAAAGACTGCTGCCTTGCTCCCTGTCTGTCATTTTCCACTTATCTATGAACATTTGGCATAAAGGCTGGCATTTAGTAGGTCTTTTGAGGATGATTGCTATTTAAAGTATAATAAATTCCAATCTGGAAAAGAAATAATTTTTAATTCATTTTTATTGGTTAGCGTCATAGGTAAGGTATGGAAAACATAGTGGTTTCAAAAGAGGAATTGAGAAACAATAATCAGACTAATATTTCTAAACTGGCTCTATAAATAGGCATAGTTTTGAAGAACAGTATAAATAAAAAAAATTGAATGCAATGTGATCAACAATGGATAAGGGATTACATATAGGAAACCAGCAATAAGTTTTAAATAACTTATTTTAAATAACTTATTTAAATGACTTTCTGGAAAACTACAGGTATGATGATAGAAAACGTTAACTAGTATGATGAGATTCTGTTTTGTACTCTTTTGGGATTATACCTGGCAGTGCTCAGGGGTTACTCCTGGCTCTGTACTCAGAAATAACTTCTGGCAGGCTTGGGGGCCCATATAGGATGCCTAGGATCAAATTCAGGTTGGTTGCATGCAAGGTAAATACCCTAACCACTATACTATATCTCCATACCCCATTGTTTTATACTAATTTTCAGTGGTAATATTTGAAAAAAAGAATCAACAAATGTGATGATTTAGAAATTTTTTTATGAAAGAATCCACAATCAGCCTGCACAGGCGGGCAACTGGCAGACCTCCACATGTGCCAGGAGCCTCTTGGCCAGGCCTAGGGTAGGGGGGCCCGGACCTGGGTCACCCGACCCCCCCTCTCCTCCTTCCCTCCGTATCTCCAGGTGGGTTCCTGGGAAAAGCTGATGGGGCACCCTGGGTTTTCCCCACTCCCAGGCCAGGTCTGGAGACTGGCCTAGGGTGGGGCTTAAATCCCTGTCCTTCGGGCTTGGGAGGGTCTCCCTCCCTTCCTGGAGCAGGATTTTTAGTGGCACAGGCGGGCAACTGGCAGACCTCTGCATGTGCCAGGGGCTTCTTGACTCGGCCTAGGGTAGGGGGGCCCGGACCTGGGTCACCCGACCCCCCCTCTCCCCCTTTCCTCCAGATCTCCAGGTGGGTTCCTGGGAGGAGCTGATGGGGCACCCTGGGTTTTCCCCACTCCCAGGCCGGCTCCAGAGGTTGGCTTAGGGGGTGGAGTTTGATCTGGGCGGTGGCAGATAGCTGCTCAGCTATACTCAGGCTGTCACTGGCAATTTCATACCAGTCTACATTTTGCAAACCGCTCGGGGGCTAGCGCCCCCACGCGAACATATACTCCTCCCAACCATCAGTACCCCAGATTTACCCTTCTTAACTTCAGTAACACACAGTTCTAATCTCTTACCAAAGACATACAGTAGATCTAACAAATCCCAGAACTATTTAGAAGGACACAAATTGAACACATATCGAACACATATATCTTTTGAATATTTTATGGGTATTTTCTTTAACTGCTGTAACTCTATAAATATTCTTCTACCATGATGTTTCTATCGACTTTTCATCTTGTCTTTTCTTTGTAAGCTGTTCAGTAAGGATTGTTGGTGGAACTGTCCCTCAGTTTGATGCCTATGATTGAACTATGTCATGGAAATTGCTGGTCTTGTTCCTATTGCCTCCAGATGCACCAATAACGCTTCATGGCATTGATCCTTGTTTGCATAGACACATTAAAATGGGAAAACACTATACATACAGATAAGTTCTTATCTAATAAATCTCAGTACAAGGTACCTTACACCCTGAACATTGATATAATGACCTGGTACAGGCCTCAGAAGAATGGCATCCTCCATTCACGCCAGAACCAGGCAAGCTCTCTACGAAACATCCAAGGTCTTTTATAGCAACATCTGGAAGTAGTCCTCTACCAGGAAAGACACTACTAAGGGTCTGACATCGACCTCCTAAAAAGAGACTTCCGTTTATACTGAGAAGACTTGACAACAACAATGACCTGCTCTACAGGACATGGTTCTCTCTAGTGCCCCTTAAGTGTGAGGTGAAACGAGAGGATGCTCTGCACCATCCTGACTGCAATATGGGATATGCAGACTCCAGGATCTTTAATACAGAAGCATGATACCAACAACAGAGACTATGTGAGGAATGGAGGTGTATTGCCACTACAGACGATGACTTGAATTGGACAAACTAGTTTGCCTGGAGCCTAGAGTCAGTCCTGTGCCAGGAAACTTCAGGGGTAGGGTCTCCTTGTATTTAGACCATAATTTTTCTTTCCATGTCCCTTATATTTTGGTGGGCCTATGCAAACAAATGCCACTTTAACACTGTTTTTTACTATGTTCCCTTGACTCCAATCCTTAAGAAAAACAACGCACTAAAACTTTAGAGGTTAACTTAAACTAGTAAGCATGTGCATGGAACTAGATAAATGTACTTTGCCCTCAATATTTAAGGAGTTACATAAGTCTAATATCTTTAGATTATATTGTGAGCTGCTAAGAAATAGTATGTACTACAACTGGGGATTTGAGGGACAAAGTAGTTGTATTGTACATGGGTTCAGTTTTGTTCTTCTTAATGTTCTTTGGCTGAAAGTTCAAGGCTGGGATATCATCGATGGGACTACCCAGAATTCTGTTTATGGGTGATTGGGCTTCCACTGTAACTTTACCCTGTCCTCTTTCTTTGCATCTTTGTTGTCATAATTAAAATAAAAAAAAGAAAGAATCCACAATCATCCCTTTGATGAAGATCAAGAAACAACACACATTCTTGTCTTTATTTATATACCTAATATTTATATTTATATTTGAGTCTCATTTTCTTATCTACTACACCAGAGATATGCAAGGCAAAAAGAGTCCTACATACTGTACTATCACTCTGGTCTCATATCTTTATAATATGACTTGTCACTAATTTCTTCCTCCTCTCTATTCAAGATACTGGGCTCGGAATCATTTAAAAATACAGCTAGATTGTTCATCTTACAAATTCGTCTTCTTGGCTTTAGTAACAATTCAGTAGATGCTAGTCACATATTACACAGGAGTAGTAATTATAGTGCTCTCAACCTTAAAACACAGTTCTCTTCCATACAATTGCGTGCTACCCATTCTCTTTTAACCTAGCATAAATTGCATAATTCAATATCTGAACCAGTCTTTATTCTTTTTGCCCCACATTTCCTCTGTACAAACTTGGGCAGCTTTTTATCTCTGGATCATGACTGCTGTGAACTTTGTTGTTTCCTAAACCCAAAGGTGGCAGGATTGATGTTGAGGCAAATACATATCTGTGATGATGAACACCACAACAAATCATCATTTTTTAATCTCCACTGGGTCCTTAGTAGCAAAAGTCAGTCCTCTCATTTGTCAGTGAGCTCTTTCTTCAGCTCCCCTGATGAACAATCACTTTTCTACTCAAGCTTCTTCTATTCAGTTATTACTCTTCACTCTATCAATCAAAGACTCTGACCCCTGGTTTTCTGTAGAAGTCAAAATCAATTTCCACTTGTCATTATTCTAGCAAGTTCTTTGAGGTTAGGAACCATACTTTGTGAAATTTTATAGGCTTAGTTTTAGTACAATGCTCTTCCTCTATTACACATTTAGTAAGTAATGAGTGAATAAATTTACCTCTATCCTAGCCAGGGAATGATTGTCACTTATACCTGAACTTACCTAATATCAGTAGAAATACTTTTTTCTGCTTTAAATCATCAATAATGTTGGCTTCTTTGAAATTCCAAACCATTTTATATAGCCTCTATGTTGTATATTCAAATTATTTTTCTTATTGACAGCTCTTTAACTAAAATCATTTTCAATGAGATACACTAAATAAAAATATTCTTTTAATCCTGAATGTCTCCATAGTTGTGTCCTACTTTACTTATACCTTTCCTACTATTTCTGAAAACAAAAGACCTTTACATCTCAATCTGCCTACCTCAACCTGAGTTTTCTAGTGATTTCTAAGAGTCTAAAATACTCACAATTTTTTATAACTTACTTGTATGATTTGCCATTTATTGTGAAATGTTTTCCTTATACTTTATGATTCTGTATTTTTTTGTTTTGTTTTGCTTTGGCTTTTGGATCACAACTTGGTAATATTAAGGGGTAACTCGTGGCTATGTGCTTAGAAATTGCTCTTGGCTTGGGGGACCATATAGGATGCCAGAGGATAGGACCATGGTCCCCAGTCAGTTGTGTGCAAGGCAAACTCCCTACCACTGCACCATCACTCCAGCCCCATGATTATATGTTTTTACCAATTTCTGTCTCAATATGGACTCCTCTTTAGGAGTTTTCAGAGGCCCCTCCTGGCTATTTTCTTTTCACTCATCTCTCTGATGCTTTCAATTTATTCTATATATTCATGATTCCACATATTCTTGGGCAATTGGAATATATACATGACATCATACTGTCTCTGTAAAGCAAAGTACAAATTGTGGGAAGCTCTCATTTAGTGAACAAGACCAAAGGGCTACCTGTTTTGCAATTGTCTATTTGGGGCTATCAGTGGCTTTTGACAATTTTTGTTTGAGAAGCCTTTGTGACTTTGAAACTATTGGGAGTGCTGATGTTTACTGACTTGGTGCCAGCCTTTCTCTAGGGATTGTGATATCAAATTATCTCAACACTGCCAAATATCGCCTGCAGGGCATAATTGCCCCTTGTTAAAAACCACTGATCTATCTGAAATTGGTTAATAACAATGAGTAAAAGAGGAAAGATTAGTTCATTGTATTCTTCGGTTCCAGAGATGAATTCTAATTTTATACTAATCTGAGCATGTTTTGAATGAGATCATTATAGCTTGAAATCTGTACTTTCCCTTACCCCTTCTTCTTTTGGCTTATCCCATTGACTTTCCAACATAGTAATTATATTTCCTGAAACTTTATTCACCAACACTGAATTGTGCCTTACTTTGCCTAAAAAATTAGTAGTATGGTGGCAATAGATTACAGATTATACAAAAAGAAAATTTAAACTTTCAGGGAAACAAATCACTTTTTCACAAATTACTATCACACTCTAGTCTTTGGTTCCATTTTCTTCTTAAATTTCAAGACACTATACCTGGCAGAATTTAGCACCTTGCTCACCTCTGGAAGAACTTGTTCCTGTGGCCAGTGGTGCCAGGTCAGTGGCACTGGATACTTCCCACGCTATATACCCTGTCTACTGGGGACATCTCTGTAAAGCTCTGTCCCATAAGCTTTCAACGTTACTTCTTGATGAACCAGTTTTGGAGGCTAGGGACAGGTCAAGGGGAGATTTTTTTTTTAGAATTGACATCTTTAAAATAGAAACCCTAGAGCGGCTATGTAGTTCAGTGGAAGATCTCATGTCTCACTTTGTATGACTTCCTGGGTTTGATCACTGGTATTAAATAAGTGGGAGAGAAGAGAGATAGAAAAGAAAGTGGAGAGAGAGAAAAAGAGAAAGAAGAGAGGAGAGAGGGTTAGGAGAGAGGGAAAGAACGAGAGTGGAGAGAGGAGAGGGGGAAAGGAGAGAGGGAAAGGAGAAAGGGACAGATGGCAAAGAGAAGAAAACTAAAACCAAAGCAAAAATTTTTTTTGGGGGGGTCACACCTGTTTAGTGCTCAGGGATAACTCCTGGCTAAGCACTCAGAAATTGCCCCTGTCTTGGGGGGACCATATGGGATGCCTGGGGTACGAACCGCGGTCCTTCCTTGGCTAGCGCTTGCTAGGTAGACATGTTGCCTCTAGAGCAGGGGTCTCAAACTCGCGGCCTGCGGGCCTTTGAGGCCCTCTGTACAACATTTTGTGGCCCGCGGCCGGCCTTCAAATATCACAGTATTCGCGATTATTCGCTTACCAAATAATCGCAATAAAAATTGCATTAGTAAGAAAAAAATCGCATTAAACATTTACATACCCCGAGTGGTTCCGTTCGGGGTATGCAAATGTTTAATGCGATTTTTTTTATTAATGCGATTTTTTATTGCGAATATTTGGTAAGCGAAATCACTTATGCGGCCCTGCCTCACTCCGACTTTGCCTCCTGCGGCCCCCCAGGTAAATTGAGTTTGAGACCCCTGCTCTAGCGCCACCTCACCGGCCCCAAAGCAAAATTTTATACAAGGACAAAACTCTCATGGCCATATATTTAACTTGTTAGACCATCATCATTCAGAAGCAGAAACAATCCTTTTCTTCCAGGAGCTTATACTTAAGTTATATATCCAAGTTCCTAACGTAGGAGGGAAGAAAGATGTTTTTCTTAGTCCACAAAACGAGCAGGGATGATATATCTTGCTCAAAATTTGACCAAAGCTTCACCTTTGGCAAGCTTCCACACACAATACTGTCAATATAGTCAAAAGGGACTATTCATTTTTGAGAAATGCTCTGAACCTCCTATTTGTCCAGGGTTATGTCCTCTGAGGTTCTTTAAGCTGCTCAGTGGCTGTGCCTGGCAGCCGGCCAGCTGAGGAGAGAGTCAGAGATCAGGTGGGTTTTGTTATTTGTTTCTTTTTGGTTTTCATTAGTTGATGATCTTTTACAGTCACTGGTCTTTTCCTGCTAGAAAATTCAAGTTGCACAATTTCTGGTTTCCATTCAGCTATGAATGGAACTGAGGTGTTCCGTAAGTGGTTCTGACACCCTCCAGAAGCAAGAACATTGATCATCTGTAATCTTAATGGATTGGAACTAATTTCTGATGACCTAAAATTTCTTCAACTGGAAAGGAAATAAATTATGCAAAGCAGCACCAAGACCCACAAGCAGTAAACATAAGCTTCCAAGAGTAAACGTAATGTCTTAACCAAACAGATGATCAGTGATGATTAATGTCTTCTGCATAAATTAGTTTCTGGAAAATTATTTATACATTCTTGTCATGTCAGATCACCTGAACTCAACCTTTCCCATCATTCTCTCTAGGCCAATTTCATTTTTCTTATTAACTATTGTGACCATTTGAACATGATACAATTTTATTTGTAGTTATTTTCTTTCTCTCCTGTAGGAATTACATCTCATGAAATCACAAGATTTCATTTTTAAAGTGTGTTCTCCACAACAACTTAAAAAATAAATATTTAAATGTTATGGAGTAGAGGTTTTTTGGAATATTGTGACATTATTTGAGTAATTTACGGAGTCAAGTGAAAACAGTAAGAAAAGGATGTAAATACCGGTAGCTGTGAAAGATTATGATTTTACTTAGGTGATCAAAAACAGACAATTGCACCTAGTGACACAACTATAATCATTCCTGAATTTTGCCTTGTTCTCAGGGAATCTGTAAAGTATGATCATGCTAATTTTTTGTTTTATGATAAATTTGAATTCTATGGAATATATTTTTGTTTGGCTTTTTGTTTTGGGGGCCATATCCAGAGGTGCTCAGGGCTTACTCCTCGCTCTATGCTCAGGGGTCTCTTCTGGTGGTGGTTAGAAAACTATATGGACAATGTGAGTCAGCTGATGTGCAAGGCAAGCACCCTACTCACTGAACTATCTATCTGGTTCCATATATAATATAATATTTATTTAAATTTTATTCAGGTGACATTGATGACTTCATAATTTATAAACTATACATTTAGGTATATAACATCATATTTTTATGTCTGCAAACACTAGCTCATGATTTTCATCAATGTCTAATTTTATTCAATCATCACACACTTGACTTGATTCTACCCATTTCATTCACCCTACAATCCTCTGCTTCTCTAGTAGCTACTCATCTATTTTCTGTACCTATATTTTTGACACTTGTTCATTTGCTTTGTTTCTTTAAATGCCACACATGAGTGAAATTTTGGTGCATTTGCCTTTTTGCATCAGAATGATTTCACTGTTTAATGCCTTTTAGGTGTATCCAAATGATGAAAAAAAAAAGCAAAATTCAACCCTTTTAGTGGCTTAAGAGCATTCTCTCTGTGTGTATACCATATTTTCAATCATTAATCTGTTAAGTATTTGGACTCTTTTCATAGCTTGGCAATTTTAAGTGATACTGCATTGAGCAAATTGAATCAAGATAGCTTCTCACAGTTATATGCTTCTTATCCTTCACTTCATTTGAAGTTTATGCAACTTGTGACTATTCAAGTCAAGGAACTATTGGAGAGTTGATGGATTATCATGCTCATGATTACGTTGCTTTAGATAAGACTCTACCTTGGTGCTCCTGACTGATTTGGGTTAAATTGCCAGATGAAGGCAGGAAATCAAGTGGAAAAGATTGAGATTACCACCAAGTAGTGGCAGAAAGCTGAAGTTTCAAGTGCCAAACTGAATGCTATCAACAAGCTCTGACATCTTTGAGGTCGACTTAGTCCCAGTCAACCCTCAAGATGGGAATTTAGCCTGGTTAATTCTACATTGCAGGCTTGTTATGGGATTTAGCCATGCTCAGATTCCCCAGGGAAAGTAGGAAATAATGGATATTTGTCACAGGCTCTTAGTTCAGTGTGTGGTGTCTAATTGCACCACAAAAGCAACAAATAAGGATTTTAAACATATCAAATTTAAGAATTAATTTTCTTTCATGTCACAGTTTTAAGAGAATCTTGGTATTTTATTATGCTGCCCCTACCATGAGCCAGGAGTAAGACATTCTCTGACAGCAAAGAGCCCAAAATATTAGTTAAATTATCCTCAAATTCGAGTATCAGTTCCCAGAGACAGATCTGAGATTTTTTTTTCTCACCTCTATACTTGAAAGGCAAAGACACAATTGTGCTGCCTTGGCTAGGCAGGGTGATACAGATTGTACATGCTAGACCACTTACCATTTGTTATTTAGCCTTAAAAATCTCATCTGTTTTCAACTGTTTTGACTCCAGATCATAAACTCCAGTTGATGGCACCTGGGATCACTTGAGCAGTCTGAATAACAGAGGCGTCTGGAGTCCCATCTCATGATTCCAATGGAAGTGACAGGGCTGTGGCCTCAATCAAGGTATTAGGAATGTCAGAAGACATTTAAAAGATATCAAGGGAATCCAGATAGGAAAGGAAGAAGTCAAGCTCTCATTGTTTGCAGATGACATGATACTCTACTTAGAAAACCCTAAAGACTCTACCAAAAAGCTTCTAGAAACAATAGACTCATATAGCAAGGTGGCAGGCTACAAAATTAACACACAGAAATCAATGGCCTTTTTATACACCTAAAATGATAGGGAAGAGAAGGAAGTCAAGAAGGCAATACTATTCACATTAGTGCCACACAAACTCAAATATCTTGAAGTCAATTTGACCAAAGACATGAAGGACCTATACAAAGAAAACTATAAAGCCCTGCTCCAAGAAATAAGAGAGGACACACGGAAATGGAAACACATACCCTGTTCATGGATTGGCAGGATTATCATCATTAAAATGGCAATACTCCCCAAAGCATTATACATATTTAATGCGATCCCCTTAAAAATGCCCATGGCATTCTTTAAAGAAGTGGATCAAACACTTATGAAGTTCATCTTGAACAATAAACACCACACATTTTTTAAACTAGATTGAGAAAGGTTCCTTTCATTCCCATCTTGCTGAGTGTTTGATCAAGAATGGGTGTTGGACCTTATCAAATGCTTTCTCTGTGTCTATTGATATGATCATGTGATTTTTATTTTTCTTCTTGTTAATGTTGTGTATGAGGTTGATAGATTTACGGATGTTAAACCATTCTTGCATTCCTGGGATGAAATCTACTTGGTCGTAGTGTATGATCTTCTGGATGATACATTGGAACCTATTTGCCAGGATTTTGTTGAAGATCTTTGCATCAGCATTCATCAGGGATATTGGTCTATAACAGACGAATGGCTAAGGAAACTGTGGTACATATACACAATGAAATATTATGCAGCCGTCAGGAGAGATGAAGTCATGAAATTTTCCTATACATGGATATACATGGAATCTATTATGCTGAGTGAAATAAGTCAGAGGGAGAGAGATGCAGAATAGTCTCACTCATCTATGGGTTTTAAGAAATATAAAAGTCATTTTTGCAACAATCCTCAGAGACAATGAGAGGAGGGCTGGAACTTCCAGCTCACTTCATGAAACTCACCACAAAGAGTGGTGAGTGCAGTTATAGAAATAACTACACAAAGAACTACCATAATCATGTGAATGAATGAGGGAACTGGAAAGCCTGTCTGAGTACAGATGGGGGTGGGGAGGGATGGAGGGAGATTTGGGACTTTGGTGGTGGGAATGTTGCACTGGCGAAGCAGGTGTTCTTTACATGACTGAAACCTGATCACAATCATATATGTAATCAAGATGTTTAAGTAAAGGAAAAAAAATTGTGTGGGGGTAGGGGTGGGGGTGGGGTAGGGTTGTTAGGGCTCCGTGCAGAGAGGCAGACTCCTGAATCTATCCAGTGTCAGGGTCTCTTCCTAGTTCTATGCTCACGAGTGACCCCTGGTGGTAGTTGTATTTTAAGACTTCAACTGTTGGTAGCATGAAGGTGACTGGAGGAAAATACTAATGTCAAGGTGCATGTAAGGTTCAGCTTCAATTCCAGCACAACATGGTCTCAAGAGCAACAGCAGCTGCAGATGTGCAGGTCCTCCAGTTCTACTGGGGTGGCCCATCCCTCCTCAGCACTGCAAAGTTAGAGCATCATCATATGTCTTTAAGATACCAGTATGTTGCTTGAGACTCATAATTGAGGTCCCCAGATCTTCTGAGAAACACTTGAGAGGCCAAATAAATATACTAGGCAAGTGCTTCACACCTTGTTCTTTCTCTGGTCCCAGGGCATTAGGAAGAGTAAACACTTTCCAGAGGATTCAAATAAGAAGGAACGCTTGAGAACCTTTGCTCTATATTTTACTGACAGGAAGTTTTTGTTTTTGTTTGTGGGCCACACACAGAAGTGCTCAGTGGTTCCTGTTGACTCTGCACTTCGGAATTAGTCCTGGTACAGGGACTATATGAGATTTCCGAGAGGACTCTAACCTGGGTTGACCACACGTGAGGCAAAAAATTTAACATTGTATCCTTCACTCTGGCCCTTAATTATAGGACTTTGAAAGTTTAGTATGAGAATAATTTTATACTTTGTCTTCGGGGGGTTTATAAGTTGTGTATTTGGGGCCCAGAGAGATAGCACAGCGGCATTTGCCTTGCAAGCAGCCAATCCAGGACCAAAGGTGGTTGGTTCGAATCCCGGTGTCCCATATGGTCCCCCGTGCCTGCCAGGAGCTATTTCTGAGCAGACAGCCAGGAGTAAGCCCTGAGCAACGCCGGGTGTGGCTCAAAAAAACAAACAAACAAAAAAAAAGTTGTGTATTTGAGTGTACAGGAAAGAAAATAACAGCAGGAGTGTACAGGAAAGAAAATAACAGCAGAGGAGTAAAGAAATCGAAGAGGAATTTTATAGATCACTCATTGCTAAGGTGCTTACCAATTTACTTGTGCACTGTTGCACTTTCTGATTGTTTTTATTTTTTTTTTTCATCCTGGTTTTTACTAGATGGACCCTACGTCTGACAGTCTGACAGTTTCCAGCTTTTCCTCTTTGATCCACCACACCTCTTTGAGTTTCTTTCTCTTCCACTGTATATTTGTGAAGATTTAATGCTTTACTTTTTTTATCATATTAGACTGGCAAATAAATGGAAGAAAAAAAGAAGAATACCATTTCTAATAGAAAAAATGTTCAGGTATAGACATTTAAATACTTTATTAACAAATTGTTATATGATAAAATGAACTTACTTTATTAGTACATTAAACTACTAATATATAAATCATTTTATCTTCCTCTTCTAATCAAAAATTGGAAAGTCAAAGAAGGATCTGAAATTTGTAAATTTTGTAAATTTTGTAAATACAAAGCATCAAGTTATTGACAATAAAAAAAAACTTTTTTTTCTATGTTATGGCTTGATTTTAGTATTACTTTAATGGTCTGAATCTCAGTTTCCTAATCTGGATATTTCTTTTTTTTTTTTTTTTTTTTTGGTTTTTAGGCCACACCCATTTGACGCTCAGGGGTTACTCTTGGCTTTGCGCTCAGAAGTTGCTCCTGGCTTCTTGGGGGACCATATGGGACACCGGGGGATCGAACCGCGGTCCGTCCTAGGCTAGCGCAGGCAAGGCAGGCACCTTACCTCCAGCGCCACCACCCGGCCCCCAATCTGGATATTTCGATCCTGAAAACTTTTCGCTCTAAAGTTGGAACTGTGGTTCTCCTGGAATCACAATGCAGAGTTTATAGTGTTGTTTGGTTGCTGCATTGAGAATCTACTTTTCACTGTACTCTTCTCATTGAGTGTCCAGAAAACTTATAAAGTAATTTCTTGACATCCTTCTGGCTACTTAGTTGTGTTTTGCTCTGATTTGATAAGGGAGTCAGAAAAACTATATATATTATTTGAAAATCAATTGAGATTTCATAGAAAATAAGTGAGAATTTCTTTCCATAACAGAGTTGTGATGTTTAATGTATTCATTTATAGATGGACCTGTCTCCTCCCAAGCATTATAACTTGCAATTACAACATGCAGGCAATGATTCCCATGCAGGAAATTCTTGGGATTATAATTCCCAGTGAGTTCAGTTGGAACTTTGAACACACATACACAATGTGAGCACTCTATTTTCTAGGTTGTGCCAATGACAGGATCGCTTATTGCTTTCTATTATCCTGTTATTTATTGTCACAACAATAATAAACATAAAGCCACTTCATAATTATGTAGCAGAAGCGCTTACACAAAGGCATTCCATGAATACAAATGAGACTCGTCTATAAATTGTTTCCCACAGTATGTGTCACTGGCCACAGATATATTCATCTTCCTGCATTCTGAGTGTGAGCTTGATGCTAAGTATATGGAAATTCTTGTTTAATACAGATATACTTTTCATATTTGAGTCATTTGCACAATCTTAAAAAACTAAGTTAAGTATTCAAATGTGTGCCAAAAGATGGCCCTATGACACTAAACCTACAGCACAGAATAATGAGTTCTCTCAGTATAAATGTTGTGAGAAGTCATATTAGGAAAACATAGTCCCTCTAACTTATGGACTAATTTATGATTTAAACTGGACATGAACTAAACCACATGGAGTGACCATGTGTTCATGATGTGGAGCGGCTAAACTGTTGATTATGACAGAAAATTCTTGGGATATGTTGAATTATTAATGGTAATTCAGGCTTAAGCAGGCCATTTAAGTATTTGTTTTGTGTAGATGGATGTACCACCATGGAGCATAATCATTTGCAATCTTACTTTTGACAACTCCATGGTGAGTTCAAATTGGTTGAAATGTGCAGCAGGAGAGGAACAGATGTAGCATAACAGTCTAGGAGGAAGGCAATTCTGCTATGCAAGCTGGCCACTCTTAGAGTCATCAGGAGAGTGTTTTTGAGTTGATTTCTTGTGGGCTGCAATGGTATTGGTAACAATCATACTCACTTCCTAGCACCCCAAACACCCATGGTTTACTGCAGTTCAAATGTTGTCTCTCATTTCACTGTTCACATCTTGAGAGACCTGGTAGACATTACTCTGCCAATCTGCACCTGACTTTTTGGGGAGGGTGGGGGCACTCAATAATATTTAGGGATATTTCTGACTCTACTCTTAGGAATACTCCTGGAGATGCTTAGGATTGAATCCGGATTGGCTGCATGTAAGGTAACTTTCCTACCAACTGTGCTATCTCTCTAACCCCTGCACCTGTCTTTTCCACTTTCCTATGAAACCTAGCACTTGGCTTAGTACTTCTTGTTGGCTTTTTGCTACTTAATTGTTTTAAACTGAATCACTATTGAGTATATCTGCTTTTCTATGTCTCATTTTTCTTATTTAGTATAAGCACTGTGAGAACAAACATTTTGGTCTTGCTCAATGCTGTCTCTACCTAGAGCACCTTTTATTTGTTTAAAAGAAGAATAGAGCTTGACTAAAACGCACCATATAAAATGCCCTGCATTTATTCTTCTTATCATTGTTATTTGTTATTTGAGGGTGTCCTACCCATCAGTGCTCATGTTCTACTGATGTCTTGGATTGAATCTCAGAGCGTTCTCCATGGAGTTCTGTAAACTGTACGGTTCTGAGCAAAGAACTCAGACTTTCTACTTACAAATTCTAGATTCCAGCTCATTGGGCAATTTCTCTGACCTTCCCTTGCATTTTAAAATTCATGGATTTGAAGAAGGGATTTCTTATATAAGAATATGGTGGCTTGTTCATACTGATAATATTTTTGCACATACTCCTCAGAAGCAAAGTCCTCGTGGCAAGTTTATCAATCTTTTAGTGGGCAAAGCAACAAGAGGGAGTCTGAAATAGCTCAAGTTTCAGACATTCACGCAGTTGCCATGATACCCTCAATGTGATTGACATGTTTTTCTGCCAATCTGGTGGAACCAAATCATGTTCCGGTGAGAGCTTGGCTGCTTCTAGACCTCCAGGCTCATTAACATCCCAGTCAGTGTTGCTCTGTCACTGATATCAGACTAAGCAACCAATCAAGTAAAACCCCTGCTGTTCACCAACCATGACCCCCACTATAGAAAAGCAAGGGAGGTTTTATATTTCAAATGACTACAATAGACAGACTCAACGTTTATAATGGATTAAAGCTGTTGAACGCCCATCTGTAAAGAGCAACAATTACTAACATTTACTGACAGCAATTGTGAGAATAGGGAACAATTTTCTTAACACTAATTCAAACAATCTTTGGAGTGGTCATTTGTAGCAGTAAATTTTTTGCTGCTGCAGCAGAAGATTTATTTAAAGAGTTTTTTTCCCATCATGGAACTAAACCAAGCACATATTAATGCTTACTTGGGAAAGGAGAGAAGGAAATGTGGGAGACATATATCTTATTAAAGGCATCCATTTCTTAGCTCTCAAACTAATGTGCCATGCCATTACTTCACTCGTAATGAGTGAAACATCGGTGCATAATTAGGCATCACCTTATGACAGGATGAGCTATTAATCAAACAATGATTTTAAGGGTTGTCATGGAAGGGAAACTCAGGTTTATTCTAAAATCTTTTTTTTTTAAGTAGTACAAGCTGCTAGCTAGGTAGTGAAGCACTGAAAAAAAAAAATCAAACCTTGAATATCAGAATCTTTCATTTTTTCCTGAAATAATATACCTATTCATCCTTAGAGATTGTCATTTCCATTCAAAATTACTGGTAAGAATTTCTCTTGGGCTTCTCATCATTGGAAGTAATTTTGTCTACCGAAAAGAAGTGGTAGATGAAGTTAGGAACTTGACATTTTTGGGTTAAATTTCAGTAAGATTTAGACAAGTAAACTATGGTTTTAATTTTTTCTCTTACAGATCAGAACCCAATGAAGATAAAATGTATTGAAGTCATTTTTATGCAGTATTCAAAACAACTTGTAGATTTAAATTTTTAAATTGGAGTAAAAAAGAAGACATGCGGTTTGGTTGGTTTATTTTAGAGCTTATTGATTTAAAGTTTCTCAAAGTACTGGAGCCTGGAGACTATTTTCTTAGCCTTCTCTTAAAAATGTTTAATGATGAAGGCAGGAAATTGCATTATCTTGTTGCATCACATCAACAGTATTTGGCAAGCCTCAAAACCCAATCTGTGTTTTAGTATTATCTCCTTGTCTTTAAAATGGAGCATTATGGCTCAGCTGAGTCCTGAAGGCCTCAAGTTGGAAAGCTGCTCTATAAGTCAGTTGATGTGGCCACAGAGACATCTGGTTCCAGAAATATATCAGCACATTGGGATGTGCTATTGGAGCTGGAACAGAACTCACACTGGAGGGCTAATGATCTCTTCCTGCAGTCTGACTGCGATCCCCCAAGATGACTGGTGATCAGTGGTCCTTTCTTTAGAGAATTTGCCATTTGTCAAGTGGACAACAGGTAAGGGAAGACCCAGGAGTACTAAATGAAGAAAAATAAATCTGATTTTCCTCCGTGATGAGATTCGTAGGCAGGTCAGCAAATGAAACAAGAAAGACTGATCTGAAAGTTCATTGGGCAGGGAAGTCTGTCTGTACTACTTAGTAGCAACAAGAGAGCCTCCAGGAGCACAAATCCCAGCTACCTTGAAATCTGGAAAAGCCACCTAGAAATTAATGGCAGTGCACTAGTTCATCATAAAATTGCATGACCAGTAAGACAGCTTTAAATGAAGACAAATCTAGAAAGTCAGGGTTTTAAAGCAGAAAATATTTTTTTTCTTTCAGCAGGGTATGGACTTGGACTACTAAAATTAAAGCTACACTAAAACTAAATGAAAATGAATACAATATTTGAATTATAACTGATAGTAATGAAAACAGCGGTGACATTTGTATCAGTGTATTTTGGGAGCAAACATGTTTCTAGGTAACCAGTGTTATTCTATTATATCATAATCGACTATAATTGGCAGACTGATACATTGCCTTTCTCTCTTAGGAGCACTGGATTGTGCAGGCCGTGACTCTTATCATAGTCATATTGATCGTATTAACAGAAAATGCCATGCTATATGTAGCTCAAACTTTCTTTTGGCTGCAAATAGATCATTGGAATTCTTAAGTCATTTACCCTTTAAAAGACTATTTGGTCTTCAAAGATAAATAACTAGCAACAATAGTTGCTTTCAGAGAGGGAAACTGAGAGATTGATGACAACAGAAAAAGAAACTTATTTTTCTCTTTCTTTTTTTTGTTTTTCGGGCCACACCCATTTGATGCTCAGGGGTTTGATGCTCCTGGCTAAGTGCTCAGAAATTGCCCCTGGCTTGGGGGGACCATATGGGACACCGGGGTCCTTTCCTGGCTAGCACTTGCAAGGCAGACACCTTACCTCTAGCGCCACCTTGCCTGCCTGAAACTTATTTTTCTAACTATGTAAATATCTCTGTTTTTGCAGTTCATGGGTATATATTGTTCATATGCTTGTATGAAGTGTATTTTTCATCCTTTATAGACTGAGAACTAGTGGATAAAAACTATTTTTTTTTTTTTTTTGGTTTTTGGGCCACACCCTGTGATGCTCAGGGGTTACTCCTGGCTATGCGCTCAGAAGTCGCTCCTGGCTTGGGGGACCATATGGGACGCTGGGGGATCGAACCGCGGTCCGTCTCCTAGGCTAGCGCAGGTAAGGCAGGCACCTTACCTCGAGCGCCACCGCCCGGCCCCGATAAAAACTATTTTTATGGTACCCTGAGTTTCACCAGAAAAAATTCCTGAGTGCAAAGCCAGAAGTAACTTTTGAGTATTTTTTATGGCCAGAAAATAAAGAAACTAAAACAACCTCCCAAATAGCCCAACTATTTTAACATGAATGTTAAATAAATAATACTTTAGTCAAATACTGGTAAGTTTGAAATGCTTAATTAATCACTTTTTAAAAAAAATAACCCTAGTTTTCAGGATTGAGTTTTTGGGATATGCTCCCCCATCCTTGATAATTTTCAGCACTTACTATGAAGGTGTAAAAATATATCACTAAAGTATACACCATTCACTTGACCAAAACACTTTCTTAGTTCTACAATTATTATATTTTTTGGACTAACATGACGTGACCCTGATAATCAGCAATGAATTTCTTTTACTCCTGTGTCTCAGGAGAAAAGGTGACAGGGATTACAAGCTCTCTATGCCTATATATATGAATAAACACAGACATAGCAGCAGATATATATCAGATATAAAACAAATTCTTAGTAACAGGATGCTTCAGCTTTGTGAGAGAAGGAATCAAAGAGAAAAAATGAGACTGAATAAACTGGTGAACACTGAATGAAAAACTGATTTTGTTGGCCTCTAGTTATACCTCTGGAACACAGCTGGATAACCTCTTAGAGCTACTTAGCTCAGTAATTTTGAATCTTTCAGGGACTTGAGGATTCAAAACTCTACCTTTCTTTCTTTTTATAGGAAAGACTGTCAATTCAATAGATATGTATGAAAGAAAAGTCCTTATGCTACAAGCAGAGACACTTGATGTTGTGTCCTCATTATTTATAGGAGTACTTCTTCCTTACCCACCCACCCCACCTTTCCTAGGAACTGCAAGGGGAAAAAAAACTAATTTCAGAGGGAAAAATCTGGAACTAGATACATTTACTCTAATTTTAATGGTTTAAGATTAGTGTTCATGCTAGTTCATTCATTAAGCTGTCACCAAAAAGAACACAATAAGAAGAGAGAAAAGGCAGTCTTCCAACTGTGGAAATTGAGGGAGTGTATGTTTAATGAGAAAGAAGAGCAATGCTTACCCATTATTGTGATTTTAGCGAGAAAAAAAAAACAGTGATGAGGCACAATTACTTTCTGAAAGCTTGTTATGCATGACTGGAAAAAATGTCACCAGCATTTCCCAGGACAGAATCCACGATGCAGGGTAATTGGCAGTTACAAATTAGTGGTGATCAGCTTAAGTAAGCCTTATTGCTGAGACACCATCTCATTTCAAATATCTCAAATCACTTGCTCTACTCTTGAAACATAATCGTCAAGGATTTTCTGAATCAGATTTGCCGATCCGGGCTGAGTTATTTTTACATAGATCCCACCTATAGGGCCTGAGTGGTGGCACAGGGTATAAGGTGTCTGTCTTGTGGATGCTAGCCTAGGATGGATTGTGGTTCGATCCCCCAGCATCCCATAAAGTCCTTCAAGCCAGGGGCGATTTCTGAGCCCATACCCAGGAGTAACCCCTGAGTGTCACTGGGTGTGGCCCAAAAAGAAAAAAAAATGGCTGGTGAGCTGTGCATTTATTTAGAGAACTTGTATTCTTGTATTAGATAGTCAAAAAATAATTCAGGTGGTCTGTTCTATGGCACCATGAAAAAAGAAATTCAGATGGAAGGACTTAGCATTTCCCCAGTATTGTTGGGCTAGCCCTCCTGATTGTAGCACAGGAGAAGCTGAATGCTATGTTGTTCACTGACCCTAACATTGAATTATGGTACAGTTGGCAATGTATTTAGTTGAGAATGACTTTTGGGCTCCCTGCTCATTGTGTGGGAAGGCTTCCTTCCAATTTGCACCTCCTAAACAAACGACCATAAAAGATGATCAAACAAGTAAATGGAAACTCTTCAAGGAATTAAAATTATTTGATCATTTCTAATTACTTAAAGAAATTCTATAATCTTCTAATTTTTATTTGCAATCATCAAGTTTCATCAAAAGTTGGGGACTTCAGTAGACAAGCTATATATAAGCTTATTTTTTTAGCTAAAAGAATATTACAAAATTGTATTTAGTTTTTGGGCCACACCTGGCAACACTCAGGGGATATTCCTGGTTCTGCACTCAGAAATTGCTCCTGATAGGCTCAGGGGACCATATGGGATGCTGGGGATTGAACCTGGGTTCATCTCAGGTCAGCTGCATGCAAGGCAATTGCCCTACTACTATGCTATCACTCCAAACCAAAGAAATTATATTTATATTTATATTTATTATATTTATCAATATATTAGAAGTTTAGTGACAATTTGGTGAAGCATGTGCATTATCTACTCTTTGAAAACCATAAAAAGTTATTCAGGAAAACTAAAATAGTGAGAGTATAAATAATATATTCAAGGATTATAAGACTTATTACTAATAATAAATAATCTCCAAACCAATTTATAGTCATTACAATGAAAGCTTCAAATAAAATTTAATTAGAAAATATACAAAGTTCCTATTATGGGTGAACTAATTACTACAAACATAACAATTTTATTTATTTATTTATTTATTTATTTATTTATTTATTTATTTATTTATTTTTTGGCCACACTGGTGATGCTCAGGGATAATTTCTGGCTATGTGCTCAGAAATCGCTCCTGGCTTGGGGGACTTTATGGGATGCTGGAGGATCGAACTGCAATCCATCCTAGGTCAGCATTGTGCAAGGGAATCACCCTACCCCTGTGCCACCACTATGGCCCCCAAACAACAATTTTAAACAACATAGTTTAAGTTCAAATGATGGGGCTCAGTGATACAGCATCTGCCTTTAAATGCACAAGGACACAAGTCACGGCATTTTTGATTAATGGTGCTAGGAAGCACCATCCTACACTGTTCAGCGTGGTTACCAGCACTGGTTGCCATTGTTTCTGGAATAGTAGGTTCAATTTCCAGTAATGTGTTAATACCAAACCAAAGGCGAAAGCTCTGGATATTGAAAATAACAACATATAAGGGAAAAAAATAAAACTTAGTTAATAATTTTATAGTTCTATTAGCCAGAAATCTGAAATTAGACTAATGGGATAGCAATAAAATCTTAAGCTGGCTTCTAAAGACCCAAGCTTGCTAATTGGATACATCCTAAGAGACCCAAAGTGGGTACTCTGTTTCTTCCAACTCCTCTAGGTTCTCAGCATTCCTTAGTTGATGCCCACGTTACTTCAGTCTTTGTCCCATTATCACATTGTCTTTGCTTTTGTATTGCCTAGTTTTCACCTTCTTTTAAAGATTGTTGAATTCAGTTCTCAGGTTCTAACACCAGAACACTGGAGATAAATGAGCCTGGAATCAGATGGCAGTCTGGAAAATAATTCACACACATACGCATGTAGAGAGAAAAGGTTTTGGATGAGTTCCCCATATTCCCATTAACTCTTAGTAGAACTCAGCTCCAAGCCCCTGGCTCCCAGGGAATCTGAAAAATGTAAGGGTTTACTTCTTTTCCAACCGAAAATTTAATCTGAGGAAAAATGTCACACCTGGAAGGAGGGACATCCAGTTTCAACACCAATCCAAATTGCTACATCCAAAGATAAACCCAATGAGTAACAATGCATATACTGATTGAGTATAAACAGACAAATTCCGTAATCCCACAAAGGATACCCATGATCATAGTAATGGCACACTTGGGTGATCCCTAGCTATCCATTGATTTAAAATGACCAACTGCATCTGCAAAGTTTTATTGAAATTAATAACTGTTCTCTGGGGCTGGAGCAATAGCACTGCAGTACAGCATTTGCCTTGCACGGGGCTGACCCAAGACGAACCTCTGTTCGTTCCTGGGTCTCCTATATGGTCCCCCAAGCCAGGAGCAATTTCTGAGTGCATAGCTAGGAGTAAATCCTGAGCATCCCTGGGTGTGGCCCAAAAACCAATAAATAAATAAATAAATACATAAGTAAATAAATAAAATTCTAGATCTCAAGAATTAGACAACAATATCTCCGAGGGTGGTTATTTAGCTTGCCTTAGAAATAAGTAGACTCACCAGAATATTGATTTAGAGATGCAATGTACCATATTTTCTGATGTATAAGACGACCGGGAATATAAGACAATCCCCTAATTTTGCAGTTAAAACATAGGTTTAGGCCTATATTCGCTGTATCAGACAGAATGTTCTTGTGCTGCATGTGCTGCATGTGTTTCTGTGCTCATGTACCACAGTGAGCCAATCACAACAAGCAAAAGTTCAAAGGTTATACTGTAATATACTTCCTCTCTGACTCTGGCCAGTCTGAGCAGGCTTTTTACAGTGTAGATTCGGGTACAGAAAATTGTCTAATTTGCATGCATAAAAAGCCTGCTTGGATTGGCTGAGTTAGAGAGGCGGTTTGAGCAGCCTTGCAGTGATTGATGTAGGATCGAGTTGGAAAATTTGTTTTGTGGCAATATTCAGACAATTTTTGTTTAGTGGCATATTGAAACATTTTTTGGGATATACTCGGCGTATAAGATGACCTCCGATTTTCGGTTGACCTTTCTTTTGTTTCAAAAGTCGTCTTATACGCCGGAAAATATGGTAGTTAAAACAGAAAACACAAATTTGAAGATAAGTGGTAGATTTTAATAACTAGTTTTAAGATGTAATGTAAAGATATTACAATCAAATAAGTGGTCAAAGTTTAAAGATGGGGTTGGAAAGATAGCATGGATGTAAGGTATTTGCCTTGCATGCAGAAGGTTGGTGGTTCAAATCCTAGCATCCCCTATGGTCCTCCGAACCTGCAAGGAGCTATTTCTGAGTGTGGAGCCAGGAGTGATCCCTGAGCAGTTCTGGGTGTAATCCAAAAACCAAAAAAAAACTATGTTATTGAAACTAGGAGAAAATAATACTCTCTTAAATTTGCTAATATTTCTAAAAAAGTCTTCATTTTCTAAAACATATTATAAAGATAGTGTTTGCATTGCACCTCTAGAAACAATTTCACTTTCCATAAAATAATAAAATATGTAACTTTATTTTCTTGAAAAAAGAAATACAAAACCCCAGAAAAAAACAACAGAAAACCAACATTTCCTCAAAAGTCAAATGACTACTTTCTTGGAGTAAAGTAAACACTAGGTTACTTGAAAGATTCAAGGAAGACTAAAAATTTTTATTACTAGGTATTTACTTTCAAAACCTTTAAAGCAACAATATTTTCAAAAGTATTTGTTTGTTCATAGTTGAGTTTTAGACATACTATGTTCTAGCACCAATCTCACCAGCAGTGTCTTCTTCCTTCCACCAGGGTTCCCTTCCTTCTACCTGATCTCTGGCAAGCCCTTTTCTCTATGCCTCTCCAAACCATTATAATCCATACCCTTAGGCTTCAAACTTGATAGGCATTTTGAATTTGGTTGTTGACTTTTGGATAACTTGTTTTCAGTGTTGGTGGCTCTGTGTTTGTATTTTCTTATACTCCTTTACACAACTGATGCACTTGGATACCCCTAACCTCTGCTTCCCAGTATTTTTTTAATATTCTTGTCTATTTCTTCTTCCCTCCTCAATTTCCTTTTACTCTGCCTTATTCCCCCTATGCTCTGGAGACAAGGATAATCTAAATCTCACTACTCTTTCTTTTTTTTTTTTTTCACGAAAACAAATTTTATTTCCAGTGTTTAATTAGGTATGCACAAAGGCATGACACAGGTTTGGATTTGTCACATCCTCATGCAGAATTCGATTCTTCTTGATGAAGAAGCAGTCCACTTGGGTTGCTAGCTATACATCTATGTTACAGAAATTCTATCAAATCTGGTATCTGAAGAAAAGATACACATATAATAGGTTCATTTAAATTACGTTATCTTACAGAAGATTAAAAATTCAAGTCACATAAAACTCATCTACATGTTCAAATGAGACCACAAATAAGTGAGATCATCCTGTGTTTGTCCTTCAGGCTTACTCCATTTAACATAATATCTTTCATTTTATTCCATGTTTTAGTAAATTGCATGAAGGAATCCAAGTTCATCATAAGTGTTTCTGAATTTTATAACTACGACATAAAAATTGATGCTAATCACGCAGGGGTCTCAAACTTGTGGCCCGCTGGCCACAAATGGCACTCCATACAACATTTTGTGGCCCTGCCCTAGAGGAATCTTTTTTGGTTTTGTTTTAGTTGTTTGGGTCACGCCCCCCAATGTTCAAGGCTTACTACTGACTTTGCACTCAAGGATCACTCCGACTTTGTCTCCTGCAGCCCGCAGGTAAATTGAGTTTGAGACCCCTGATAGAGTTTGAATTTGTCCATTAAAGAACTAACATAAGTGTATTTGAATCATGCAGTTTCCTAGATATAGAGAATATGCCTAAGAGTCAGACAGACATCTCTAAAATATAAATTCTGAGAGTTTCTTTTGCAGATGTTCCAAGGAGCTTAATGAGTAACTATAGAGACATTGCTTTCCTAGAGAAAAGTATGACTCAAAAGTACTTCGTAAAAGATGGGGTCAGTGCGATAGCACAGCGTTAGGAGTCAGTTCCTAGCATCCCGTATGATCCCCTGAGCCTGCCAGGAGTGATTTCTGAGCAAAGAACCAGGAGTAACCCCTGAGTGCCTGAGCACTGCCAGGTGTGGCCCCAATAAACAAACAAACAAACAAACAAACAAAATACTTGGTAAAAGAGACAGGTAACATTATATAAATCATCTGACAGGAAGACAAAGTCTTCTATAAAAATCAATCAACAATATGAGGGAAGTAAAAATGAATGAGGAAACCCTCAAAATGAATTAAAGAATTCCTAATATTAGTCCTAAATTAAGGTTCCCAATGGGAAGAGCCTAGAGACAATATCACCCATGAAGTTCATTGTTCCATCATCCTTACTGCATGCTATTCAATAAGAAGGTACCAATTTATAATTAAAAGGGGCAGGATGTCCCCCCCCCCAACTTTTTTTTCTCTTCTACTTCCTCTCTCTCACGATTGCTTTCCCCTCATCTCTCTATTCAATAGTTATCTGAATTTAATTTCTGCAAAGGGGTGGTAAGGTAATATTGCACCTGCATTTTCCATGTGAGTTAACTACACCAGTAATGAAACTCATTTTGAATCCAAAACATTTGAATCTGTTATTGTATTCTTAAATCCCGGGAATATTATTATATGAAATAATATTTAATGGAATAATTTCATAGAAAATAACTGAATGAGATAACTAGATCTTAGAATTTAGAAACTTTGTTGTTATTGTCACCCAGAATGAATTAAACCATATGGAAGCCCTATTTTGTTTTGTTTTTAAGGTAAAAGTGTAAAAGAGATCTGTATAGAGGTACATGGGGAAAATTTAGTGAAACAAATGAGTAACATGTACAAAAGGCTAAGTGGGGTTGTATCATACACAGAGATATTTGTCCTCCATATTTGGGGGATATTGGAAGAAAGAGGAAGTTTCAGAAAGGTGTGAAGTTTGGGAAGACATATTTTAACAGTTCTCTCAGATGTGGGTGGATTGCAAATGACTGAGAAAGTGAGATGATCAGTGTAAAGGCAAAACCAGTATAAAGGCTAATCATTGTAAAGGCAAATACATCACTTTGAACTATTTTTGTAAACCCTTTTTAGACTGTTGCTCCATTTAGACCTTTTTTTCCTCTTCCGATGCCCCCTCACCCTCATCTTACTCTTTGGCTAATAATCTTGTTCCATGTCATCCCCCACCTCCATTCCTTAGGAAATTTTTACCTGTAATGAATTTCACCTTGGAATATACAGGAGGTCATAGGACCCCTAATTAAGAAATGCTGACTTAGGAAATCAATAACAAACTGAAATATTATTAGGGTACATTGAAATTCTTGGAATCCTAGAACCAATCTAGTTTCTGAATCTAGTCTTTGTGTCCTTTACAAAATGCTTTTCAATTGACTTTTGAAGGACTGAACTTCTCAGTTAGGAAAACCACTGTTTCATGTTGTTTTCACAAGATTATCTTGGAAAAGTTTTTTGCTTGGGTAAACAGTTCATGCTAGGTGACTATGTCACGGTTTTGCGGATATTTAATGCGTTTGGAAAAAAAATTGTGGACAGTTGCTCAATTCAACTAACCTTTTAGGCCATTTTGTTTCCTTTGAAAATGTGTGTGTCTGCATTTTCAAAACTGTCTCTTTCTATGAATATATCCCCCTTTGATCAGATATGGTTAAGATTTTCAAAATTTTATAAAAATGTAATCATAGCAGAAAAATAGTGCTCCCTCTTCTTGCTGTCAGTACTATATTCTCACTTAGAACTATTTTAATCTCAGAGCATTGCAATTTATCTATATCATTAGATAGTTGCCAGTGTCAAAGTGAAAAAAAAATTTTAGTCTTGTTTGTGTGATAATATAATTTAGAACAATAAATAGTCCTGCATGCTATTAGAGTAAGGTCAATAGTTCTAGATAGTTGAGTAGTTAAATAGTTCTACTTGGCTTACTTTAAAAATAAAAGGAACTTTAATCTTGAGAATTATTTGTTATGTATTTATGGTATAAAATCAAATGGTATATTTAGTATAAAAGTCACATAAATTAATTCATAATTATATAAGCACAAAATTACTTTTTCTACTTTTATACTAGTTGTTTGGTCCATAAATATCATGAAAGTTTCTTAGTAAGGATAAAAATATGGTTCAGTATGGTACATCAAATAGTGATAGCTCTACATGAATTAGTAGCCTGAACATTTGAAGTATGCTTCAATTTTTAATTTATTATGATTAAAGAAAAAGCAAAACTAAAAATAAATGAAAGCAAGGGCTAGCGTTTCTTAGACAACTATATATGAATATATGATGTTACTTATTGACTATTAATATGTTAAAGTATTATGCTGCCTTTGTCTACGCAAGCTCATTTATTCAGGAGCTGGAGCTGCCTAGAGTAGCTACAGTAGACAGGGTATTTGCCTGGAATATTGTCATGCTGGGTTCGAACTGACCCACCAATAATTCCTTTATAGATTCACCAGGAGCAGAGTCAGGATTGTAAACTCTGGGCACCTTTAGGTATGTCACCTTCATAAGAAGAAACTCTTATTTATTCCTCATTGTATTCTTTTTTTTTTTTTTTTTTTTTTTTTTTGGTTTTTGGGCCACACCCGGTGACGCTCAGGGGTTACTCCTGGCTATGCGCTCAGAAGTCGCTCCTGGCTTGGGGGACCATATGGGACGCCGGGGGATCGAACCGCGGTCCGTCTCCTAGGCTAGCGCAGGTAAGGCAGGCACCTTACCTCGAGCGCCACCGCCCGGCCCCCTCATTGTATTCTTAATGGTATGTGTTATTCAGGTAAGAAAAATCTGAGATTCTCAAAATTGTGCAAGAAGTTACAGCATTTGTAAAAGAAAGGTTGATGTTATTTGCCTCTGTTATTTTGCACTAACATTTCCAACTCAAACTCAAACTAGAACAGTAGTTGATTAAAATCAAAGAGGAAGAACGTTATAAAAGAAAAGCAACAGGACCTGGCCATTGAAAATTATAGGAAGGAAGAAAAACAATAGTCCATTAACATTTACATAAGCCTGGATAATTTGAAGATCATGAAAACACAAGCACAAAGTACACATGGAATTAAAAACAACCCCAAAAAGCATAAGAAGAAATACAATAAGCTCAGTTGATGACTTTTTGAGTTTGAGTTGGAAATGTTAGTGCAAAAGATAAAACATTTGAGCAACTATGGTAAGTTTTTGGATCAGTGCTCTAATTGGTGTCACCCAACTCTTTTAAGCCCATCAAAGGCTGTGCATCACCCTATAAGAAGGTAGATACATTTTAGAATTCTTTATTAAATTTTAGTGTATGGTATTTTGTGTAAAAATAATTTGCAACTATTTTTCAAATTATTTTCATATAAAATAATTTGTAATTTAGACATAAATATAGATTTTAAGCCACCTTATGTTCATAAATAAAAAAATAACAGAAAATCAACTAGCAACATAGAGTTCAGCAAACCTGCCAACAATGATTTAATGAGATCATGATGAGATAATTCAACTTCATGAATTTTTTATTGATATATCTTTCCAAAAATAATTGCATTACCACTTACTTGTAAACAAGCAATATGTTGTTTCGTGTCTACCAAGCAGGTAATCTTAGGAATGGGTGAAATCTGAGGAGGGAATCAATGGTGGAGGGGAAATTTTACATTGGCAATGGGATTGGTCTTGGAACCAATGTATTATGTGCAACTATGTAATGCAGGGTCTTTAAATAAAGTAATTTATAAAAAGGGTTTCCTGAAATATGAATTTAATGGAGTATATTTATCTACATGTTATGGTTGCATTTTCATTAAATATAAACTTTTTAGTTAAATATACAATAAATGAGCCTAGTCTATGCTTTCATGTATCACTTCTACTCTTCCTGTCGTTCATTCTCCAATCAGAGGATATAAGTTATTATCCCCAATGTGCTATTTGGAAGTAGAACCTTTATGAGGTGATGCAGAGTCTTTATGAAAGGAATGATTGTCCTTATAGAATAGCCTCAGAAAGTGCCTTTGTTCCTTTTCACTCTGTGAATTCACAGTAAGAAGATGGTTGTCAATGAATGAGGAAGAGAACACTCACCAGACATCAAATCCACTCTTGCTTTTGATTAAAGATGTCCAACTGCCAGAATTGTCAGGAATAAATCTTGTTTAAGCCATTCAATTAATGGCATTTTTGTTAGAACAATCTAATGAACTGAAATACATTCCCGATTTCTTTACAGAACTTAAATACACATGGAACAGTTGACATGGACCACTGAAGTTTTGTCAAGTTCTAATTCTATGTGGCTTTTAATTTGTTTTTCCTTATTTAGTTTATCTTAGTTCACACAATTTTAAGTTGTCTATCCCTTCTTCCTTCTTCTTCCTTCATGAATATATGGCCCTTACTATAATCTTTAATTTTTGTAGACCTTTAGTTCTAAAATTGGGTTTATTGTATATTAAGCTCACAGTATTATTGAATAAACTAGTGAAAATAGTAAGAAGGAAATTTAACTCTAAGGTGGAGTTAAACATACCTTTGACTATAAAATAATAATTTTCCTATATTTAATATCTATCTGAAAGAAAAGGAAAAATAGGAATGTGTTCAACGTATAAACACTACTGTGGGTATCCCTCCCCCGACTCATCTATCCCACCTGAATTCAGAAATGCCCACACTTGGAATAGGCAGGTAGAGAGTCTGCAGGGGGGAAAAAGAGGGGATAAGAAGGAGCATTAGAGAGAGAAGCTAGAGAGAGCCATCATCATCAGAGATTCAGCATCAGATTCAGCACCAGCAATTCAGTATCATTGGAAAAGCAGCAGTTGTAACATCACCAAAGGGAGTTGATCAGCCTGGAAACCAGTTAGGAAGCCTGATAAAAGCAGCTGAAAGGGAGATAGAGGCCAAGAGAGTCCAGTAGGAGTAGAGAAGTAGCTACTAGGAAAAGGCTTAGTATAAGAGGCCATGTGAGGAGATGTGCATGGCGGTAGGGACTGTGAAATAAAGCTGGCTGACTACTGGAACTTCATCTGACTGCTTTGTGAATCTCTCTGCCCTCAACTCTGCCACCTTCAGACCTGCTAAACCATCGGGGCTGCAGGAGCTGGGTGGAGCCCAGAAAGGCCTCACTATTCCCCTACCAACAATATTTATTTATATTAAGACAACATACTACATTATTATTAACACTCTTAAGTTCTGCTTAATAAAGCAGTTACTGAATATTTCTAAGAAATAAACATAGTTATTTTTTTCTCTTACACTGTGTAGGAAGGCCAAATTTCCCATTTTACCAAAACTAGTTTATTTTTTTAACTAGTTTATTACTTTTTACCAAAAGTAGTTTTACAAACTACTACTTTTGATAATCTAGCAATAATTTTGATATACAAGATCTTTTCTTAGTAGAGAAAAAGATAACTTGAACATACAATAGTTGATATGTAAGGTTAAGTAGAGGTTGGGGGCAGAATTGCACCTTGGAAAGGTTAAGAAGTAACTTTTGTTTTATTTTGTTTGTTTTTGGGGGGGACACACTAAGGAGTACTCAGGGATTACTCCTGGCTCTATGCTCAGTGATCATTCCTGGTGGGGCTCAGGCATCATATATTATTGGAACCTAGGTAGGCCATGTTCAAGGCAAATGCCCTACCTGCTAAACTATCCCTTTGGCTGGAGAAGTTATTTTCAGAGAATAGTTCAATCTGAGTGCTGAAACATACATTTTAGACCCTTACTGTGCTCTCTGCTTATTAAATGGAGGTGTTTTGAGAGAACATTTGGCATTAATTATCTATTTTTATTTATTTTCGATCATTTATATTGGAAATAGTGGTCTATCCAGTCGCATGCATTGTCTTTAAAACAGATATGTTGCATCACTTTTTTTTTTTTGTGGTTTCTGGTCTGACACAATAAGGTGAAAGACAGTCTAGTTTAGCTCTTTGTGGACAAGTTTTAAATGGCTTTAAGATACCTTAGGTCTGATTTATTAAGTATTTTTTCAAGACCACAGATGTGAGCTGCAGGGTTGGAAAAGCAATGCCTAAGTTCTGGGCTCTCTTAGCCTCATCAGTATGTAAATCAAGTAGAATACAAATGCCCCACAAGCAAAATAGTCAGAATGACATTCCCACCACTGCATATGGATGAAGCCATGGCTGATAAATTTCTTCTCCAAATATGCTCTGTGGCTGCATTATTTATGGACTCTGAAAATGCAGGTTGACTTCTGCAGTAATTTCTTGGCACTATCTCCTTCCTTCTGGGGTCTGTGAGACCTGATCTTTGAATGGAAAATATTTATCTGTTTTTCCTTTGTTTGCTTTTGGATACAGCCAGTGGTGCTCTGAGGTCATTCCTGTCTGGGGACCATATGGGATGTTTAGGATTGAACACTGGTCAGCAGTGGGCAAGACAAGTGCCCCATTTGCTGTATCCAACATTTATTCTTTTCTTGAAAACAAAACTTGTTACTCATGGCCAGCAACAATTGCAATAATATTTTTTAACCTTTACAACCATTAAAGTTGAAAGGACAAGTGAAGGTTTCTTTGCTTTGGCTGTCTTTTATATATCTCAAATTTAATGCACTTTTTAATGGTTATTTTAATTAAGAGTGGAACTTGGGATCTTTAAGGCACACTGCATTCACTGAATGTTCAAATAAATATTCTCAATACTGTTTAGTTCAGGTTCTTCCCTTAAGTCTCCTTTTCTTTTGCTATTATGTTAAAGCTATTGAAAGCATCCACAGAGACAGCAAAACTTGTTAAGCAAATTTAATGGAAAGTACAGACTCTTTTTTCAGGGAGCCACAAAAGAGAAAAAGGACTTTTTTGCAACATAGACATGGAATGTATAAAATACTTCAAAAAAGTGCAATGCAATTTTCAGAACAGGAAAGATAGTTTATAAAATATCCAAAACTTTCACCAGGGAGTAAGTACTTTCTCTTTGCCTAAAATCTGAAAATTCTTCCTTAGTTGAACATATTAAAATAAGCTCAGGGACTAACGGGCTCTACTCAGGCTGAGAGAATATTTAATAAGCTGTATAAGGAACAGAAGTGGGGAAAGGTGACAGAGGATGGAAGAGAAAATTATTCTTTAAAAGCATCTCTATCATTTTTTCTGCCCCAATTTATTTGTAATTTGACATTATGTTAGTTTCAACTCAACATCAAAGATGCTTTGAAAATTTTGTATATTGCAAAATGGCACCATGGCAACTTCAGTTAACATCTGTTGCCTTATATGGTTACAATACGTTGTTTCTTATGATGACAGTCCTCTAGAGTTCTTTAGCAACGTCAGATACACAACGTTATTAACTATATTCATCATCCTGGATATTACAATGCTATGACATTTTACTTTATATTTTGTGTCACACTCAGCAGTATTTAGGGATTATTCCTGGTCCTTCACTCAAGAATCACTCCTAGCAGTGCTCTGGGGACTAGATGGGATGCTGGGGATTGAAATCAGGTTGATTGTGTACATAGGAAATGCTCTATACACTGAGTTATCTCTCCGATCCTCCATGACATTTTTATGTAGTATTGTTTAGGTATTGTGTTCTAAAATACTGTTAAAGATAGTTCCATGCATGCATCTTTCTAACTCCACACACACCACCATGTCCATTTTCCTTCACCTATGTCTCAAAAATCCCTCTTATCCTTTCTTTTCTCCTCCTATCCCTTCCCTTCACCTACCACCAGGTAAAATCAATTCTGTGGGCCAACTCTCCAGTTCTGTTATGTTGGCCATTTGTTGTTTACTTACTTATGCATCTTTATATCCACACATAAGAGAAAGGTCCTTCTGTAAATGTCCCTCTCTTTCTGTCTGACCTCTCTCAGCAGGACACCATCTAGTTCCATATAAGTAGAGGCAAATTCAATATTCGATAATTGCTTCAATCACAAGTTTGTTCCTCTTTACTTTCTTCATATACTTACTCCTCCCACCCTATCTTATTGCCTCTGGTAACTCTCAATGCTATCTGTGTCTGTGAACCTTTTCAATTTACCTCAGCATGTTTTGTTTTGTGTTCTATTTGGGTTTGGGGTCTATACCCAGAAATGTGTGAGGGTTTGTCCTGGCTCTGAGCACTAAAATTGGCTCACCCCACTTTAATTCTTTAATGAGTTCTCTTTCTTATTCTGTCAATTTATGTGTCAGCATGTGACTTTTGAGCATTTTTTGTTGATAACCTCATAAATGAATTGACCTCTGCATCAGATCTGTACTGAAAAAGTATTCTCAAGTATGCCCAGGAGAGTTAAAGAGAAATTACACTGGTTAATTGCTTGTATATGTTTGAGCGCAGCTCTGAGTAACCCCTCAGCATAGAGTTGGGAGTAACCTCTGGAAGTACCACTGGGTGTGGCTTCCAAATCTCTCTGTCACTCTCTCTGTCCCTGTTTCCCTCTCTCTTTTTTTCTCTCACACACATGCACACACACAGATTTCCCTCTAAATGTGGTGTATTTACATGCTAATTGTATATACTTATTTTTGGTAGTTGTTGTTGGGAGAGTGTGAGCATGTATTTGTGGGAAAGTCGAGAAACATACCATTTTTGTCATTTTGTCAGTCTCTCTGGAAAGCAATGTGGAAAATGTTTCCAAAATATAGAAATAGAACTCCCATATGACCCAGTGATATTATTCTTAGCATCTACCTCCAAAACACAAAAATTAATTTAAAAGATATATGTACCACTATGTCTTAGTATTATTGCCAATATATAAAAACAACTCTAGTGCTCAAATATGGACAAGAAGTTTTGGCATATATACACAATGGAATACTACACAGGTTTGATAAAGAACAAAATTAGGCAATATTCTGTTACATGAATAAAATTATAGGGTATCATGCAGAATGAAGTCAGTCAGAAGAAAAGGAAAAGATAGAGAGTTAATCTCTCTCATACATGCTATTTAAAGGTGCACAATAATATGTGCAATAATATGGCAAAAGGCCAAAGGCAGCACAATAAAACAACTGATTCACACAACTGAGCTTGTGTGTGTGTGTCTGTGTGTCTGTGTGTGTGTGTGTTTGTAGTTGTTTATGGGGTTGATAGGGAGAAAGGTTGAGGGAGAGAGGTGGGTATCCTAGGCATGGGTGTGGCATTGGAAATATATTCACAGGCGAACCATCATTAACACTGTAAATCACTTAATCTTATCAGTAAAAAATGTAAAAATAAATTATACATTTCTCAGCTAAGGAATGTAGCAGATGACCAGAAGTAAGAAACATATAGCTAGCTATTAATGCAAAGTTACCAGCATCCAGTTCAACCCAAGACTATATTAAAGTGCATAATTCTTGAATATACATTCATTTTTTTCAGGTGTTACTGGTATTTCATGTTATGATCAGATTTCTTATACTTAGTTAATTTTTAAAAACAGCAGTAAGCAGATGGTTAGACTTCCTTATAATAGAATTTATTTAGTTAAATATATACTGCTGGGGAAGAAGTCCCATCACTATGGGCCCTATAAATGTTCTCTTCTTTCAGCTGAAAGAACAGTTAAAACTACCAGAATTCTTTATTAAACAAGGACTTTGAAGGGTCATAGGATGTTATGGATTCATACAGCAACTTTCCTTCCAGAAATTCCATTTATTCAGGAGCTGAAGGATAATATAAACATGGAGCTGAATATTACCTTTTCAATATACCATTTTCAAAAAGTTATATTTCAGAGGTATTTGAATGACTTATTCTATTTTAATTCTCTATAAGTCACTATAGTTGATTGTTCGGTTATTTTTCTGTAATCTAAATGCATTTCTACCCACACTGCTGGTTTTATTTTATTCTTAATTGCCTCATAACATTCTCAAATCAGACTTGACCACAGTATGATATAAAGTTAGAAAGCCAAGCTGCTGTTCCTCCAATGGAAGCTTATTGAATGCTGCATTCAATAGAAACTCACTGAATGCTAATTCATTCCTGGAAGCTATTAAACTACTACCCAGAAAATGGTAATTTGTTCAGTGCATATCATCTTCATTTCAAATACAGTTAATTTTGCAAATAATAATTTAAAACTATCATCACAAAATCCTTCTTAATATTAGACTATAGTTCTTCATAGAAAATAAAAGTGTTTTAAGATAAGATGAAGCTTTTTGTTGAGTTCAAGTTTTCTAGGTAAGGAAGTCTACTTCTATGCTTGCTTTTTATCTGACTTTATTATTTTATTTTATTTTATTTTACTTTACTATTTTAAAAGGGGGCACATACAGTTATCCTGGACAAAAATAAAAGTGGTGATAAGTGAAGAAAATTATATCAGTTTTATTATCTAGAAATCATCATTTAAAATTTTTTCCAAATACCCCTACAGTATACAATTATGCCTTTGACTAAAAAAATGTGAGCACTTATCTATTTTATTTATTTATTTTTATTATTTTTATTTTTTTTTTTTTTGGTTTTTGGGCCACACCCAATGATGCTCAGGAATCGCTCCTGGCTTGGGGGACCATATGGACATTGGGGGATTGAACCACCTTCCATCCTAGGTTAGTGTGTGCAAGGCAAATGCTCTACTGCTTGCACCACCGCTCTGGCCCCATCTATTTTAATAATTATATATAATAAAAAACAGCCTAACATATAATTAACTATTATATATAAATATATGTAAAAGTATATATTTCACCATTCTTACATTTAAAATATTTTGTTATTACAAGTAGCTTTACAGTGAACACTTACTGATTTTGTCATTTTTTAAGGTATATTTTTCATATGAAAATTATTTTTAAACACATATTAAGAAGAAAAAGCTTTGGATTGTATATTTACAAATGGCTTTTAAAATGTTTTAATACCTGGCTTCTCATTTTGTCCAATTATCTTTCTTCAATTTGTTAGGGGAAAAAATGCTATCCTGATTAAAATGGCTTTTCTATTGTTATCAGCAACATTGCACATTCTTGGTTTATTATTCATTTATATTTCTTAGTGCATTTTTTAGTGTAGCTTATGTTTTCAAAATACTAACACATTGATAATAACCCTCACTATAATTCTAGGGGAATACAAAAGACTTTATACACATGCTAAATTTTATAGAACAACCAAGTCTCTTCTTCAAGGACAGCCTTTCTCAGATTTCAAAAGTCTGGTGAGATCACAGTTCTCATTAAAAGCATTTGTCAAAGACAGGGCATCCCAGAGCCAAACAAGGTCGAATAGATGCATTTCTTTGACTTAGTATGTGAGAAGATAAAAGTGAAACCTTCAGAAAAATGTGTACAAGATAATTATTTATTTACTTTGTCACACTTCACTAACTTTTTATTTAAAAAACTTTCATAGAAAAACTAGAATTTGTAAAAGAAATCACACTGCCATGATTTTCAGGTTTGCTTCATTTCTAGTTTAAATATCTGAAAATAAGAAGAGGCATGGAGCTTAGTGGTAGGACAATTGCCTTTCACATGTGAGGTCTTGGATAAAGTCCTTACATATATACATTCACAGCACATACATACAAACCCACTCATATCATTAAATACATTAAAGAGATAAAAAATTAAATTGTTTCAAGTACTTTTCTGAATGTCAATGAGATTATATATAGGTATACATACCTATATATATGTATATATAAAACAGGTACATTTTAATATTAGAAAACACCAGGTAACGTTTAAAATTAGATCATAAGCTTGATATATCTTTTACTTTCCAATTTTCGATTGCTTTCAAATGTAGGCTTTTAACAATGCAATTATACTGGTTTTCTAATTTTATTAATGCCTGGTATAAGTCACTGAGTTGCAATAATTTTCTATTCTTCCTTAGTATCACTCCTCAGCAACCCAGTGTATAAACATCAGTGTTCTTGCTTGCTAAATGGTGACTGACAAATGAGTTACTCAGGGGATCCATGCGGATAATTCATTTTTCGGTAGCAATTATGTCATTGGCAGTCATCAAATGGCAAACATGAGAGCATTTTAAAGAAATGGAGAAAACACCAAAATTGAAAATACTTCTAATGTGCTTTTGTTATTTATTTCATTATTGATAAAACTAGTCTTTCTTATCATTGAACTCTCCCAGTTCTTGAAAGAAGGCTAAAACAGATGCTCCTATTATTTGTTTTTTGGTTTCATTTGACTTTTGAGTCACAAGTGCTCAGGGCTTACTCCTTGTTCTGTGTTCAGGGATCACTCCTGACACGACTTGAGGGATCATATGGGCTGCTGGGAACTAATCTTGTGCAAGACAAGCACCCTACCTGAGGTTGGTTTCTTTTTGTCAAGTCGACTTTCTGAAGAATATTTTTTTTAACCAGCCTGATGTTTCTTTTACTTGAAAAATTAGGCACAGCATCATCCACATTTTAATGCAGTAGCGCTTCTCTGCAGTGGCTTAAACATTGCAGAGGAATAATAGGTAATTTGAACCATCCTGAAGGGAGCTAAGAGGAGAGGGAGGGAGTTGGAAGAATAGAAAGATGAAATTGGCCACAGCTATTCTAGTGGCAAACTCTTCTATCGTTTTTTTTTTTTACTGAAAACGTTTTTCTCTGTCATAATTTTTTAAAAATTTGTTGTTTATTTACTAGCAATTATTCAACAACCCTTTAAATGTAAGCAAAATGAAAAGGCATAAAACATTTATATTATAGAAAAATATATGCAAACTATAGGATATTAAGATGTAGAAACTTCCTATTTTTGACTTCTCTTGTATATTTCTGCAATTGAAGAAGCAGATATATCACTGACAGTCAAGTAATTTTTTTCTAGATAATTAGAAAGTAAATCTACAAAATAATAATATACTTCAATTTTTTCTTTTTAGTACAGTATTTAGATAAAAATATATGTTATTGAGGGCAAAGATAATTTTTAATTGAGGTATAATCAACATTAATTTGCTTTAGGTATACAGCCTAAATATTGTATATCTATATACTCTGCAGAAATGATCACCATCAACATTATATACTGAAATTAATATGTATACTGGACAGGTTAGCAAGTGAGGTACATGCTTTTTATATGGTAGGCATGGATTGTTTCCTAACATTGTTCCTCGAGCTCCAGTGGAAGTAACCTTCATAACCCAATGGGTAAGATCTTCAACAAAACAAGATATGCTCTTTACCCATGTTGTTATAAATATGTTAATTGGAAAAGACAACTATTAGCCCTCTCTTAGATCTTGCATAATTTAGTTTCTGGTCACATACATTTTTGTGTGTGCATAGGGCATGTTTAGGTTTCAGTCATAGGCCACATGCAAGGCAAGTAACTCAACTTTTGTATTATTTTTCCAGCTTCCTGAAATATGTCACTTTACCCTCCACACTAGCTAGCTTCAAGTTGAAGATTCCAAAGTATTTGCTGAGAAAAAAGAGCCAATGAAAGAATATAGACATCAAATAATCATGCTAAAGGAAGCTTTCTGGAATTCAACCCAGGACATCATATGCATGGCAAGTATCCTGCCTGTGTAAACCTTTCCCAACCCAATGACTCATTTTTCTTTCATCATTTTGTTATTCATCTTTAATCTTGGTAATCTTGGTACTCTAACTTAAATTAGAATATCTCAAGCTTCTTTGCTCTATCATCCCTTTTTCCAGTAAAAAAAAAAAATCATCCAGATCCCCTGTAAACAGTTTGGCTGGGAGATAGTACAGTGGTTTGGACACATAATAACCTGACCCTATTCGATTCCTGATACCACATGGCTCCCTCATGTGCTGCCATGAAATTCCCCAGTACTGCCTGGTATGTCCTGGAGGCCCCCAACATCATCCAGGGGATCCAAATGTTCCAGTCACTAAAGGTCCTAAGCAGTGCCCCTGCCTTGTGCATTGAGCAGTAATGGCTGGTTAACTGATAATTGCTGGCAGGCTCAGGGGCTCCTAAAATTGTTTGGGAGGTCATTTTTTTACATTCACCAAAAAAAAAAAAAATCTGGGCCATGGTAAGAGATTAAGAATTCCTTCAATTTCAAAGCATCTCCGTCAACTACTGATTGCTCCCTCAAATTTATTAATGTTGATGCTTTATACAGTTATCTCAATGTTGCATCTTTAGGTTATTTTTATACATTCTTGGAATGAAATACAACCTGCTCACATATTGAGGTTCTAAATCCCATCCACATCTCTATGTCTTTCTTCTCTACTCTGTAACTTTCCTTATTATTTTTAGAAATTTGCTGACATTTTTATGGTTAGGAATGTGAATAAATTCCATTTTTTAACTTAATTTTATCATAGATAAAAAAAGTTCCATTTCTCACTAAATGTAATTATAGTTTATTTACCTTCTTGAGGAACTAAACTACCATAGCAAACTGATGTAGGAATTTTATTTTGATTAAAAGAAGTAATACTGTTATTATTTATTCTGTAATTGAACCCATCATATTTTACTATTATTTTTTTAAAGTCTTTAGTGATAGCACCTTTTAAAACTTCAAATTAAATAAAGTTGCAAAGAATGATAAATAAATCATCTTAAAATGTTTTACTCTAGTGAAAAAAACCCGATAGCTTTTATTCAAAAGATGTCAAATATTTATGTAGGAAAACACAGTCACATAATTTTCTATTATTAAAAATATCAGAATAAGATTTTCAGCAATGAAAAATAAATTATATACTTCATTCATAGTACTCAATAATCAAATAGTTAACATGAATTAGAAATGCTCATAATAATAAGAGTTCTAAAAGATCAGTAAATACAATGAGCATATTTATTTACCTTAATTTTTTGGTTTTTTTTGGGGGGGCCATAGCCAGCAGTTCTCAAGAGTTACTCCTGTTTCTGTGCTCAGAAATTGCTCCTGGTTTGGAGAACCACATGAGATGCCTGGGATCGAACTGGGCCCATCCTGGGTCGGCTGCATGCAAGGCAAACACCCTATGACTGTCCGATTGCTCAGGCCCCATATTTACATTAATTATGAGAAAATTAATTTTATAGAAAAATTGCTAATATGTGACAAACATTAAAATTTATGGATTTGATAATTGAACATTTATATTTATAGTTCTTAATCTCCAGTTTTATAATTATAATCAGAGAAACACATAAAACTGAGTATAGTAATTACACTTCTGCAAATATTTCTGAAGTAAATAATTCAACATGGAGAAGAAATTGTATATGAAAAATATATTCAAATATTGTAAAAATATTAAGTTTTGAATTAAAACACAGTTCATCAAATTGACTGTATTAAATGAATATCAGTAAGTAATCTAGAGATTATATTTTTCTATGGAATTTTCATTTCAATATTTAGTAAATTTGAAGTATGACACTGCCTATACATTGAGGAAAATAAAGCATATCAAAATATTAACCATAAATGTAGCATGATAAGTTACATCTTTCAGTTTTTACTATTTTACTTTTGTAAAAACATTCAGTGTCATTTAAATAAATAAAAACAAGCTGGGGCTTGTTTGTGTTTGTTGCTGTGTTTGAATCTCAGGCACCACATTTGAGCTCCTGAACACCATTAGAGGGCTCTCTTGAGCAAAGAACAAGGAATATCCCCTCATGAGCTTGTGGCCTGCCGCCCCCCCCCCCCTACAAATCCTAAAACAAAATCATTCAGGATTTTTCACATGTCCTAATAATCAGTTTTTTGTTCATTGAGACATAAAATAGTCAAAAATTCATATCTATGTGCATGTGTATGTATGTAACTACAGATGTATTTCTCTATAGCCAACAATAGCCAATAATCTATTCAACAAGCTTACCCCAAACTTGATATGTGAGTTACACATTAAGATTTTTTTTGGCAAGTGCTCTCTTCTGGGGCTTGAAAATTTCCTCTTGTGGGTTTTAAAAGCAAATGTTGAGTTTCTTTGGCTTAATATAATTAATTACTCATCCTTTCAGGGCCACCACTGAGCTCATTAATATAATAATAGTGGGTTACCACATTTTTTTAATGCAAGAGAGACAGCTGTTAGCAAAGTTAATAGATAGAGCTCACTAGGCTAGAGGCGCTACAATTACTTGCCCCAACAGTCTAAAAAACAACAACAACAAAGCAAATAAACAAACAAAAACGCAAGAAATTACAGTGCAGCAGAACTTTGGGTTTGTATAGTATGAATGTGAGGAAAGGTTGTCTATTGGGTTAGGATGCACTATCTAGTCTGAGAATGAAAGAGAATCTGGCTCAATCCTGACTTCGTAAAAAACTTGGGCATGTTGATGACACCTATTTGTGTCACCCCTTCCCAAAATTGTCATTCCTTTTTGTTGTTGTTTAATAAGAAGCCAACGAGTCACAGGAATATCTGACTTTGGATTGCTTTTGTTCTTTGCAAGGTCTCATACACTGACAGAAAAATTAGTGTTTTTAAAAAATTAGTATTTTCTTCAAATTAGATGTGGTGATATTCTTTTTTTCCCAAAATCTCTTTAAGGATATAATTATCCACTCCCATAATTAAGACATTTAAATCTGAGACTTACCTTCATTTGATCTTTGACCTCAACACCTACACTTCAAATGGAAAAAACCTTTTTTTGTGATTTGAATCTTTTGAAAGACTAATGTCTAAACTGCCTTTGTAAAGGGAGTTAATAATATTTACTCAACCTTCTGTTTTATAGTGAAGTGCTTACAATAATTCTATCACTGAAAATGTTTAAAAGAAAAATCCAAATCTTATCAAGGAGCCAGGAGAAGGCACAGTGGGTAGGGTAGCCTTGCATGCTGCTGACCTAGGTTTGATCCCTGGAACACCATAGTCTGGTTAGACCACAGAAACTGATCTCCTGTGTCTCGTCAGGAGTGAATCTTGAATATGGTGGTGGTCTAGCATTGGAAAATTGTTAAGTGAATTTCTGTTCTAGAAACAGAAAATGTTAATGAAAAAATCTTGATCATAAATAAGTAAATAAATAAAAGATCAAAACCATGTATGACTACAATAGATGCCACATTTTTTTCAGTTTTTAAATTTATGTTTAAACAGAGGAGCAAACATTTTATGGCCAAGATATATGACTCAATACACCATTTGGGAAGCCTCGATTTAATTCGTGTTCCCTTAAGTATTTCTGGATAGGTCCCCCTAAAAAACTGATCCAAAAAATTATAGCAAATCTATTGTGACACTTATAATTTATAGGGAGTTATTTGACATAATATTGTTTTGTAAAGAAAGTAAGTGAATTAAAAAAGAGAAACATATATTCTTTTCTTTTTGTAAGAGGCAAACATATAGCTTAATAAAATTATCCTGATTCATGAGCACTATGGAAGTATTTCCCTCGAGAATTATGGTCTTGTGAAAGTGTCAGTACAGAGATTGGTTTCCTAAAAGATTACAACTTCTCCTGACAGCACTTGCCAAACTTCTGGACAATAATATTGGCGCTATCTGAACAAGCAGACAGAATTCCTGCCCATTGATTAATTTTGGACGAGTAGTTGAGAACAACGAGGTCATGGGATTTCAAAATAAAAAGGTCTTATTTATCAAGGAATTACAAATCGTGAAGTCCATCAAATAATACCTTATCCTTTATTATTTTCTTTGAAAATTATGTATTTTTTAAAAATTGGGGTATAATTGGCATTATGTTGAATTGCTAGGTGAAAATAGTTGCCTGTTTATATTAAAATGATTGGAATAAGTATCATTTATATGTCATCATAGTTATGATGGCTTTAAATTAATTTTGCATTAGAACATTATGTTTCAGGTCTACACTATTAACCACCAATATATGTATTTACAACATTAAGTTTACACTAAAAGTCCAATTCTGTGCTTTGACATATGTTAACCATTGTCCTGAATGCCCCATTTTCTCTCTTTCCCTTCCTTTGAGTAATCATTAATTGTTGGTATAGTTCAAAATTAATTTCATTTTATTTAGTTTATTTTCTTATATACTACAAACCTGTGAAATCATACAATACTTATTTTTATTCATCTGCCTTATAACAAAGAATTAATACAACTTCTAGAAAAGTTTTCAGCATTTTTTAAAGTTTGGTTAATATTTTATTGAATTTAATATTTAATTTTATTTCCTTATATATACAATATATAGAACACATCTGTGATCTCTCTGTCAGTCAGTATCAGGGTTATATCTAATTATTACATATCATTAGATATTTGTATATCTATCATTAAATAATGCTATTACAAGATTGGGATGATATCTTTTCAAACTAATGTTTTTATTTTACTAATTATTTTATTTATTTTATTTTACTAATGTTTTGTAGTTTTGGGAAATACTTAGACTGGAATAAATGGAATACATAAAAATTATTTTTTGTTTTTGTTGTTTTGAGGTGACACCCAAGGTTTACTTAAAACTCTGCATTCAGAGATAACTCCCATTGTCCTTGAGGAAGTGGTGTGGGGGAGGAAGCAGACCATAGGATGTGGGGTAAGGATTAAACCTAGGAGTGTTGTGTACTATTTCTTTGGCTCCTATTTTTAATTTTAAAGGAATTGCCATATTACATTCCTCAATCACTGGACCACTTTACAGTCTCATTATTAGAATGCAGAGATTTCTTTCTCTTCACATCTGGTTCTAGACTGAATTCTTGTCTCTTGAATAATAATCATTATCACAGTGTGGGGAGAACATTTTCTTGTTTTGCTTTGTTTTCCCCCAATAATTTGTGTTCATGAATATAATCCCATCTGTTAATCTCTTCTTCCACTTGTTTGGACATTGCTGTTTCCTCCTTAAAGATGCCTTTTGACTCAACGTCTTAGAGTTTTTTTTTTTTTTTTTTTTTACCTTTTTTTGTCCTTCCACCTACCTTATGGTTTTGTGTCTGATATCAAGATCTTTAACCCGTTTGGTTTGACCTTTGTGCATGGTGTTAGATGGAGGTCCCAGTTCAATTTTTGACTAGTTATGCCAACACCATTGTTGAAGAGACTTTCCTTGCTCCATTTTGCATTTCTTGCCTCTTTATCAAAGATTAATTGATTGTATATTTGGAAAACATTCTCTGAATAGTCAAGTCCATTCCATTGATCTTAGAGTCTCTTTTTATTCTAATACCATTCTGTTTTAATGACTATTGTTTTGTAATACAGTTTAATGGTGGGGAAAGTGATGCCTCCTATCTTTTTTTTTTTTTTTTGGGTTACATCTGGCAGTGCTCAGGAGTAACTCCTGGCTCTATGCTCAGAAATTGCTCCTGGCAGGCTAGAGGGACCATATGGAATACTGGGATTTGAACCACCATCCTTCTGCATGTAAGGTGAACAGCCTACCTCCATGCTATCTTCTTTTTTTTTAAGGGATGCTTTAGCTATTTGTGGGTGTTTGTTCTACTGGGTAAGGAGGGAGTGTTCTTTTTTAATAACTAAAACCCAACTACAAACATTTTAATCATGGTGCTTAAATAAAGATTTTTTTTTAAAAAAGTTCCAAGCTCATGGATAGGAAGAAAAAATATTGCAAAATGACCATTCTACCTGAAGTACTATATAGATTCAATTAGTAGCTTTTCAAATTAAGACAGCATTCTTCAAGAATTAACAGCTGTCAATTATAGAGTTTATATGGAATCTTAAAAACACTTGATAGACAAAATCATAATGTAAAATAAGAATCTTGGCAGCACCTTATTACCAAATTTGTAGCTGTACTATAAAGCCATATGATAACAACATTATGGTATTGGAATAAGGGCAGACTTTCTGACTAATGGGTTGTAATAAAATATCCAAAGAAAAATACCCACAAGTATGGTCAGTTAATTTTTGATAAGAAGCATAAAGTGTAATAAAACAAGCTTTTAAATCAATGGTATTAGTTGAATTGGATAACTGTATTTAAGAAATTAAAGCTTGATCAGTATCTCTCACCTTATAAAAGTCAACTGAAAGTATATCAAAGACCTTGAGAGCAACCCTGAATATATGAATTACTCTAAATAAATGAAGTACTCAGAACACTTCAAGACCTAGGTTACAAAGTCTTCTTCTTGCTATGATGCCATTGCAAAAACTACAGAATCAAATGGATTCTACAAATAGTATAATTAATGATATTACAAATCTTGTTTCTTCAATAAAATATTAATTTTTTACTTATAAAAAACCACAGTTTTCTTTCTTACTAGAAAATTTTATAATGAATTTTAAAACCTTTAATTCATGAAGCCTTACAAATTTATTACAAATTGTATCATGTCTAGCATAATAACCAAATAGCATTGCATTTATAAGTATTTTCTTTGTCACTTTCCTTTTTGTAAGATTAGATAATTTTGTACAGGAAAGCAGTAATCTATTTCTTATTTATTCTATGCTTATTTATTTACTTTAAGTTTGTTTTTTATTTTTGTTATAAACATAATTTGCATTAAAATCATTTAGTAAGATATTGTTACCACAAAATTTATTGGAATATATACTCTAAAATGTGCATCTAGGGTTTTCGCTTTTAAGTTGTTGAATAATAGACCAAAATATATGAACAATTCTCTTACTATTTGACACTTACATTTTTCATTCTTTTTTTATTTCCTTTTTTTTTCCTAGATATAGGGTCTAATGCCAAATAGAACTAGGATTTAAATTTTATTTTAGGCACCATTACTTACAGCATCGATAATTGCAGGGTTTTATGAATAAAATAGTCCAGGGCATATAATGCACTAGGATGTCAGTTACCCTCCACCATTGTCCCAGTGTTTTCCCCTATTACATTTTTCATTCCTAATAATATATACAGAATGTCATGTATTCATGTTTATGATTTGGTATAAAATTAGAGTAAATTTCAACAAATTGAGTGACTGGTTTAAATAAAAAAATAATAGCTTATGATACACTTTGTTAGATTTCTTTTCCACAGGCCAATTAATACTGACATCAGCAATATGAGATAACCTATTTTTTCTGTGTCTTGAAAGTACTGGGAATTATATTTATAAAAGCAAGTTCTTCTTATGCTACTTTATTAGTGAAAAGAAAATCTCATTGTTTTAATTTGAATTTATTAATAAAGCAGAACATCTTTAATGATTAACTTTTTAATTTATTTCCTAGTTTGCTAATTTTTATTTTGTTAGATCTGGTAGTTTTAAATCAATGAAGTAGAAACAATTATTTCTAAATATGTCTACACTCTATTGGAGTAGGTTATTTTATATTATTTTATTTTATTTTTTAGTTCATTTTAAGTCTTAGGGTTACTCCCAGCTCTGCACTCAGGAATCATTCCTGGGTGTGCTCAGAGGACCATATGGGGTGTTGAGGGTCAAACCAGGGTTGGCTGAGAGCAAGGCAAGTACCTTACATACTGAAGTCTCTCTCTCCAGTCCTGGGATAAGTTTTTATCTTATATAATAATGAATTTACATGCTTTGAATTTTGTGTAGCACAGACTACAAGATACAGAAAATACTTACAAGAAGAATACATTTTTGGTCACCCAGAAAGAAATTGATGTTTATTATGTATATATATATATATATTAACTAACTCCATATTTCTTAGAAAAAGAATACAAAACGTCAGAGAATTTATCAAAAAGCTTTAAGCATAAGATTTCTATCTATAATGCTACTTCATTTGCATATGTTTCCTTCTAAGTTTTTTTTTTTTTAAGTAAGGATATAATCTCCTAGCAGTTTTGGTGTAAGTAGGAAAATTGTTTATTGCCTCAATCATCTTTGATGGGGCATTTACTTCAGTTAGAGAAAAACTCTTTCAGCTCTGAATATCATCATTAGATGTATATATACATATATATAATGATTTAAAAGTAGGTTTAAGAATAAACACTACTTTATTTTCTATTATGCTATGGAAAATTTGAATTTCTTAAACTAGATAGTTCTGTAGAGGGTGAAGTGTAGTAGAAATAGAAAAAGATTAGAAGTGGAAATGGAGAACACAAACCAATTAAAATACTTTAATATTTTTAATTTTAAAACTCCTTTATTAAATTATTTTATTGTCTAATACTTTTTAAGTATAGTTCTACTAAAATGTATTAATTTATATATTTATTTATTTATTTATTTATTTATTTTTAAGTGAAAATTCTTCATGGCTTGGTTTACTTCTTGTTGAAGAAAAACTGAGTCTATGGAGCTGGCCCAGTTCGAACATGACAACTGCATTTGTGGGACTCTTTAAGACATTTGTGGGGGGTCACACCCAGTGGCACTCAGGGTACTCCTGGTTCTGCACTGAGAAATCGCCCCTGGCAGGCTTGGGGGACCACATGGGACGCCAGGATTCAAACCAACATCCATCCTGAGTCAGCTGGGTGCAAAGCAAAGGCCCTATCTTTGTGCTATCTCTCGGCCCCTCTTTAAGACATTTTAAAAAAATTTAGACACCATGATTTCCAATACTGCATAAACACAGTCACCATGTTTGGACTGGGCCAGCTCCATAGACTCACTCTTTTCTCGAATGTAATGTAAACAAAGCTTTGAAAAATTATTGTTACATTGGCCCATGCAACAGAAAGCTGGCCATCTTAAGAGGAAAGGGTGGACCAATTCTCTGCCTTGCCTTTATTGCTGCTTTCATTACCTCAAATCCCCATTTTCCCAATGGCCTGCTTCATCATTGACCATCTAATGATTTCCTTTGAAAAATCGATCTGGCCATACTTCAGGTAGGACAGTATTTGGGCCGATATTATCAGGGCATTTTGGAGTGAGTATGGACAGCCTTCTACTGTATTTTCTTTCTTATGGGAGGCCTGACCAGTTTGAGTACATTCCCTAAAAAACTATAGTATCAATAAGAGTGCTTTGAGGTTTCTGGACAACTTCATTTGTTTGAAGCTGTCTCACTATAGGAATATATTAATTATACAATTGACAGCTAACAGTGCTTACGAATCATTCTGCCATTGAATTAATGACTTTATTAAAAATATAATAATTTTCACAAATGTGCTTGCTACTATACCTTTCTTTTAAAATTTTTCTTCTTTTCTTTTTTTTTTAAATAACTTTGTTTTCATTATCTGTGTCAACTATGTGATGTATTTCTGTAAATAGTGGAAAAAATGTGGATCTCCCCCCACTTCCCTCTCACAAAAAGCAGTAAGGTCCAGACTGAAGAAATCTCTTCCCATAGAAGAGGGAATCCATATCTCATGTACTTGAACTGGAAATGAAAGAAGAAACCACCACGAATAAACTGGAGTAAAATATATCCCAAGTGCCACCTTGTAATCCACTATACATCCTATAAAATCCATAGCCAGAACTCTACCTTGATGACCTAGTTAAGGAACCTGAGAATTTAGAGACAACTACTAGAGGTCACTACAAGTAATGTGTTATACACCTCTGGGCGGCAACTATAACAACAGGCCCCATCTCTATTAGTTCCCACCTATTTGCTAGTAAGAAAGCTGCATCTTTATATTCAGTAAACATACTGTGAACACTGAAAGAACAAATTAGCATGGAGTGGGGAGATCCTGATGCCTGCTGAGTTCTCTTGCCAACCCAGAAAGTTTGACCCTTTCCAGACTCTAAGTGTACATGCAACCATCAGTTTATCATGAGACTCCAGCCTCTTCTCAGATGCACCCTAGAACTGTGTTTTTATTTGCTAACCAGGTGTGTGAGGTTGCAGCATCTCAAGGGGCTCGAGGTACTGCCAGACATATATAACTAAGGGTTTGGAGCTATTACTAGGAAGTCTCAACTGCAAATCTTTATCCAAACTCATTCCACCATAAACCCAAGTTGCTTCCCAGGTCATTGTAGAACACCAGATATAATGAAGAAACTAAACTAGATGCTTTATCTAGTGAGTTCTATTGCAATTCAAAGATGATTTCTCTCTTAAAAACTCATGCAAAATTTTAAGCAAAGGAAATTTTTCAAAACCTAATTGATGAGACAAACCTTACCCAGATACCAAAAGGAGACAAGAACATCACACGGAAAAGAAAACAAATTAGTGTCCCTAGTGGATAAATATGCAAATTATACTTGAGTGGGCTTGAAAGATCATGTGATGGGTTAGTACATATTTTGCATGCAGGATCCCTGGGATACCTCCAATGGTAAAGCTGCACACTGGCGCTGACCCCAAAGACAAATTAAAACCACTCCAAACCTCAACAAAGAAAATTCAGCATTGCATCTAATATATAATTATCCAGTGGGTTTTTTTTTTTCAGGGATGCAGGATAGTTCAGCATATAAACCAATATAGGTAGTACACATTCATAAAAAAATAAAAAAATCTCAACAAAATAGAGAGAAGATCTTGCATCATATAAAAGCCACATATGGCAAACATTGCCAACATTATTTCAGTGATGAAAAACAAAAAGGTTTTTCAAAAAATATTTTATTAAGTTATATCTAAAATAAGAGTCCAGGATGTATAAAACTAAACAAAAACATTTCAAAATAAATAACCCAATAAAAATTGGGCAAAGATCTTAACAGATTCTTCCTCAAAGAATATTTAGAGATAGTGATCAGATATATGAAAAGGGCACTCATGTATACTGGAAATATAACTAAAATCAATGAGTTATAACACACTGATGAGACCATAATATCAAAAAGTAGTAACAATCAGTGCTGGTGGGGATATGGAGAAAAATGAAGCCTCATCCACTGTTATAGGACTGTCATTTTGTTCAGCTTTATGGAAAACAATATGGATGCCACAAAAATTACAAAATGAGTTTCCCTATGACCCAGCAGTCTTAGAATTAACACAGGGCTCAAAACTCTATTTCAAAAAGATATTAATATTATTCTCATTTCACTGAAGTGGTAATAACAAAAGTAAAAAGAAAAGAAAATAGATGCAACTCAAGTGTCCTAGAACAGATAAGTGGAACAAGAGCCTGGGGTATCTCCCATGGTATGGCTGTACCACTAGAAGTGAACCAAAGACAAAAATAAAATAAAAACAATAGTAATATATGAGTTCAGAGCCAGGAGTAAACCATAAAAATTGCTGGGTGTGGCCCAAAACACAAAACAGAACAAAATAAAATGTCATGCAATGTGTATGAAGTAGAGGGCATTGTGCCTTGTATTTTATTATAATATAAAGAAACATTGCGAGTAATAACTATTGGCAAGTGATAAAAGATGTTGAGAATTGACCTACAGAATAAAGTTAGCCAAAGGAAGGGAGAGACTAGATGAGATTGAGATATTGATGGAGAAATGCTGACATTTCTGGGGATGAGACATGAT